>NW_020837951.1:68238745-68883778 GCF_003676395.1 Aethalodelphis obliquidens | reverse complement strand
ACACACACACACACACACACACACACACACACACACACACACACACATCTCCACATCTTCTTTATCCATTCATCTGTTGATGGACACTTACGTTGTTTCCATGGCTTGGCTATTGTGAATAAAGCTGCAGTGACCATGAGAGTGCAGATATATCTTCAGTATCCTGTTTTAATGTCCTTTGGATATATACCCAGAAGTGTGATTGCTGGATCATATGTAGCTCCATTTTTAATTTTTTGAGGAATATCCATATTGTTTTCCATAGTGGCTGCACTGTGGAGTTTACAATCCCTCCAGCAGTGCACAAGCGTTCCCTTTTCTCCATATTCTTGCCAATATTTACCATCTGTTGTCTTCTTGAGGATAGCCATTGTAACAGGTATGAGGTAATAGCTTATTTTGATTTGCATTTTTTGATGATTAGTGATGTCAAGTACCTTTTCATATACCTGTTGGCCCTCTGTATATCTTCTTTGGAAAACTATCTATTCAGATTCTCTGCCCATTTTAAAATCATATTGTTTGGGGTTTTTTGGTATGAGTTCTTTATATATTTTGGATATTAATGTCTTACCACATATATGATTTGCAAATATATTCTCCTATTCTGTAGTTTGCCTTTTCATTTTGTTGATGGTTTCCTTTGCTGTGTAGAAGCTTTTCAGTTTGATGCAGTTTCACTTGTTTATTTTTGCTTTTGTCACTTTTGCTTCTGATGTCTATTAGAGATCTTCTGTTCATGACTATGTCTCTCCATATAAACTTTTGTTTTGACTGGGTTTTGGAGTGAAAGGGGGGTGCTTTTGCTCCTTATACTTAAACATTACATAGGTGACATAGAGGTATATGTTCTATTTTTAAAGGAAAAATTTGATCCCTTCTTCACAAGTACTGTGTGAAATCATTATGTATAGCTTGAGGCATGAGTAGGGTAAACTTACCATTTTGGCTGTGGTTCCTTCTCTTTCACTTTTTTCTTTGAAACCAAAAGTACATAGCACTATTAAAAGTAGAACTTGGCTTTTCAAGAGATCAGAAAGGTTGTTTTTAGAGCTGGCAGCATCTTAGAAAAATGCTTTTCAGCTCTCAGAAAAAAATGATTCCAAAGAATGTTTTGCCAGAAGAATCTTGAAAAATTGCAGATTTTTTTTCCTATTTCATAGCCTATAAGTCTATAGCTATATGACAGCATTTTTTTGGTCAATAACATTCTCTTCTTTTCACTCTTTTTTTTTTTTTTTTAACGTTGTAACTCTATTCTAAATACTATCAGAGAAATCTTGGTGTGCTTCCGCCTTGGAAGCAATGTACCCTGTGTTCTTCTCTTGAATAGCTCCCTGAAATTAAGGTTATCTTTGCTTTCAAAGAAAAGAGTAAAACTTTCGTGGGGAGGGCATTTTTGGATTTAAGTATTATTTTCTGAGAATATTGAAATATGGAATGAGTTCGTTTACAAGACCCTGAAGGTAGTTCTCTCTAAATGAGGGATGTCATTGGAACTTGCTAGGGAAACTGTAGATTTGGTTTACAAGCTAGCTCCTCTCAGGCCTATGTAAGAAAAAGAAGATAGGGGTCAGAAAATGGGAAATACTAACCTGAGTACTGGGAGGAGATGCCTTCGTTTTTGTTTTTTTTTTTTGCGGTACGCGGGCCTCTCACTGTTGTGGCCTCTCCCGTCGCGGAGCACAGGCTCCGGACGCGCAGGCTCAGCGGCCATGGCTCACGGGCCCAGCCGCCCTGCGGCACGTGGGATCTTCCCGGACCGGGGCAAGAACCCGTGTCCCCTGCATCGGCAGGCAGACTCTCGACCACTGCGTCACCAGGGAAGCCCGATGCCTTCGTTTTGAGGTCTTATTTTCTTCTTTGGTTGGTAGGAGAGGTAGAGGACAGTGAGCAGTAAACTTCTGAGGGCAAAACTTGATGTCATCTATTTATACTTGAGTTTTAAGCAAAAGGACCAAATGTATCCCATTGAGAAGCACCTCTCACTTTCACTGCGATATTTCTATTTTTTTTTAAGTGAACTGTTGAATCCCTGTAGAAGGATTTTCAAATATGCTCTTTATGATGTCAGGATTTTTTTAAAGGGTTATGATCACAATAGATGATTTTCTGTTTACTTGATCACCTTCTTAATAGCTGGAATTCAGTCATACTGACAAAATGCAGACGGATTTGACATCCATTACTTTTGATTGAAAGAGGATGAGTTTTTCTTTTGGGTGTTGGCAAAGCAACGATACAGTGTTTGTCATATAACTGAAACTTGTCATTTTACTAACTCGTCTCTCCGGATTTTCTTTTGGGAGGGAGTATGATACAATTAGAAATATTTTGAAATCAGGCAGATTTAAATTAAAACCTCATCTCTGTCATCTTCTAGGTGAATTACCCTGGGAAAATGTTTACATTCTTTTGAATCTCAGTTTATCATCTGTGAAATGGACATTGTTTTCTTCATTGGGAATGTGTAGCCATGGTGTGTGGCTCATAGTAGATACCCTGTCCCTTGATTCCTTTTCCTTTGATTGCTGGTTTAGAAAATCAGAGTTCTATCCATTTTTATATCAAGCACTTAAAAGTACAGTGGAAAAGGTTTGTTATGTAGTGTAAGCTACTCTAGTTTATTCACAGGAGTATGTGTTTAGCACCGGTTAGTGTGACCAGCACATTGATGGACACATGTTGGGTTTAAAGGGAATTGTCCCATTGTATCTTTTTTTTTAAATTTAATTTAATTTATTTTTTTATACAGCAGGTTTTATTAGTTATCTGTTTTATACATATTCGTGTATATAGCCCATTGTATCTTTCTTCAAGGAATTTACATTCGGGCTGTTAGTATTTTGCTTGTATAAACTGAAACACAGGTCTGTTTGGAATATCATTTTTTTAAGATGTCCGTTTTCATCAGAAAAATTAGGTGTTCTTACCATTGTTCTTACTTCTAAATTTCTAGCAGATTAAAAGCTTCTCAAAGCCCTAAGAAGATTTCCTAAGTAGTATGTTCAGCAAGTATATATGTGCATCCTTGTGCTTCTATGAAGAAAGCACAAAAGGGGCAATCATCTTTGGAGAATTGAGTTTGTTTTACAGCTGCTCCCTTTTTTTGGCCTGGAAATCAAGTGGTCTGCTTTGGTTCTGTTGTTCTTTATAGGATGGTGGTAGGGTGTTGGTGGGCTTTTTTTTTCTTTCTTTTTCTTTTTTCTTTCCTCAATTAGACAGGGCAAAGTCTAAACGTGTTGTTCAGTCTATTTCTGAATCACTGGCCAGCAGTTAATTTTGAGGACTGAAAATTAAAACTAACCACAGCAGTTGTTAGAACTAGGGTTTCTATAGGCAGAAATCCAATTCTGTTCAGACACCACCTGTTTCAATAGGACATTTCAGACGCCCATTTGGCAAGATTTGCTGGAGAAGACATGGGGAACATGCTTTCAGTCTGTGTTAAGTCTGCAGCATAATGCAGTCCTGTTTCTCAAAGTGACAGTTGCATTTATATCTGATATGTTTTTGCAAGGAATAAATTGGAATCTTTCTGAAGCACTACTTATTGTGAAGTAGAAATCAGATCCACCGTGGACCCCCCAACAAAGGGTTTTGGTTACTAAAGGGCCAAAGGGATCTTATGATAAGGAGCTTTCACTAATGCAGCCATGTCAAGCCATCTGAACGTAGCATTTTATCGCAGGGTTCTGGAATGAATCTTGTGTAGGATGGTTTAGTATTTCCTTTTGTAGGGGAGTTCAGAACACTTTGAATTTCTAAACAGTATAGATCGCATTCTCTTCCTCTCAAATTTTAATTTTTTTGAATAGGTAAATACACATCCAATACAAGATGACATATAGTGAGCCTTTCTTCAGGCCACCAATGATGCTATAGTGAATAACCTTTTATATAGTTATTTGAGCACATGGATGAGTGTATCTGTAGGATAAATTCCTGGGAGTAAAATCGTGGCTCCAAGGCAAAGTGGAATTTAAATTTTGATAGACATTTACAGATTGCCTGCCAAGGATGTTATGCTACTCTATGCTTGCATCAACAATGTGTAAGAGTGCCTATTTCTCCACCACAGTGATTCATTAAACATCTTTCCGCCAATCTGATGAGTGAAAAAATATCTCATTTTTAATTCACATTTCTCTTATGAGTGATGATGAGCATCTTTTCATATGTTTAAAGCCATTTTCATTTCCTTTCAAATACCGCATTTTAATGTATTTTAAATTGGAAATATTCTGAATGTTTCGGTTCAACTTAAATTTATGAATACTCATCCCACATACTTACATTTGGAAAGGTTACAAAAAGATACGGAAGCCTCTTTAACCAAGGTCTGTATTTTCAGGCATTTTTCAGCGTGTAACAAATTATGTTCTTAGGAACTGATTTATCGAGACTTTGGCTTCTAAAAATATGTGGCTTTTGTGGCAAACTCATCTTTACAGTGCCCAGAGATGGATAGCTGGCTGCTTATTTTAAAAATAACTCAAAGAAAATAATACATAGAAAATTATTTTAGTGGCTGTTGCTGGACAGCTTCACTGGATTTTTGGATATTTGTTTGGGGACAAGTGTGCCTTTCTGTTATTTTTCGATATATATCATCCTGTAAATGTCTGCCTCAAAAGATAAAAGGATGCTGCTGTTTTCACCAGCACTGATAAAAGGTGATTTATTTAAATAAATGTAAGATCAAGCAGGCAGCCTCATCTGTTCAGTTGTTTCTCAGAGTTGAGGTCAATTTTATGTCATATTTGGTATTTTCTTCTTTCTGTTTCTTTGGCTTCTGCCCCCCTGCCCCCCACCAAAAGTCTGTAAAATTAAATCATGAAAGTAGAACATACATATAAATGAAAACTAGAATGTCCAAGTTATGAGATCAATTATAAAGTATGATCATGATAGTATAAGTTATGTCACTCAGCATACTTAATGGTTAATTTATGGTTTAACGTCTTCTGAAAGTCGCATAATTTGTTTGAAGGACAGTTAAAGACCTTTGAAAATATGCACCAAAAAGCATCTCTGGTATAAATCTTCCTGCCTTCATTTGTTCCTTTCTTCCAGATTACCTGTTTACCTTTTCAGTAAGGAGGGGAAAAATAGGAGCACACTTTTCACTCAGTCCAAAGCTCAGATATTTTTTACTGCATAAGTTGAGCAAAGGCTAAATGAAAAAGAAATGAAACAGGTAGATTATTCCTAGAGTGTGGAATAGGAAAAGCTCTGTCAAGTGTTTAAGCTGTCAGTGTTGGATGGTGTGCCATGCTGCTTTCTGTCGACCTCTCAGGAGTAGCAGTTTAGCTGCCCACGCGTAGGAACCTTAGTTTAGTCTTGAAAGGAAATGCTGTAACATCTGAAAGAAAACCATCACATAACCCCGCCCCTAGCTCCTGTTTCTAATGCACAAAAAAAGCCAAGAAAATAAGAAATGAACAGAAAGGGGGAAAAAATTGGAGAATTTCAAGTTAAAAAATGAACAATTCTTTCTCTTTTTAAATACAAAAATACTGTAACTGAAAACTGTTGGTTCACTTTCTCTCTCCCTTCTTGGCTCAGGTAGTTCTTTATGCCCTTGTTTCAAAGCTGCATTGAAAGTTTATCTAATGTATCCTAGTCTGTTCCCAGACTTCTAAAATGGTAAAGGAGTTGCTGTGTTGTTTGTCCCCACTGGATATTTTTTGGGTTCATATTCTGTAATATTAAAGAAAAACAATTTGGGGCTAGGGAGTAGAAAAGGGGAAGGGAAACTACGATTAACACTTTATTTTCTAAATTTTTTTTGTTCTGTAAGTTATAAGAAAACTTGACAGTGATCAGGATCTGTAGGTAGCAGTTTAGAAAATAAGTGTCTGAAACTCTTAAAATAGATACTTGTTTCATTTTAGAGGACAAATGGTAGGTGGTTTAATATAATACCCTTTATTCTACAAGGGAGACGGCCATGGTATGATATAAAGAATGTTTGATTTGAAATCTGAAGGCACAAATTCAGTTCTTGGATCTGCTGCTAATTTACCTAGGGCTTTAGGTTGGTATAAATCTGAATTATCCCCTTCCTTCCACCTTAGATATTAAATAATATGTGGTATATAGTTAAGCCGTCAGCAAATAATTGCTTTATTCACTGACACGACCTCTTTTTTTCTATAGGTTTTTATTATGCTTTGTTTGTTACCTAGAAAGGTGAAAGTGAAAGATTTCCATTTCAAGACTTTGACATAATAATGGTGTTCTGCTAGAAACAACATGTTTTTGCCTCAAGAAGGAATGTTTTTTTTTTAACAGATTTTAAAATAAATATGTGCTAACTTTAGAACAATGTAGACTTTCTAGAAAAGCAAAAAGAAGAAACTGTTTATAATCCCTCTAGTGATTGTAACTACTATATTTTATATTGTATTTTTCATGTAGATAAGATCCCACAAAATGTTTGTATTTTACACTTAATATGTTAAACATGAATTGCATAAGTTTTAAACTACATGACTTACTTTATTTTTGTTCTTTAAAAACATGTCCTCACACTTCAAAGGATTGATGTAAAAATTGTGGTGGTTTGTTGAGAAGTTACCAGTAATGTGTTCTATGCTTTTTGTTTGTTTGTTATTCTTTTCTTCTTAGGCTCTCAGCTTCTCACAAAGTTACTGGCTTAAGGCGTAAATGCTATAAATGAGATTAGGAACAAAAGAAATGTTTTTCACAAATTTGAGGTTGTTTCTTTTTTTTTTTTAAATATTTATTTATTTATTTTATTTTGGGCTGTGTTGGGTCTTAGTTGCAGTGTGCGGGCTTCTCTCTAGTTGTGGCGCGCGGGCTCAATAGTTGCAGCACGTGGGCTTAGCTGCCCCACAGCGTGTGTGGGATCTTAGTTCCCCAACCAGGGATTGAACCCGTGTCCCCTTAACCACTGGACCACCAGGGAAGTCCCTGAGGTTGTTTCTTAACGGTTCTGACAATACAGAAGTATGATGGTCTAGTGTTTTTTTTGCTTTTTTTTTTTACAATGGGACAGGCCATATTAGATCTGTTATCTGGAAAAATTTATATTTTAATATAGATTATCATAGGTGTAGATTTGGTAACTTGTCTTTCTAAATGTCATTTTTGCCTTTCTTTACCCTTGTAGGGTAGATTGGGGACCTGTGAGTAATACGAAATGGTTAAATATAAAACGTCTTCATTAATGGAAACATTGAGTAAAACAGGGATGCCTCATCCATAAAACAAACTGGTTCATTCAACTACAGTTTGAGTAAAAACAGAATATAATAAAAATCTGGTTAACCTTGCAAATTTGAGTGTTAACATGAACTCTTGGTGACTCAAGAGGTGGATTTGAGTGGGTTATAGAGACAGAAGTCTGCCCATACGGTGTCCACGGTCTTTCGGCAAACTAGAAATAAGTGCCTCCACCTCTGTGTGCCCCTTGAAACCCTAGCCTGGGGAACATGGCATGGCTAGTGTGAGCATAGCTGGATCTCATCTAGTTCTTATCCCCTTGGCCAAGCATCCTTGTGCAGTGCACCATCTGGACAATCATTTACAGTTGTGGCACTATTTATCGGTCCAGACAAAGAAGTGATTTTGATGTTAAAACTATCTTGCCTAAGATATTCTGGACAGGAATGATTTATTATTTCTAGGGAAATAATAAATAAAACTTTCTTGAAAATTTGATCTCCAGTTTTGAGTAGCCATGTCCTTTCAAGGTTTAGCCTGGCCTCTTGTTCTGTTTTAAACCCAGAGAACAAGAGGACTTTGGGATCAGACCACTGTGCTAAACCAGGGGTTTCAAATGTCAGTGACTAAGAGACCAGGCTAACCCTTTGAAAAGACATGGCTACAAAAACTGGAAGACCAGCTGAATAATGTGGCCCTTGCTATTGTGAATTTCACACAGTGGGTGGTGATTTATTATTTTTTTAGAGTAATGATGAAGTAAAGTAGACTTTTCCTTTTTGATAATTTTGAGCTCTGAGTGCTTTGGTAAAGAGAGCATCAGTGTGCTCCAGATTAGGGTTCCTCTAGATCTTAACAGTGACTGTTAATAAGAACGCCTTCCACTTTGTTCCAGTTTTAAGATGCACTTTTTACCTGATTTGACTCTTGACATAGGGCCCTGGGCTAGGGCTGGAGCTAGTTCTTGAGTCTTCTTTCCCTTATGTCCCTTCTGTATTTTTTTCTTCCTAGATTTCTGTTCCTCCTCTTGATAAAGAAGGGCTTCGTTTCTTATGTCCATCATAACCTCTGCCAGGGTCATTTCCTGGGCTTCCCTTCTCTATGTATACTGTCCCCTGGGATGATCTTATCTGAATCCTGTTCTTGCACCTTTTCTATTCTTCTCCTGAAGGGATTTTTGTGGTTTATGTACATACTCCCAATTTTGGCTTCAGTTATTTTCTCTTTTTTAATTGAAAAAACATGTTACAGTTAAATCTTTATTCTGATTTACCTTTCTTAAATGAAAATGCATTGAGGTTAAAGATGTGTGTGTCTCTGGGAATTCCCTGGCGGTCCAGTGGTTAGGACTCCATGCTTGCACTGCAGGGGCCATGATCCCTGGTTGGGGAACTAAGATCCAGCAAGCAGCGTGGCGCGGTCAAAAAAAAAAAAAAAAAAGTGCCTCTGAATTACAGAGCATAACAGGAGGTGAATGTCTCACAGGCACAAAGATAAATGCCGCCCTTGATTAATCAGCCCTGAAGGCAATAATAAAACTATATGGATTGTTGTGATAGGTGGTAGCTTTCTCACTGATTTTCTTTTTTTCCACATCTTTATTGGAGTATAAATGCTTTACAATGTTGTGTTAGTTTCTGCTGTACAACAAAGTGAATCAGCTATATGTATACATATATCCCCATATCCCCTCCGTCTTGAGCCTCCCTCCCACCCTCCCTATCCCACCCCTCTAGGTGGTCAGAAAGCGTCGAGTTGATCTCCTTGTGCTATGCAGCTGCTTCCCACTAGCCATCGATTTTACATTTGGTAGTGTATATATGTCAGTGATACTCTCTCACTTCATCCCAGCTTCCCCTTCCCCCCGGTGCCCTCAAGTCCGTTCTCTACGTCTGCGTCTTTATTCCTGCCCTTCCACTAGGTTCATCAGTACCACTTTTTAAAATTCCGTATATATGCGTTAGCATACGGTATTTGTTTTTCTCTTTCTGACTTACTTCACTCTGTATGACAGACTGTAGGTCCATCCACCTCACTACAAATAACTCAGTTTCATTCCTTTTTATGGCTGAGTAATATTCCATTGAATATATGTGCCACATCTTCTTTATCCATTCATCTGTTGATGGACATTTAGGTTGCTTCCATGTCCTGGCTATTGTAAATGGTGCTGCAGTGAACATTGTGGTACATGTATCTTTTTGAATTATGGTTTTCTCAGGGTATATGCCCAGTAGTGGGATTGCTGCATCATACGGTAGTTCTATTTGTAGTTTTTTAAGGAACCTCCATACTGTTCTCCATAGTGGCTGTATCAATTTACATTCCCACCAGCAGTGCAGGAGGGTTCCCTTTTCTCCACACCCTCTCCAGCATTTATTGTTTGTAGATTTTTTGATGATGGCCATTCTGACTGGTGTGAGATGATTCCTCATTGTGGTTTTGATTTGCATTTCTCTAATGATTAGTGATGTTGAGCATCTTTTCATGTATTTGTTGGCCATCTGTATGTCTTCTTTGGAGAAATGTCTGTTTAGGTCTTCCACCCATTTTTGGAACTGCTTGCTTTTCTGAACACCTTATTCTGATTTATTTTGGTGAAGAGAAAACATAGCACAGCAGTTGAGAGGGCAGACTTTGTTAGGAAAGACTTTTTTTTTTTTCCAGATGCTGGCACTGGCACTTCGTAACTGTGTAACTTCGGGCAAATCACTAATCTCTATCCTCCTGATTTCCTTATTTGTAAATGAGGAAAACATGCATATACATACAGTTTTATAGTTGAAGAGATTCTTTGCTATAATAGGTCAAGCTCCCTGTTTTACAGATGAGTAAACTAAGGAATCAAGTACTGAAATGATTGGCCAACCAAGGGATAGCAGAGTCAGGGTTTTTTGTCGTGCACTGTTCTTCTGTAGTCTTTCTATACAACATAGAGTAATGCTAGTTTTCTTTTGAAAATGGAACTAAAAGAGACAAGGAATTAAAAATAATCAAACCTCCAGGGTGGCTTCTCTTAGTTGCCTTCGGGCCACTAGGACAATCTTGCATGAGTCCCCTTCCTGAAGACGAGCTAGATAAGTTGCCAGAGTAGAGCTGTGTGCTTGCTGCTTGTAGCCAACTTTATCCTTTTGTTTCTTGCTTCGTAGACTGAAGTCCTCTGTATTTTTCCTGTTTCTGAAAATCCAGTTTGTGTGAAGAAAATGATAATTAGGAATTTGCTCCTTTTACCACCCAAACTTTCTTAAGCCAGCATCAGTGTATCTGTGGGGATTGGTTACATTTTCATTTTCCATAAATTAGAGACAAGCATGATTTTTGGAGTCTTTTTTTTTTTTTCAGCTGAATAGCAAGGGTATGCATGACTTTAGAAGTGGTTTTTCTTGGCATTAACCAGCATGTGAAAACGGCTATAATAAAGTCAACAAATAACTTTGTAATCTCCCAGGTTTTTGAAAGTAGAGATGCAAATAAGTCATGGGGTAAGAGTGATTCTTTGAGTGCTTAGATATTAAAAGATTTTCTCCTCAGGGTTGGAAAGTTGGCTGGTAATACACTTTATTAGAATCAGCTTACTGAGGCTGGCTTGCCACTTCTTTGGGGAAGCTTCTCTTGACTTCTTGAGATTCTCTCCCTCCCTCCCTCCCTCTCTCTCTCTCTCTCTCTCTCTCTCTCTCTCTCTCTCACACACACACACACACACACACTCACACACACACACAATCAGGAAGCATAGGATACATGACCTGAGATGGTTCAGAGTATTTGAATCTAGGACAGGTAAGACAGGCTTAGGAAATCCAAGATGCCTTTCAAGTCCTAGAAGACTTCTGGCAGAAGATTTTTATCCTTTTGTTTCTTGCTTTATAGATTGAAATTCCCTGAACAAAACTGATTTCCCTTTCTTCTGAAAATCGAGTTTGAGAGAACCTTCTTAAGTCTTGCTAAGTCTTGTCCTGTCCTTTGTCTTCAGGTACCAACCTGTATATGTATGTGTGTGTGTGTTTTTTAAGCTTAGCACTTGCCTTATCCTGAGAAAGTATAAGTACTTTTAAAAATATTAATGGGCCACACTTAATGCAAGATGCTGGGTATACAGTGAATGAACACTGGATTTTTTTTCTTTCTTTCTTTCTACCAAACTCCACTCTTGGTCAGTTTTCAGGGGATAATACAGTCTCATCTTCTCAGAGGACTAAAATAACCCAGCTCAGTTTCTTAAAAAAAAAAGAAAGAAAGAAAAAAAAAAAACAAAGAGAAATTTCTAGCTGTTAGTCCAGGCTGCCCTGCTGTGCTTTTAGGAGAAAAAGCTGCAGTACTTTGAGACATTCACTTCTTTTACTGGGGTGCCAGAAACTTTTTTTACTGGACCCCATCCCCATCTTACTCCAAGCAAGCTCTGTGGGCTTCTGAAGACCAAGAATGGCAAAAACAACGTTTTCTCATTTGGCCTTTTGTGTACATCTGTTAGATGGTCAAAGTAAATGTATATAAAATTGTTTTGTTTCTACAACAGATTCTACCAGGTGAGCAGATTTTCCCAAATAAGCCATAGATAAGTTGTTTCCAAATACATCTTTGAATTTATATTGCAAATTTATATAGTCTTTTTCTTCAACAGAAACAATTGGTTTTAATTGAGAGGAGATGAACTAGGACTTCAGATCACGTGTGTTTTTTGTCTGTTTTCTTTGTTTTTGTGTGTGGTATAAAAATGCAACTTCATTTGGCATTTTTGAAAGCAAACTGTTGCCTCTTCTGATATTAGGAAAGCCTTGATTTAGTTGAGAAATCTAACTTGTTATTAGAAAGCCTTAGTTCTTTTTGGAATGGTATTTAGATTCCACTTAGAAGAATATGGTGCAATTTAGCTCTTCTTAGCATGATATGGGTCCTTGGAGAGAGAACCAAGTGGAGCAAATTGAACAGACTGAGGTTGCTTCTTGGACCCTCGGATTTTGATGTCCTTCCCAGGGTCCCTTAGTCTACTGGGCACAGATTGAGACCTGGGGCTCTTCTGAATACTGGTATGTACTTTACAATTTTTTTGTTATTTTGATATAATCTCAAACTTATAGAAAAGTTACTAGTACACAGAGATTTTCTTTCCTGAACCATTTGAGAGTAAGTTGCTAACATGATATGTTCCATCATCCCTGAATACTTTAGTGTTTCTTTTCTGCAAACAAAGACATTCTCTTATTTAAGCGTGGTAATACTATCAGGAATTAGCATTGATGCATTACCAGCCTCTACTCCTCAGATCCCATTCAAGTTCTGCAGATTGTTCCACTAGTGTCCTTTATTTTTGTACCAAAAGGATCCTGTCTAAAATCATCTGTAGCATTTGGTTGTCATGTCTCTTAGGTCTCTTTCAACTGAGAATAGTTCCTTGGTCTTGTCTTGACTTTCATGAACTTGAAAATTTTCAGGCCAATTATTTAGTAGATGGCCCTCGATTTGGGTTTGTACGACGTTTCCTCACGACCAGATTCAGGTTATGCATCTCTGGCAGGAATATTCCAGAAATGATACTGGGCTGTTCTCATTGCAGCCAGTCACACAATCATGATTTCCATTGTACCCTTCCATTACTACTGCGATATTACTCTGATCACTTGATTCAGATGATGTCTGCCAGGCTTCTCCACTGCAAATTACTTTTTTTTTTTCTCTTTGTAATTAATAAGTATTTTATTGGGAGATAGAGAAAATATAAATATCCCATTCTTCCTCAAATTTAAGTTTATTCTTTATATATCATCATGGACACATGCATATATATGTGTTTTTTAGTGAGTTATAATCTGTTACATTTGTTTCCATGCTTAAATTGTCCTGATTTGGTCAGTGGAAGCCCCTTTAATCTGGTTTCTGTGTCTTTTTGACGTGCTGTGATCAGTCTTTACATACTTCCTGACTTTTTGCTACCAGATGTTCCAGGCTCATTTTGTACTTTCCTTGTCCCAGCCCTGGATTTAGCCATTTCTTGAAGGAGCAAGCTCTTTTTTAGTGGCTCCGAGCCACCGCACTGATGCCCCTCCTCACATCACTGCCCTCTCCTCCCCTGCTGTTGCCTACTTTGCTTGGTCACCAATAGCTCTTGGACTGAATTATTCTGAAAGAGGAAGGGCACATTTTGTTTAGATTTAATCATTTATGTTAGCTCTGTGTGGATAGGGACTATAACATATTTGATCTCTCATCCCCCAAATGCCTGTTACATAGTAAATGCTCAATAAGTGTATAAGTTCATTCAAAGACAAATACTTAACTCTGCATCTATTAGGAGTTGGTCATTATTCCAGGTGCTGGGGGTGGAGGAACACACATGAACTAAATTTGAAAAACAAAAAGCATACATGTGTGGGAGCCCTGTGAAGGGAAATAGTTCTTTGTGAAGGATGGAAATAATTTTGTGAGGCAGCCGTTTCCCCGATTGTGTTCATCTATATTAATATGTATTCAATGGAAAAAAAGGATTTGACTTTGCACTTTTTAAACTGTAGTTCTTATTAAAATGCATAGACTAAATGTGTCACAGATTTTTTTTAGCCTTGGTAATTTCTTTTCTTGTATTACCGTAGCTCTGCTTTTCCCCACCCTGAAGAGAGCTGGTCCCTTGCATATAGCTAACTCAGCTTTTAAATGCAAAATAGAGATCCTAGTAATGTATTGATAGAAATGTTGTATTAGTTAGCTCTACCCTGTAGGTTGTTAGTTTTTTTTTAACCTTTAGGCAGAGATACTTCCAGTGAGGAAAGTGATTTTTCTCATTATGTTTTTGGTAATAAGTAATAGAATGTAGAAACAATAAGAATAGACCATGAGCTCCTTTCTATTAATAGAGTTAATCATCTGTGTTATTTTGTTTAACTCCTATGGGTAGGACCATAATACATAGCATATAATCAAACTCTTTCTCTTTTTGAATTATAAAATTATTCAAGCATTTATTCACTCAAAAGATATTTGATTGCCTATTCTTTGCCAAGTGCCAACCTCACAGGACTCTTAAAGGATTCAGTGAGACAATGTGTATGCTTTGGTCAAAGCAGCTAATAGATAAGTGTCCATTGAATCTGAATGTGAATTTCCCTTACTAAAATCTAGAGGATTCTGACATCAGGTATTATAAGTTTTTCTTAAAAATCTTATGCTATAATTGATACATGTGAGGATTATATGTATTTTATATGTAAATTATAAAACAAACACCATGAATCCACCCTTCAACTTAATAATGAGAAATACAACATTAGTGCCATTCAAATTACCTGTATACAGCTTCCTAGTCCATCGCTTTGTGTTCCCCAGATATAACTATGCTCCTGGATTTTCCTGAGCTTTTAAGTATAGTGTTACCACAAATGTGTGTATTCTTATATTTGTCCAACTTTCCTTGTTTTTGGTCTTTATGAAAGTGGTATAATACTATATGTAATTTTCTGTGACTTGCTTTATTTACTCAGTACTGTGTAAGATTTGTCCTTGTTATTGCATGTTATTGATTTCACCGTGGTATTAGTCCATATGGTATGATTGGTATATCCATTCTCTTATTATCTAGATATCTAGATTACTGCTTTTGATTTTGTTTTATTTTTGCTGCTGTGAATAATGCAGTTATAAACCTTTTTGGGCATGTCTGCAGTACACATATATTAAGAGTTTCTCTAGGGTGATGGATTTCAAACTTTTATGACTGTGACCCATAGTAAGAAATATGTTTTCCATAATAAGCAGGTACCCGCTTACATAAGTATACGTACACAAATGAGACAAAAGTTTTGCAAATCAATGCTTAAGTTTACTACATGGGCTTCAATCTACTCTATTTTATACTGGTTGACTTATAAATAGCAATGCGATCCACTCTTGCTTTGCAGTCTCACTAACAGGTTCTGTTTGAATAACATGGCTCTAAGTGCGTGGTTGAAACTCTAGGGCCCCTGAGAATCACCTGGAAAGTTGATATATGTGAGGATTCCTGGGCCTTGCTGCATAGATTCATATTCCATAGGTCTGGGATGGAGCTTAAAAATCTGAATTTCTAATATGCATCAAGGTAATACTAATGTTGCTGGCCTGCTGACTGAATTTGAGAAATACTGCTATAGAGTATATACTCATGAAAGAAATTGCTGAGTCATAGTGTTGCAGGAAAAAAAGTGGGAGGCAGGAGGATGGTCACGTCCTGGGTCTCAGGTGAGTCCCTGGGATGGGCCGCCAAGTGTGGGTTGTTGGCTTCGTGTAGGAAAGAATTCAAGAGCGAGCCGTAGTAACGTGAAAGACGGTTTATTCAAGGGGATACAGACTCCACAGAGTGTGGGCCATCTCAGGAGGCAAGAGGCCACAGAAGAAACACACTCCAAGTGTGGGCCATTTCAGAAGGCGAGAGGCTCCAGGGTACAGGGTTGTCAGTGTTTATAGGGGTGGGTAATTTTATAGGCTAGTGAGTGGGAGAATTATTGCAACTATTTTGGGGAAGGGGCAGGGATTTCCAAGAATTGGGCCACCACCCACTTTTTAGCCTTTTATGGTTGGCCTTGGGACTGTCATGGCACCTGTGGGTGTGTCGTTTAGCTAACGTATTAACAGTGAGTGTATAATGAGGCTCAAGGTCCACTGGAAGTTGACCCGTCCACCATCTTGGACCTAGTTGGTTCTAACCAGTTTATGTTGTGCCCTCAACGACTATGTCATTCTTTTAAAGATTGTGCTCTGCCCCCTTCCTGTCTCAATAGGGCATTCACATATTTAGCTTTTTATTATTTTACATAGTTTGTTATTTTATATAGCTTTTTATTATTTAGGGTCCTATGTCTGCAATGTATAAAGGGGTACCATTGCTCTCTTTTCTAGTTAGACTTGTTCATTAATGCTCATTTAGTAGGCGTTAAAATGATATCTTACTGTTTTGTTATTTTGTATTTCAGTGATTAGTAATGAGGCTCAGCATACATTTCAGTGGCCATTCATGTTTCTTTCTCTCTGAAATGTTTGTTCATGCCACCTGCTTATTTTTCTATTTATTTGTATATTTTGTATATTTGGAAGTATGAATGCATTGTTGGTTATACTCACTGTAGATATCTTTTCCTAGTTGGCCCATTTAGTGGCTTTTTAACTTTCATTGTGGTATCCTTTGATAGAAATTCTTAATTTT
Organism: Aethalodelphis obliquidens; assembly: GCF_003676395.1. NCBI lineage: Eukaryota > Metazoa > Chordata > Mammalia > Artiodactyla > Delphinidae > Aethalodelphis > Aethalodelphis obliquidens. Next base: position 68,867,418 of record NW_020837951.1, on the reverse strand, counting down.
AATGTGGTCAGATTTTTTATGGCTAGTTCTTTTTGTGTCCTGTTAACATGTTCTCTACCCCATGCTCATATAGATGATCTCCTGTATGTTTTTTCCCCAACACGTTTGAAAAGTTTTGCCTAACATTTAAATATTTTCAAACATCTGGAGTTGATTTTATGTATGGTATGAGGTAAGAGTCTAATTTAAATTTTTTCCTATACAGAAAATCAGTCCCAGCACATTTTATTGAGTTGTCTATGCCTTACTCAATGATCTACAGTGCCTACCCTGTCAAACTTCAGATTTTCATATATTTGTTAATCTGTTGGAGGGATGTGGTTCAATTCTGTTCCCTAGGTCAGTTCATTGATCTCTGCAGCAATACCACAATGTTGTTGCTGTAGTTTTGTAATTGCTATATGGCATGACAAGTTCTATTACATCTTTCTCTTTTAGGATCAGTTTAAGTTCTTTGAAAAACTCTGTTAGGATTTGTATTGAAATTACATTGAATCTGTAGGTAATGAGTATTTTTATCCATGAAACTAATCTCTCTATGAGTTTATTTAGGCATTCTTTAGTGTTGTTGAAGTGTTAAGATGTTTCTGATAAAAGTGTAGATAGTTCTATGGTTTGTTTATTCCTAGGTACTTTATTTTTTTTAATTGCTATTATAAATAGCATATTAAATGTTCCCTGTTTGTTGCTGATGTGTAAATATGCAGTTTACCTTTGCATACTTCTAAACTTATTAATTCCAGTAATTTTTCTGTATAGCTCCTTTTGTTTTTCTATGTGGACAGTCATATCATGCGAATAATGACATATGTCTCTCTTATTTTCTTTTTCTTTTTTTAAAAGAATGTTTTTTAAAAAAAGAAGTTCTTCATTGAATTTTTAAAAAATTAATTAATTAATTAGCTTGCTCTGGGTCTTAGTTGAGGCAGGCTGGCTCCTTAGTTGCGGCTGGTGGGCTTCTTAGTTGCGGCTGGCAGGCTCCTTAGTTGTGGCATGCTCGCTCTTAATTGCGGCATGCATGTGGGATCTAGTTCCCCGGTCAGGGATTGAACCTGGGCCCCCTGCATTGGGAGCTCGGAGTCTTAACCACTGCACCACCAGGGAAGTCCCCTCTCTTATTTTCTTTTTTAATAAATTTTATTTATTTATTTATTTATTTTTGGCTGCGTTGGGTCTTCGTTGCTGCGTGCAGGCTTTCTCTAGTTGTGGCGAGCGGGGGCTACTTTTCATTATGGTGCGCAGGCTTCTCATTGCGGTGGCTTCTCTTGTTGCGGAGCACGGGCTCTAGGCGCCGCGGGCTCAGCAGTTGTGACTCACGGGCTCTAGAGCGCAGGCTCAGTAGTTGTGGCGCACAGGCTTAGTTACTCCGCGGCATGTGGGATCTTCCCAGACCAGGGCTCGAACTCGTGTCCCCTGCATTGGCAGGTGGATTCTTAACCACTGCGCCACCAGGGAAGTCCCCCCCTCTCTTATTTTCAATTTTCTTTTTTCCCCTGACTTTTGTGGTCCTGTGTCAGTAGGATTACCAGTAAAATATTAGGTATAAATGTTCCTGATTTTAAAGGGAATAATTCTAACAAGTGTCCATTTAGAATGTTGTTTGCATGGGAATTCAGTAGCTACCATTTGTCAAGTTAAGGAATTTGTCTCCTAGTACTAGTTGGTTAAGAGTCTCGTTTCCTTGTTAAAAAATAAATCGTACATGGATGTTGATTTTTATCAGACTTTTTAGTATCTCTTAGATGAACAGATGGTTTTGTTCTCCTTTAATCTGTTAATGTGGTACTTGACAAGCATTTTTATCATGCTAAACTCCTCTTGAATTCTTGAGATAAAACCAGTTTGGTCTTGCTCTGTTAGGGTCGTCACCCCCACCCCTCCACGGCATTGGATTAATTATGCTAATAGTTTTTTTAAAATTTTTACGTTCATATTCTTGAGGTTAAAATTGTATGTTTCTTTCCCTTACTCTTCTTGGCAAGTTTTGTACTCAATAACATTCACTACATAAAGTGAGAAATGTTTTCTCTTTTTCAGCTTTTGGAAGAGTTTCTGTAAGTTTGAAATGATCTCTTCCTACAACTTGCTTGTAAAACCTTGTGGGCCTGATATCTTCTTTGTAGGAAGATTTTAAACTACTTATTTGACTTTAATGAAGGCTTATTCTTGATTTTTATTTCTTTTTGGGTCAGTTTTAGTAAGAGGACTGGATTTTTATTAGTTCTTCTCAAAGTTCTTTTCATATCTTGTTGAATTTCTTTTTAGGGTTTTTTTTTTAAATCTTTGTAGTCTTGCTTTTGCTTGAGTTAATTATGCAAAAGTCTCTGTCAGTCGTTTTTTCAAATATAAGCATTAAGGCTAAAATTTTTCCTCTAAGTACTGCTTTAACTATATTCCACAGGTATTAATGTGTAGTATCTTCTTTGTTCCATATGATGAATTTGAAATTTTCCATTTTAATTTCTTCTTTTACCTGTGAATTATTTAGAAATATGTTTTTACAATTCCAAATATGTGGACTTTTTTTAAATTAAAAAAAAAAGTTTGATTTTTAGCTTAATTGCATTAGCATAATTTCTTCTTGAATTCACTTTCCTTCTTCCTGAAGTAGATCCTGTTGAAGTTGTTTTAGTGAAGTTTTTTTTTTTTAGTGAACTCTCAATTTTTGTTAATCTATGAAGTTTTGACTATTGCCCCTATTATGAAAAGTGGTTTTGCTGGTTATTCAATTCTACGTTGACGTTTACTTTCAATGCTTTGAAAATACTTCTTTTGTGTTTTTGAGGTCTGATGTCAGTTTAATTCAGGGTTATGCTGCTAGAGGTATAGCAGCTACCTCTCTGGAGGAAAAATTCCTTATTTTTAGTGTTTGCTTATTTCCGTGGTGTAAATACTCTCTTACCATGTATGTCAGTTATTACAGAGTTGAGAAGAGATATGCAGTAGCACACAATTGTGAAGTATTTCCACCCTGCTGATACAATAGACATCAATAATAACCTCAAGAGCACAGATCATAATATGTAGTAAAATAATTAGTGATGAATTTTGATTATCTATCTCTGCTTTTAATATTTTTCATCTTATATTTTTATATAATTTAACACAGTAGTAGCCTTGTTTAAAAACTGCTCACAGAATTCCTGAAAATTTAACAGTATGTTCATATGAGCCTACATTAGCCAGCTGTAGCATACCACTCTTGTACTTATTCTTTTTTCTAATGGGTGCTCTCTGTGAGCCTTGGGTGACTGCTTTTACAGTCTTTTTGTCTTTAGTGTTTTTAACTTTTAGTACAGTGTGTCTAGGAGCAAATTCCTTTTAATTTATGGATATATCATTCTTTTTATATTGTACTTTCTTTTTTTATGGGTTCATGAATTTTATTATTTTGGAAAATTATCAGCCATTGTATCACCTGTATTCTTTATTTTTTCTGAGTCTCTAGTTAGATAGTTGTTATTTTTCTTCTGTTCTCCATGTCTCTTAATAGTTTTTATATTTTTCATTTTCTTGTGTCTTTGTGTGTGTTCTAGCAGTTTGTTTAGATCTGTCTTCCAGTTTGTTCATTCTTTTCAGCCATGCTTAATCTGCTTTTCAGTCCATTAAGATATTAATTCCAAGAGTGCTTTTTTTCCCCCCTCCATTTCTTAAAGTCTGTTTCTTTTCAGTCACATGGTCATTCTTACTCATCTCTTATTGCTTGGTCACTTTTGGATTCCAACTGTCTTCATTTCCACACCTTGTATGTCATTATTTTATATTCTGCATCATGATGATTCCAATATCTGAGATCCTAAAGACCCTTTTACATACTCTCAGATCATGGTGACTTATTTCTTTGTGTTTAGGGATATTTTAAAATTGTGAGTTCATATTTGATTTAGTTGAACTTTGGGAATCCTGAGGTCTTAATTCAGAGTACTTTTCCCCAACAGATTTATAAAGACTTCTCCCGAATTTCTGAGAGACTCTGAAGTTCAGGTCTCCAAATATGCTATAGGCCCCAGATTTGGTCTTAAAAGAGACCCAGGAGAATGTGGACCTATCAGTGCCCTTTAAGCAACTGCACCTCTCATGCCTAACTGAAGCTTACAGTTCACGTTTCAACTCCTCCCTTCTCTTTTCTCTTTCTGTCTGTATCTCTTTTATATACTCACCACTCTTGGAATTTTCTTTTATTTTTTTAATAAGCTCCACAATGAAGAGTTTTGTATTATCCAATATATAATTGTATTTGCAAAGAGTCCACTATATTCCCAAATTAAAAGGATTTTCCCCCACTGAAACCATGGTATGTCTAGCAGTTTCAGCATTGTTGTTTGCATTGTCGGAGACTCAATGAATATGAATTGAATAACTATTGAGAGAAGGTGAAAAGACAGCATAACCCTGATTTTATTTTCCCCTTGTATAATTGTGTCTCTTTTTGGGTTTTTTATTTATGCAATAGATCGAATTTTTATGTGTCAGGCACCGTTTTTCATCTTATACTTCCAGTTACTCTATTGTGATTAGTATTATACATTAAACATTGAAGGTCGACTGTTCTTTGTGAGTAACGATTACTTATCAAGGCTCATTGTCAGAATTCCAGCTAGTACTGAAAGAGAAGACCAAAATGATTTGGCCAATATGTTTTAAAGCTTGTTTAAGAAAACGGAAATTATACAAGGCTAAGTATACATAAACCTAGAAAGAGAAGTGATATAATTATTACTTTGAGTTTCTAGTTTCAAGCCACAAAAGTAACAAGTTTGCTTGAAACTGAAAAGTCTTCTAAATATAACTTACTGTTAACAGTACTTAATTATAATTTAGACTTAAAGCCATAGCAAGTCAGGAAATAGTATATACCTAGGGCCATTTTATTATTTATTTATTTATTTTGAAAGGAGTCCCAGTTTTTTTTTTAATTTATTTTTCCTAATTTATTTATTTATTTATTTATTTCTGGCTGTGTTGGGTCTTCGTTGCTGTGCGTGGGCTTTCCGTTGCTGTGCGTGGGCTTTCTCTCGTTGTAGTGAGCAGGGGCTACTCTTCGTTGTGGAGTGTGGGCTTCTCATTTTGGTGGCTTCTCTTGTTGTGGAGCATGGGCTCTAGAGCACAGGCTCAGTAGTTGTGGCACATGGGCTTAGTTGCTCCGTGGCACGTGGGATCTTCCCGGACCAGGAATCGAACCCTTATCCCCTGCATTGGCAGGCGGATTCTTAACCGCTGCGCCACCAGGGAAGTCCTAAATAGGACCATTTTAAATGAGATTGGATTCTGAAGTAAAAGTATTTTTTAGTACATAGAGCATAGCTGAAACTAGTCATTTGAGAAAGGGAGACTTTTAAAATTTATCTACTTGGAATATTATTTTGTAAAATATTGAATATTCTTGCCAAATGATACTTTACAGTTAAATTTCATATTTACATGCAGATACAGTACTTAAAGATATTTTTAATATTGAGGAAGACTTTTATTAAATTGACTCTTAATGCTTTTGAACAGAAGGGTAGGGAAATGAAAATTTAACTGCTTTTAATTCTGTTCACTTTAGAACTGAAAGAAATTTTCTCAGTTGTTTCCATTTCTCAATTGTGAATATGATTTATAAATTTTATCTTCTTCATCTTTTAATGATCTTAGTACAATGAATAAAATTCAAAATGCAACCTAAGTATCCTCAGCTAAATTTGTAGCTTAGAGCTTGATTGTAGTTTGCTTTAAAAAAAAAAGAAAGAAGGAAAAGATAACATTGAAACCACATCAGAAGGAAAATGGATTTTTTTTTAAAAAGCACAGGAAGATAGCAGTCACATAGTTGAATAGCTTCTCTTTTTACTTTTCTAACACAAAATTTATTTCACAAAATCTCTGAAGTGCAAATGGGTACATGAAAGAGGAGAGATATAAAAGTACTTTTGGGAGGTTGAAGAAATTTATCTTCTGTCAAAATAGTGCATTTACATGGTTTAAAGAATTAACTAGCAAAGGATGGTATTAGAAAAAACCCAAAATCCTATATTGTATTCTTTGCCAATCCTCTTTCCAATTCCTAGAAGGAAGCACTTTAACTTTCTCTCTTTCTTTTTTCTTTTTAAGTTCTAGGGTTACTGCCCGAAGTTTCCAAACTATATGCTTATGCTTCTATTTCTTCATGAGAATTTAACCTATTTGCTCCATCTCCTTTTCCTCCCAATATAATACCATTGTTAATTCTTACCTTGGATATAACTTTCTAGATGTTGAGCTTAGAACTTTATCTCTTGTTTCACTGACCATGGACAGTGTTTCTTGATTCTAAACTTTGTAGGCTCAGGTTATACTAGAGTTGCTTTCATTTCTCTGTTCATGTTTCTACCTTCCATGTTTGTCATCCATACATTTACTTTTGCATTATCACAGTTGATAACATTGTGTTATGTAATACAAGTCTTAAGTTTTCTGTGCTTGTCTGTAGTAGTAGTAATAATAGTGGTAGTAATTGAAAGTACTTACATAGTTCAGGCTTTGTGCCAAGCACACTGCATGTTTTATTTATATTATTTTATAATACATACATATATATACACACAGGTACTTTACATATATTAAACTTACCTAATCATCAAGTCGACCTTGATGGTATAGGTAATATTATGGTCTCCAGTTTACTGACAAGGAAATTTAAGTCACTTAGTAAGTGGTAGAGCTGAGTAGGTTAAAATGTAGAAATTGAAAATCAGTAATGTTGTTTACAGCTATGACTGTAAAAGTTACGACAGTTAAGATGTATACTGTTCTCATATCTTCTTTCTTATATAGCCATTTATTTTGTGGTTTTAAAAATTATTGTTTTTCTTTATCGCTTCCTTGTTTTTGTGCTAAAATTCCCAAATTTCCTCTCTTTCCAAATAACTCCTATGGAGGCCCTTATAGGATCCCTCCAGTTTTCTTACTCAGTGACCTCCCCCAACCCACCCTTTTTGGAGGTGAGCATTTATTTTATGCGAGCACTACAAATTTTTGTCATTTCAAATTATATAATGGGGCAGGTTTTTACATTGATTTTGAAAACATTGAATTATGAGAGAAATGTGTCATAGTTTTGTGATACTCTTTAAGATAATTAAAGATAATGTGTTCTGCAGGAATATTATAGGAAAGGTTGATTTTCTAATATCAAATAAGCCTCTGGATACACTGTTTTAATGTCTGTCAAGTTTGAAATATTTATTTGGTAACAAAAGACTTGAAGTTTAAGCCACTCGAAACGTATACAGGAAGAGCCTCTGATTTCAAAATTAGTTATTTGCTACCTGCCCAAAAGTAATATGTTGTACCCCCTCTGCTGGAACTAAATAGAACTTCCTTCTATAGTTATGCTTAGACGGCAGGCAGGTTCAATGTTGTTCTTTTAAAGCCACTGAGTTCCTCTCCCTTTCTTCCCATCCTTCTTTCATTTACAGCTCAGGCTGTATTGGCAAGATTAACAGTTGGTTTTGAAACCAACTGCCCTTCTGAGAGTCAGTAGAAGCATAGTGGTTGAGAGTATGGGCATTGAAACCAGACTACTGGAACTTGAATCTCAGTGGGGGTATATTGTAGAGTTCTCTCAACTTCCTGGTGGAGTATCACATTCAAGAATAGTACAACATTATTAAAAAAACAAGTAAAACATTCCAGAGCATTGAGTCCTATAATGGCAGGCTTTTCTTTTTCCTTCTTGTGTGTGTAAATATTTCATGTTCTTTTTATGTACAGACTATTTAGATTGTTATTGAATGAAAGACCCTTGTTACTATTCTCAAATGCCATTTCATTTCCATTTGTGCAGTGTTCTTTCAGTCCCCTATCCATTGACTGATAAACGTTAAATTTGGGGCCTTGTTGCCTCTATTTAGCCTTGATGTTTAAGTTTTGATTCTTTTTCAAAATTAGTCCCATTATTTGTTGTTGAAATGTTTTCTGCTTCACCATCTTATTGTGTTATAAATTCTTTTTCTTTGTTTTTTTTTTCATTTTAACATCTTTATTGGAGTATAATTGCTTTACAATGGTATGTTAGCTTCAGCTTCACAACAAAATGAATCAGTTATATATATACATATGTTCCCATATCTCTTCCCGCTTGTGTCTCCCTCCCTCCCACCCTCCCTATCCCACCCCTCCAGGCGGTCACAAAGCACCGAGCTGATCTCCCTGTGCTATGCGGCTGCTTCCCACTAGCTATCTACCTTACGTTTGGTAGTGTATATATGTCCATGCCTCTCTCTCGCTTTGTCACAGTTTACCGTTCCCCCTCCCCATAGCCTCAAGTCCATTCTCTAGTAAGTCTGTGTCTTTATTCCTGTTTCACCCCTAGGTTTCTCATGACATTTTTTTTCCTTAAATTCCATATATATGTGTTAGCATACGGTATTTGTCTCTCTCTTTCTGACTTACTTCACTCTGTATGACAGACTCTAGGTCTATCCACCTCATTACAAATAGTTCAATTTTGTTTCTTTTTATGGCTGAGTAATATTCCATTGTATATATGTGCCACATCTTCTTTATCCGTTCATCCGATGATGGACACTTAGGTTGTTTCCATCTCTGGGCTATTGTAAATAGAGCTGCAATGAACATTTTAGTGCATGACTCTTTTTGAATTATGGTTTTCTCAGGGTATATGCCCAGTAGTGGGATTGCTGGGTCATATGGTAGTTCTATTTGTAGTTTTTTAAGGAACCTCCATACTGTTCTCCAAAGTGGCTGTATCAATTTACATTCCCACCAACAGTGTAAGAGGGTTTCCTTTTCTCCACACCTTCTCCAGCATTTATTGTTTCTAGATTTTTTGATGATGGCCATTCTGACTGGTGTGAGATGATATCTCATTGTAGTTTTGATTTGCATTTCTCTAATGATTAGTGATGTTGAGCATTCTTTCATGTGTTTGTTGGCAGTCTGTATATCTTCTTTGGAGAAATGTCTATTTAGGTCTTCTGCCCATTTTTGGATTGGGTTGTTTGTTTTTTTGTTATTAAGCTGCATGAGCTGCTTATAAATTTTGAAGATTAATCCTTTGTCAGTTGCTTCATTTGCAAATATTTTCTCCCATTCTGAGGGTTGTCTTTTGGTCTTGTTTATGGTTTCCTTTGCAGTGCAAAAGCTTTTAAGTTTCATTAGGTCCCATTTGTTTATTTTTGTTTTTATTTCCATTTCTCTAGGAGGTGGGTCAAAAAGGACCTTGCTGTGATTTATGTCATAGAGTGTCCTGCCTATGTTTTCCTCTAAGAGTTTGATAGTTTCTGGCCTTACATTTAGATCTTTAATCCATTTTGAGCTTATTTTTGTGTATGGTGTTAGGGAGTGATCTAATCTCATACTTTTACATGTACCTGTCCAGTTTTCCAAGCACCACTTATTGAAGAGGCTGTCCTTTCTCCACTGTACATTCCTGCCTCCTTTATCAAAGATAAGGTGACCATATGTGCGTGGGTTTATCTCTGGGCTTTCTATCCTGTTCCATTGATCTATATTTCTGTTTTTGTGCCAGTACCATACTGTCTTGATTACTGTAGCTTTGTAGTATAATCTGAAGTCAGGAAGCCTGATTCCTCCAGCTCCATTTTTCGTTCTCAAGATTGCTTTGGCTATTCGGGGTCTTTTGTGTTTCCATACAAATTGTGAAATTTTTTGTTCTAGTTCTGTGAAAAATGCCAGTGGTAGTTTGATAGGGATTGCATTGAATCTGTAGATTGCTTTGGGTAGTAGAGTCATTTTCACAATGTTCATTCTTCCAATCCAAGAACATGGTATATCTCTCCATCTATTTGTATCATCTTTAATTTCTTTCATCAGTGTCTTATAATTTTCTGCATACAGGTCTTTTGTCTCCTTAGGTAGGTTTATTCCTAGATATTTCATTCTTTTTGTTGCAGCAGTTAAATGGGAGTGTTTTCTTGATTTCACTTTCAGATTTTTCATCATTAGTGTATAGGAATGCCAGAGATTTCTGTGCATTAATTTTGTATCCTGCTGCTTTACCAAATTCATTGATTAGCTCTAGTAGTTTTCTGGTAGCATCTTTAGGATTCTCTATGTATAGTATCATGTCATCTGCAAAGAGTGACATCTTTACTTCTTCTTTTCTGATTTGGATTCCTTTTATTTCCTTTTCTTCTCTGATTGCTGTGGCTAAAACTTCCAAAACTACGTTGAATAACAGTGGTGAGAGTGGGCAACCTTGTCTTGTTCCTGATCTTAGTGGAAATGCTTCCAGTTTTTCACCATTGAGGATGACGTTGGCTGTGGGTTTGTCATATATGTCCTTTATTATGTTGAGGAAAGTTCCCTCTATGCCTACTTTCTGCAGGGTTTTTATCATAAATGGGTGTTGAATTTTGTCAAAAGCTTTCTCTGCATCTATTGAGATGATCATATGGTTTTGCTCCTTCAATTTGTTAATATGGTGTATCACATTGATTGATTTGCATATATTGAAGAATACTTGCATTCCTGGAATAAACCCCACTTGATCATGGTGTATGATGCATTTAATGTGCTGTTGGATTCTGTTTGCTAGTATTTTGTTAAGGATTTTTGCATCTATGTTCATCAGTTATATTGGCCTGTAGTTTTCTTTCTTTGTGACATCCTTGTCTGGTTTTGGTATCAGGGTGATGGTGGCCTCGTAGAATGTGTTTGGGAGTGTTCCTCACTCTGCTATATTTTGGAAGAGTTTGAGAAGGATAGGTGTTAGCTCTTCTCTAAATGTTTGATAGAATTGGCCTGTGAAGCCATCTGGTCCTGGGCTTTTGCTTGTTGGAAGATTTTTAATCACAGTTTCGATTTCAGTGCTTGTGATTGGTCTGTTCATATTTTCTATTTCTTCCTGATTCAGTCTTGGCAGGTTGTGCCTTTCTAAGAATTTGTCCATTTCTTCCAGGTTGTCCATTTTATTGGCAAAGAGTTGCTTGTAGTAATCTCTCATGATCTTCTGTATTTCTGCAGTGTCAGTTGTTACTTCTCCTTTTTCATTTCTAATTCTATTGATTTGAGTCTTCTCCCTTTTTTTTCTTGATGAGTCTGGCTAATGGTTTATCAATTTTGTTTATCTTTTCAAAGAACCAGCTTTTAGTTTTATTGATCTTTGCTATCATTTCCTTCATTTCTTCTTCATTTATTTCTGATCTGATTTTTATGATTTCTTTCCTTCTGCTAACTTTGGGGTTTTTTTGTTCTTCTTTTTCTAATTGCTTTAGGTGCAAGGTTAGGTTGTTTATTCGAGATGTTTCCTGTTTCTTAAAGTAGGATTGTATTGCTCTAAACTTCCCTCTTAGAACTGCTTTTGCTGCATCCCATAGATTTTGAGTCGTCGTGTCTCCATTGTCATTTGTTTCTAGGTATTTTTTGATTTCCTCTTTGATTTCTTCAGTGATCACTTCGTTATTAAGTAGTGTATTGTTTAGCCTCCATGTGTTTGTATGTTTTACAGATCTTTTCCTGTAATTGATATCTAGTCTCATAGCGTTGTGGTCGGAAAAGATACTTGATACAATTTCAATTTTCTTAAATTTACCAAGGCTTGATTTGTGACCCAAGATATGATCTATCATGGAGAATGTTCCATGAGCACTTGAGAAAAATATGTATTCTGTTGTTTCTGGATGGAATGTCCTATAAATGTCAATTAAGTCCATCTTGTTTAATGTATCTTTTAAAGCTTGTGTTTCCTTATTTATTTTCATTTTGGATGATCTGTCCATGGTGAGAGTGGGGTGTTAAAGTCCCCTACTATGAATGTGTTACTGTTGATTTTCCCTTTTATGGATGTTACTATTTGCCTTATGTATTGAGGTGCTCCTGTGTTGGGTGCATAAATATTTACAATTGTTATATCTTCTTCTTGGATCGATCCCTTGATCATTATGTAGTGTCCTTCTTTGTCTCTTCTAATAGTCTTTATTTTAAAGTCTATTCTATCTGATATGAGAATTGCTACTCCAACTTTCTTATAAATTCATTTTTAATAAAACATTTATTGTATGAGTCAAATTGTGCTAAAAGCCAATAAAAATCATCAGCAGTCCACTGTGCTCCGCCCCTTCCCTGAACTCTCTCAACCATTTTGAACTGTTCGGTGATATCTTCTGGTATATGCCTATCTATTTTGAAATATTTATAAATTGCTATCCCCTCCTTAATTTTATTCCTTTTATGGTAGATCATGATTTTACGTGTAAGAAATCTTAAATTCAAGAAACTTGACCTCTCTTAGTTGGTTTTAAAAAGTAGATTATAGATCTCCTTTAAATCAGAATTAACTTGTTAAATTTCTCTTTAGAATTTGATTCCTAAGTATACATTTAAGGCCATTATTTTAGAGCAGAAATGTTGGTGAAATTTGTTTCATTTACTTTCTTCATTATATTTGGTATTATATTTGTGGATCCTCTTCTAGTTTCTCAGAGTGGGTGCAAAGTGTATTTTTATGCCTGGTTTCTCTCCTTTCCTTTCCTCTTCTCCTTTTAAAAATAATAAATGCGATAAAGACAATATATTTTATTTTGAGCATATGTTTTCTTGTGCCCCTAGATTTTTTGTATGAAATGGTCTTATCATTATTTTCTTTTGACTGATTTCTTTTGTCTTTATTTTTCTAATTTTATTAGAGTATGATCAGCCAATACAATCTATTCAGATATTTTTAAAAGATTATTTTAAGTTCATTTTATGATACCTTTATGATTGATTTTTGTCAGTGTTCCATGGGCACGTGTAAAATTGTAAGCTTTATTCAAGAGATTGAACGTTTTCTATTTAATTATTAAATCAAGTGTGTGGATTGTATGAATCAGTTTCACTATATATTCATTTAACTTTATTAGATCTGTCTATTTCTGACAAAGCTGTACTAATTTCTTATTTCATTGAAATATTTTTCAAGTTTTTCTTGCATATTCAATACCCTTTGCTTTATGTAACTTAAATTTTACATTGTTTATGCTGTTTGGTCATCTTAACCTTGAATTTCACGTTGTGTGATATTAGTATAACACTCATGCTTTCCTTTGGGGGCATTTAGCTGATATTTCTTGGCTCTTCCCTTTATTTTAAACTTTTCTCAGTCATTCAATTTTAAGCATTTTTTATAAGCAGTCTGTATATGACCTTTGTCTTTTTTTTGTTTGTTTTTTTGGCTGTGTTACATCTTCGTTTCTGTGCGAGGGCTTTCTCTAGTAGTGGCGAGTGGGGGCCACTCTTCATCGCGGTGCGTGGGCCTCTCACTGTCGCAGCCTCTGTTGTTGCAGAGCACAAGCTCCAGATGTACAGGCTCAGTAGTTGTGGCTCATGGGCCTAGTTCCTCCGCGGCATGTGGGATTTTCCCAGACCAGGGCTTGAACCTGTGTCCCCTGCATTGGCAGGCAGATTCTCAACCACTGCGCCACCAGGGAAGCCCTGACCTTTGTCTTTTTAACTCATCTGACAGCCTGTCTTTTAGTGGGAGAATTCAGATTTCTTTTAAATTCTAATGAGTGATGCCTGATGTTGTTACTTTTTTATCTTGTTCCTTATTTATATTTGTGACTTTTTACATTTTTAAAAAAATTTGGCTTATATTTTCAAGTTGATATTCATATCCCAGTTTCCCCTTCTTTGTGTGTCAGTTGTTCTGTACTTTTCCATTTCATTATTGGCCACCTTCCTTTTCAATTGCTCATAGATCCAATTTTTCCCCCCTACTTTAACATGAATAATGATACCAACATTTTCCTTCACCTTCACACACTAATCCTCTCCTTTAATGTTCCTAAATTTCTTTGGAGATAATTTAATTTTTCCAGATTTTTGTTAGACGTTTGTCAAAAATTCATATTGAGCACTTACGTTACATATTCCATATAGTTCATTATCCATTTAGATTTAGTTCTGTATAGAAGGCAAAGTAATTGCACTCCTGTTTCTTCTTACATGAAAGGTTTCATTTCTGATTCAGTTATTGTTCCATTAGAATCCCTTCTTAAGTCCTTTCCTTAGATGGAGTGGTAGCTAATGTGATCTTTGAATCCTTAAATTTTGGAAAACACTACTTTCCCACTGAAGGATGTTTGGCTTGTACTGCTTTTTTCCTAGCAATCTAGATGTTACTGTTCTTTCTTTTTAATTCCAGTGTTACAAATGAGAAGTCCATTGTTAATTTGATTCTTTTTTAGTATTAAGTAATTATTCTTTCTGGTAGCTTGTAAGGTTTTCTTTTTATCCTTAAAGCTTAGGAATTTTAGTGTGATGTTCTTGAACATGTGCCTTTCCCTTCATTAGTCCTGGCTGGATCTTGGAGAGCCCTGTAAATTTGTAATTCAGTCTCTTCTTTAGTTCATGGGAATTTTCTTTCATATTACTTTAATATATTTTCCTTTTCCCCCATCTGGAGACTCCTTGGGAACTTTTCCTATAGTTGGTGTGTTAGTTATGTTGCCTTAAACTGTTCTTCAAGTCCTTTCTCGTTTCCTTTATGATTTTCATCTCTTTGATTTTCAGTTTATGCTTTGAGATTTCTTCCAGTTGGTCCTTCATTCACTCTAATTCATCAGTTAGACCCCATCTTCTCTTTTAATTTATCTACTGAATTATTCAGCTTAAAGATTTTACTTCTTTAAATTTTCATCTAATTAATTTTCTAAAATTCTGTAGAAATTATTTTTTGCTCTCTACTTGACTCTCCTTAAGTAGTCATACTATTTTTGGCCTCAGTATTTTGTCTCTATCCTTCAGGAGATCTGTTAGGTCTGCTCTCTCCCACTGTCTCCTGTCATTAGGTATGTTGTTTATATGTGCATTGGGGTTCAGGTTGAGCTGTTAGGGGACCTTAGTTTGTTTTAATCCTATAGGGGATCCTATAGGGGATGGAAGGTCCAGGCATCTCAGCCTGCGCTATAGCAGCAGGCACGTTGTATATTTCATGTGTACTTGGAGGACCTTGTCCCTTCCTTCCGGTCTTCTTGCATTCCTAGTTTCAGGCGTAGAGGGGACTCTCTCTCCTCTTGAATGCCCCCTGAGCACTTTTGGGGCCAGGAAGACTGGCCACACTTGTGCAGTTATGTATGTGTAGAACTCTTCTGGGTCTTGCTTGATATCCAGAGCAGACCAAGCCCTACACCAGTTCTCTCTCAAGATGCTTATAATCCCAAGGTCACATTCTTCAGGCCCCACTCACTACCTGTTGGCCGCTGGAGTTGACTGGCTGAATGGTAATTAGTCTGTGCTGCTTAGTGGCACTTAATATTGACGTTAATAGTTCAGTAAAAAAATTTAAAAGCCAGTGACTTGATCCTCAGTTTGTATGGGATAGATAGGCTGAGAATCAGTGAAAGCTTTTATTCTGTGTCAGTAACAATTTAATTCCTGACGTTGTTTCTAAGCCTCTGTTTTACATTTATTACATGTAAGTCTATGGAGGCAGGTGATGTACATTTGAACTTTGCCATTTATCACAGGCCCAGACCAAAGAAAACGTAGCCCTCAAGAATAGAAACTGTTCTCTCAGTTTCTGTTATTTTCTAATTTTTTTTTTTTTTTTTGCGCGGTACGCGGGCCTCTCACTGTTGCGGCCTCTCCCGTTGCGGAGCACAGGCTCTGGACGCGCAGGCTCAGCGGCCACGGTTCACGGGCCCAGCTGCTCCGTGGCATGTGGGATCTTCCCAGACCGGGGCACGAACCCGTGTCCCCTGCATCAGCAGGCGGACTCTCAACCACGGCGCCACCAGGGAAGCCCCTATTTTCTAAATTTTTGTCTTGGATGTTTTTATGGAATATGTTTCCCTTGTTAACTCTTGAGTTGCTTTAGCTTAAAGAGTGCTTTTTGGTAAAGTGGAAGGAACAAGAATAATTGGGTCACTTGCTTATACCAAGATTTGTTGGGTGGGTGAAAAGGTGACAGTAGGCATTTAATACCTAGACCAGCATGGGGAGTAAAGTTATAAAATTTCTTGAGTTTTGTACTTAACATCATATGTATGTAATTAATATGAGAACTTGAACTTTCTATGACACAAGAATCTGTGTCGTATACCACTATGTACTTTGCCTTAAGAATTCAGTTTGTCCTACAAAAGGATTTTAAAAATAAATCATGGAAGGACCCGTATAGAAGTCATTTTTTGTGTGTGTGCTGAAATGTTATATTTTTAAATGCTTAATGCTAGAAAATATGTTGGTAGCTTAAATTTGTGTATTTATAAAAATGTGTATAATACTCCATGAAGGTTGAATATTAAACAGCAGTGCTTG
Source organism: Aethalodelphis obliquidens (assembly GCF_003676395.1). Taxonomy (NCBI): domain Eukaryota; kingdom Metazoa; phylum Chordata; class Mammalia; order Artiodactyla; family Delphinidae; genus Aethalodelphis; species Aethalodelphis obliquidens. The sequence continues at coordinate 68,851,170 of NW_020837951.1, read as the reverse complement.
GGTGTTCTAGAGCCATAATTAGCAAATTGACAAAATTCAGTGGGTCAACAAACCAATTTAAAAAAAAACCTCAAGTATATTAGATTTCAAACTGTTCTCTCTTAATTTAGTTTGTCCATAATACTTTATTTTAATTATTCATAGTATTGCTTAACATGCCAGGAAATGTCTTATAATAGAATTTATAAAATAATGTCCTTTCAGTAATATGAATATGTACTATCTTTAGCATTCTGCTTTTAAATCTCAGATTAAGGTGTTTTGTAAGGAATTATCCAGTTTAATAGACAAAAACATGTCTTAGTAACTTTATCCATTTTAGAATTTTGAAACCAAATGCTCACTTGGGAAAAATAAATGGAATAATTGGTATATGTCATTTTGGAGCAAATAAGACAAAAATTTTTGTAATAAAAAATACATATTCCCACTAACATAGAACAATAATTTTTCATTTTGGGTATGGCTTTATGATGTTAATCTATATATATTTGTTTTTGTTTTTTTGCATAGCCCCAGTTAGTAGATTGTTCATTTTCATGAAAAGCATGGCCCTTGCCTACTGTCTTTCCTGTGTCCTGCTAGATATTTAAGGAATACAGTATTGGTTTACATATCATTGGACTTAAGTGGGTAAGTTAGAGGTGAAACATAACAGGCCTGAAGATGTAAATTCTAGTTGAAAATCTGGACATTTAATTGTCTTTGGTTCCATTAGGAGGTGGAAGTAAACAAGAAAGAGCTCTTCTTTTAGTATTGGTGTGGATTTTTGCATGTCCAGGATCTACTTCCGTTTCTTATTCTTACTATGTGAATGACTGAGGTTCAGAAACATGGTAAGTATGGACTTAGATTGTGTTCCTAGATAGAAAGCTTATTTATAGGTTATATATTCTGAGGTGTTTATATGAGTGAAAAAATTGGACACATTTAAAATGAAATAGGCAGTGATTAACTCTTTCATCATGATTACACAACATGATTGCCAAAGACTTTTCAGTCCATTTGATGACCGTTAGGTGAAATCTTTGTTCTTTTAGACTTCTCTTTTCTTTTTTCTTCCCTTTTGTTGTTGTCGTTGTTGTTGTTGCTAGTGGATGGGAGATGTGTTCCTTAACTGAAGTTTGGTCAGGAAAAAAACCTGCTTTTTATCTAAAATTGAGACTTATTTTATTTCTTTTTTCAGTCTTGTGATTCTTTATATTAAAAAGTCATTTAAAATTTAATATTATCTGGCCTCACTGTGTGACTCTGGCCTGTTTTTCTACCTCCTTCTCAATCCTTGCTGTCGTTGGATGCTGCTCCCTAAATATAAGCTGTGCTTTGATCCCTCATTGTTTTAGTTCATTCTAGTCCCTGGTCTCCATGGGACTAGAATGAGCTAGTACCTTTTCATTCTTGCCTTTCTAGTAATCACCTGCTTCTCTTGAGGACTTCGTTGAGGTGTTAATTCTCCATAAATCTCTGAATTATTCTTCTCTGCCTCCCCCAACAGAATTAATTTCCTCTGTTCCTTTCGTTGTGATAGGTGGCTCCTACAATAACCATGAATCATAGATGTGTCATAGTTACTGAGAGTAGGAGCCATGTGTTATCCAGCTTTGTCTCTCCTGGGACAAGTGTGTAGTGAACATTTGTTGACTTGAAATGGTTAGAACTCCATGCTTGTCATGATTAAGAGAACAGCTTGCCTCATTCAATTCCTCCATCACAGTATCCCACACGCACTCTTGCTCGCCCACCCTGCTCCCACCCGTTCTATTGAGGTTGTCGGGTTCTATTCCGATGCATTTGGGAGCAGTCAACGGAGGATCCTTTTGAGGAGCTGTAGTACAAGGAGACTGGCTCTTAGTCTTCATGGATGTTCCGTTTTGAGAGTTTGCTTTTCTCCCTGCCTTTCCGCAGGACCCCAACAGGAGTATCCATCCCAGCGGCAGCAGCAGCAGCAGCAGTTGTAGCAGCAGCAGCAGCAGCAGTAGCAGCAGCAGCAGCAGCAGCAGCAGTAGCAGCAGCAGCAGCAGCAGCAGCAGTAGCAGCAGTAGCAGCAGCAGCAGTTTTTCCAAGCCTCACAAATTAACGAAGGAGCACAAGGAAAAACCTTCTAAAGACTCCAGAGAACATAAAAGTGCCTTCAAAGAACCTTCCAGGGATCACAACAAATCTTCCAAAGAATCCTCTAAGAAACCCAAAGAAAATAAACCACTGAAAGAAGAAAAAATCGTTCCTAAGATGGCCTTCAAGGAACCGAAACCCATGTCGAAAGAGCCAAAACCAGATAGTAACTTACTCACGATCACCAGTGGACAGCAAGATAAGAAGGCTCCTAGTAAAAGACCCCCCATTGCAGATTCCGAAGAACTGTCAGCCAAAAAAAGGAAAAAGAGTAGCTCAGAGGCTTTATTTAAAAGTTTTTCTAATGCGCCACCGCTGATACTCACTTGTTCTGCTGATAAAAAACAGATAAAAGATAAATCTCATGGCAAGATGGGAAAGGTCAAAATTGAAAGTGAGACGTCAGAGAAGAAGAAATCAACTTTACCGCCATTTGATGATATTGTGGATCCCAATGATTCCGACGTGGAGGAGAATATGTCCTCTAAATCTGATGTGAGTAGCCTGGCTGGTTTTCCTCCTTTCCCTTATTAGTTTTCCAATTTTATTTCCGATAGCTTCAGCATAAAGACAGAGGAAGGAGAATGACAGTTGCACCAGAAGATGGTAGCATGGAAGCAGAAATGGCCTAGAAATGAATTTCCTTAACTAATGGAAAGAAGGAAATGAAATCATTAAGGAATCTGCAGACTTGTAGGCTATGATTTAAGTTGTTAAAGGAAAGCTATGTTCCAGAGTATAATAATGGGTCATTTGAATAGCAGCAGAAAAATCTAGATGCTTATCAGAGCTTAGTTACTGTGCTTTCCAGGAAAGTGAGAAGAATGCAATGAAACTAGAATACACCAGAAAATCAATTTTAAAAAGAAACAGGAAGTATTAGGGTGTAGATACAATGTTGATCTTTTTGATCAGTGTAATGAAGTAATTTGTTTACATAGATTGAAAACTGGTGATAGTATTTTTCAATACTTTTATCAAGGCAAAATTGATATAACAATATACTGTATATTTAGAATGTGTGATTTGATACATTTTGATGTTTATATGTGTCATGAGACCAGGTAGTGGTATTTTGGAAATGAAATATTTAATTTTTTCCCCCATTGTATAGCCACTGATTTGTATATATCTTCATTACAAGGTTTACTAATGGGTAGGATTATCTTTTGTGGGTTCCTAAAAGAACATTTGGCCATCTGATAATCCCCCAAAATATTATTTGATGTTGAGATTTAAACTTTTTTTTTTTGGCCTGCATTGGGTCTTCGTTGCCGTGCGCGGGCTTTCTATAGTTGCGGCGAGGGGGGGATACTCTTCGTTGCGGTGCGCGGGCTTCTCATTGTGGTGGCTTCTCTTGTTGTGGAGCACGGGCTCTAGGCGCATGGGCTTCAGTAGTTGTGGCTCGCGGGCTCTAGAGCTCAGGCTCAGTAGTTGTGGCGCACGGGCTTAGTTGCTCTGCAGCATGTGGGATCTTCCTGGATCTGGGCTCAAACCCGTGTCCCCTGCATTGACAGGCAGATTCTTAACCACTGCGCCACCAGGGAAATCCTGATATTTAAACTCATAATTACTATTTCTCAGAGTTGGAAGGGAATTTCAGGTTACCTATTCTAACCTCCTACCAATGTAAGAAACCCTACACTTCTAGTGACAGAACTGTTAGTAATTCAAGTATTCCATTCTATTTCTGGAGAATGAACATTATTTACCATGAAGTTATCTCCTCCTCACTTCCGTTTTTTCTCTAGCTTTGGCCTTCTACTGTTACTTATCAGTCATGATCGGTCCCAGTAATCTCTTTAATTTCAGTTGTCAGTATTTCTAGACAACGGTCAAGGAAGATGTCTGGCTAAAAATTGCTGACCATTTTAGAATACTTCTCTTTCTTTCCCATAGCGAGGCTCCACAAAAGTTCCTAATTCAAATGCTGGCAAGGGCTAGGTGGGCTTAGCAGATTCTCTCTTCTCCATTTGCATTCTGGGTAGAAAGGCAGCCAGGTTTAGGACATGGCATCAGTACCGATCCCTAGTCATCCAGAGACCACCTCCTTCCCCCCTCTCTACTCTCTATAGCTAATCTCAAAATTTTAAATCAGATTAGAGGCAGAGTAGCATATAAAATACTGGAGATGGAGTAATTCGTTCCAGTGTTTGGTAAAGACCTTAGAGTGATAGTTTGTGAAATGGAGACGAAAGCCTAATGGGTTTGTCCTAATATCTCAAGCATTTATTTTTCCTTCTTTGCTTTGTACCCCTCCTCTTAATTCACAACTTGCTCTTAATGTAGATGTTCCTTGGAACGTTGTTTGTATGTTTGACTTTTTATTTCAAATCACTCTGAAATGTTCCTTGATGCTATTGGGGTGTGACTAGTCTATCAAGATTGTCAAGTTTAGCAGTTTTGTCTCTCCATATTCTGTCGTGTTGCAGTTTTTCTAGAACAGAGGTTTTCAAATTGTGGTTTGTGATTTACTAGTGAGCCATGAAATCAATTTAGCATGTCATCACCAGGATTAAAAAAGAAAATCAGAATACATTGTAACTAGTATGGGTAAGTAATGGTTTGTGAAAATTTTATTTCAGAAGCTGTGTGTATTTCTTATGGTAGGTCATCATCAAAATTTTGAAAGACACCTTTCTTGAATGTTTGCTGATTTGTGAGAAGATCAAATAGCATTCATAAAGCACTATTGAATGCGCTTTCTACAGGAAATTATCACAGGTGATCTTCCTCTTTAGCTAATTCTGTGTATTCTTATTTTTGTTTGCCTCTTGCTCCCTCCCTTTTATATATGATTTATAAGGTATGACTTTTCCTAAACATCATGTTCAACTTGATAGGTTTATCCAAAGCAATACCTTGCAAGATCTTCTGGAATGAAGAGTGAGAATTGTAATTCCATACAGTAGGTAGCAAATTTTCAAGATGGTTCATGACGTGTCAGAGCCACCTATCCAGTGACCATAACAGGAGTTTTTGTAATGTGAAAGCCTCTAAAGACTTCTGGGTATTATTTGGGTATAAAACCCAACAACTGTACTTTCCTTATTAGTTTTCTGGTAGTAATGCTTTTATTGTTGCTGCTTTGGTTTAATCTTCTAAATATAGGTGGTAGAACAGAAGAGAACTGACAGAAGTGTTTCCAAGTAATCCAGCGCCCAAAAGACTTTCTGTGAACGAAGGAGGATAGAGGAGGGCTGAAATTCCCTTTCTCCAGTGGTAAAGGTAGCCTGTGTTTGGCCTTTCTCCTACTTGGTGTCCCTCCTGTGGTTAAGACCGAAGGAGCAGGAAGAAATTGTAATGGAGAGAACTAAGCACCCCGTAGTCTCCCTTGGCGAGGAACTGATTGGATAGCTTGGGACAGGCCCACCTTCAGGGGGCACCATTCACATTGTCCTGGTGGTGAGTGTGTCTGCATCTGAGTAAGTAGGATCAGATGACCTGATCTGTCGAAGGACCTTTACAGCTTCATTATTTGAATATGAGCCAGATTTATGTTCTTTTGTGGAGGGCGGGGTAGAGGGTAATTTTAGACATAGCAGGCAGAGATCATGGACTTTGGAAACAGAAAAAGGACACAAAAAGAAATTGGATGAGTGTGAAGAATTGGGAAGGACCAGGGAAAAAAGGTTATTCACCTGATATGTCTGTAAAGAAAATATCTTGCCTTGGTACAGGTTAGTTACGATTAAAAGGAAGAACTTTTTAAAGAAGCTTTTCCATAATTAAGTTAGATTCAGGTTTTATATAAAAATAAAAATCAGTGCTACTAAGAGGGATTGGGAGGCTTAGATCGTTGATTCATATAGTTCTTCTCAGTTATGATTTTTATATACGTTGTATGTGAGTAGAGAGAAAAAAAGTGGTGCATCCGTGGTTTATATGCCTGCATGATTTTTGAGGAATCACTTATTTGTTGATGAGTATGTAGGTAGGTAGGTAGTAAAGTAATCAAATAATTAGGAGTATGCACTCTGGTGTCAGACAGACTGTGTTTTGAATCCCCGCTCCACCATTGATCTTAGTTAAACGATTTGACCTTCTGTATTTCTTAGTTTCTTTTTTTGTGAAATAGAGATCATAATAGCCTTTACTGTGTAGGATTATTGTGAAAATAGTCAATCTGGGTAAATCACTTAACATACTAATCAAAAATGTTATGAGGGACTTCCCTGGTGGCGCAGTGGTTAAGAACCCGCCTTCCAATGCAGGGGACACGGGTTCGAGCCCTGGTCCGGGAAGATGCCACATTACGCAGAGCAACTAAGCCTGTGCACCACAACTACTGAGCCTGTGCTCTAGAGCCCGCGAGCCACAACTGCTGAGCCCGTGCGCCACAACTACTGAAGCCCGTGGGGTCTAGGGCCCATACTCCGCAACAAGAGAAGCCACCGTGATGAGAAGCCCACGCACCGCAAGGAAGAGTAGCCCCTGCTCACCACACCAGAGAAAGCGCGTGGGCAGCAACAAAGACCCAACGCAGACAAAAATAAATTAAAACAAAAAATGTTATGAGCCATTTGTTACATGATTTGGCTTCTGGCAGTCTTTATAACATATAGCTTTGATAGAGTATTTTTTTTAAAGATTTACTTATTATTTACTTATTTATTTATATTTATTTTTGGCTGCATCAGCTCTTAGTTGCAGCACACAGGATCTTCATTGAGGCATGCAGGATCTTTCCTTATGGCGCTCAGTCTCTTCGTTGCAGCACTCGGACTTTTCTCTAGTTGTGGTGTGCAGGTTTTCTCTCTCTAGTTGTGGCACACAGGCTCCAGGGCACATGGGCTCTGTAGTTGTGGCACACGGGGTCCAGAGCACATGGGCTCTATAGTTTGCAGCACACACAGGCTCTAGTTGAGGCGTGTGAGCTCAATAGGTGTGATGCTTGGGCTTAGTTGCCCAGTGGCATTTGGGATCTTAGTTCCCTGACCAGGGATCGAACCTATGTCCCCTGCACTGTAAGGTGGATTCTTTACCACTGGACCACCAGGGAAGTCCCTGAAAGAAATTTTTTTGATATTCAAAAATACAGCAGAGGGCTTCCCTGGTGGCGCAGTGGTTGAGAGTCCGCCTGCCGAAGCAGGGGACACAGGTTCGTGCCCCGGTCCGGGAAGATCCCACATGACGCGGAGCGGCTGGGCCCGTGAGCCATGGCCGCTGAGCCTGCGCGTCTGGAGCCTGTGCTCTGCAACGGGGGAGGCCACAGCGGTGAGAGGCCTGCGTACCGCAAAAAAAAAAAATACAGCAGAATTCTAGTGTCCTTTTTCAAGAGTGGGTTAAATGTTTTAAAAGAGAAAAAGTACTTGGAATATATGTCACATTCCTCTGAAATTTGTCTTGAGGAGGTATATGGCCTTGATATTGATGTGCATATGTAACATGGAAAAATACAGGACAGAGCATCTCAGTTTTATTTATTTATCTATCGATTTTTAACTTTTAAAAAAAGTACTTATTTATTCAGTTTTGGCTGTGTTGGGTCTTCGTTGCTATGTGTAAGCTTTTCTCTAGTTGCGGCAAGCGGGGGCTACTCTTTGTTGCGGTGCACAGGCTTCTCATTGCGGTGGCTTCTCTTGTTGTGGAGCACGGGCTCCAGTAGTTGTGGCTTGTGGGTTCTAGAGCATAGGCTCAGTAGTTGTGGTTCACGGGCTTAGTTGCTCCACGGCATGTGGGATCTTCCCAGACTAGGGATCAAACCCGTGTCCCCTGCATTGGCAGGTGGATTCTTAACTATTGTGCCACCAGGGAAGTCCCAGCATCTCAGTTTAAATCAGTAGTTAAGCCAAAGTTTCCCAGGATTTTTTAGCTTTTTAATTAAATGAGAAAAAGGGCAAGGACTTACCTAGTACTGCATTAGTAGGCACTTGGTAGATTTTTTTTTTATTGCTGTTACTATTAAATCATTTCTTAGGATGTCTTCTTTTATCTTTGTATTAATATTAATATGACTGAAAGAGTAATTTTTAAATAGGATTTGAAATTCCTGAGATGTTTCTCATTTTATAAAGAACTCTAATATTGTCACATGAAAGTCCATCAGTAATTTTCCTTTACAGAAGAATTCGGGAGGAGGCAGCGGGGAGGGTGGGGAGGGAGGCGGAAGGACTTTTATAGTGGTTGAGCGTTTAGCAAAGACTGAAAACATGATAAGGGCCTGTTTTTGTTATGTATGTAAATGTTAGCATTAAGAATATTTTGCATTCAAGAACTTAGGTAAAGCTGTTCTTGGTTGAGGAATTCATCTTTTTGTGGCCATAATGGTCACTTATGGCATGTGACTGTTCTTACTAGTCACTGGCGCTAACTAGCAGCTAGAAAGGGTGAGGCTCTTGAGTGTATCTGGGTCAACTAAAAGTTTGTAATTGTGTTTTGCATTAACCTGTTTAAACTTTAATCGAGAATAAAAAAGCAAACATCCTTTACCCTTCCTGTAATTCCCTAGTTTTTGTTTTTCATGTAACTCTGCTTCTAAAGAGAAGTTTATTGAGTTGATCTTGTTTTGTGATACGAGGAAGTTTAGTATTCATAGCAGAGAAGGGGGAAAAACAGTAAAAGAAAATTGAAATAACCATGTATGATCAGATTTGGTTATGGTAGTAATTTCCTTATCGTTGCCTTCACTTTTTTTTCACCTTGCTTTATAGAGATTTAATTGTAATTTAAAAGTGCAGAAGTTAAAAGTTTTAATTATCTTTCCTTGTAAATGGTCAGACTACATTTGGTAAAATGTTGCCCACTTCAACCTGAAGTGTGAGAAATGAAATTGTAATCGTGTCTTGATAGTTTGGCTTACCAACCTGTTTTCCTGGATAAAATCTTGAGAGAGAAAGATGAACTCTCATCTAATGGAGTGGGTTTTCCCAAGGGTGGGTGGTGGTTCAGATACAGGGTAAAGACTGCAAACCACCTTAGCAGAAGTTTCTTTGGAAAAGAAAAAAAAGTAAGGAGAAGGAAAAAGAAACTTCCCTCCTTTGGTGGTGCCTCATTTCCTCCAGCCCCACCCTGTGCCTTGCTGTGCTTACACTGTCTGGAGCTGGCAGTAAATGTCCTGCTGTTGAAGCACTGTCCTTAGGTTTTTATGTGATGGAAGGCTGTCACAGTCAGAGAAGAAGGTCCTTATTGTGCTTTCAAAGTGGTTTTTTAATGACTTGTAATTCCAGCACATGCAAGAGCTCTAAAGTCTGTAAGGATGGTGAGTGAGCAGCTAGAGAGGCCCTTCATTAAAGGGCTGCCCTGACCCTCTGGCCGGGGGCAGGGGGTTGGGGGCTCTCGTTCTGGACTCCTGTTCTCTGCATTTTATAACTGGAAGTAAACATACCTGAAGGGGTGCAATTCTCCTCTGGTAGATGCAGCCCAGTGTGGAACAACATTCATTAACATAATTGGCAGAAAGTTACCTTTGTTGGATACATGGAGATATTTCACCTGACCTGGTCCTAATGCTTGGTTGTGTGTTGTCTGTGCTAGATGTGATCAGATGGAGGAGGGTGCAGCCTAGTCAATCAACTGATCATGTATTCAGCCACATTCCTCACTTGTTCCAAAAAATATTTGAAGCAATTAAAAGGGAGATTTTTTTTTTTAAAAAAACTACGTTAGAGGCTCTTTCTCTTCCTTGTGTGGGTGCCACACTAAGCCCCAATGGTTTTTCAGTTTTTAAGTTAAATAATTCCTTAGAAGCCCTTAGGTAGCTGAGGGTCATGAACAGACAGGGGGCCCTATCATTGAAGAGTGGGTTGTCATCAGTAATTGCCAACACTCGGCGTTTTCACTTGCTTGTATTGAATTTTATCTCTCTCCCAGTAAATTCCACGAGCCTCCGTCAAGGAAGCTGCATTGCCTATTCAGTGCATTCTTGTTTCTTACTCTAAGGCCCATGATCTTTATGTAACTGTCCTATCTGTCATCTTTAGACACAGAGTCAAAGATGTGACTCAACATGGTCTTTGCACGACTCGCTTTACCATGTCATTGGGATGCCTGATATTTGTAGCTAAACTTTCCTTCGGTGCTTTCTATGTGCTAGTCACCCTTCTACGTACTTCATTTGTTTTAACTCATTTAACTCTTAAAACAATCTGTGAAAGAGACTCTTATTAGCCCCATTTTATAGATGAGGAAACTGAGGCTCAAAGGTTAAGAAACTTGGGGGTGAAGCAAATCTTATTTTCCCAGGAATTCCCAATATTATAATTGCAGAGATGTGCTTCATGAAATTGGCATCACTGCTATGAAAGCCTTATTTGTTTGTTTTTTTGGCCACACTGAGCAGCATGTGGGATCTTAGTTCCATGACCAGGGGTCGAACCCGTGTCCCCTGCAGTGGAAGCGTGGAGTCTTATTAACCACTGGACTGCCAGGGAAGTCCCTTTTTTGTTTTGTTTTGTTTTGTTTTGTTTTGATGAAAGCCTTTGATATCGTATTTCTTGTTCCATTTTTGAATTCTGTTTCTTTGACATGTCTATTGGTTTGGGCTCTAACAACAGCCTTCAGGAGGTGACAGGTTCTCCTCATAGGTGGATTTGGCATACATATTCAGAACTGAGGGACATGCTATGAAACATCCAGGAACCTCTCACTTCTTACATATATTTGCTTAAAATAAAACAGACCCTCATAGTTCTGAATTTTAGCATTATTAGAATGTATCATCAGCACTATCTCCCTGCTCTCAGAATTTTCCCCACTTGCTTTTGTGTGAGAATTTATGTTTAACAGAGCTGAGCTGTAATATCAAGCTTTCCCAGAAGGTGCCACCAAATAACAAATGCTGTCCTCCAGTTCGAAGATTCCTTCTTATTGACTCTTCTAGTTCCATTTTGTAATTTCATTTTATAATGTCTCTAAGGTATTCAAAATAACGGGTGTGCTTTCTTTGAATTAGGAGATAAGATAATGCAATAGATCAGTAGAGGGTGGTTTTCTTTTGGTGTCTATGTAATTATTTAACCAAGTTTGAGAAATTGTTCTCAGTGGGTAACAATTGATGACTGTAAACTTTCAAGGCAGTGTCAAGGTCCACAAAGAAAAATTACCCCTAAGAGGCTTCTTTAGGTCACTAGAGGTGACTGCACAGTGAGATATTCCCAGATAAAGTCAAAGATTCCTCCACTAGGCGAAAAAAAATGGAAAAGCATTTACTAAAGTGTGTGGAGATAAGCAGACTTTTGCCTTTGAATTCTGAAGACATAGGGGATGGGAATGTGTGGGGACTGGGATAGGGAGAAATTTTCAGAGTCGGTGACACAGAGAGAAGAAAATTTCCTTGCCTTACTTGGTCATGGGAAGAAAATGTATTTATGGGGTCCTCAGATGTTACTTAAATAAATAAATAAGGTAACTACTAGAGTGCCCTGGTTTGGGACCTCGGTGTTTAGAACCACAGTACTGTTTTTTGGACAACTAACTTGTTGACCCTTGCTTTATTTTCTGACCCTTCTATTTTTGCTTTAAATACGATAAAACTGTCATGTCACTTTGAGTAAGTACAAACATTTCCTTCTAAACATGTTTAATTGTTTTTAATATTCTTTAATTACTTTAGTCTTGTTTAATAACATTTGAAAATGTTTATGTACTCCTATATATAAACCCTGTATTAGGTAGTACAGATGGTACAAAATTAGAATTTAGGCTCAGCTTTGAAGGAAGGGAAGAATGAATTAGTGGAGATGAGAGGTAGGTGTGTAGGAGAAGGCATTCCTGTTAGGGGGAAACAACTTGAGAAAAAAAACCACAGCTGATGACAAATGTAGACAAGTCTGTGTTGTCCTTACTGAAAATGAAGAGAACTCCTATACACGAATCCCTGCAAGTTAATTTATCAAACTGGATAAATTCCAGTTTGGAATTCCTTGTCAGGAATGAAGGAAACCTTATTGAACTGTACTTCATGTGAGGTGTGTCCTGGACACTTTCACTCTGTAGCCTCTTATTTCATCCATACATTGTGTGAGATAGCTTTTTTCCTCATCTTACAGATGTGAAAGCAGCAGAGCTAGAATTTGAATCCGGGTCTGACCCATGCCAAAGCCCATGCTTTTTCGTACAGTACCATGGATTAGACCTTGTTGAGAGAGAAATTGCATCAAATTATAACCACTGTGGGACTGATTAAACCTCTTCAAGAAAAGAATCGAATTAGCAGCATTAACTCTCCGACCTTCTGCCTACCTCTGGTCCTCTGATAACGTTACCGTAGTTCAGTAAAAGGGGGAGAATAAGAAATAAGATGTAGTAGCCACAGTACTTGGGTTCTTGGCTATGAATAAATGGGTGCAGGGAGACCTGGCTTTGATTTCCACAGTCCTGATCAACTCATGCTTTATATAATTTTCTAAGCAGCAGAATTGCAGAAAGTTTTGAGAGGTGGTGGTACCTTAGAGCCTATCCAGGGGCACTTATTTACCAGTTTATTGACTTACATTTTTTCATACGCCTTATACCAGAGGCTAGGACACGGCCAGTGTGACTGTGAGAGCTCCCATCTACTATATTGCATTATCTTAAGGTTGTACTCTTGGAGGATATAAAGAAGGAACATAGGGCTCCCTTGTCCTGGAACATAGCCATCCCTGGCTAATAAATTATTTTCTCTTCCTGGGCCCAGGAGAGGTGGTCCAGGAGGCACGGCCCTAGTGCATACACTTGGAATCAAAAGATGAGACAGGATCAGCTTACTAGTGGCTAACTGTAAAATGTGGATTTTAACAATAATGATGAGATTATTGATGCAAACTGCCACTCAGGTATTAATTCACGCAAAAATATTAATTATGTCATAGACAAAGACTTAACCTTTTTACTTGGTAATTTATGAATTGTATTCTATGAAGATCCGATGTTGGTAGGTGTTCTTGTAAAGATTAAGAGGCAAAGCTACAGTCTAGGAATTTAGTGATTTATAATCCATGGTCACAATGTAATTTTTACTCCAGCACGTGTTTTTTAAATGTCATTTTCCACTCGGCCTAACCTTAGATTGTATTAGGAATCAAAGCAAAGTCTTGCTGGAAGTACACCCTGGTTTAAAATGTTTAGTATCTGACAAATTCTGCTCGAGGTGACCTGACACATTTTCAGGATTATAAAGTGTTCACTCTACTTTCAAGTTTCCTCCTCTTTCTCGTTATTTTCCAGGATTGTTTTAATTAAAGGTGAGCATCAGACTTGTTGTTGATCTTGTGATGGGAAAGTGCTAGGTTATCCAATAATCTTAGGTGAGAGTCACGCCTTATTCTTTTTTTTTTTTTTGCGGTACGCGGGCCTCTCACTGTTGTGGCCTCTCCCGTTGCGGAGCACAGGCTCCGGACGCACAGGCTCAGTGGCCATGGCTCACACGGGCCCAGCCGCTCCGCGGCATGTGGGATCCTCCCAGACCGGGGCATGAACCCGCATCCCCTGCATCAGCAGGCGGACTCTCAACCACTGCGCCACCAGGGACGCCCAGTCATGCCTTATTCTTGCTTACCAAGCCTGCATTCATGGTCCAGCCACTTTCAGAGACATGCAACAAGTCCCCTCCCTGCTTTTAAAGATAAGCCATGCACAGTCCTCCTTGGGTTGTGTAATAAAACCAGTGAGTCTCATAAATCCCTCCCCCAACACTGAGGTTTGAAGGAAAGAGGTGGTGTGTCCCATGTTGCCCATCTTTTTATCCTCATCATATTAATAGGTCTGTTGTCTCTCTTTTCTCTTTGGAAAACCTTCCACAGCTTACTGTGTACTCTTTTAAAGATTTAAGACCCAATTTGGAAACCATGAACATCTATTTTTAATACAGCATTTACTTCACAATTTAGAAAATTATAGGATTTTTAAAAGCAGGAAGACTTCGGAAATTCCCTTTAACAACTTGTATTTTGCAGAGCAGAACCTGAGGCCAAGTTTCATAACCTGCCCAAGATCATTGCCCCCAAAAACCCTGCCCCTGCTCTCATTGCTCCCCAAAAAGGCCCTAGGAGGCAGGTCCCTAGTTGATGTGCCATTGTCATTTCCAGTTGGAACAGTTTATAATCCTTCTTACGTTCTGTCCTCCCTTCCCCAAACTCTCCTCCACTTGAACATGTTAAACTGCTTCCTAATGAGTGGTTTATGCCCATTAGGCATAAGACCTCTTGGCCCTGCATCTCACTCTGTGTCCCCTTGTTGATTGAATGGACCTTACACTTCACATCCTCAGCAGAATCCCCCTGAAAAGCCTCATGCCATGTCTCAGTGAGGGTAGGGTGTTAATCTCAGGGGATATTACAGAGATTAATTGGTGAAAAATTTGATAGACTTGTTCCCTGGTCATCCTTGGTTGTCTTTGGGAAAATACCAACCAGAATAATCATGGCTTAGCATATTTCAGGCGAAAAATAAATCAGTAGACAAACCAGAAAATGACACATATACCTATCTGGCAAATCAAAGATCTTAATATTGTTTAATAATAAAAACATGGAAAGAGCTTTAAAAAACCTCATGTGTAAATGAAGTCTTTACCTGGACAAGCTGGTATTCTTAACAGATAAAACTTGATTCCCGCTCTCTCCTATGCTCCAGTGTCTTCAGTATCTGCCTCTGTGTGCTGTGTTCCCCTTAGTCTCTCTACAAGAGAGGCATCCCTCTGAGGCAAACTGAGACATCCCTCATAGCAAACAGCCAGCCTCTCATACTGCCTTCAACTCGCCTATTAACCCTGATGCTCTTCAGGCTATAATCCCTTCACTTCCTTTCCTTCACTGACAGACATCTTAAAAGCTTACTTCTCAACCCGTTGTGGTCTGGCTTTTCCTCTTGGAAACTATCCTTAAAACTACCACTGGGAGGGCTTCCCTGGTGGCGCAGTGGTTGAGAGTCCACCTGCCGATGCAGGGGACACGGGTTCTTGCCCCGGTCCGAGAAGATCCCACATGCCGCAGAGCGGCTGGGCCCGTGAGCCATGGCTGCTGGACCTGCACGTCCGGAGCCTGTGCTCCGCAACGGGAGAGGCCACAACAGTGAGAGGCCCGCGTACCGAAAAAAAATAAAATAAAACTACCACTGGGGAAAGGTCACCAGTGCTTTCCAGATTCTTATGTAGAAAACATCTTCTAAGCATTGGATTTTACCTTTCCGTCATCTTTGACTTGCTCTTCCATTCTATTCCTTGGCCCTGTTATACCTACCCTGATCCCTCTAACCATTCTCTGCGAGTCTCCTTTGTCAGCTGATCTTCCTCTACCAACCTTAAGCTGCCATTTCCAGTTTCTTTCTTTTCTATTATATAATCTTTCCCTGGATAATCACTGCTTACCTGTCTTCTGTTTCTTTCCTTTCTCAGACCCTTCTCTATATAGCTATCTATAACACAGACAAATTGTGGAAGGAAATATGCAAAAGGATGTAAAACAACTGGCTAAAATGGTATTATGGGTCATTTTCAAAATATATTTAATACTGCTGTTTTTAAACAACATCTCCTTGTTTCAAAATCTTAGATCCTCTGTGGGCTAAACACTAAATTCTTTCTTTTCTTTTTGTAATCTTTTATTATGGAGAATTTCAAATATACACAAAATATGCAGAATAGTATCACAAGCCTCCCATTCATTCATCACTCAGCTTCAACAGTTATTAACTGATGACCATTCTTGTCTCAACTGTGCCATCTACCCTTCCCCCAGTATAATTTTTAATAAAATCCTAGATGTCATATTAATTCGTTCATAGATATTTCAATATGAATCTCTAAAAAATAAGAACTTTTTAAAAACAGAACTAAAACATCACTATCACATCTGAACAAATTAATAATTCTTTTTTAAAAAATTAATCAATTTATTTATTTTTGGCTGCGCTGGGTCTTTGTTGCTGTGTGCGGGTTTTTCTCTAGTTGCGGCGAGCAAGGGCTATTCTTTGTCGTGGTGCGTGGGCTTCTCATGCGGTGGCTTCTCTTGTTGTGGAGCACGGGCTCTAGGTGCACGGGGTTCAGTAGTTGTAGCGTGCGGGCTCAGTAGTTGCGGCTCGCGGGCTGTAGAGCGCAGGCTCAGTAGTTGTGGCGCATGGGCTTAGTTGCTCTGCAGCATGTGGGATCTTCCCGGACCAGGGCTCGAACCCATGTCCCCTGCATTGGCAGGCGGATTCTTAACCACTGCACCACCAGGGAAGTCCAAATTAATAATTCTTAATATCATAAAATATCTAGTCACTGAGCAAATTTCCAGTAGAATCAAAACATCATAAATTTTCTTTTCTTACGGTTTGTTTGAATGAGGATCCAAAAAAGGTCCACGTCTTGCCATTTGTAAAAATGTCTTTTAAGTCCTTTTCAATCTATAGGTCCTCTCATCTCTTTTTTCATGTAAAAGTTCAAGAAAAAAAAAAAATAGGTTGTTTGCCTTATAGAATTTCTCAGTTTGGACTTTGCTGATAGTATCTTTGTGGTTTATTTTCTGTAAATTAGGGGTATAGCCAGGTTTAGTTTAGGTTTTGTTTTGGGGGCAAGACTATTTCATGGATGGAGTTGTTAGCTTTCATTGGGACGCCTGTAAGGTGAGGTTATCTCTTGTTTTGTGACGTTAGTGCCCATTGATGCTCAGGGCCTAGATGCATTAATTCATTAGAGGTTGTCAATTAGTGGTATTTTTATTCTACCAGTCTTTCTTCATTTATCAGCCAGAACTCACCTGTCTAGAGAAACTCTCCCTCTTCTACCCTTTGTTTAACCAACTGTTAGTTTGTCTAGGAAAAGTAAAACATTCTTTCCCTTTTTAAAAAAAAAGTTTTCAAAAGAATGGGTTTGGTTCCCTAGCATCCTTTAACAATAGCTTGTTTTTTGGGGGGTTTTTTTGCGGGCCTCTCACTGTTGTGGCCTCTCCCGTTGTGGAGCACAGGCTCAGCGGCCATGGCTCACGGGCTCAGCTGCTCCATGGCATGTGGGATCTTCCCCGATCGGGGCATGAACCCGTGTCCCCTGCATCGGCAGGCAGACTCTCAACCACTGCGCCACCAAGGAAGCCCAATAGCTAGTTTTTTTTAAGCATTACTTTTAAGACTTCTTCAATCTGTCCTTTCCGCCCTCATCTTTCTTTGCTCTCCCTTATACTTTAGTGATCCTAAAATATTAGCAATCTTCGGTTCCCTGATCATTCCATGCTATTTTATGTCCTAGTGAAATACCCTTGGTCCTTTATGACCTGGTTAACATTCACCTTTTCTTTGAAGCTTTTCTAAATAATCTGCCCCACTTAAATGAATCCCTCCCTGCTTTGTGCTCCCTCCATTAACAGTTTATATTTTGCTTATAGTTGTTATTCTCTCATATTAAAGTGTTTTTCTCCTGATCAGTAGGGTGTTTTGAGGGCAGACTCTTAACTATCTGATTTCTCAGCTCTTTGCACTGTGCCTGGTACTTAATTGGTGTTCAACAAATATTGAGTTAAATAGTGTAAAGATTTATTTATACTTATGTGTTATGTATTTATAATTGAGTTCTCTTAACTGACTTATGTATTTATAGGTGTCTTAACTATAAATACATCCAAATGATCTGGAAATGTGATAGTTGGCCCCTCCCCTTCAAGAGGGTAGAGTAGATAGGCCACAATGAATGGGAGAGCTCCCTGTATAAAAAAGACAAATCTTGGCCCTCTTAGAGCACACAGTTCAGGGGATAACCCACCGTTATACAAATAAGTTCATACAGTAGAATCCTGGGATAACCTAGTGGCCAGGGTAAGCAAGTTGTATAAATAGAATTGCACTTTACCAGTCTTTGTAGCCCTTGCTTTTGTGTTGGAGGACATAAACTAGCCAAGGAGCATGGAGCTCTTGAAAACTCCCACGAAACGACCCGAGATTTTTTTGTTAACTGATTCTACCATGAAGAGTATTAAACCACAAAAATAACAAAGGGGAGGCAAGGACCACAGATTAATCTTTTATTGAGACAGCAGAGGGATGTCATAGTCTAAAGTCCCAAAACGTTTGCTTCTGTATTTTAAAAAAGCAAATAGTTTTCAGAGAAATTTCAATAACAGGATGTCGAAGTGAAAGAAATTTCTGCCTCCCTACTTCCTATAGCGACTGTGTGGAAGCATGATAACGTGAGAGCTATACGACCACCTTGTTTTTGCTGTCTTTGTGATCATGAAATATGATTACATTCTCTCTAATGTTTATATGTACTCTTGAAATTATTGGAACTGGTAAAATAACACTTGCACAGTGTATAAAAGGAACTATTTTTCCCCCCTTCTGTTTCCTTAGGTTGCATAATTACCATGACAGATTAGCTTTAAATTAATAATGTTAATTTGGTTGTTAAATAATTATTAAACCATCACATTTGAGTATCAGCAACTGTGCAATTAAATGCTTATTGTATATGTGGAAGAATGAATGAAAAAATACAAAAGATTTAAGTTCCTAACCACAAGGGGCAAGAATTGTAAAAAAAAAAAAAAAAAAAGTTCTACTGAACACTAACACTTAATGCTGAGAGAAATCAGATGTAGGGGATGCAGTTAGTTTCCCCAAAGAATTAGCATCTTAGTCAGTTTTCAAATATATATTTAATTGTACTCATCGGAGACTTAGCATTTCTAAGGGTGGTTTTAAGAGAGTCATGATTACACTATAAAACTAAAATTATAACCAAGTATAATTTATCACTGTGGGAGGTTGAATGTATTAGAATAAAAAATGGACTGAAGACAGCAGCCATCATTTTGAAAAGCAAAATGTTACCACATCCGTCTTCTCTTAAGGAAAGACATCTCTCCAGCACATGTACTTTGAAACCTTATTAAGGTATCCTAAAACTTACACAGGCATATCTCTTTTTATTGTGCTTTGTTTTATTGTACTTCACAGATACTGTGTTTGTTTTACAAATTGAAGGTTTGTGGAAAGTCTCCTTTGAGCAAGTCTGTCAGCGCCGTTTTTCTACCAGCATTTGCTCACTTCGTGTCTCTGTGTCACATTTAGTAATTCTTGGGATATTTCAAGCCCTTCACCAACCAAAAGATTATGGGTCAGATGATGGTTAACAATATTTAGCAATAAATTTTTTAAAAATTAAGATATATACATTGTTTTTTTAGGCATATTGCTATTGCACACTTAATAGATATGCGTTGGGAAACCAAAAAGTTTGTGGCACTCGCTTTATTGCAATATTCACTTTGTTACAGTGGTCTGGAACAGAACCTGCAATATCTCCAAGATGTGTTCTCTCCTGTCTTCAGTCCTGGGGATCTCCTAAGTTGGAACTTGCATGCTAATGCATCCTGAACAGCAGCCCTTCTACCAAGCTGCTAAGCGACCCTACAGGGTCTGCAACCAAAAGCTCCACTAATGGGCCTGCACTGGTAACAGTGCTCACCATTCCTCTATGAAACATCCTCACTGTTGCCCATCACTGGTGGGTGCTTTCTTATACTCTACATTCCGCAGGTTGAGTGGTATACTCACCGAGAAACCAAGTAGTTGTTCCCAAACATGTATGAGTGTTCCACTTGTAATTACATTAGTTAGTTAAATAATATACACAAAAGGTAATTGTTTCTTAGTTTCTAAAACTAAGTTGAAACATGAAGTTTTTTACACGAAGGGAAAAAAAATCTTAAGAATCTAGAAGGACTCTGCATTTCCAATAGCTATGCAAGTCTCTGAATTATTGCTTATAGAGGGTGATAACTGATAATGTATTGAGTGTGGTTATGTAAGGCTTTTCAGACTCCACTCAAAGAAAACTCCTTGATCTTACATCAAAAGATTGGTTGGGGACTTCCCTGGTGGCACAGTGGTTAAGAATCTGCTTGCCAATGCACGGGACGTGGGTTTGAGCCCTGGTCCGGGAAGATCCCACATGCTGCGGAGCAACTAAGCCCGTGCGCCCCAACTGCTGAGCCTGCGCTCTAGAGCCCGTCAGCCACAACTACTGAAGTCCGCACGCCTAGAGCCCGTGCTCCGCAACAAGAGAAGCCACCACAATGAGAAGCCCGCGCACTGCAACGAAGAGTAGCCCCCGCTCGCCGCAACTGGAGAAAGCCCGAGTGCAGCAGTGAAGACCCAATGCAGCCAAATATAAAGAAATAAATTTTACAAAAAAAAAAAAAGATTGGTTGATTAATGTGTCTTTATAAACTTTTAGTTAAAATAAAATATTTAAGGGATGTGGGTTATTTTTTTAAACTAGTTCTAGAATCTTCCACCTGACAGATGTTCACTAGCCAGAAATCTTGACTGCTCTTCACCTGTTATTCTGGTACCTTCTTTCTTGATCCTTGAGTTAGGGTGAGAGTCCATCAACAGCAATCTCTTGCCTCTCCTTTTCTGCATTATTCCATTTTATGAATGGTGATCTTATTCGTATCTGACCTCTTACATGGAGTTTATAGGATCAGTTTGTAGGATCAGTCTCCAGATGAGTATAATTAAATATATATTTGAAAACTGACTAAGATGCTAATTCTTTAGGGAAACTAAATGCATCCCCTAAATCTGATATCTCTCGGCATAGGTGTTACTGTTGAGATGAGTTTATAGGATCAGTCAGTTGGGCAGCATCCCTGCCCCCGACGTTTCCTTCAGCATTAGAGTGCTTATGTAATGCCCTCTGGACACAGGAATCAGCTTGTAACCATAGTGTGTTAGGCCCTGGAAAGCAGGTTGTCCATATTTTGGTGAGGAACACAGACCATGTGTTTTTATACAGCAAGTGAAAAAGGTATCCCAGAAAGAGTCTTGAGAGCTGGGAAAAGGCTCCAGGTCTGACACTTGTGCTAGCTTTGTGATCTGGGGCAAAATAACCTCTTTGAGTCTTAATTTCATAATCTCTGAAATGTGAATAATAGTTCCCAAAATTGTTGTGTGAACCAAATGACACATAGTTACTAGTTTGTAAATGTAGTAGAAACTGAGTATTTCTAAACTAGTTTCCCCCTTCCTCCTTATTTTTAATAAAATGGGGATTCTGGTAACACCCACCTCACGGATTGTTAGGATTATTTGTGTAAAGGACTTCCCCAATTTTAAAATGCTGCTCAAAAGATTTTAAAGAGATGACTTTATGTAAATACATAACTGCAAACACAATCTGCACTAAGCATTTTATTCTTCTAGTTGACAGATTTTGTTCTGCTTTGATGTAAAATTGCTATTACGGATGCTTTGTTCATATGTGTTAGCTAACTTTTGCCCAGTGTGCTTCCTCTTGTCTCCTGATTAAGCTTGTGAATTATTAAGGTGGGGACTCTGTTTTCTCAGAACACAAGCCCGGGTCTGTCCTGACTACAGGGTCAGAAGATCCCGAAGTAGACTTACCAGTGGTTTTCCTCACCTTGTTTACCTGCTGCTCACCTGTCACTAATTCTGTTGGCTTTTTAGCAGCCTAAAGCCTATAAAAATGCAGACTTGGATAGCATGTCTTAATCCATCTAAGGGCGTGTAATGTACCGCATAGGAAAGATTTATTTTGCTTTCATTGTGTGTGGTTGTGAACCGTGTCAGTAAGTCAAAGGAAGAGCTTTTAATTGTTACAAAAAGGATTGTTAAAAGGTGTTTAATCTAAATTTCTTTCCTGAATGCCAAATAACTTTCCAGGGCAGAAGGATGCCAAGTCTTTTCTGATTAGTTCATTAAAGAATAGTGAACACGTAGCCAAGATCAAAAGGCAATCGGGTTATGCATTAGATTCATAGCTGCATGTTCTAAAGTAGCTTTTAAAAGTTATCCCATCGGTACCTTTTTTCTTTTTCTTGCGGTACACGGGCCCCTCACTGCTGTGGCCTCTCCCTTTGTGGAGCACAGGCTCCAGACGCGCAGGCTCAGCAGCCATGGCTCATGGGCCCAGCCGCTCCGCGGCACGTGGGATCTTCCTGGACCAGGGCACAAACCCGTGTCCCCTGCATCGGCAGGCGGGCTCTCAACCGCTGCACCACCAGGGAAGCCCCGCATCAGTACCTTTTAAAGCTAGACGCCACTTTACATCTGGCATCAGATCTATTAATTTGACTATTATGAATATGTAGGAATATTTTGAAAACTCCCATGATCTTATAAAGCCTCCAGGCCCTTATTAGCAGAAGAATCTTGCCTTCTGCCAGGGCATGGAGCCAAGGTAAGATCCTTAAGTAGATAACATTTAGCATTTGAAATAATAATAATGAATGGGAAGTCCACATGAAGCTTTCAAGTTGTTACCCGTTTGAAATACCCAGTATGGAGTTGGAGTCCGAGAGAGAAGATTAAGCAGATGTCAGGCTTGTGTTGGCAGGATGCACTGCTGAACCACCTTCCCTCCAGAGTATTGTATGCCCGGCACCCTGGGAATGGCTTGGACTAATTCATTTGAGCCACCTGTTGCCTTGGGGGACACTATGGATTGGTCCCTCCAACTACAGTATTAGCTTCATAGGTGGTGACCGATGAACTTGGAGAGATTATGGCCTTTCATTATTCCTGTGGGGCCTTTCTTTTACCTGCCTTTCTCTCACATGGGTCACCTTAGACTGAAATTCCTCCCCACCCCCCAACAAAATATTAGGACACAGCTTCTTTAATAGATCCATTAAAAAAAAAAGATAAAAAAGCCCAGGACTTTCTCTTTTTCTCTGGAAGCTTTCTTTCTCCAAACTCTTGTTTTCTATTACTCTATTCCTTATTTTCCTCTTATCTGGGGAAAAAATTAAGAATACTTTCTGTAGTTTTTACAAGTATATCTTACAACCAAGGTCAAATACTTTGTAAATAAAGATAACCCCTGGCCAAGGTGATCTCTCTTAGTGGTGGAGGAAGGTTGCGACTAGTTCTGTCATCTGAGTAGGGCAGTTCTCTCCTCCAGGTGGTAGAGTTATACACCAAGACATGGAGCTGGCGTCTTCTTTGTGGACCCCAAATTTTCCTATTAGGGGTATTGAGTTAAATTATCACCATTTAATTCTCCTCCTTACACAACTCTTCCCCGCCGCCCGCCCCCAGCACCCCACCCCCGATTAAGGCTTTCTGGTAGACTTGAACTGTTAATTCTCTAATCAGGGCCAGGCTACCAATTGGCTCCTTGTCTAAGTAGAAGGAACCACAGCCGGTTTTCTTAAAACTTCTCACCATCCCATTGTTTGGCACAGAGAGCGTCTTTTCTGTGTTCAGTTTGAGAAGAACTTCTCTGTCCCCCTGCTTCTACCTGGAAACTTGGTTCTGATTCTGGAAGAGGTTCCCCCCACCCAACCCTCCCCTCTCTTTTCTGGGGAGGCAAATCCCCTTTATTTGGTCTCTCAGTCTGCAGCCAGTAGCCTATGTGGGAGTCCAGTCAGCCCCTTGAGGAAGAGTTGGTGAAAATTCTACAAACTATGCAAGAGTCATTTTCCTCACCTGGCTAGGAGCAGGGAATGATGGCACTGAAAGATTTGGTTGGATGTTGTAAAGGATCATTAAAATGGTTATAAATCTTTTTTAGATGTGAAGCTTTGCAGGAATGATAACCCTTATTAATCAGTGATGAAATGCTTTCAAGTAAAGCATCAAATAATCAGAACCAATGTATTATATACGTTTAAAAATTGATAATGTCAGTTACAAGTATATCTCAAGTTAGAATTATCACTTTTTCTTGTTACTCCAATTTTCTGTGGTCTTAAAGTTAGCTGTTCCTTTTAAGTGATTGGTACTTGAAAAAAAAAAAGCATGAGTAATTATTACATAGGGCCAATAATGACTTTTTTCTCTCTCTCAATTAGTACTACTTTTGTCAGGCAATTAAACGTAGTTATGTCAGGCATAGCTGTTGGGACAAAGAATGGAGCCATTGCACGTATTTACAGCCTTCAGTCATTGGCCTTTTCTTATCAAATAACCTAAAACATTCAGACCTCTATTTAATTACATCACTGAATAATTTTAAAATTGATGGGTAATCTTGTGGACTTGCTTCAAGATTATTTGAAGATAATATAATGTACTACTATTAGAGATAGTGTTACAATGAGTAATATGAGTATTTGGCCTTGGAAGTGCGACAGTAAACATACAATGATAAAGTAAGCATGATCTCCTATGAGCAGACCTCACAATTCCTTAGTCCTACATTGTTTCCTAATAAAATTCTAGAATTGAATTTGAACTGTGTAGTCAAGGAGCATTTAAGAAAGATTGTGGCTGTCACTAGGTTCTAATGGCTTGTTATACCTAGGGAATCTAATATTCTTATTATAAGGTTGACTAGAGAATACAGTGACTCATCCATCAGTCTTTTAATGATACATTAGGATAAGGTGGAGGAGATATGAAAGCTGGGTGATTCTTGAGATAGGTGGATTTGTACTGCCTGAACAAACACATTTAGAGTCTATGTCAGCCTGTCAGGAGACCCCTGTGATCTCTTACAGAGCTTTGCATTTTTGCTGTCCTGTTTGTTATTTTTATGGTGAGTTTCATAAAGATATGGAAGGCATGCTCACCAGTGACCTAAAATGGGAGGGATCATATATTTCATATTATCCCAGAATTATGATTAAAAAGTCTTATCAAATAGAAATGCTAGGCTAAACCCAAGAAAGGGAAATTTAACTGAGATAATTGTAAGTTCCTTCATTTAAAATCAAGTAGTTGTTTTGATTAGTTAAGTATAGGGAGATTGGCCTTCGAGACAATTTTTACTGGGGGCAGGGGTGGTGGGGAATGATGATCTTGGTTACAGTGGCTCACCAGTGCTCTGTGAGCTAGTTTAATCTGAGCCTGTATTAATAGAAACATTGTATGTCAGTCATGGAAAATTACAGCTCCATTACCTTCTGCCCCCATCAGACTACGTCTGGGTCTCATGTTTGGTTGCCACATTTTAAAGATGCTGGCAAAGTAGAAATAGAGCTCTTAGAGCAAGTGGACCCTGATGGGTCTGGGAACCACCAGGCATGGTTTAAGAAAAAAAGATTGAGAAAAGACATAATAATTATCTTTATTTTTTGAGATAGTGTTCTTGGAAGTATTTCAGTGCTCTGATCAACAGGATTTGGCTTCTTGACAACTCAGGGAGTTGAGGCAGGATAAAGCAACTTGGGAGAGGCCTAAGGTGAGCAGGTTGCACAGTATTTATCCTGGGAGGGTCCCTCTTACCTACCAGGTGTGCTGATGTTTGTGGCAAGCCACCATTGATAGGCCCCTCCTTAGCCCCCTCCCCCATTGAATTCCATGAAGTTTTGTCTTTTCCTTTAGTTGTTTTCTATCTTAAAGCTTTTGTAGCACCTGGGCTGTAGTGTGTCAAAGTAGTACAATAAAATGGGAGAAATATAAGAGTAGATATATACTAAAATCTTAACTTTCCCAAAGTTGCATAATTTCTAGCTGTTCATTGGACATCTGTCACCTCCTTGTCTTCCTTCAATTAACTTCAACATTAGAGAATGACGTTTGATAGTGACAAAGAATTTTATATTTTTTTGCCCTACCTTGTTGTAGAAAAAATAGTGTAGCTCATAGATATAATCCTTGGATGCAACAACATGTGATTAGATTTAAAAGAGGTAGGTGTGGAAAGTGGGTCGGGAGACAGATAAATTCAGGGTCTTTTTCACAGGCTGGATGGAATATTTTCTCCTGAAAATGTTAAATAAATACATAGATGGATAGGTAGATGGGATGGAACAATTATTCCGTGTGTTTCAGGCTGCTGTTTGATTCTCCTAGGCTCACTTGATGCTGCCCCTCAAATCTAGCTTTGATGTCTTTGGTTTCATGTCTTATAGCAACAATTCCCTACTACTACCTACCTTCCCTGCAAAATAAATGTGAGGAGAATCAACAGAATTCCTCCCACGTGAAGTCCCTCTTATTTACCACTTACATTTGTCCATTCTGCAGGAGCCTGTTCTGCTTCCTTTTCTTCTTTTTCCCACTATTTTCCCTTTCCTAGAAATGAGCTAGTATTTTCTATGCAGAGACAACCAGTTATCCAGATTTTTTTTTTTTTTTTTTTTTTTGCGCGGGCCTCTCACTGTTTTGGCCTCTCCCGTTGCGGAGCACAGGCTCCGGACGTGCAAGCTCAGCGGCCATGGTTCATGGGCCCAGCCGCTCCGAGGCATGTGGGATCTTCCCGGACCGGGGCACGAACCCGTGTCCCCCGCCTCGGCAGGCAGACTCTCAACCACTGCGCCACCAGGGAAGCCCCCAGATATGATTTTATTTCCACAAAATGATTGACTAATATCAATTGGTTTGCCTTTTACAAAATCTTCTACCCAATGCCCTAGGAGAGTTGCTAGGAACAAGCAAGCAATCCAGTATCAACACTTAGCAAACCATCGTCCAGAGTCATTATCCGGGGAACTATTCTGTGTCTTGAACTGGTGATATTTACATTGGTGTATACATATGTAAGAATTAATTGAGCTGTACACCTAGATTTGTACATTTTACTGCGCGTAAGTTACACCTCAGTTTAACCTATGAAATATATAATTTGTCCTACCATGATAGGAAGGAAATGATTTATCTGACTGCTCATTCATACTTCTAGCTTTGATTTTAAATGTTTGAATAAAAGCAGCCAACTTGTTAGAGTTCTTTGTAAATGTGAAATATTGAAGCAAAAGGCAGGTAAATGTTAAATCATAAGCTAGACTGGAAAGCCTCTGGGTCAAGGATGTATCTGGATTGTCCAGCACTGTTTCCCCAAGGTGCTAACACATTTCCAGACACATAGTAGGCATGTAAGAACAAGTCAATAAAAGACAGCTTTTGATGTACAGAATTTGCGGATACACTTTACACAAAGGAATTAATGTATGATTATTTTGTGATCAATACTTTTATCTGATTTTTGTATACTTAAATCACTGTTTTCATTTTACCTTAATGCTACTTTTTCTTTGTCAGTAAGTAGATCTCAGTCTGTGTTACAAGGTTTAAGTTTTATTTTCAAAGCCCTGTCTGTATTTACAACCTTGGAGAAAAATTAATATCCTACTTTTTAGTTTTCTATTTAAACTTACCACCTTTTACCTTTAAATATCTCAACATGTTTTTCTAATTTATATCCTTCTTAATGTAACACTATCAAATCTACTACTGTTTTCTTTGGCTAATATTTTACATTTTATCTGTAGTTCGTTGGAAACGTTACTGCCAAATTCACCATTAAATTCTCTTGGTTGATTCTCATAACATTTCCTTTTTAAAAACTGCCATAATAATCTGATGGGTTAAATATCCCCAAAGTATACATAACTTAATTATGTTTTAGTCTTTAAAAACATAGGGATTGAATTAAATTGCCTTACTGGACACAGTTGAAGGAGCAATTGTCAGTATGTTTTCAATACAGTTTTCTCAAAGCAACTTTATTGAGATACAATTCACATACCTACAATTCACCCATTTAAAGTGTACAATTCAGTGGTTTTTAGTATATTCAGAGTTGTGCAAACATTACCACAATTAATTTTAAAACATTTTCATTGCCTCCCAAATAAACCCTGTGCCGTTTAGTTATCACTTCCCAATTCCCTCATCTCCCCCAGCCCTAGCCATCCACTCATCTACTTCCTATCTTTATAGATTTGCCTATTCTGGACAGTACATGCCAATGGGATCATGTAATACATGGTCTTTTGTGATTGGCTTCTTTCACTTAGCATATTTTCAGGGCTCATCTGTTTTGTAGCATGTAGCATAACTTCATTCCTTTTTATGGCTGAATAATATTCCATTATATGACTACTCCACATTTTGTTTATCTGTTTATCAGTTGATAGAGATTTCAGTTGTTTTCACCTTTTAGCTGTCATGAATAATGCTACTAGTTTTACATAATGAGTAACTGATGAAATATTACCTTCTGATCTGACAGCAGCATTCAGAATCCCTGACATTCTTATTGGTGTAACTTTTCTATTTCTTCTTAACTCTGAACACCTTGAGAAAGTTTGGAGAATTTTGATAACTGTTGAGGGAGATGGGTTGTTTTTCTCCCCATGGAATATCCCTCTGGGTCAGTCATTTAGGAATCCTCAGTATGAAAAACAAGGTAAACTATATGCCCCCATCCACAGCTTTATTACTGGTAGGGATAACTTAGGTAGTTATGCAACTATTTGGAAAAACATGAACATTTTAGAAATAGGCAGCTTGTTTTTGAAAGTTACCTTATTATTATTGCTCTTTAATGGGAAATCCTTTTGGGGGG
The DNA here is from genome assembly GCF_003676395.1 of Aethalodelphis obliquidens. Taxonomy (NCBI): domain Eukaryota; kingdom Metazoa; phylum Chordata; class Mammalia; order Artiodactyla; family Delphinidae; genus Aethalodelphis; species Aethalodelphis obliquidens. The sequence continues at coordinate 68,822,903 of NW_020837951.1, read as the reverse complement.
AAATTTTTTTTTTTTTTTTAAAGACAAATTCTACCATCTTCATCAACCTTTGGGTTTTCTTTTTAGTTTATCAGTTTTATTGCTTTTGAGAATAACATAAGTATTCAAAAGAAGCAATCAAGTACAAGTTTTCTAACTCATCTAGTACTTGATCTGCATTTTTTTGTTTTGAGGTTAACACAAGAATCAGTTTGGTTAAAGATTCTAGTGTGGGAAGTTTCTTCCAGGTGAGAATCAAAACGTTGATCTTCATAAATGTTAATTTGAACTTAAAGCACAAATGTTTATTTTACTTGGTTAGATATTATTTTGGGTGATTGTGACATTACAGACTCCCCTCACCTCCACCATGAGCCTCTCCTATATTTCTGTTTACAGAACTTGAACTTCCAGATATCTAAAACTTACCCACTTTAAATACTTGAACTTTCAAAACAGTTAATGAATTGCACTTGGTAAATGAGTGATCTTTGGACAGCTTTCCTGTAGGGGTTTGTAGTGGCTTTTTTTTTTTAAGAAGATGTTGGGGGTAGGAGTTTTTTATTAATTTATTTTTGCTGTGTTGGGTCTTCGTTTCTGTGCGAGGGCTTTCTCTAGTTGCGGCAAACGGGGGCCACTCTTCATCGCAGTGCGCAGTCCTCTCACTGGTGCGGCCTCTCTTGTTGTGGAGCACAGGCTCCAGACGCGCAGGCTCAGTAGTTGTGGCTCACGGGCCCAGTTGCTCCGCGGCATGTGGGATCTTCCCAGACCAGGGCTCGAACCCATGTCCCCTGCATTAGCAGGCAGATTCTCAACCACTGCGCCACCAGGGAAGCCCTGTAGTGGCTTTTGAATTGTAAGTTTGTACTTTTTTCCAGCTGCTTTTTCCAAGATGTTACTGTGTCAGAGGAGCTGCTGTTTATCTGGCGAAGAGTAATTTATTTTATTGATGAGACTTTCATTTGTACACATTCAACAGTATAATTGGTTTGAAAAGTCACTTTCCAACATAATGTAAAACAGTTATGTCTCCTACAATAACTCTGAGAAACTTGGACAACACAGTCAGAACATTGCTCTTTTATGGGTTAAAATTTAGTTGCCAAAGGACAGAGTGTCTTAAAGGAGCTAAAAGCCACATAGCTAGTGATTGAGATCATTAAGCTGCTTTTTTCTGCAAAACAAAAACAACGTATGTTGTATATATAAACAGAAATGGAGCAGGAGAAATAATATGGTAAATTAAATCGAGAAATTGGTTTAACCTACTATAAGTATGAAGTTATGCTAAGTACTTATAAGTTAGGGATCAGCAAACTACATTTCTTGGACCAAATCTGGTGTGCTCCTTGTTTTTGTAAATAAAGTTTTATTGGAACACAGCCATGTTCATTTATTTATATATAGTCTGTGGCTGTTCTCACACTACAAGGTCAGAGTTGAGTAGTCCTGACAAAGAACGTACAGAAGTGAAGTCTAAAACATTTACTATTGGGCTCTTTACAGAAAAAGGTTGTCAACCCCTTCTGTAAAGGGTAGAAAGTAAGTAAGATGTACTTTATATCCTCACCGTCATCCTTATGTAGCAGATTGTGGGAGGAAGTGGTTAATGTAAGTATTCAGATAACTCATACACAAAGCAAAATACAGAATAGTAGATTATCAGTGATGAAAAGGATGTAAAAGGCATTTTCCCCAGGAAGCAGAATCTGGTTGGCCTGTAATTCATTATCTAGGTTGTATATATATATATATATATCTCCAGAAAGTAGTGTGGCTGTCACTATAGGAGCAGATTGGCTAATACTAATAGCCCTAAAAGGCAGTTGGCATTTCTTACTGGGGATTCTCTGGGGTCTGGAATATTCAGTGCAGTCGTGTACTCCCTGGGTTGTATCATTCCAGCACATCTTTAGAATAGAAGTTTGGGGCATCCACGGAATGGGGTCTGTCACTTCCAGTGATGTCTGTGTCAGCTGAAAGCTTCTATTAATAGACTTTGTCCAGTCTTGCAAGGTTCGTTACTACAGCGATGGGGCCTCCAAACAAATCTTGATGACAGGAACCAGGCCAATTCTTTCTTGGTGTTTCTTTAGCAAAGCTATAGCCAAGAAGAAGAAATCCCCAGATTTCAGAGGCTAACTCGTCAGACTTTGGGTTTATTGGCTTCTAAAGGGAGTAGGCTTGGGACTCCTGACCACAGTGGTATTTGAATGATCCTTCTTCCCAGTCTGTGACATACTGTGCCTTGGAAACTCTTCTCTAAACATTGTTTTGTGTCACTTCAGGCATGGAACAGGCTTTCTCTAAATGTAAACTGACTCATAATACCACATTTGTATTCACCAATTCTAACTGTAAGCTCTTTCTCACTTCATATAACATTATGTAAAGTCTCACAAGGTGCTTTCTGGTCCCTGTTTACCAAATGGCACGCATCTGTACTTGTCCCGCAGTGGCAGTGCCAGCTGGAAATGGGAATTTGGTTTCAATCTAAGGGACTGCAGTGGATCCAACCCAGAACTAAAATGGAGTGATAGGCCAGAATCCTAAAGGGAGAGACTGAATGCAAATATTTCAGAAGGAAGAGGTTTTAGTTTTTTCCAAAATGCATCTTTACATAAATACCAGAGAGAGACCATGGAAAAGGATCTTGTCAGATCAAAAGTGTAATTTCAGGGAGATCTCAGAATTAGAACATTATTAAAATGGAATGCTGTGCCAATTAATGGTGCATGATTATATGAAACTCCTGTAGTTGACTTGTAAGGAAAATATTAGTCTGGAGTAGTGGTTCTCGACGTGGGGTGACTTTCCCCACCCCGTGATATTTGGAGATTTTTAAAAATATATATTCATTATAAATTAAAAAAAAATTTTTATTGAAGTGTAGTTGATTTATAGTGTTTCAGGTGTACAGGTAAGTGATTCAGTTATACATATACATAGCTATTCTTTTTCAGATTCTTTTCCATTACAGTTTATTACGGAGTATTGAATATAGTTCCCTGTGCTGTACAACAGGTCCTTGTTGTTTGGAGACATTTTTAAGTATCATGACCTGGACAGGGCTTGTGGGGGTAGAAGCCCGAGATGTTCTGAACCTTCTATAAGGCACAGGGGAGCCCTCGCAACAAAGATTTTCCAGTTCAAAATAATAACGCCAATGCTGAGAAACGCTGGAGAGTGGGCAAAAATTCTTAGCTGAGATTTCAGCTTATTAGGGCAAATTATTACACCTTTCCGAAATCCTTTTGGACCTGAAAAGGGAGTATTTCTTACTGCTTTAGGGTGGTTTCAGTTGAGCCAAAGAAACACATTTTGGTATTTCTCTTTACCTATTTTAAACATAATTATGTAAAAAATTTTGAAAGGTACAAACTAGTTTTATAAAGAAAAAACAAAACGCAACCTGATCCCATCACTCATTTGTGTATTTCCTTCAAGATTGGAAATATTATGGAACAGAATGGTTTATGTATCAGAATATCCTCTTTAGAGAAACCAACCAAAAGATAGTGGCATTTTTCCTGGGCTTTCATCCTGATTATAATATCTTTTCCTGGCCCCTTCTCTTTCAAGTAACACCACCATCACACAAAGTTTAGCGTCAGTTTATGACAAAGTGATTACTTAGACTATAAATACCTTTGTAGAATTCCCAACATCAGGAATGGTTACTGGTATTTGAGTGAGAAAAAAGTTTTGTGAGATATTTTAGTATTTTTAGGGTGTATATGTTAATCATAACTTAGAAATTTTATTTAGTACCTTTATTTATGTTTGGTTTTGTTAATAAGTCAAAAAGTATTTTGTAACTTTCCAGTCTGAATCTAGAGGTAACTTTTTACTTGCCGGATGAGTTTTTAGTTGATTGTGAGATGTGAAAAAACAAGGGAGAGGAAAAGACCAGATATTCTAGATCACCACACAATAGTATCCCTGAACTTCAAAAGCCCCACCCAGGAGGGTGCAGCTGGGGAGTGGTATATTTTCTGTACTCTTGGTAAGCTAAATTTGGTTTGGCAGAGAATTTTTAGCAGTAGATAAGGCTCTGTGAGTAAAACTTTGCAGTTTTAGCCAAAGAAAACAGACTGTAGATTTGATGACTCTGATTTATTAGTGCCATATGCAGGGCCTTTTGATCTTCAGGATTCAGTAAACCAAGGAATTGATATTTATCAGAACTCCAACACATGGGAAGAAATCTTAATTTGCCTGTAGTGTTGATACTAATATAATTATCCAACACCTGCATCCTATTGATGATAATTGCGTTAGGTTACATTTTAATGATAGGTACAGACGAACATTAAAAGTAAGTCTTTGAAAAAAAAAACAAAAAAAAAAGTCTTTGGAGAGCATTAACATTGGAAATAATCTTATTTCTCAAATACCTCAAATTTGCTTACTTGACTATATAACAAAACCTCTTATGAGGAGTGCAAGAACTTCATGTAGTGATTGTGGTTTTAAAGAAAAAAGGGAAATAACTTGACATTGATGATACCACATGAGCAGATGTTCTGTAATAAAGGCTACTCACAATCTTAATTTGTCAGACAACATAAAGGAGATTCAATTAACTTTGAGGTTTTACCCCACTTCTGAATTCCTTTCTAATACTTTTATAAAGTAGCAAAAACCACAGGACAAATATTTCTGCCATTAAACCATCAGAATCCATCTGTTTTTGTCTTTTTACTACTAAGACAAGTTAACATATGACAGAAGTGTATATGTCTATGAAATTGAGATGAAATATCAAGAACATATCATGGTATTTGTATTTTCTTTAAATGGATCTTTTTATTGAGACTCTTGGAGCCCCACATTTTTGTATAGGAGGAAAAGCTTCTGGGTCTCAATCAGTGGGATGCCCTAAATGAGTTTCACTTTATTATTTCTGTGAATTCTTAATTATTACTTGACCAGTGAGTTACTTGACCAGTAGTTATTACTTTCCTGTAGATGATTTATGTTTAGATTAACTATCATGTTTTAATTCTCATCTTTCTTAGGCTGTTTGCATAGACGTCCTTTCTAGGATGTCTTATACACCAGGCATTGAATGAGGCATTTTATCAGCTCCCTGCTCCAAGAGAAGTTTGAGGGAAAATAGATTTTGGATCAGTTGAAGGAGGTTGCCTTATTTCTTGAAGTGTCAAATATATTTCAGGGAAGACTATCATAGGGGGAGAAGGTGGACAAGCAAAACGGACTCAGACATGACTTTTCTCATATCAGACTTTCATGGTTCTTCTTGATGATAGTAGTAGCTAAATAATAGTCATCATTTATTCCATGCTCTGTCCTAAACACTTTGCTTGCATTATGTACATTCTCATACTAACTATGAACTAGTACTGTTATTAATTCCATTTTCCTACTTCAGAGATGAAGAAACTGAGACCTGGAGAGAGAATATGACTTGGCTTAGGTCACACAACAAAAAAAGTGGTAGAATCAGAATTCAAACCAGGTCTGACGTTTCCAGAACCAGAGCCCCAAGTCATTTTATTATTCCACTCTTTCACCTACATCCTCGTATTAATCTTTTTTTTTTTACAGCTTTAATGGACTATAATTGCTTTACAATGGTATGTTAGTTTCTGTTTTATAACAAAGTGAATCAGTTATACATATACATATGTTCCCATATCTCTTCCCTCTTGCGTCTCCCTCCCTCCCAACCTCCCTATCCCACCCCTCCAGGCAGTCACAAAGCACCGAGCTGATCTCCCTGTGCTATGCGGTTGCTTCCCACTAGATATTTACCCTACATTTGGTAGGGTATATACGTCCATGCCTCTCTCTCGCTTTGTCACAGCTTACCCTTCCCCCTCCCCATATCCTCAAGTCCATTCTCTAGTAGGTCTGTGTCTTTATTCCTGTCTTACCAGTAGGTTCTTCATGACTTTTTTTTTTCTTAAATTCCATATATATGTGTTAGCATACGGTATTTGTCTTTCTCTTTCTGACTTACTTCACTCTGTATGACAGACTTTAGGTCTATCCACCTCATTACAAATAGCTCAATTTCATTTCTTTTTATGGCTGAGTAATATTCCATTGTATATATGTGCCACATCTTCTTTATCCATTCATCCGATCATGGGCACTTAGGTTGTTTCCATCTCCAGGCTATTGTAAATAGAGCTGCAATGAACATTTTGGTACATGACTCTTTCTGAATTATGTTTTTAATCAGGGTATATGCCCAGTACTGGGATTGCTGGGTCATATAGTAGTTCTATTTGTAGTTTTTTAAGGAACCTCCATACTGTTCTCCATAGTGGCTGTACCACTTCACATTCCCACAAGCAGTGCAAGAGTGTTTCCCTTTTCTCCACACCTTCTCCAGCATTTATTGTTTCTAGATTTCTTGATGATGGCCATTCTGACTGGTGTGAGATGATATCTCATTATAGTTTTGATTTGCATTTCTGTAATGATTAATGATGTGGAGCATTCTTTCATGTGTTTGTCAGCAGTCTGTATATCTTCTTTGGAGAAATGTCTATTTAGGTCTTCTGCCCATTTTTGGATTGGGTTGTTTGTTTTTTTGATATTGAGCTGCATGAGCTGCTTGTAAATTTTGGAGATTAATCCTTTGTCACTTGCTTCATTTGCAAATATTTTCTCCGATTCTGAGGGTTGTCTTTTGGTCTTGTTTATGATTTTCTTTGCTGTGCAAAAGCTTTTAACTTTCTTTAGGTCCCATTAGTTTATTTTTGTTTTTATTTCCATTTCTCTAGGAAGTGGGTCAAAAAGAATCTTGCTGTGATTTGTGTCATAGAGTGTTCTGCCTATGTTTTCCTATAAGCGTTTGATAGTTTCTGGCCTTACATTTAGGTCTTTAATCCATTTTGAGCTTATTTTTGTGTATGGTGTTAGGGAGTGATCTAATCTCATACTTTTACATGTACCTGTCCAGTTTTCCCAGCACCACTTATTGAAGAGGCTGTCCTTTCTCCACTGTACGTTGCTGCCTCCTTTATCAAAGATAAGGTGACCATATGTGCGTGGGTTTATCTCTGGGTTTTCTATCCTGTTCCATTGATCTATCTTTCTGTTTTTGTGCCAGTAACATACTGTCTTGATTACTGTAGCTTTATAGTATAGTTTAAAGTCAGGAAGCCTGATTCCTCCAGCTCCATTTTTCGTTCTCAAGATTGTTTTGGCTAGTCGGGGTCTTTTGTGTTTCCATACAAATCATGAAATTTTTTGTTCTAGTTCTGTGAAAAATGCCAGTGGTAGTTTGATAGGGATTGCATTGAATCTGTAGATTGCTTTGGGTAGTAGAGTGATTTTCACAGTGTTGATTCTTCCAATCCAAGAACATGGTATATCTCTCCATCTATTTGTATCATCTTTAATTTCTTTCGTCAGTGTCTTATAATTTTCTGCATACAGGTCTTTTGTCTCCTTAGGTAGGTTTATTCCTAGATATTTTATTCTTTTTGTTGCAATGGTAAATGAGAGTGTTTTCTTGAGTTCACTTTCAGATTTTTCATCATTAGTGTATAGGAATGCCAGAGATTTCTGTGCATTAATTTTGTATCCTGCTACTTTACCAAATTCATTGATTAGCTCTACTAGTTTTCTGGTAGAATCTTTAGGATTCTCTACGTATAGTATCATGTCATCTGCAAAGAGTGACAGCTTTACTTCTTCTTTTCCAATTTGGATTCCTTTTATTTCCTTTTCTTCTCTCATTGCTGTGGCTAAAACTTCCAAAATGATGTTGAATAAGAGTGGTGAGAATGGGCAACCTTGTCTTGTTCCTGATCTTAGTGGAAATGGTTTCAGTTTTTCACCATTGAGGACAATGTTGGCTGTGGGTTTGTCATATATGGCCTTTATTATGTTGAGGAAAGTTCCCTCTATGCCTACTTTCTGCAGGGTTTTTATCATAAATGGGTGTTGAATTTTGTCAAAAGCTTTCTCTGCATCTATTGAGATGACCATATGGTTTTGCTCCTTCAATTTGTTAATATGGTTTATAACATTGATTGATTTGCGTATATTGAAGAATCTTTGCATTCTCGGAATAAAGCCCACTTGATCATGGTGTATGATCCTTTTAATGTGCTGTTGGATTCTGTTTGCTAGTATTTTGTTGAGGATTTTTGCATCTACGTTCATCAGTGATATTGGCCTGTAGTTTTCTTTGTGACATCCTTGTCTGGTTTTGGTATCAGGGTGATGGTGGCCTCGTAGAGTGAGTTTGAGAGTGTTCCTTCCTCTGCTGTATTCTGGAAGAGTTTTAGAAGGATAGATGTTAGCTCTTCTCTAAATGTTTGATAGAATTCGCCTGTGAAGCCATCTGGTCCTGGGCTTTTGTTTGTTGGAAGATTTTTAATCACAGTTTCAATTTCAGTGCTTGTGATTGGTCTGTTCATATTTTCTTTTTCTTCCTGGTTCAGTCTTGGCAAGTTGTGCATTTCTAAGAATTTGTCCATTTCTTCCAGATTGCCCATTTTATTGGCATAGAGTTGCTTGTAGTAATCTCTCATGATCTTTTGTATTTCTGCAGTGTCAGTTGTTACTTCTCCTTTTTCATTTCTAATTCTATTGATTTCAGTCTTCTCTCTTTTTTTCTTGATGAGTCTGGCTAACGGTTTATCAATTTTGTTTATCTTCTCAAAAAAACAGCTTTTAGTTTTATTGATCTTTGCTATCGTTTCCTTCATTTCTTTTTCATTTATTTCTGATCTGAAATTTATGATTTCTTTCCTTCTGCTAACTCTGGGGTTTTTTTGATCTTCTTTCTCTAATTGCTTTAGGTGCAAGGTTAGATTGTTTATTCGAGATGTTTCCTGTTTCTTAAGTAGGATTGTATTGCTATAAACTTCCCTCTTAGAACTGCTTTTGCTGCATCCCATATATTTTGGGTTGTCGTGTCTCCATTGTCATTTGTTTCTAGGTATTTTTTGATTTCCTCTTTGATTTCTTCAGTGATCACTTCTTTATTAAGTAGTGTATTGTTTAGCCTCTATGTGTTTGTATTTTTTTACAGATCTTTTACTGTAATTGATATCTAGTCTCATAGTGTTGTGGTCAGAAAAGATACTTGATACAATTTCAATTTTCTTAAATTTACCAAGGCTTGATTTGTGACCCATGATATGATCTATCATGGAGAATGTTCCATGAGCACATGAGAAAAATGTGTATTCTGTTGTTTTTAGATGGAATGTCCTATAAATATCCATGAAGTCCATCTTGTTTAATGTATCATTTAAAGCTTGTGTTTCCTTATTTATTTTCATTTTGGATGATCTGTCCATTGGTGAAAGTGGGATGTTAAAGTCCCCTACTATGAATGTGTTACTGTCGATTTCCCCTTTTATGGCTGTTAGTATTTGCCTTATGTATTGAGGTGCTCCTGTGTTGGGTGCATAAATATTTACAATTGTTATATCTTCTTCTTGGATTGATCCCTTGAACATTATGTAGTGTACTTTTGTCTCTTGTTATAGTCTTTATTTTAAAGTCTATTTTGTCTGATATGAGAATTGCTACTCCGGCTTTCTTTTGGTTTCCATTTGCATGGAATATCTTTTTCCATCCCCTTACTTTCAGTCTGTATGTGTCTCTAGGTCTGAAGTGGGTCTCTTGTAGACAGCATATATATGGGTCTTGTGTTTGTATCCATGCAGCCAATCTATGTCTTTTGGTGAGAGCATTTAATCCATTTACATTTAAGGTAATTATAGATATGTATGTTCCTATTCCCATTTTCTTAATTGTTTTGGGTTCGTTATTGTAGGTCTTTTCCTTCTCTTGTGTTTCTTGCCTAGAGAAGATCCTTTAGCATTTTTTGTAAAGTTGGTTTGGTGGTGCTGAACTCTCTCAGGTTTTGCTTGTCTGTAAAGGTTTTAATATCTCCATCAAATCTGAATGAGATCCTTGTGGGTAGAGTAATCTTGGTTGTAAGTTTTTCTCCTTCATCACTTTAATATGTCCTGCCAGTCCCTTCTGGCTTGCAGAGTTTCTTCTTAAAGATCAGCTGTTAACCTTATGGGAATTCCCTTGTGTGTTATTTGTTGTTTTTCCCTTGCTGCTTTTAATATGTTTTCTTTGTATTTAATTTTTGACAGTTTGATTAATATGTGTCTTGGCGTATTTCTCCTTGGATTTATCCTGTATGGGACTCTCTGTGCTTCCTGGACTTAACTATTTCCTTTCCCATATTAGGGAAGTTTTCAACTATAATCTCTTCAAATATTTTCTCAGTCCCTTTCTTTTTCTCTTCTTCTTCTGGAACCCCTATAATTTGAATGTTGGTGTGTTTAATGTTGTCCCAGAGGTCTCTGAGACTCTCCTCAGTTCTTTTCATTCTTTTTTCTTTATTCTGCTCTGCAGTAGTTATTTCCACTATTTTATCTTCCAGGTCACTTATCCGTTCTTCTGCCTCAGTTATTCTGCAATTGATCCCATTTAGACTATTTTTAATTTCATTTGTTGTGTTGTTCATCATTGCTTGTTTCATCTTTAGTCCTTCTAGGACCTTGTTAAATGTTTCTTGAATTTTGTCTATTCTATTTCCAAGATTTTAGATCATCTTTACTATCATTATTCTGAATTCTTTTTCAGGTAGACTGCCTATTTCCTCTTCATTTGTTAGGTCTGGTGGGTTTTTATCTTGCTCCTTCATCTGCTGTGTGTTTTTCTGTCTTCTCATTTTGCTTATCTTACTGTGTTTGGGGTCTCCTTTTTGCAGGCTGCAGGTTCGTAGTTCCCGTTGTTTTTGGGGTCTGTCCCCAGTGGCTAAAGTTGGTTCAGTAGGTTGTTTAGGCTTCCTGGTGGAGGGGACTAGTGCCTGTGTTCTTGTGGTTGGTGCTGGATCTTGTCTTTCTGGTGGACAGGTCCACGTCTGGTGGTGTGTTTTGGGGTGTCTGTGAATTTATTATGATTTTAGGCAGCCTCTCTGCTAATGGGTGGGGTTGTGTTCCTGTCTTGCTAGTTGTTTGGCATAGGGTGTCCAGCACTGTAGCTTGCTGGTCGTTGAGTGAAGCTGGGTGCTGGTGTTGAGATGGAGATCTTTGGGAGATTTTCGCCATTTGATATTACATGGAGCTGGGAGGTCTCTTGTGGACCAGTGTCCTGAAATTGGCTCTCCCACCTCAGAGGCACAGCACTGACTCCTGGCTGCAGCACCAAGAGCCTTTCATCCACACGGCTCAGAATAAAAAGGAGAAAAAGTAGAAAGAAAGAGAGGATAAAAGAAAAGAAAAGAAAGTAAGGTAAAATAAAGTTATTAAAATAAAAAATAGTTATTAAGAAAAAAAATTTTGATGTAAAAAAAAAAAACAACGGATGGATAGAACCCTAGGACAAATGGTGAAAGCAAAGCTATACAGACAAAATCTCACACAGAAGCATACACATACACACAGACAAAAAGAGGAAAAGGAGAAAAAATAATAAATCTTGCTCTCAATGTCCACCTTCTCAATTTGGGATGATTCATTGTCTATTCATGTATTCCTCAGATGCAGGGTACATCAAGTTGATTTTGGAGATTTAATCCGCTGCTCCTGAGGATGCTGGGAGAGATTTCCCTTTCTCTTCTTTGTTCGCACAGCTCCCAGGGGCTCAGCTTTGGATTTGGCCCTTCCTCTGCTTGTAGGTCGCCGGAGGGCATCTGTTCTTCGCTCAGACAGGACGGGGTTAAAGGAGCCACTGATTCAGGGGCTCTGGCTCACTCAGGCGGGGGGGACGGAGGGGGACGGAGTGCGGGGCGGGTGCCTGCAGCGGCAGAGGCTGGCGTGACGTTGCACCAGCCTGAGGCACGCCGTGCGTTCTCCTGGGTAAGTTGTCCCTGGATCCCGGGACCCTGGCAGTGGCGGGCTGCACAGGCTCCCCTGAAGGGGGGTGTGGATAGTGACCTGTGCTCGCACACAGGCTTCTTGGTGGCGGCAGCAGCAGCCTTAGCGTCTCATGCCCGTCTCTGGGGTCCGCGCTTTTAGCCGCGGCTTGCGCCCGTCTCTGGAGCTCCTTTAGAGCAGCATTCTTAATCCCCTCTCCTCGCGCACTAGGAAACAAAGAGGGAAGAAAAAGTCTCTTGCCTCTTTGGCAGGTCCAGACTTTTTCCCGGACTCCCTCCGGGCTAGCCGTGGTGCACTAACCCCTTCAGGCTGTGTTCACGCCACCAGTCCTCTCCCTGAGCTCTGACTGAAGCCCAAGCCTCAGCTCCCAGCCCCGCCCTCCCCAGCGGGTGAGCAGACAAGTCTCTCGGCTGGTGAGTGCCGGTCGGCACCAATCCTCTGTGCGGGAATCTCCCCGCTTTGCCCTCCGGACCACTGTTGCTGTGCTCTCCTCCGCGGCTTTGAAGCTCCCCCCTCCGCCACCTGCAGTCTCCGCCTGCGAAGGGGCTTCCTAGTATGTGGAAACCTTTCCTCCTTCACAGCTCCCTCCCACTAGTGCAGGTCCCGTCCCTACCGTTTTGTCTCTGTTTATTCTTTTTTCTTTTGCCCTACCCAGGTATGTGGGGAGTTTCTTGCCTTTTGGGAGGTCTGAGGTCTCTGCCAGCGTTCAGTAGGTGTTCTGTAGGAGTTGTTCCACATGTAGATGTAGTTCTGATGTATCTGTGGGGAGGAAGGTGATCTCCGCGTCTTACTCTTCCGCCATCTTCCCCTCGATACTCATTTTTCCTGTCCTGGTGCTCGGTTCACCATTCCAGCCGCTTTACTAACCCCTTGTATTAATCTTGAGTTTTCAAAGTATTTGACGTTAGAGCTAAGTGCAAAATTGTTTACCATTTTTTGTAACCTGTCCTTCTATCATAGAGCATTTGGCTATTTGCATCTCATTTGCTAACACATCTTAATATGTATGAATCTCAATATATGTGCATATATACAACACGGATGATATAAACATATATATATATACACAACACTACAGTGTTATAGGTGTAGTTCATAGCTGTCTCCAAATAGTGCTTTGTGTGTGTGTGTGTGTGTGTGTGTGTGTGTGTGTGTTATTTACTGGAAAATGTTACTAGTGGCCCAGTAATGAATAGGAGCTTAAAGTTCATGTTCAGTATCTCTACCTTTTCTTCTTTTTTTTTTTTTTTTTGCGGTACGCGGGCCTCTTACCGCTGGGGCCCCTCCCCTTGTGGAGCACAGGCTCCAGACGCGCAGCCTTAGCGGCCATGGCTCACAGGCCTAGCCGCTCCGCGGCATGTGGGATCCTCCCAGACCAGGGCACGAACCCACGTCCCCTACATCAGCAGGCGGACTCCCAACCACTGTGCCACCAGGGAAGCCCGGTAACTCTACCACTCTTTATTTGCACAAGCAAATGTGATCCTCTGTAGTGACTTTGCCCTGTTTACGGACTAGGAGTGTGTGCTCTTACTGATAGGATAGTCAGGTCTTACAGTTAAAATACTCCTAAGACAAATAGATCCTGGAACCTTCACATGGCCATTTCTTTATAAAAGAAATATATACTTCATAAAACTCTGCAGGTTACATAGAGCAGGGAGTTTACTCAACTGACCTAAGTTGATAAGTCAGACTTAACTTTAGAGAAATGTCCTGGAAAACTAAAGCAATGTGATTCAAGATCCGGGTATACTAGGAGAGACAGTTAAGTGTTTGACATCTGATCTCTCTAGCAGAATGTATGCTTACCACACATACGGTCATATCAGATGGAAGAAGCTAGTTTCTAAAACAGTTCGGAGTGGATGTTTGCTTCTGATTAGCCTGTGTGTATGTGTTGGACGAGTGAGCAATCGGGAAGTCATGACCATGTGTTTGCTGTCATTTAAACTGCCAATCTAATCTAAATATACATGTGGGTGCCTAAGGAGACTTCTTTCTTTTCAAGAGGATCATTCTTAACAGCTCTCAACTCCTTGCTGACACACGTGAACTTTGGGGCACTTCTGTTTTCATGAGGGCTACTCTGTTTCCTTTTAAAAGAGGTGAGGATGATTTCTTTGCTTGCTGTATTTCTGATTTTTAAAGGCCAGCTGTATGTAAAGTTTATTTATTGTGAGCAGTAACTTCATAGGAAAGATAGCTTCTAGGATGTTCTACAAGGTAATGAAAGGGAGGGTGGGGGGATGAGGGTGGTGAGATGAGTAAAAGAACTACAGGGTTTCGATTTATAGAAGAATTCAGTTTTAGATCACTAATTTGCAGGTAGCATGCTATAATCTAATTAAGAAAAATTAGAGACAATGTTTATAAAATAGGAGGTATGATTTTATAATACCTCACTTTATAATGGAGCCCTGCTGTGATTTAAGGTAGGAAGAAAAAAAAGAACCCTTCTCCTCTGACTTTGAAGCATTTACACATATTTTATCTACTCAGGAATTACTAAAACACATATTAAAGAAATTGAAGTTTTTTCTATTCATGATTATTGTAGACTTTTACTTTTTTAGAGAAGCTAAGGATTAGACATAAATATCTTACTAATCTGAAATGAATCTTTTCATTTAGAAAAGAATACTATTCTTCCATTTTTTTCATAATTACATAGCTTATCGTATTCTACAAAGCCATACACCCAAAATGTTTTTCTTTCCCCATTCACGTATTTTTAGATGTAAAAGCAAACAGTGTACTGTTTTTGACTTACGAAAAAATAATAGGACACCCCTTGTCATCTAACTGCTAGAGTATTTGATACAAATTAGCTATCATTTAATTGCACGTTAAAATGTTGTTCCCTTAATATGTTTTGATAATCCTAGAGAAACTGACTTATTTTCTTAAAATTTATGAGTATATAAATTCTTACACAAGTACATGTATTTAATTTTTAATTTCTTTAACAGTCATATTGTATGACAGTTTGAATGGAATTAGGCTTACAGATTAATATATGTGACAAATATAAACTAAGAGAAGTAGTAACAAAATTTAAAGAACATAGCATTTGTTCAGAGTTAGGCATATTTTCCTAGAGAAATATGAGAGTTACATACTTTTATATTTGGAATGTCAGAAAGCATGCACATTTATTGGCAGAAATAAATTTTCCTGGAACCATATTCAAGGATAATTTACCATATGGGTGTCTATAAATTAAATGCAGTTACTTGATGCCCAAATAGTTAATGTTATATATAAATGGGCAAAGTAATTTCATGTAAATACTAAACTCAATAAGTTAACATTGTTTTTCTGATGTAGTAGAACACATTGTTTTTATCCAGACATGGAAATATCTAAAGGCTTAAGAAACTTTTTTTTAAAACAACATTTCCTTTTTTAAATGTTTTCATTCCAGCATAATTTCAGAGAAAACAGAAGCTGATCATAATAATCCCTTTCATTTCAGGAAGAGTCGTATTTAGTAAATTCTATTGTAGAGCAGTAAGTGGAGCTTTAGTGCTCCTTCAAAGCTAGTTTCTCCCCTCTCCCTTCTCTGCTCCCCACCCCACCTCATTGCTTAGCACACACTCAAGGAATTGTGCAATTTGCTCAGTTCATCCAGAAGTTTATGAGAGTAATAATATCAATATTTCTAGTTTTCTTTCAGAGTTTTAGTTGATCAGAAAACACCATTTTCTAGAGTAATTTGACTTCCAAGCTTCCAGCAGCCAGCTGGTAAAGAGGACGTGATCTATTACACATTTCACATTGTTCATAAGATAAAAACCAATCTCTTAGGAGATGTTTTAAGTCAAATGCAATTAAGTGGAAAGAAGAGTCTGTGTTTTCTACTTGCTTTTCAGCACTTGGTTCTTTTAAGTAGAGCAGACAAAAAGGTAGTAAGTAGCCTTTACAAGATAGGAAGAAATTTGAATGCCATATTGTGAACTAAATGTGCCGAAGTTTTAAGATATAATATATATCTTTGAAACATTCATGCTTGTGTACACTAAGGTTTGTGGAATTTGTAGCTGTATAAATACTGTATGTATGTAAGGTTTGTAGCTTTTCCTGAACAATGATTCTATGAGTAGGAAATGCTCTTGTTTCATGAAGATTAAAAACAAGTTTAGGTCTTTAAATCATCCTTGAGGTATTGAAATTGAATGAGCTTCTGAGGATCAATTCACAAACGGTTCTAAACCATGCTCTAAGAATGTTGTAAATCACTTGTGCTGTTGATCTAATTGAACAGCGTGGATCTGGACCCTCATTAACTTGTCTGTAAGGAAGAGAAAATTGAGGAGAGCAAGGAAGAGGCCGTGGAAGACCTTTAGCTGATACTGTCCTGAGCTGCCATTGTCGAAGGACATCTTTTGAGCTAATTTCAGTCCCATAAAAAAAAAAAATCTATTTAGTGATTAGTAATCAGTGGATGAGAGCAGAAAGCCCAAGTGAATAAAGGCCATAAATACTGAAGTCCTTGGGATAACAGCCTGTAAAACTGTCAGAAAGCATTGCTTAAGTGACAAAAGATAGCCCAAAGTAACAACAAGTGTTAGCTCACTAGGCAATACTCCATATTCATGGACAGAAGACATAATTTAGTTTTCCTCAAAAATGGAGGTTCTCCCTTGACTCCAATACCTGCCTCACTTTATTTACTTGTTTTGGATGGTGTCTGTTTGCTTTTAATTTATGGTCGATTGCATTTGCTAGTAGGAATCACGATGCCTGTTTAAAGATAGCTGTGTTTCCAAAAGTAGAACTATGATTGCTGAAACTTCTGTTTAGATCCATCAAGATCTACTTACTTGCTAAGAATGTTTAGCCTAACTAGAGTGAGTGGGTGAGTACATGTTTGTGTATTTTTAAAAGGCAGATGGTTAGGAATTAGATGCTGACAAGTGCCTTTCTCTTGTTTTTAAATTGAAGTCTAAAGTTTACAATTCTTCAATATTTCTCCCTGAGGGAAGAATAAATTAAGTAAATAAAAACAGAAGAATGTAAGGCTATATTATAAACTCTTTTGTTATTACCACACAATACTGAGATGACAAATGGTTAAAGTCTTACTTGCCCGTACTTTAGGTTTGTTTTCAGAGTTAGAGAAAATTCAAGATGATGGAATCAAAGGTCTTTATTCGAAACTCCTATTGTTCTAACTACGATGATGATTTCATGGCATTTGCATTATAATGTTAGCAATCAAAATGATATGTTCTACCGTTTTTACAGTATAACCCTCAAATCCCAAATGCGTGTTTTAGAGATGTGTATGTCTTCAGTGTATTTCAAGTGTTGTGCTTTTTCAAGTTAGAGAATTTTTATCAATGTACCGGCGTTTGCTTTTCAGCATTCCGGCTGTGAGAACTAGAGGTGTCATTCACTTGAAGGGAGCAGATGTTAAAGGTTCTTGCCCCTGCCTCCCTAATGGCAAACACCCTTGAAGAAGAGAAATGTTCTATTACCCAAATAGGCATCTTTCTGATGGTGAGAAAAGGCGGTAAAAGGCAGTAAATCTGCCTTCTCATTATGAAGTGCAACAATAGATTGATTTATGAAGAAAAGCAACTGTTAGGCTTATGTAAGATGTGTGCATGGAAATGTAGGTTCCTTTAGAGCCTTATAAGCAGTAACATTCCTCCTATTCTTGACAAGAATCTAATATTACTAATAGGGAATGTGTTGATTCTAAATACCACGTTTTTTAAGGGGGTACATTGAGAACAAAAAATTCACCTCCTAATGTTTTCACATGAGAACAGTCTCTTAAATGTGCTGTGTTTTTACTATTTTCGTTTATTTTCATTAAGATAGAAGGGAATTTTTAAAAATAGTTTTATTTTTATAAACGTTTTGTTGTATTTAACATTTTAATAGAAGTGAATGCAAGTATAACATGTTTAGATGTTAGACTGTTTATAAACTTTTCAGTTTCACTTAATAAATCGTGTAACTTAAATTTCAGCACACACTGTAAAATGAGAGTTTCAAGTAGAGCCGCAATGAATTTCAAATTTCAGGGGAGAAGGAGGTTATGTGAAGTATTTTTTGTTGGGCTATTATTTTAAGAAAATGTATGTGCACTTTATCTTTTAAATAAGTTTGTGTTACCTCTTACTTGTTAAGGAGCTCTGTTAAAGTATTTTCGTTTAACTTAAAAATTAAAATTTTAAGCTCTAAAGTCAATTTTGAGCATAAAGTACAAAAATCTGGACGGTCCCTGAGTAAATTTTAATGATGCTGCCTTATATGTTTAGCACACGTCACTCCGGAATTTGAAATCTATGTCATATAATTAAGATTTGAGCAGGTAAATTACAGAATTAAAACTGATAATTATCTATAGACTTTTAACTCATTTGTTTTAGCAAACATGTATCCCCTATATATGTATATTTCCAAATTATACATATGGTAATAGCCATATTAACATGTTATATACAAGAAAGCATATACAAAAATTTGAAAATTTAAAAGGAAAAGACAGAAAATAAACATGAGTAAAGGTTCTATTTTCTTTTACCCCTGTGGATTACCTTACACACATCTTTGTGAACATATATGTGCATATCCACACCCAAGGAAGTTTGAAGCCCTCTCATCCAGAAGAAAGGGCTCCAGTATGTTACCTGAAAAATGCACTGTTATTCTAATTAGGAAGATACAAGGCTTGTAAAGAAACAGTCCTTGCAACTATTAACAATCTTTGTTGTCTAGACTGATCATGAGAAGTGTTGCATTTTTAACCTGATGATGATTGGTTAGTTTTCAATCAAAACTTTTTTCCCCAGTGGGTTTTGGTTATTTTGGAAGTCCAAGTACCATGGAAATAAGGATTTAGCAACTAAAATGAACTCTTGATGCTGCTGCTGTGGTAATAAATCTAAGCTTCACATTTAATGGGGAAAATTCTCTAAGATAGTCGAAAGATTAAAATTAATAAAACTTCTTGACATTTGTGTAAGTCTATAAAGATTCTATTGGTGTCAGTCAAATACTCTATGACCATTTTCAAGTAAGCCATTTTTAAAAAGGTCTAAAATTAATAAGGAAATGCAGTTAAATATCTTGTCAAGATCTCTTCACATGTATCTGTGTTTTACTTCATTTCAATTAATTGCCATGTTTTTGATACTCTGAATTTATTATGTTTAATTTACTTTAATATTTAAAATTTTATAATCCCAAACTGAGAGTTATAACCACATATAACGTACTTTTAGGACTTTGTTCAATTCAACACTGCCCTTATATAGAGCAAGAATCCACTAATACTTTTTCATTATTTCAAGTGCTTGTGAGCTACACAGGTGGGTTATTTCACAAGTAACTGAATAGTAGTTCTGACAACAGTTAAGGGATCTTATTGTTAACTGACGAGCAGTGGTGTTTTGATGTTCATTGGTCAGCTTCAGTAGCAGTTAATTATGGGGCAGTTCTATCAGGAAACTCTTTTTCTTCCTATTTCTTTTTTGTGAGGCATTACAGCTCTAAACCCTCTCACTTGTAACTTTTTTCTTCCTCTGCCCTCAAAACACACGAAAGAGAAAAAGAGACCAGTTAAAAGATAAGTCTCTAACATTACAACCAAGTGGTATATTTGATGGCCAGTTGTGAAACTCAACTTCTGTGTGCACAGTCTTTGCTCAAGGAATAGTAACATGCTTATAGGTGGTACAACTGTAAATGGTCTGTTTCCAGATGATTTCTCATTCCTAAAGCTCTTAACAAGTGAGCGATTTTCAGAACACATCTGGCACATGCACCATCTTGCAGCAACTGGATTTTTTTTGAAAGATCACATGTTCTGGCCACAATAGTCAGTAGCAGCCTTCAAAGTACAACTGGTGATGAGAGATAAAAGACTTGAGGCTCCTCTGTTTAAAAGAGAGGAAGCTAAAAGAAAATTATAGCCATCCCTAAGTGTGGAAAAGGGTCTTATGGAAAGATTTATAGACCCTTGTTCCCCAAGGCCATTTCGTTTCCTAATGGGATTTTCTGTTCTCAGACAGGGAGTACAAAATGATGACAGCATTTAATAATAATAGTGAAGATGACGGTAATAACAAAGAAAGCAAACGCAATTGTAAAAACAGAGGCACCTCAATATAAAGCCAATTATCTTGGCACCCAGGATAATTTTGTCTGTAAATTGAAAATATAACAGAAATAAAGATCTTTGCTCTTTTGCTAACCAGGGGGGAGGGTAAGTCTTAGGATCTTGCTCTTTTACAGGCAAATGATGGTTATAACAATAGCTTTTGATAATACAAGGGCCCAAGAGACTAAATACAATTATAATGTAACATCAGATTCACTCAAGTTGTCATAATACTTACAAATGGAGAGGATTTGCCAGAGAGAGATGTGGTTTCTTCCGTGTGGTCACAGACCTGAGTAATTAGCAATAATGGTTCCAGCTTCCTATTCCAGTGTCCTTTCTCCATTAAACCTTGTTTTCAAAGAAAGAGTTGTTGACAGGTTACTTAAAGCATGAATTCTGTTTTGTATTTCTGTTTTTTTTTTTTTTTTTACCCCTGGAGTTTATGGGAATTGTATAGAAGGGTTGGGAAAAGAGAGTAGATCACCCTTGAAGGCAAATAAAATAAATGATTGTAGTGTGTTACCTGATGTGCTTGCTGGTCCTCTCGATCACTGCCAATGTCCAGAGGATC
Organism: Aethalodelphis obliquidens; assembly: GCF_003676395.1. Classification (NCBI taxonomy): domain Eukaryota; kingdom Metazoa; phylum Chordata; class Mammalia; order Artiodactyla; family Delphinidae; genus Aethalodelphis; species Aethalodelphis obliquidens. The sequence continues at coordinate 68,802,394 of NW_020837951.1, read as the reverse complement.
GGGAAAATTCAGAGGAGAAACTAACTTGCTTTTTTATTAAAAAACAAAACTTACTGTACTAGAGAGGCGAGTAGCCAAAATACATTGTAGTATTGATTGGACGAATGTTAGAAGCAGTTGATACAGACACATTCAGACCCAGGGATGAAGTGTTTTGTCTTACCACTGGTTTGCTTTGGGTGCTGATCACAAGATGTCCCTTAGACAGAAGAATATTCAGTTTCACAGTGACATAGAAAACTTTGTTCCCTGACACTAGTGTTATAAAAGGGTGTTAGTGTGTTCAGGACCCTGCTTTAAATTGATAGCACTTTTTCAAGGTCAGTAGGTGTAGTAGAGTGAGCACTGGATTAGAAGTCACAAAACTTGGTTGTAATCCACCTATTGGGCTGGCCAAAACGTTCGTTTGGGTTTTTCTGTACCATCTCATTTGTCACTTAATAAATATTACCCACTGGCCACTTAATTTTATTTTGCTTCCGTTTCATCATCAGTAAAATGGAGATTAAAAAATGTGTTCTATTTTAGTCAGCTCTGGCTGCCATGACAAGGTACCATAGACTGGGTAGTTTAAGTTACAGAAATTTATTTATATATTTATTTATGGATGCTGGGAAATCCAAAATCAAGGTGCTGGCTGATTTGGTTTCCCTGTGAGGGTTCTTTTTTTTGACTTGCAGCTGGCCACCTTCTCACTGTGTCTTCACATGGGAGGGGTGATGGAGGAAGCAAGTTCTCTGGTGTCTTGTCTAAATAAGGGCACTAATCCCATCATGAGAGCCCCACCCTTATGACTTCATCTAAACCTGATTACTCGCAAAGACTGCATCTCTAAATACCATCACATGGGGGTTAGGACTTCAATATACGATTTCTTGGGGCGGGGGCACATGTAGTCCATAGAACTTACTTGCCTTTCTCATGGCAGATCATACGAAATAAAGACTATGATAGAGCTACACAAAGATACATTAAGAGGTTAGAGTTATTGACTGATTTTTCCAATCTTATTCTCATATACCTTTCTATATAAGGTTTTGTTCTTTTAGCATGTTTATTTTGAGTTATTAATGTAAAACCAAATGAAAATAAAAGTTCTCTTGTTTCTAGCCTTTTGACAATTCACTCTTGCATTGACCTTGTTAAATTTAAGTGTTATTTTATAACTTTTAATACTTATTTCCTTGCTTAATTTTTTACCTTGAATTGACATAGCTATCACAATATATTACCTATTAACAGAAATTGGTAAGAGTGTGTTCATAGGATGAAGAACATTTACACAATTGTATAGAACGGATGTTATAGGTCATTTTTCTTTAAAATCAAATGTATATTTGAAAGTTGAGTTGGATTATCTTCAGTTTCTTTATAGTAAAGAAACTAAATGATGTAGTCTCTCTTTTTTTTTTTTTCTTATAAATTCATTTATTTATTTATCCATTCCTGGCTGCGATGGGTCTTCGCTGCTGCACATGGGCCCTCCCCAGCCACGGCGAGCGGGGACCACTCCTCGCTGCGGCACACAGACCTCCCACTGCAGTGTTCTCTCCCGCTGCAGAGCACAGGCTCCAGGCGTGCGGGCTCCAGGCGTGCGGGCAGTTGTGGCACACCAGCTCAGCAGTTGTGGCTTGTGGGCTTAGTTGCTTGAGCAGCATGTGAGATCCTCCCAAACCAGGGATTGAACCCGTGTCCCCTGCATTGGCAGGGGGACTCCCATCCACTGTGGCACTAGGGAAGTCCAAGGTAGTCTCTTTGTTTCAGTTTTGTTGAGATATAATTGACATATAACATTTATTAGTTTAAGGTATATAACATAATGATTGGATACATGAATGTATTGTGAAATGATTGCTACATAAATTTAGTTAATACCCATTATGAATTAGTCTTTTAAAAGTGTATGACATTTGTATTTTCTTCTTTGATTAGTACTCATCCTTGACACAGTCTTTCTGAATATTTGTGCAAAGAAAAGATGATCTTTATCACAGGGTATGTGTTTTCATTTTCTAAACGAAATAGAAATTTGTGAAAAAAAAGGTAGCAATGTGTCTAAAATAATTTAACTAGTTACACGGTATTCTCTTCCTTTCTCCTGAAGAAAGGTATATATAATTCTCCCCCCTTTTCTTTATTTTTATTTTTTTAAAGATCAAGTTGAAGTTTTGTTCATAAATATAGTTGCCCATTAGAAAAGATGGAAATTCTGCCTTCTGATTACCTAAGGAGGAAGTCTGCTCCCAGTTTAAGGAACAATGGCAGATTTTATAAGTCCTGTCATGTGACCTGCCTTGACAGGTGTCTTGTTTGCAGCACTTAACTTCTAGGAGTTATAAACATGCAGTTTTTCTTATTTGTCTTGGACAAAAATAATCCTCTGTAGAAAATCCATTACAAAATGATTTTGCATAGCCATTTAATGTTGAAGATTGCATTGCAAATCTTGGTAGGCCCATTGTTTTGGTAGTAAAGATATATCTTATTTTAGGCAGTAGAGGAATTTGCGATCTATTGTAAATAACAGGAGCAACTAAGTATTGATTAGCTGCCATTGTAACAGCAGTGGGCTAGGAGTTTTTACTTTATTATATCAACTTAACATTATCGCTTCCACGTGAGGTTCAGTGCCCTCACTCTATGAGGAAACTAATGCTTAAGTGTTCTTTCCAAAAACATATATTAGTGAGCAATAGATTTGAGCTTCTTAAGCCTGTAGTTTTGTCACTGTGGAGCACACCATTTAAAGAAACTTCATGTATAGTGTGTGATTACTCAGTAAATCAGCTAAACACGTGCTTAGGGCATCAGCAAAAAGAAGCAAAAAATTTTTTTTAGTGAGGAGAATTTTGATATTCAAAAACAAGTCTTAAATTAAGGGAAAATTCAGAACCTCATTGGAATTCCCTGCACTTAGTTTTTGGCATACCTAGGGAGGGAAAAGGAAGATACCATAATCTCTTCAATCCTTAGGGCCTATACAAATCTTAATCTAGGGCTTCCCTGGTGGCGAAGCGGTTGCGAGTCCTCCTGCCGACGCAGAGGATGCGGGTTCATGCCCTGGTCTGGGAGGATCCCGCGTGCCGCGGAGCGGCTGGGCCCGTGAGCCATGGCCGCTGGGCCTTCGCGTCCAGAGCCTGTGCTCTGCAATGGGAGAGGCCACAACAGTAAGAGGCCCGCGTACAAAAAAAAAAAAATCTTAATCTAGCCCTGTTTATGGTGAATATTTTTGTAAAGCACACAACCTTACCTAGTTTATATAGTCATCCTTCACTTGTATTTTTGGGGGGTAAATCTGATTTTTTTTTTTTTTTTGAAAAATACAAACTTAAAGTGAGCTGCAGCTCTGTTTTGTTGGACTTGTTAAAATCTAGGGCTGTGTCAGCCTCATCTAGTAGCAGAGTGGCTTTTTGAGCAGTTAACATCTAGTTGAATTTTGTCCTGGTCAGCTTAGGTTAGTTTAAGGTCCATCCACCAAAACACAATTGTACATGCTTCATAAATGTTTTTATTTACTGGTAACCATGTTCTGTCAGGGTGCTTTCTTGCCAAATACTTGGAAGAGTAGGCAGGGATACTATCTCTGGATAGAGCAGTAAGTTTCTATTTTTTCTCATGATGCAAACTCTTACGCTTTCTTAAAATTAAGATTCTTTCAAAAACATGTTTTTTGCCTGTATAAAAAGAGAAGTGATCAACTTAATATCAGTGGTGTTCATTAATATCATTTGTTGAACTTTTAAAATATAAACATGGCTGGCATCCACACCCCACCCCACCAAACATTGAATCAGAATCTCCTCATGTGTAGAATCCACCCAGCTGATTCTGATGAAAATTCACAGCTATGAATTTCTGAGTCTTTGGTCAGTGGTTCTCAAAAGTCTGGTTGACCCTCAGAACAGCAGCATCAGCATCACCTAGGAACTTGTAAGAGATCCAGTTTCTCATCACTATCCCAGACTTAGAGAATCAGAAACCCTGGGTGGGTCTGCATTTTAACAAGTCTTCCAGTTGATTCTCTAATGCTCAAGAAAGTATGAGAATCACTCCTTTCAATCATCTCAAAGGTCTCCTCAGCTCTCAAATTCTACAAGTCGTTGTCCTGATTGCAAAAAGCTTCCTGGACATTGCAATTTTCTGCCCATCATTCAACATTTTATCCTCCTCCATCCACTTCTGTTGCTTTCAACTTTCCATTTTAATATTCTCATTGAATGAATATGTCTTCTACTGTAAGCCTGCTCGAATGTTTGGTGGAAGAGTCAGGGTGTTAATGATAAACGTTGCATAGAAAGCCTTTTTCTCCTGTTGTGTTGCGTATTTTTACTGTTTTCCAGTTAGCAAACTATGGCATTATTATGATGGTTAGCAACTGTGGCATTATTAACCTTGTTTATGATTAAGAAACTAAAAGAAGGCTGCCTCCAGATTTGGTTCGGGCATTGGCATGATGCTTGAGACAGATGGGTCACATTTAGCATGGGGTAGTTGGAGAGATGGCCACCGTCCTCTTGATCCTAATCAATGTCACTCTCAGCAAATAGCTCTGGCAGAACAGCTCCTTTAAAGTCCAGTGCAACGATGCGTACTGGCCAGGCAGGATGGGGATTAGAGCTCTCTCTGCTCACTTTAAGGAAACCTCTTTTTTGGCTCCCAAATGGTTTCCAGAGCTATTAAAATAATACCATTTGCAGACACTTTTCATGGCTGAAAAGAGCAACTTCGAGAGGAAAGGGAGTGCTCTGTGGACCACGGGAGAAATGTTTTGCAGCTGGGCATTGCACGTTGCTGCTGACTGCGTGTGCCCTTTCAGTTGTGTGACTCACCATAGTGACTGGACAGTGGAAAAGCCACTTGACAGAAATGAAGAGTACCTCCCACAGGCCTCTGTCCTTGTCCACCAGCTCTCCTTTGTGGGCCGCAAACAGCAATGTGTAGGACATTGTACTGCAAATCTCAAGGAAATCTTGCAGTGGTGATGGGTTGGTGGGCCACCTGCTGCTCATTAGAGATCCCGTCTGGCTCTTTTCCTGCAGGGTGAGTGGTAGATTACTGACACCTGTTTTCCCATCCAGCCTGGGGATGTGAAGTGTGCATTAGGAATGCCTGAAAGTGCTTCCTTGTGTCTGAGTCTGTGGAGCTTGGTGTTGCTTGGAGAGGGGGGAGTAGTGGGTTCAGTGCTGAGAGGGGAGATGAAAAAATCAGGGGTGAGAAACTGTAATACGAGCTGAACTGAGATTCTCACCTTCATGGAGTGGCTTCTGATTGTGCTGTTTGTTTGTCCTCCACGTGGCCGTGATAAACGTAGTCACCCACTGAGCAAAGTAGAAAGATGTTTCTTGTCCATGAGAAGACCTCAAATGTTTCTCAGATAACATGAGTATGGGGACTTTCCTGGTGGCGCAGTGGTTAAGAATCCGCCTGCCAATGCAGGGGACATGGGTTCGAGCCCTGGTCCAGGAAGATCCCACGTGCCGCAGAGCAACTAAGCCCATGCGCCACAACTACTGAGCCTGTGCTCTAGGGCCCGCGAGCCACAACTACTGAGCCCATGTGCCACAACTACTGAACCTGCGCGTTAGCCTGCAGGCCACAACTGTTGAGCCCATGTGCCACAGCTACTGAAGCCCATGCACCTAGAGCCCGTGCTCCACAACAAGAGAAGCCACCGCAATGAGAAGCCTGCGCACCGCAACAAAGAGTAGCCCCCACTGGCTGCAACTAGAGAAAGCCTGGGTGCAGCAACGAAGACCCAACGCAGCCAGAAATTAATTAAGAAAACCAAAACATGAGTATGTAGTTGAAACTATGAGCACATTAAAAATGGAATAGAAATGGTCCACTCTTTCAACCAATTTTATCAACATTGTTATTTTAGACTAAATTGGGCCTTAAATATGTAAAATTCAAACGTGTGGATGGCATGATCAATTTCTCTGCACAGTTCTGTCCATGTGTTTTCTCTTCCCATCTTTACCTACTATAAAGTCTCATAAAAACTGGCAGACAGGGCTTCCCTGGTGGCGCAGTGGTTGAGAGTCCACCTGCCGATGCAGGGGACACGGGTTCGTGCCCCGGTCCGGGAAGATCCCACATGCCGCGGGGCGGCTGGGCCCGTGAGCCATGGCCTCTGAGCCTGCGCGTCCGGAGCCTGTGCTCCGCAATGGGAGAGGCCACAACAGTGAGAGGCCCGCGTACCGCAAAAAAAACAAAAACAAAAACTGGCAGATGGTGGACCAGAGGGCCTAATGTGCCGCCAGTCACAGATAGCGCGCCTGCTGTATGCAATGCATGTTGCTGAGTACGAGGGAATAACAAGCAGCACAAGACAAATGCCCCAATCCTTGCTTTTTCAAGTGCTTGCAGGCTACTAGAAAGAAAAGACATACACGTCGGAGGTAGAACGATACTACTGCATATCTTCTAAGCAGATGATCCATATTTTCAGTGGGTTCGGGGAAGGACGAGAACTCTGAGTTGATGGGTCAAGGAGGATGTGGAAATGTATTCTGGGTACTGAAGGATGAAGGGAATGCATTGAGAGTAAGAGAGTGGGGTGTGTATGTGATGCTCTTTCCCTGCATCAGTGTGCTGTGGAATTAAAAGGGTGGTTTTTTTATTTCTGTTTTTTGTTTTTTTAAGTAGTGGGAACATTCTCCCCTGACTCATTTGTGGGACTTGGCCAGGTCTCCTATTTGTGAACTGGATGAATGGGGTTAGGGTTGGGTCATGGCCTTGGACCAGAGTGAAATTAACTGGCTCATAATGTGATTGAACTAATGACCTTGGCCTCATTACCACTATGTTTTAACCAGTTGAGTCAATCAAACATTGCAGAAAGGGTAATCAAGGTATCTTTCAGAAAGAGATCCGGATAGCAGTAAACATAGGAGTGGAATCAAAGCCAGGTTCTTGCCTCGTATCACACCCAGGTGTTTCCCTCTTTATCCCTGAGTTTTTATACTTGTTTCTGCATCTAATAAAAATATGATGGGCAAAATGAAAAGGACACTGACTCTCTGTGTTAGGATTTTCGACATAAGGCAATTTATAGTCATTTTTCTTACACAGTGTCAGACTGTTTCTGTGGGGTAAAATATGTTTGAGCAAAAATAGTGGTTTTAATTTTAGACATGTAGTGTCCTGTACATTTATTGATAACTTTTTCTTCTTTCAAGTCTGAACAACCCAGTCCTGCCAGTTCCAGCTCCAGCTCCAGCTCCAGCTTCACACCGTCCCAGACCAGGCAACAAGGTATCCACATCTCCTGGGCCAACTAGGAGACATTTTTCTCATATAACATCTTAATGAGTTGATTTATGGCCTATTTTCTACTGTTTTATTATTTGAATGATAACTTGGCTTTTATGCAGTTGTGTTTATTTCCCCTAGGAATGCACTTGAGTATTGTTCTGTTGTATGAGGCCGACCTTTAGAAATTCCCCTTTTTGCAGTCCCTGCCATCAGAGTCCCATTTTACAAAGGGATTATAGACACAGCCCATTCCAGGGAGTTCCCAAAGGAAATACAATAGCAAAAGCTGGACTTGAGAGACTTCGACAGAGAGAAATAGGTTTTTAGTCTCCCTCCTGGACATCTTTCATTTTATTACTTTTCTACAGATTAGTAGACCTTTTTCTTTGGTGAGTGTTAATTTGCTGTCTTTAAAATATATTTTCTTCTACTCAACTCAAAATAAAGAAATTTAATAAAAAAATTTTAACTGGAACATTAACTAAATATATGTTCCACTTTTTCATGTGTGGAAACTCTTCAAATGTGGGCTCCTTTTTTCTGTTTGTTTGTTTTTTTTAACATGAAAAGTGAGACAGTGTCAAGAAATAATTTGTTTCTGAGCATCGTGTCACACATTGCCTTTTTCATTGACCACGCTGAATTCCTGATGGCCCTGTATGTTTTGAAAAGGATTAAACTGTTGTGTGTGTTCAGGCTAAGGCTAAGCTTCCAGGAAAAAATAAGACACTGTTCATTTTGGGTGTCCAGAGTTTTTGTTCCACTGACTTCCAAAGATAAAGGCCCATTACAAAAGCAGAGAAATTTGGGTTTTGCAGAATGTGAGATTACAGAGAGTCAATACTTATTTTAGAAGTGAGTTAACGATAGCTCAGATAGTCCTGTCACAGATTAGACTTTAGGAATTGGCTAATCCAGAATGAAAATGCCTCTCTCACTTTCTTGATTGCCTTTACAATCTCTTCTGTTAAGATTAGAAATATCTACTTTGTTTTCATCACATTTAGAGTAGTATGACGAAAATAAGCCACACGATGCATTTGTTTGTTTGTTTGTTTTTTCAATTCTAGAATAATCTGAATTGATTTTTCTCTCCCATCTACTACTGGATACTCTTTTGAATATTCTGGGCACCTGATTTATTACATGGTCTTCTTTATGTAAATACATGCCAGTATTTTGCCAGGAATTTCTTAAAAAGTAAAATAAAATTGGCTACACAGAATTGTTGCAACAAGACCTTGTGTCCAAGATCAATACAAAATCAGAGATAGGACATTACACCATGGAATTGAAATACTTTATAATCTGAACTTGACTGAAATGCTTGCTTGACCTGAAATTGACCTTGAAATAAAAGGAACAGCTAAACCTTAACAGATCAAAAACTACCACACAAAGGCTGCGCTGCTAAGAACAAGTTACAACCATGGTGATTTATTAGTCTCAACTTTTCAATACACGGATTAACCTAACAAAACATTCAATTTACTAACAGAGCTTTCTTTTTAGGTGTGATTTTTCTTAAGGAAGAAAAATGCATAGAAAAAAATCCCTAGGAAATAGAGATTTTCTAAAGAACATTTTCGGGCATCTGTCATGAAAGCAATAGTGTTTTGGCAGAGGTTGCATTCCAGAAACTACCAAATTTGTCATGTAAATTGTATAAATCTATATGATAGTGGTAATTTTTAACCAGTGCTCTCTGTGCTGGTGAGCATTCCTCTGTGTCTGATGTGGCTAAGTGTGTTTGATTGCCTGTGGTTCGTTGTCATTACTCAGGTCCTTTAAGGTCTATAATGAAAGATCTGCATTCCGATGACAATGAGGAAGAATCAGATGAGGCAGAGGATAATGACAATGACTCCGAAATGGAGAGACCTGTAAATAGAGGAGGCAGCCGAAGTCGCAGGTGAGTGTCTTGGAAGGAATGAGGTTCCCTGTAATGGAAACATACCTTTTCACTCTGCCTAATAGTATAACCACAGCAAAAGTGTGTAACGCCAAAAACAATGGCAGTAAATGGTCACATTCATTTTTTAAGTTGCAGTACCTTGGCATGCTTACGCAACTTCTCCAGGGAACTATTTATTCTTTTTTCTCAGAAAGGAGAGGCTTTTCCTCCATAAATTTTATAGGGAAGAAGTCCTATTAGAAGTCTTTGCTCTTCAAAGTAAATGCCAAGGTGGCAGGACTGGCTGCTGAAATTAACTCTGCTTTCATTTGAAGAATTTGTGTAGATCCATTGCTGTCGGTAGCTCAGAATCTGAGGAAATGTGTTTGCTGTTTGTAGTTAGAAATGCAGAATTGGCTTCAATGCATTATGGGTGTGACCTAAGTAAAACTAGGATCACCTGTGTGTTTTCCAGAAAATAAATTCCTTTTAAGTGTGCTGACAGTTAGGTTCCTTAAGTAGCTTTAATGCGGTGAGGCATAATTCTACATTATAAGATGGTAATTCATGTCACTTATAATTAATAGTCAACTTGAAATTGCCTTGAGGATTTTATTTCTTTATCATGAGGAAAACAAATAGGCATGCTTACTTTAATGCGTTTTGAGTAGAAAAAGTATGGATCTATTTGAACTTAAAAATTACATTTATAATTATTGCGTTAAATCTTTTCCCATTATCTGTTACCCTAAAATTCCTATAAAGAATGCGATCTTAACCCATACTGGACAGACCATATGTTGCTAATTGGTGATTCCTTTGTGTCCTTTGAGAAGAGGCTCCGTAGAGTATATGCCCTATCAAATCTCTCAGCGATTCTTCCTTATGGCCGTACTCAATATCTCTTTCTCCGCCTTGTCTCCCAAACTCACCCATCTGTATTCCTTTTAAATAGGAGAAAATAAGGAACCTTATGGCCTTGGCCTTATAATATTTCCCTTTAGAAGTCTTTAATCTGACAAGAAGGAAACTGATAGGGCAAAAAAAACCTAAAAATGGACTGAAACTTGTAGGTGAGGAGCGTCTTTATAACAACCAACATCCTGATCACTGGCTGCTCTTACGTGTAGCTGGTGAAAAATGCATGACGCTTAGACATTTACTTAGACACTTTCCCAAGTTATTGTTACATAGAAGATCTCCATATTCTGTGATGAGCTGGGGCCTGCCCCCTTCCTGCCCCATCCCCTGAATCAATACGGGTCAGATGATACACGTTTGTGAGTTGGCCGATGTGACGCACAGTTGTTGGAAAGGCTTTTCTCCCCTCCTGACATGTGCTGTTAGCACAGTCCCCGCCAGCATAACATTTGATCCTCGTTGCACTTGTGAAGTCTCAACTGTTTAATCAGTTTAAATACTCAGCCTCCACTTCAGTCAAGAAGCATTTTAAAGCAGTGCTTCAACTGAACACTTCATTAATGCAATTTAGTTAAGAAAAACAAGTTCCATCAGTTTTTGCTAAAAGGATGTCTCAGTGTATCCTTTTCATTTCCTGTCTTGTATCTTGTCTCTCTGAATATATTATAGAGCTGGAATGTGATTGCCTATTTAGAGCAAAAGAAAAACTATCCTGATTTCTAAAGCATCTTCTGTTTCTGAGAAGAATATTATATTAGGTTACTATATAACCAAGGAGAGGGAGCAAACACTGAAGGGTATTTCTAAAAGACGGCATACATTCAACAGAGTAGAATGAAGAAATATCTGCTATTCTGGCTAAAAGAAAATTCCATTTTGTTCTGGAAAGGAAAAAATTGGGGAGGAGGTGATATTTTTATTGTCTTTCATTGTTGAAAGATATTGTATTTTTCTAAAGCAGTTATCCCAAACGTGCTGTCTCTTCATGTTGCTGTGGTGTATTTACAATGAATTGTTGTATCAGAACTAGGGTCAGCTTTGCATCATTACACTATGGAAATGATTGGTGATGGGTCTATCGTATTGGGTTTCACACATCCCATCCTCAGATGTCACCCTGAGCTGTCAGTCCTGCAGGGCTCTAGTCCGCATTCTTCTTAGCAGTTATTTCCATTCCTGCAGCCTGTATTTTAGCCATATTTGTAAAAATTTCACCTGTAGCAAATAGGCTGGGGGAAAGGAGGAAAAGGTAGTAACCCGTGAACTGTCTAATTTTGCTAACCTGCAAGCTTGGGTGACATGCTTATGATAGTAGGTGGATGGAGCTGGAACAGGGAGATGAATGAATAAATGAAGCCAGTAAGATATACTGGCTGGGCACCAGCTTCAGGTCCCATTGCTTGGGTTTGAATCCTATAACCTCCACTCTTACCTCTGTGACGCTAGGTGAGTGGCCTAGTCTTTCTAGGTCTCAGTTTCCTCATCTGTGAAATGGGGATTAGTAAATGAGAAGTAGTGGATAAAACACCTGACCCTATTCCAGATACAAAGTAAAACGCCAATACATGGTAGCGGTTATATGAGTTAAGACAAGTTCACAGTGACTAGTGTTTGGATTCCTTACTCTCTGTGCTTAATTCTTTGGATATTTCAGGAACTGTCTGTAATGATGCATATGACTTCTCTGTTTCTTTTCAGAGTTAGCTTAAGTGATGGCAGTGATAGTGAAAGCAGTTCTGCTTCCTCACCCCTACATCACGAACCGCCACCACCCTTATTAAAAACCAACAACAACCAGGTAAGTAGCTGGGTTTGCACTTCTCAAGATTCTGCAGAACTAGAGGTTGATCATTTTTACTAAGCACGCAAAACTTTTCACCCCTTGAGTTTTAAACAAAGTCCCTCTTGATAGCAAATAAGTGGGAATCTACAGCCTTAGGAGTAAACATAGGGTAAAAGAACTTCTGTTGTCATGAAAAGTATGTTCCATTGGATGGGTTAATTAATTAGATGCAGGACGGGATGGTGACAAAAAGTGTTGCCCATTTATTCCTGATTTCTGTATATTTTCCCCCTCAGTTGTAAGTAGGCTGTTAAGTGAATAAGAAAGAATATGACTTTTGGAGCTAATATAAAGCCTGGTTCTTTGTTTTACTAATTTACAGTAATTTATTAGTGGGAAAATAACTTCTAACTTATCCTCAGTTTCCTCATTTATAAACAGGGATATTAATATCTACCTCGCTGGTTACTGGGAGGATGACAAAAAATATATGTAAAGGGCATGAGGCATTGTTCATACCTTCTTGGCAAACAGTTGATGATAGATGGTTATTATTATAGGTGTTCTGCCTCTGTGTGCTCATCCAGGAAAAAGGATTATCACTTGGGATTGTAAGGAATAGTTTATAAAATACACAGTAAACAGTGGTCATTATCATTGCTGTTATAAATCAAGGTAAAGGAAAGCTTGTGAATTTGATGATCAACTCAGAATATAGTTATTTGGATAAGGTCTAGGCAGAACTTCAAAAGCTGTGATGAAGAGCTTTTGTTAAACAAATGATTATTTTAAATACTTGCTAAAATAAACTATTTTCAAGTATTGTAAAACTGTCATTATGCATTGCGTTGATACTCTATTACCATGTTATTCTTATTTCTTTGTTTAGACAGATTCCACATGACCTCTACAATAATTGCTTAATTGAAGTTACTGTATGAATGTTAACTTGAAAATAAAGGAAATGTGGTTTTGTAAAATTATTCTGTTTCACAGGTGTCCTACCTGTGATTTTAAATACACTTGCCCTTGAATTTGTGATCTTTGTTTTATGGGGAAACTGTGATTTTGTAGCTGAAGCCTTTTTCATTTTAAATTTTGTGTAAAGCATAAGCAAAAATCTCTCAAAATTTAAAATTCCTCATTTATAAAGTTTATCTACAACTTAAAGCCTGCATTATTAAGTAGAAATAATATCAGTGTTCTTTACCTCACCAGTTACAGTTCAACTGCCATTTCTTTGTGACTGCAGGCCCAACCTCATCATCCATTACAGACTGGCCATTCAAGGAGGTGTGCATTCTTCTTCCTTATCCTAACTCCCCGAAGTCCATGTGCTTCCCCACCTCCAGTGCCAGCCATGCCCTTGGCCCAGCCAGCTTTCACCTCCAGTGTGGCTCCAAGTCAGGCGTTTCAGGGGAAAGTGAGGGCAATGGGTATAACCATCACTGCCACTCAGTTGAGAAGAGCCCGGGGCTGGCTAAACTAGGTTACTTGGGTTTCTTATATTTATAAGTGTGTGCTTCAGTATGAGCTGGCAAAAGAATAGCATTCAGACCTCGAATATATTTTTATATCCAGTTCAAACCTATATAGGCCTAATTTCTGCTTCCAGTGGGTGGTGTATTAAAATTAGTGTACTTCCTGGGCAGTGGCAGTGCCAGGAGTGAAGGGCATTAGGGTGTGCTTTCGTACCCCACAGTAGTCTCCTTCAGCGTATTTTCCAGTCAGAGTTAAGACTATGCTTGCTAAATAAATGCAGCTCCAACAGGCCCCCATCTTGCCCTGCAGACAGAACTGCCCCTAATCCCTTCCTGACGGGCAGTCTTGAGCTGGCCCTGGTTTCAGGGAAAGGTTTAGAGTCTTCGTCAGACTTTTTTTTTATTAACCTGTCTAGCAGAATGAAAACAAAAATAAATGGTATCATCTATCTAGAAAGGGTAAAAATTACTTTATCCGATTAAATAGCATACCACTAGTTCCTTGGCATATGTTTATTTGACAAATGTAGCTTCACACATGTGAATCATCAATCTGTCAGGAATACTCAGTTATATGTCATTTTCTCCATACACCTATAAGCATAATAAGGAGGTCCATATGCTTTCACTTTTAACTTGTTTAGGGTAGGAAATAAATGTACCACAGGGTGCTTTCCTCCTTGGACCTATGTCTTAGAACTGGAGTGTGTTTTTTAGTCGTGTGTGTGTGTGTGTGTGTGTGTGTGTGTGTGTGTGATAGTGATGATGATGATGATCTGAAATTTCACATAAAATAGATGAGAACATACTGGGAAGGCCAAGCTGTGACATGGGAAGACTCTTGAGTTTTCTTCTTCCATATCCCTTGGCTGTTCTCTGTCTGTAGGTTGATAATGGTCTCTCAAGTTTCTGTAAATTATCAGACAGAGCTGTGTTTTCCTTACCTTTTCTCAGTCTTCTAGGGACTAGGGAAGAGAGAAAGTGCTAATTGAGTCAAACATTTTCTAACTCTTGGAAAAAAGTGAGCAGAGAGAGAGCCACATGTCAACAAAGCAAGTAATTAACCTGAGTATTGTTAGGAGCTACTAGTGATCATTAACATGAAAGACCCATCAGTAGAGAATCCATCTGCTGAATAATTGAGTTGTCAGTCCTCACAAAGGAATACAGAAAAATAATAATCTTGAAATTTTGACTCTCAAGCCATATCCTCAGATTAAGGAGAGAAGTGCAACTCATCACAGTTCTATTTTCAGAGACTACCACGTGCATAAATGGTGCATCTCAGCAGTCTGGGTGGCTTTTTCTTCCCATACAGCTTAATAGGAAATAATAGTGCTGTGCCATTTTAACCAAAGCTTTTTGTTTTTTGTTTTTTTAACTTCAAACCTTGTTATGTGAATTTCAAACAAAATCAAAATTCCAGATCCTTTTTGGCTGAAAGTGTAGAAGGGAGGGAGGTGAGGGGGCCTTAAAGGAAGGAAGCGATCCATGGGACCTGAGTTAATATTCAGAATATGATAAATCACTTATCAGCCTGCAAGGCATGTTGAATGAAATAAAAGAGTCTATCCAGTTAAACTGGTTTGAAATCAGCCCGTGGAAGACAAGGTGCCGTACTTTTCTATTCTGGAGTCGTTTCCTTAAAGATAAGAAATGATCATAAATAAAACAATTGTCTTCAGCATGGCTCAGCTCTCAGAATGAGGTTTTGACAAAGCTGTTTATTTTGGAGCAGGGAGAGATCAAAGCAGGAAGATTAACTGAGCCCTCTCTGGGCAGCCACTCAGTAACTCGAGGCGGATCACTGACACCCGGGGCTTTTGTTCCTGCCACTGCAGCTTCAGAAGAAAGAAACTAGGATTTCAATGTATTTGGGCCTTCCGTGCTGTAGCACTCACGGAATGTGTAGGGTGGGACTTCAGCGCCCTGAATGTTCTATTTTCTGCTTTGAAGAGAAGGTGGTGGAACTCTCTCAACCTAGTTAACAGCTCTATATGGCAAATAGAGAGTTCTCAGTCACTTGGCCCCCAGAGGGCAATGACTTGGGGGCCTGGAATGAAGGGGGGCATTCGGGGGTGGGATATGATGGGAACAAAATTCCATTTTCTAATGCACAAGGCAGGCAGGCACTGTTTTTTCCTCTTGCCTGAAATCGCAGCACATCTGCTCTGCTTGGGCCCAGCCCCAGATCTGAGTTGGTGAGCAGTGCCATCTACTGACCTACTTACTCCTAGGTCTCAGCGCCAGTGTTCCCTTGAGGTCTCATTTTCAACAATAGAGAAGGAAATTCTGAATGTAGTGGGGTGTTTGGTTTCCTTTACAGTGAAGCATGTTAAAAAACTATTGCTTTGCCTCTGTGATTAAGTAATTTCCTTGTGTTGCCAGAAGTATTGTATTTGAAGTTAGCTTGGTCACATTGGTCTTCTGGTTATCTTAATGTTAAAAATGAAGAAATAAAGGCTATTCTCAGGCAAGATTCTGTTAGGAGCTCACTTCTTACTTATACATTTTCCTAAATTCAAAGGAATATGTACCCTTAGAGAAGTATTTGGTCTTTTCTAGAATGTCATCCTCAATAGATAAAATGTTTATTTGTAGTAGAAAATTTTACAGCTGAATGGAAACCTGGATGTTATCTTGTTCATCTCTCTCATTTTATCTCATTTTTTGAGGTTCAGAAATGATGAATGATGGGACTGGTACCTGAACTTGGGTTTCTGAGCCCAATCAATGCTCTTTCTACAAATTAAATTACAAAATAAATGTGAACTCATTTTAAAAATCTTTTTTGTGTTTTGGAAGATGGTAGACCTTTGAACAGAACTGGAGAGTGGTGTGTGTGTGTGTGTGTGTGTGTTAAAGCAGAAATGGATAAAAAGAAGAGCAGTAGGAATATGAGACTTCTTAAATATCTCCTTTATTTTGCATTTTCTTCCTTAATATTAGCTTCAGGTTATAATAACTCACTTGGTAATGAGGATATAATGGAAAAGACAAATTACTTTGCTTTTTATGTTTCTATACATTTGTAAACACTCATCAATAATTTCAGTGGTTCTCAACCATTTTAAGCAAGGGCCATTTAAAAATAGTTCCCTCATAATTCTCAATTTTGAAAATTCTAATAAATCAATTGTGTTTATTAAGTAATAATTTGTTTCTCCTTTTTATTAATTAGAAACGTAGCTCCCAACAGTCTGAACAGTATGCAAAACTGCTCTTCGTAACCTAAGCTACAATTGGGTCAGATAAAAGGAAAGGCACTTGATATTTATCATGGGTAAACACATCATTTCTTGAAATACAGAAGATAGTCCTAGCTCTTTATTTCTTGAGTGGGAGGATCCCAAGTTGGGAGCAACCAGTGTCACTGATGGCAACCTTCATTTCCATAGCTGCCTCAGTTTAGTGGATACGAGTGAGTACTTCTTAGAATCTGAAAGTCAGGTACAAAAAAGGGTATTTGAGTGTTTGTCTTATCATCCTTAGTGTACCGAGCACTGGTAGTCATGCTGAAACAACAGAATGAATAAGAAAAAATTCTTGCCAGAGGGGACTGTACTCCACTACAACTCAGCTGCTGTACATATGTGTGAGAGTGTTGTCACAAAAGAGAAGCAGCCTTGGAAGCTTAGATCAATTTCCTTATCTTCACCTTCTTTTTTTTTTTTTTTTTTTTAAGTTCTATTGCCCTGACTCAGCATTTCACATATACGTAATTTATTTTCCCAGAGAAAGTAAGATTAGAGGAGAAGAAAGAAAATGTATGGAGGAGAGATGCTCTTTGGAAAGGGATGTTATTATATGACATTTCATTTTATTTTAACATCTTTATTGGAGTATAATTGCTTTACAATGGTGTGTTAGTTTCTGCTTTATAACAAAGTGAATCAGCTATACATATATCCCCATATCTCCTCCCTCTTACGTCTCGCTCCCACCCTCCCTATCCCACCCCTCTAGGTGGTCACAAAGCACTGTGACATTTCATTCTTAAGTCCCTTCGTTTAGGTGGCTGGTTAGCTAAGAAGTGCTAGAAATCAAATTTAACTGTGTTCTCTTTGATCCCTAGATTCTTGAAGTGAAAAGTCCAATAAAGCAAAGCAAATCAGATAAGCAAATAAAGAATGGTGAATGTGACAAGGTAGGTGTCCAGTCCATTACTGTGAGTGCTCCAGCACTGACCGTCTTCCGTTTCTTTGTGTTTCCCTTGATCATCCTTGCTGGTTCTCCTTTCGTTTTCTTCATCAGAAACGCCTGAAACCTCCAAATGACAATCACTTCTTCCCAGTGCTTTGTAGTTTATTTTCCAAGTCTTGTTTATATCTCCAGTGTTAAGCCTGGCCTTACGCTATCCATGATTGCCAAGGGATTTCAGGCACATTGAATTGGGAGGTGAGAGAATTGTAGTGCAGGTGGAGGGTTAAGGAATCTCAGACTTAAGTGAGCAGGACATCTGATCCCAGTGCAGTGTGTTTTCCCCAAGTGTGCAGTCACGCATCCAAAATCTGACTTCAAGGGCTGTTGGGGGTTTGTGTCTCGTTGTGGGCAGGGTCCTCACGTGCTTTGCAGGGGCGGGCCTGGCTAATGCTTCACAGACCTTTCTTTTGCCTTCATTGCAAATGGCACTCGGAACATCCAGGCATTTATGCTAACAAAGACCATGAGTCTGAGTATACGGAGGTGCACCTCTGCCTTTTCAGGGGAGCTCTTGACAAAGCAGATGCTAATGTGGATAGTGACCTCTATTTTTCATAAGACATTCTTCTGTCCTGTTACTTGCTGTTCTTCACTAGCAATGTTAGATATGACCAGGAGGGACCCAAGAGGGCTTTTTTCTTTTCAGTTTGCCCTGACATAATTGATAATGTGCATCAGTACTTCCATATTCAAACTTGGGCTTTTTTCTGTTAAAATGCTTCTAAGATGGAAGAATAGTTAAAAAAAAGAAGGAGTGTAGACTGTGATAATACATTTAAACTCACAATTTTTCATTGATTTCCCCTTCTCTCTGTAGAGGCGTTGTTGGGAGAGGGGGAACCTGCTCACTTGAACCTTGTTGAGAGCAAATAAGTGCAAGAATTGCCCTTTTTATCAATAAAAAGCTGGCTTGAAAAGTTAACAGTTGGCCAAGAGATTTGGTCTGCAAGGGCCTTGGGCAGTGCGTCCACACAGCCTGGGGTAGAGGGTAGTATGTGGAACCTCTAACCACTGCTTGTATGTTCTTATTTGTTTATTCTTTTATTTTTGAACTGCTTCCTTAAAGTGCTTGTTCTTTGAGGGGGATGCTGTTCTCTTTCAGGCATACCTAGATGAACTGGTAGAGCTTCACAGAAGGTTGATGACGCTGAGGGAAAGACACATTCTTCAGCAGGTGAGAAATGCTTTTTAACACAACCCTTTCCAGAAACATCAAGGCCTAGTTTGTCCTGGGCTAGTGTAATAGCACCTGGAGGCCACGCCAGGTGGCCTTCTGAAAGCCCCACACTCTCAGAACTGGCCCAGTGCCACCTGCAAAGTAGGTGGTGGTGGTGGGTTCATTTCCGAGGCTGCCCAGAAGTCTGCTTTGGTGCTTCCACGGTACGATGAAAACTGGGCACATGGGGAGGTGATGATGCTGGAATATACTGATCCCTTAGCCGTCTGATGCTGTCATGTGGGCTGAGGGAGGGGAAGGTAGGAATGCAGAAACCTTTGGGGCCAGGCTTCTGGTTTCGTGGGAAAACAGTGATAAGAATTGCAGTCAAGTGCTGTAAACATTTGTGATTCAATTTAGTAACCTTTGCCAATGCTATTCTAAGGAAAATAAATATTTTCCTCATTTGTCTTATCTTGTATAACATACATTCTATTATTATGAACTCAACTGTAGAAGACTTGTAGAGTGGGGAAACTTCTATTAGTACGATTTGATGTTTTGAGAAGATAAGAAGGATGGTTTTTAGTTCTCATAGTTACAGCACATGCGTCCATTGCATTAACAGTGGCTATTGATAAAATAATTTTTCTTTAACACCCAAAGAGAAGGTTGGGTTCTAAATTCCAGGGTAGGTTTGTAGATTTTTTTGCTGCTTGAATTTTTTTTTTTTTAACTACTTTCAAATGACTTGAAATTAGTACTTAATCTACCCCAGCTGTGTATGGGTTACTTTTTTTTTTTAATGTTTAATGGCTGATGGTCACATTTCTATTTTGTGTACATTTTTGCTTAAATCTATAAATACATGCTCTCAAACTTTCCAAGTTCCCTGATTGGTCTGATAAGCTTTTTAACCCTTCTAGAGTTTCAGATTTGAACAAAAGACTATAGACCTATATAATTCTTAATTGGGGATAAGTTGCATTTCTTGCATTTCTATCTCAGTGCGTAATGGGTCGGGGAGCAGGGTTTGAGTGGCTTACCTTAAGACATATCCTAGTATTTTGATAGCATTTTTCTTCAGCTTGCTTCTGTGTAACTGAAAATTGTTCAGCCTGCCACTTACCAATTATTTGGGGCTCATTGCCTGAATGGTGATGGTAAATCTATTAGCTGACTTTCCCATCCTTTCCCGAACACCAGCTCTGAACCACTGTGGAGCAGTTGTCTAATAAAGCTATGACAGCACAAGTTGGGCCCAAATAGTGCGTCTCGTAGGAGAGCGAGACAGATGTTTGGTCAGGGTTGGGACCCCTTCACCAGGAAAGCCACCCAGTGAGTTGAGGATACTAGGCTTTTGAGCAGGGTCTTACCTTGGGGTGTCATTGGCATTCCTAATTTCACACTGTCCTTTATCTTGACCTTTGAAAGACTTGGGAGGGAAGGTGGCTTACTGGAGAATTCCATCGAAGTGGATTATTTTAGTGTTCTAGAGGGAGAGAGTGATATCTATGAATTTTTAACCTGGCATAAAGGCACTCCAGGGCCCACAGCGTTTCACCCTAATTGCATTCCCAGGCCAGTTGAAAGCTCTCAGTCTTTGGCCTTTTGCCTTGTAATGCAGCTGAGACTTGTGATTATGATACCATGATGCATGTCCTGTCACGGTTTACTGCTTAATTAATTCCTATTGTAAAACATAGAACTATTGAGGACTAATGTTATTCTCCACCTTGAGCACTGCTCATCTTGTGGACTGCATTCCACAGAGTCTGTGTATTAGCCACACAGACCCCAGCACCTGAGACAGGATTTCTGGGGAGCTCAGGATCCCATCCCAGGTCTTTTCCTATTAAATACATCCTGTCAAAAAATCTGACCTGACACTTTTCTTTGGCTCACAAAAGGTGGTTAATATCTTTGTTTTGTTCTGGGGACATGCAGTGCTGGCACCCAGCATCTAGATTAATGAACAGAAAGCGCTGGATCAAGAGAGGCTGTGTTCTTAAGGCCCTTTTCCATAAGGTAAAAGTATAGTACAGTAGACACAGTCAAAACCAGAGATGTTCGTACCTCGGACTGACTAATAATTTGATTCTTCTTTAAACCACGTGTTCCACATTCATTTGGAAAGGGAGATTGAACACTTCTAAACTCCCTTGGAGTTCCAGCTCTGAGTCTGGATTTGCATCCTCCTTAGGAGAAAACCAAAAAACCTCTGAGGAAAACCAGGGCTTCCTTAGAGGATGGTTCGGCAATTTAGGTAACAGCTATTATACATTTAGAATTTTCTTCAGGGAGTTGGGGAATAAATAGTATATCAGAGTGTTCTAACAACATGCAAAACTCTCCCTGAGAAGTGTTTTCTCCAGGATGCCTCTTAACCCAGGGTAGGGCACACGCTGTCACACGGTAGACAGGGCTTCCCCATCCATAGCTGGGGCCATTCTCCAGGAAGTCCTAACTTACCCCAGACCTGACTCCCCGCCAGACAGAAGCAGTTAAAGCAAAGCTTGTTCATTACTTCCCACTCAGCAAAGAGGCTGCTTCGGGTAGAAAGAATACTGTTTTGTTTTGGTTTTTTTTAACATAAAAAAGCATAATCAGACTACAATGCATCTGCCTTTTAATAATTTTTATGACTTTTATAACCAGGATTGGGGGAAGGAGCTATAGACTTAACAAGTGGGGCTTATCCTGTTTAAAAAAAAAAAAAAAAAAGGCCTGCGTGGTACCCCTTCCAAAGCTGACGTGGCAGGAAATAATCCATCACAGATGTTTTCACAACAACCATCATCTGAAGAATGAGTTAAGCAGTATACATACGCCTCCTTTTCCACTACCTGTAATATACCATGTGCCCTTGCCTGCTTTCCTTATCTGCACTCAGTCTGTCTTTTATTATTGCTATTATTTTGGAGTTGGATTCATCATTGCAGTACGATGCAGGGTAACGACACCAAGGTAGAGCCACGGTGCATCAGCAGAGCGGGGGTTCCTATAGACAGGCAGCGTGGCGTCCTTCAGGGACCAGCAGGGTGGTGCTTTTAGGCTTTGTGGCTGTGTCATTGCAGTGAAGCACGTTAACGTGGTGTTTCTGATGTTCTGACTCTTTCAGGATTCATGGAAAGGCACCCACATTTATTTTTCTTTATGAAGTCTTTACTTAATTGAGGGTGTAGGTTCATGCTCTGATAATTCAAATCATTAATGCTGTTCCCATTGGAAATAGTCCTGAACGCCCCATCTGTTGCCACCGCTACTACTTTAAGGCTGTCTCTGCCTCCGCCTTGATGCATTCTTATAAGCTCCCATAAAAATGCAGGGCTCATTTAGTGAGATTGATAAGATCCCCTTCATTTCTTTGCGCGTTGTGGCTGCAGGCGGGCTGGGGGGTGTTGGTTGTGGAGGAGACGCGAGGGCTGTGATTGAATCCCCAGAACCTACAAGGTAGTACAGTGCACGTGAGATGACAGGGCCGAATATCCTAGTGGGCAAATGTGTTTATTTGCTTTAAAACCAAGTGGCCTTTTCTAGAAGGTATTTTTTATTACTCTGTCTTCTGCCTATTGCTAAGTAATTAGTGAGCAACTATATTGAGTCACAGAAATTTATTTTTTTAAAGGGGTGAGTTACCTGCCATTTTCAAGGGAAAATGGAGGGCTGTACTTCTTTATCCCCACATTGTGGTTTTAGATTGTCATTTCAACCACTTTACTTCAGCTACTGTTCTCCCTGATTTCTTCCCTCCCTCCTGCAGACTTTTATTTTTTTTTTTTAATTTCAAGGAGGTCTTTTCTGAGCTTTAGCTTCTGGCATTTTCCCTGCTTCATTTGTTTTAGTGCTAATAAAATGGCTAACAGTCAATGAGGGGCAGAGGAAAAAAAGCACTGGGTCTGAAAATTCATGTGCTATATAGTTACCTCCCAGATAATTAAGGATAAGTTTATGTTTACATGGTAATCATAATCATGTTGCCCTCATCTGTGTAGCAATTTGCAGTTTATAAGGAAGCTTCATGTTCCGTATATTATTTGATCCTCTGAACAACATTGTATGATAGGTAGAACAGGTGGCATTGTCCCCATTTTACAGATGAGGAGACTGAGGCCCAGGGGTTATTGTGTTCTGTCCAATGCCATTCAAATAGTGAGCAGAGTCAGAATTTGATATGCCAAATTCAGGATTCTCTGTTCTGAGTGCTTGGTCATTTACCTACTGACCAGCTAGTTGAGGAGAGGATTCACACTCTGGAATAATTGTCATTTGCTTCCATTGTATAAATTGAAAGGCTATTTGTTTTCATCGCGAAAGAGCTCTCTGAAGAGGCTGTTTGTTTCTATACTGAAGTTTACACATTTTCACTCCGTCTATAGTGTTTCTACACAATGTAGCAAAAAAGATAATTTACTCTGGAAAGTACTTTTAATTCAATCGATGTTAAATATGTATTATAGTAAGTATTTGATTGCCTTGAAAGTCTTCTGTTTGTGGACAGAGCTGTGTATGTGTGTTTCTCTATGTATATAGAGGTGTGTGGCTGACTTACCTAAAGCGCTGTTTTAACTATTTACTAATAAAGCAAATGAGGGTTCATTTTAGATCTTTTAGTGTTAATAATAAGATCTAGCTTGATAAATTCTTATGTGAATGTCACACTTTAACCATTACTGGGAACACCCCTTCTGATATTCTCTTGATGCGTGTGATAGAACGCTGAGTCCAGTGGTTTAAGCAAGTAAGACTCCCTCTCCGCCCTGCATCCCCCCCTTCCCCACCACCCCATATAATAATAAGCCTGGAAGTAAGTGATTCATGGTCAGTGTGGTGGAAAAGATGCTACTGAGGACATAGACTCCTCGCCTTCCTGCTCTGCCATCTTTCACATCTTGCATTCGTCCACTTGAGGGGACGACAACT
The DNA here is from genome assembly GCF_003676395.1 of Aethalodelphis obliquidens. NCBI lineage: Eukaryota > Metazoa > Chordata > Mammalia > Artiodactyla > Delphinidae > Aethalodelphis > Aethalodelphis obliquidens. Next base: position 68,778,776 of record NW_020837951.1, on the reverse strand, counting down.
GCTGCACTTCCAGGATGGCATCTTCATTCCAGACAGGAAGGAGGAGCAGAGGGCAAAAGCCTCATGCCCACTGTCCATACCCTTTCGAAAATTTTCCTAAAAGGCCAGTGACTTCTGACAAATAAGCTGTAAATAGCAGTGTCTGCCCAGTGCTGCAAGTGGGTCTCGGAGGCAAGTATATAGCTGGGCATATTGCCACTCCCAGAAAATCAAGCTTCTGCTAGTAAAGAAGAAGGGATAAATGGATATTAGGTAGGCAGTTCGCTGTGTCTGTCATGATTTTGCAATGGGAGTAACTGATTTTGTTATTAAACCCATAGTTATATCTGTAAAAAAAAATAGTTCCAGAGGTTGAATAAGGCAGTAACAGCTCAGTCTGGAGTTGCGCAATTAATTGGATTGAGGTTCACTATGTCTTATGTTTCTGCGGCAAATATGTCAGGAATAGGGAGCACATTTCCTATTGAGAGCCACTGACCCATAGGGAATAGTTCACAAATTTACTGTTTTTTTAAAGAAAACTAATTGTAAGAAGAAAAGGTCAAAAGTTTCCATTCTGCTTTTTCAACCGGAAATTAGGTAATCTAAAACTTCATTGAATAAATAATAGGCTGAATAATTAAAATTATTCCTTTTAAGATGATTGTACTAAAGAGAACAGAAGCATATGATAGAAAAGGAGTAACAGACAACTAAAAATAAGCGAAATGGTTTGCCAGTTGGTTTCTCTGTGCAAATACTTTTTCTTTCATCTTGATGTGGATTTTCCTCTCTCCCCGACAAAGCTTACTAAAATCAACCCCCCTCCATCCCAATTTACTCACAACAAACGTACCTAGAACCCATACTATCCAGGCATAGCATCTATTTCTGTCAAAATTATTAGTAAAATAGGAATAGAAAGACACGTAACATGATAAAAGATTCTTTCAAACCCATAACCAACATCACTGTTAATGTTGAAACCTTAGAGGCATCCTCCCGAAAGCCAGGCAAGACCAATAGTGCCTCTGTCACCACTTTCGTTTATCATATTTCTGGAAGTTGGAGCCAATTCAAGAAATGAGGTATAACTATTCCCAAATGGGGAGACAAAGGCATCCTTTCTTTCTGCAGATGATACTTATCACCCCAGATACTCAAGTGCATCAACTGAACGTGACTAATGGAACGAATATAGATTTTTATTTATTTTTTGTCAAAGCATAACAAGATGTACAGCTAGATGAATTTTAACAAGGTGAATGCATCTTTTGTAACGAGCACCCAAGTCAAGCAACAAAACAGTTCCAGCACCCCAGAAGGCTTCCTTGAGCCCCTTTCTAGTCACTACCCATGATCTTCAGGAGGTGGAAATGTAGACGGTTTTATTCTTTTTCTTTGTGGGTTCTTGAGTTTTCTAAACTTTCAACAGTAATGTAATCAGAAAGAAAAATGATCATTATATATATATGTGTCTGCGTGTATGTACTTTTTCTATAAGGAGTTCTGTTATTTCTAGGCTGGAGTTTCCTTTCATCTATTAAGTACAGCCACTGTCCATTGAGTCAGTAACTAATTTTGAAAAGGGGTCTTGAAATTCTATCTCCCACTAGCTACCCATTCTCACTCCCACCCCTATAGTAAAAGGGTCTGTTGATGACTTGGAAGTAGGAATCAGTTTAAAGACTATGAATGAGAACAGGTAGTTTGCTCTCATTGAGAAATTCAAAGGGTTAATATTCCTTTGACCTACCAAATTGGCTAAGAAGTAGTTTGGTGCCATTACCAGTATAGGACCTTCCTGCTGTAAATGAGACTATTAATCACTTGGTTCCATATTTGACTCCCTCCATCTCTCTCTCTTTGCCTTTTGATGTCTATTGCTTATTGCCTAAACTTTCTCTTATTTACTCCTCTAGATTGTGAACCTTATAGAAGAAACTGGACACTTTCATATCACAAACACAACATTTGATTTTGACCTTTGCTCGCTGGACAAAACCACAGTCCGTAAACTACAGAGTTACCTGGAAACATCTGGAACATCCTGAGGCTACAACAACTGGATGCATCAAAAACTCTGGGTTTTTTTTTTTTTTTTTTTTTTTTTGGTTGTGATTTTTTTTCTTGTTTGTTTATATGGAAACACTCAGAATGATGCAACCAAAAGGGAAAAAATAAAAAGCAAACAACCTTCAGCTTTATTTTTCTTTAAAGCCAGTCATCATCTCTTGATAAAGGAGAGGTTAAGCAAACCAGCCTCAGCGGACCACTCTTCTCTCCAAGGAAATCCCCGAGAAGAGTTAGCCTGGATAGCCTTGAAAACAAACAGATCAAATACAACACGAGAAAACTTAAAGAATGTGTATGGTATCATGTATCTCTCTCTGTGGTGGTTCATTCCACAGGACGAATGCATATTCAACACACTGCCTTATTACATAACTGATCTATTTATTATCGCATACAGATATTCTAGAGTCGTTGAGGGAATGACACCACAAGACATTCTAAGTACTCGGTCCCGTGGATGCTCTTTCAATGCAGCGCCCTTGCCATCCCAAGCCCAGTGACCTTACTCGTATACCGTGCCACTCTCCACCAACTTTTTCCAAGTCCCTTAACTCGTTGCAGTCTGTATTTTCCACCTTGTTTTTCCAGTCCCAGGACACAAATGATCAACTGGGGGGACCAAATAGCCACCCTGATTTTCTTCTTTTTCCTGAAAGTTGGGGCCCAGTCCTTGGCTGTATCCATATAATGATCTTGGACCATGGTTAGAAAACGCACCAAATAGGATCATACGAATTGCTGTCTAGCCTTAGTCAATAAACCTGTAGGACTTTTAAACGAACGTGTACCTGTAAACGTCCTGCATCCAGCATTGTTGAGATGTCATCAACATCCTTGTGTCTGTTTTACTGTTACGGTATTAGGTAAATATGGAAGTGAATGCATTCCACAGGATCATAATTTTTAAAAGAGGAATTCTGGTTCTGTTTTCTAAAGAAATGTTGTAGAAATTCTTAATTTGGTTCTATTTATTAGTAAGAGTTTCAGCTTTCTTCAGCTGCCAGTGTGTTACCCATCTTTACCATAAAACCTGGAAGAAGAGATTTTTGTTTGTTCACATATGATCCTCTTAGACTCTTTTATATTTGAAAAATTAAAATCTTTCTTTGGGGGAAAATTCTTGGTTATTCTGCCATAACAGATTATGTATTAACTTGTAGATTCAGTGGTTCGATACCTGTTTAGTCACTTGCTTATGTTTCCAGAAGGATTTCTTGTATTGGTGAATATAAAGATGGTTGGGGAGGGGGGGATATTTTTGTTCTTGATGTACCCTGTTTTGAAACTAGAAATCTGTCCTGTGGCATGCAAAAGAAAGCAAATTATTTTTAAAAGAAAAAAAAAAAAAACAAACCAAAGTACTTTTGGTGTCATTATTCTATTCTCTCCATAAGTGGAGAATGCAAAATGAGAACAGTTCATCTTCCAAGTTTTTGCTAGGAATTCAACCGAAAAGAAAAGAAACGAAGAAATACTTCTGGATCCAAAGGTTCGTTCACTGGATCAGCCTTAAGAAAGTCTCTATGTGTGCTCATGGACCAGTATCTCCCTTGTTTATTCCCATGCCAGATGCTGTCTTTTCATACAGAAATTAACTAGTGTCTGTACAGAAAATGGTCTTTCCAGACCCATTCTTTTGGGCAGGAATGTAAATGCAGATTGTTAATGGAGTTATTTCTGCATTTCAACAAGGGGATTTTTTTTTTTTTACATTGTTTCTTTCTATCCAGAGACACTATCTTTTCCTTTAAAAAAATTATAATACAGCCATGCTCCTTGTAAATTACTTTTCAGAAGCATCCCATTGAGGACAAGTGTACTTTTTCAATAATGTTATGACTCTTGATGATTGGCATGACCGACCTTGAAGCATTTGTTTTGTAGTCGACTTCTCAATGTTTAATTACAGAGAAACTTTCTGAGTCATTTTGGACATCAGGTGACTGATGAATTGAGTGGTTTTAGTTGTGTTTTGTTTCCTTTTTTAACTTTACAGGTGAAAGGGGTGGGCAATGCTTATATGGAATTTTTTGCAACATTTAAAAATCTTTAAAAATTTCTAAATGCTAATCCACATATTCTAATTAAGCCAGAAATGTATGTGGTTTAACTAAAATATCTATATAGCTTAACTAGAAATGTATATATGTAGTTTGGGCCATTTTTATTTTTGTATCTAAATTGTGTGGCCAAAACCATGATTTGGCAATGTAAAGATTTTTTTGTTCCCTAGGTTACTAACCAAGAAACTGGTTAACATAAGTAACCAGACAAAAAGGATAGCAAAAAGGGAAGCTATTACAGTGATAAACTTTAGACCTAAAATTTAGGTAATAAAGTAAATGTCTTCAGAATATCATCTGTAAATTAATGAAATTCAGGAAAACTTGCCCTTCTGTTATTCATAGAGACAGCAAAATGAATTTTCCATGAAATTCCAATAGAATAAGAGTCATGCTGTTGAGTTTTCAGAAGTTGAACTCTTGCTCTCATCTAATTTTTAAATGCAGAAATAATAAATCCCCTTTCCATTAAATTCAAATAGTTATACTTAACCCACTCAGTTCTGCCACATTTATATACACTCACCTTTGAAACCTGTTAAAAGATTTTTGGCATGCGTGTATTCTAACGGTGGCTTTGGTTTTTTTAAGCACAAAGGGAAAATGGCAGGGTTTAATTTTTTGGTCTAAATAAAATTAATTGGGTGAGTGTGACTATGGTTTAAGCCAGCCAGAGTATGATAAACGTTCTTTAAATTTTCCCCCAGTAATTTGAGGGGAAGGAAACATGTACAGAACTTTTTCCCCCTTATCAATTACCTTTTGCCCCTGGTTTCGCAGCAGGGTATGTATGAGAGGGGGTGCTTCTATCTTAGCATATAGCAGACGTGTTAGCAGCAGAAATGCTTGCAGCTGTTTTGTTTCTTCACCATAATCCACCTCTCTCTCTCTATGCAGACAAATAGAGATGTCTATATATGCTTGCATATTGTGTCAAAGTTGGGGAGAACATAAAAACTTAAGATCAGGAAACAAAAACTGTAGAGGAAAAAAGTCCTAGGAGAGTGTCCTAAACATTTTAAAATTGCGAAGCAAATCTCTCTACTCTGAATAATTACCCACATTTTGTAGAAAGAGCCAATAAAGTTGGTTCTCTTGCACTAAAAACTTTCTTCCACCAAAAATGTTGCTCCTGATAACTTTTACAGACCTAGCTACTCTTTAAAATAGACAGTTTAGGCGGGCATAACATCCCACATACTGTTTCAAGCCCCGCACATGTTAACAAGTTGACATATTGTTTAAGAGAGACTTTATTCGTAAATGTTTTAACTCTCCCCAGGTGACAGAGTTGGATGTTCAGTGTTGGAAGTGGTCAGTGCTGGTGTTGGGTGATGTGTGTTCCTTTTTCTCACTGTGGAGGTGACCAGCTCTGGACTAGTTTGCTGCATGCTCGTTACTTTCCACCCTTAGCATTTTTGTGTACTAATGCTTTGTGCTCCATATGTACACACATCTTATCATCTTGCTTTGGACTGTTGCTCTAAAGCTATGAGTATAATGACTACTACAGCTGACACGAATGCTGAGGAGTCGATTCCCATGATTTAGTCTAGTCGGGCTGGAAGTCTACATCTTTTGACCTCTTTTGTTTTATATGATGCCTTTTTATCACGTAGGCACTGCCGTCCCCAAATATCCCTTGTAAAGATGCATTGAAGAAGTCAAAGGAAGACAAAGCCACCTCTGTCTGTAAACTGTAAATATGTATTTTGGCGCTTGTACTCCAGTATTCTGAAAATAGAGTTATGATGGAAATGCTGACAGATCCTTAACGGTGGCCAGAGCTACCATGCAGTGCAAAAATAAATTAAGTAAATTGTATTCTTGAGATTAACAGTGCAAGGCCAGTACGTTTTATAAATCTGTCAGTATCTTTTTTTTAATGGAGTGTGTATGTGTAGTTATGTTGAAAGATACACTGTGTATGTGTGTGTAGATGCTATTATGTGAACTACAAGGCATTCATCAGATGTATTTCCCATCTCTAAAACCCATGTTGAAATGTAAGTACAGATGGACAGAAATAGGTGTTTCACTTAAATTCATATTGAATGTGTTGTGGCTCCGTTTTCTTAAGAATTCAGTAAGACTGTACGTTGTAAAGAGTCATTCGACCGAAGTTTGGTTTCCCTTTGCATACAGGAAAGATGAGCCCCCAGCCTTTCTCAAGAAGTGATGCTGGTCTTAAGGAAGAAAGAATGGCGAGATCAGAACCAGCTGAGAGCACAGTTCGTGCCCCATTCATCTGTGAGTCCCTAGGGTCTAGCACCACTTTCTGTGTCCTAAAACCAGTACATTCTTTAAGCTCTGCAGAGACTGGACAAGAAATGGTAGGGTACATTCTTGGAATAAACCAGGTTACTTGTGCATGGTGTTTTTTTTCTTTTTCCCCCTATTTCTCCCAGAGGTTTTGTTCATAAACTAAACAAAGGCCTTGCATTTACTCTAGTGACAAGAAATGCTACCTTGATTGGACAGGAAGGAGAAAAACTACTTCAACAAAGAGAATAGAATACTTTCAGTTTGGCAAGGAACCAAGGAATTGGATGTAATGCTCTATGTAATGCTCTTTAAGAGTAAGGAGACATTAGATTTGAGAAACTCACCTTATCTTCAGGCAACAAGCCATGAGGGGATGATAGTGGACTGCCTGGTATCTTATCAACTAGCAACTGATTTTAGGTGTGGAAACACCAGTCCCAGATGGGCTTGGCTGACAGTTAAGCTTTTGAATGACCAGACTTGAATTGGACTAATCTCTTCCCTTGTTTCAGCATAGATATTCATTTGTTTATTTTAAAATAATGGCCTGGAATTTTCTGCAGCATGGAGAAAGTCAGGGTGGGCATCCTGGGCCTGCTGAAGACAACTCAGGTTGTCGTCTCCAAGTGCTCTCACACGGGAAGAGCACTGAGCCCCAGTTCCCCCCAGTACATTTGTTTCACCATCTCTCAGAATTATGGTCCCACTTGGATACGCAAGGAGTCCTGGAGAGAGATGGCAGCTCAACTGAGGCCTGACGCCAAGACCTCTCTGCTTGGGAATTTGGGGATATAGTGTCCAAAACTAATGAGCTGACTAGTGGAGTAGCTACGGGTATTTTATGGGTCTCCTTGCCTGGAATACCACCCAAATAGAGAAGCCTGAGCACATTTCAAGGCTTCTGCCTTCTCTGCCTGCTAATAGTATCCACACCTTCCTGTTTATGTGGCCCCTTCCCTTTAGGGCCATTTCCAGTCTTTTCCAGAGGTTGTTAACTTGCCCTGGGCTGTCGGCTCGGCCTCTTGGTCTTAATTTGCCCTTAATTAGAGAAGGGTGACCAATGTGGTTCCCACGCGGTAGGGAGAGACGTACGTGGCACAAACGGAAAAACACTCCAGTAATTATAACTGGGCCCAAATAACAACAAAAATAATCTACCACCTGAATGGGAAGGCTCCTTGAGTCCACGTTGATGATAACGCAGGGCGCTGGGCCGTCAGCACGGAATAGGTGGCCACAGGGACTGGGGAGATAGTGGTGAGTAAAGGCAAAGCAATTTGCTCCTTTTCCCTCGTAATCATGTCTTCCAGCACATGCGGGCCTCCACTGCAGGGCTCTGAAGTTTCAAAAGGGTAGAAAAGGATAAATCCAGGCCATTAAAAGAAAATAATCAAAGCTATTGAAAAGATAAAACAAATGAGTCGCACTAAAAGGGCCGTCTGTGCAAGTAATAAGGTTGAAATACTGATACTGATTTCCTAGCCGAACAGCATTCCTCACACATGTGGTTTGTGTATCCGCGTCTGGGTGGGTGGTCTGGAGAAGTGCTAAATGCAGCGAGATGGCTTAGTTTTTGAGCAGTGGAGGGAAGCTTTGGGACAGGCTCAGCCCGTGGCATCTATAGCCCCTGCAACATAAAGAGGCTTTCCTTTTGCTTTGTTCCAGGAGGGAAAGTTTTAACTTGGCTTATTCATTTCAATATGAGTCTCTGTTCTGCACAGAATCAAAGGGTAGGAGGTGTGTGTGTGTGTGTGTGTGTGTGTGTGTGTGTGTGTGTGCATGTTTTTTTTTTTTTTTAAGCACCTCCTTGTTCCTCGTCCCACCCCTAGGGGGTGGGAAGTATGGCATAGAATGTGATAACTCTCCGTTTGTTCTAATTTATTCTCTGGGTGCTAGGCAACTATACACATGTCTTTGGAAAGAAAGTGATGCTATTTTAAATAGCACCTCAGTCTAGATAGGACAGGAAAGAGTATTAAAGGCACATATGATGAATCCAGTCCACAAACAAAAGCCAAAGGCAGATGGACTCCCCCAGAGGCACATATATATTAATGACAAATGAAGTACACTCAGTTCAAAGGGGAGACTTGTTAAGGGAAACTTCTACTCAGAAAACAAGGTGCCCATCGATTCATGGCTTTTGACAGACATGGATCATTGCCACCTCATATCTGAAGACAGATTGCTTCATGAATATTCCTCAGAATTGGTGACTGTTGTGGTCTTTATTTTGAATATCCATCACTTGGGGGGATAGATCATTGCTTTCCACATTATAATATTTATTTGTTTACAGGTTTATTGCCTTTCTCCCCCACTAGAATGTAAGCCTGATGAGCACAAGGGCTTTGTCTTGTTATACTGCTGACTCCAGGACCTAGAACAATTCCAGGACAGACTAGGCACCCGTATTTGTTGAGTGAAAATGTGGGAGTATTCTGTAAAACATGGACCTCTTTTGACATTTTATGAAAAAAGGTTTTGTGTTTAAGTAAGTTTAGAAAAACTGCCCACGATTTGACCCTCTTGGAAATTCATGACGCGCTACTCTGTTAAATTTCTGGGAAGCCATATATTCTGCCAACAACCACCAAACTTGTTTACTTGAACACAGTATTTCTCAAATTGTATGTAACACAACAGTAGTTAACACAAGACAATAATAGATGTTTTGCTTTGAAGTTCCTTCATCAACATAATTTTTATACGATATTTCATTCTTCAAGGTTTACAACATAAGTTGGCATGCTACAGGTTCACAGAAGGACAGCACAGCTGTTAATATCCCCAGAAATGATTTTCTGGGTTAGGTGACCATGGTTCAAACTGGAACATTTTTGAGAAGGAAATTGGACACTATTAGTAATTATCCCAGGACAACGTGAGTAACTGGGGCTGTCTTTGACAAACCAGGGTATGTGGTAGGTCATCCTATTTCCAAGGAACGCACTTTGGGACATGGCAGAACTGAAGATTTACCCTCAGATTTCTGTTTCTATCACTTAGGCATGTACATGATAAAGGGTGGTTGGGCTCTTTATGGTAACAGAAGAGCATCCCCATGGTGGTAGGGGCAGATCCTTAGGATCCAGGGTGTAAAAGCCATTTCCAATGTTGCTGAAGAGCCATGGTGGTTGAAGCCATCCCTCACTCCCCCACCGCTTCCCCTGTGTTAGCCTATCATTTGAATAGATGAATAGGCCAGTAGACGATCAGTCCTTTCTACAATATATGCAACATACAACATATTGGGTCCCTGGCCCTGTTCTCAGAGCCTATTGCATGCTGAGGTTGTGGTGTTTTTCCAAACAGGATATCTGATGCCTTTGCTCAAGATACTACCTCTTCATTGCCACCTGCTGAGTCACTCTGCCTGCTGCTGCTGCTTCCTGGGAGTCGACAACCTCTCCCCACTTATTGCTGGAGCTGCTCAGTTGGCAGGTTCTCTCACTGTTGGACCATGTTCTGGAATTTTGGTGTTCTCTACTCTGCCTCTAGGTCCTGCTACCTGGTATCCTTTGATGTTTTAGTGGTTCCAAGTTGCACGGGTATAATTGCTAGTATAGATAGAACAAATACTCCAAAAGTGTTGAATGAATGAATGGCTGTAAATAAACCTCTTGGCTTGCAAGGGGGTTGCTACATAGTCATTCTCTGATGCCTCTTTCTCCAAACTTCTCTTATTCTGCTACTGTTTTAAAGGTAGTGTATTATGATGACAAAAATCACAGACATTGGAATCAGAAAGGCTTGGTTTTGAATCCCAGAGCTGCCACTCCTAGCCCTAAAGCCCTAACCTTTCCTGCCCCTTGGTTTTCTCATCTGTGAGATGGGAATAACAAATTCATCCTCAAGTATCTTTATCCTAGTTGTCCACGTGTTGTGATGTGCCCACTACTCAAACAGCCATGGCCATTGACCATCCTCACATACAGGTTCTTGCAGGATAATTATCAGCTACATAACTGTCTGCTGCCTTTGTAGCTGTTTTCAGCCTATGGAAAGGAAAAGGAGGCAGAGGTAATACGTCACAATTTTCAGGTTTCTTTCTGGCCTCAGAGCTAGGTCACATAAAACTGGATTGAACACATTTCCCCTTGATGAGCTTGGTTGCTATAGAGATAATGTTGTGAAGCTGAGGTCAGAGGTTCAACCCCTTTAGGAGCCCATTTGCTTTGTCCCCTTGTATGGCTACAAACTTCCCAGTCTTATACAGCCATGCCATGAATGTGTCTCGGGTCTTAGAAGGACAGGGAGACAGCATGCCCTTTCAAACATGACTTTATAACATCTTCTGAAGGGGGGCTATTGTATGGTTTTATCATCGTTGCCATCTTTAGGCAACTGTGGCTTACCATTTTGGTGAAGGGTGTTTGGGTGGGAGACCATCCTCTCAATAATATTGGCCATTTCACCTGGAATAAGCCCAGGTTGTGACCTTGGTTAGAGAGACATTCTGCTCAGTTACCATATACACCTTAGAATGATATCAGTCCTTTTGTTTTTAAAAGCAGACATGTATACCAGGTGGAAATGGCCACTGTTATTGTATAGTCCTGTGATTTGATTAATAGTGAACATCTCCGTTACTCTTATTTCAGCATTGTACTCTTAAAAGCCATACCACAGTTTTGATGGGATGTGGTCAGCCACATCGCTTTGTAGAGGACCCCAATATAGCCCTTTGCTATGTTGAAATGCAAAGAAACGCCACCTTAGTCACTATTTTCCCCTGTATTCTTTTTTCCCTTAAACATTATGTGATGTGGTAATGTTCCATTGCTGCTGTAAGATATTACCACAGATTTAGCGGCTTAAAACAACACAAACTTCTTATCTTACAGTTCTGAAGGTCAGAAGTCTGAAATGTGTTTCACTAGGCTAAAATCAGAGTGTCCGCAGGGCTGCATTCCTTCCAGAGGCTCCAGGGGAGAATCAATGTCCTTGCCTTTTCCAGCTTCTAGAGGCTGCCTGCATTCCTTGGCTCCGGGTCCCTTTTTCCATCTTCAGCGTCAACAGTATAGCTTTTTAAAATATTTCCCTGACTTCCACCTTCTGCCTCCGTCTTCCATCTTTTATGAACTCTTGTAATTACCTTTGGACCACCCAGAGAATCCAGGATAAATTCTCCATCGCAAGTTTCTTTACTAATCATAATCGTACCTGCCTCCTTTACCATTTAAAGTAATATATTCACAGGTTTTAGGAATTAGGATCTTTGGGGGGCTAGTACTGCGCCCCCCACAGTGGGGAGATGCCAGTGTTGAAATCCCCATCCTTCTGGAAGTTTAAGCAGATAAACTTCTACTTAGATATCTAAGTAGAATTTGTCCACCCCACATTAAAAATTAAAGAAATTTTGCTGCTAGTTCCAGTTGTTCATGATATCATACTTTGTGATGATGACTGTAGTAGTGATTTTTTTTTCAGAAATGGGAGAAAAATCTACAGTGAACCATATTGAAAGGTTATTTAATGTTTTAGCTGTGGTGATGGAAATTCAGTCATTCAACAGCTATTTATTGAGTACCTACCGTGTGCCAAGCACTCTTCTGAGGAGCTTGTGAAAATGTAGCTGCAGTGGCCACAGAGTTTCCTTTCCACTTTGCTGGGATAGAGACTCTTCACTCCTGAGCGAACCATCCGGTGGTTAGGACTTGTTGGAAGCAATATGGAAATCCCTAACTGGCAGACAGACTGAACAGCCTTTCTGGGCTCCCAGCCTTCTTATTCCCATTGCTGATGGCAAACTCCTTAAATCTGCTCTGAGTTTTCACAAGCCCTGAATAAGTAGTTCAACTTAAAGCAATGCACAGAGAGCAGTCTGGGGCACTGACAGGACAAAGGAACCAGCCTCGCAGCGTCTGCCACCAGGTCAATGTGTAGTTGCTCCTTGTTGCTCTGGTTTGTCGAATAAAGATGAAAACCCGATGACGTCAGCATCATCCTACACCATCTACCTCTGTGGTTCCCACAGGCTGAGCTGTGGTCTGGTTTTCCCAGCATCACCCAGGGAGCTTTTACAAGCTATTCCCTTTTCAGAGGCTCTGATTCAATGTTTTTGCACAAAGCCTTGGGTATCGGTAATTTCAAGTGGTCCCTAGATTATTCTAATGTGCAGCCAGAGTAGGAGTGTAAAAATTGAAGTCCTGGTTCCCACTGCTAGAGATTTTGATTCAGGCAGCCTAGAACAGGGGCCACAAATCCCGATCGTTAAAGTCCCTAAGGTGCAGCCAGGTTTGGGGACCTAGCAACAATCTTCTGGTACCTTCAGCTATCAGGATTCTGTTTCCCAGGGGTCCCTGATGCTAGTCAGGGACTTATTAGGGATACAGATTTCTGGAGTCCATCTCCATCCTCGCCTTCCTGATCCAGACTCTGGGGGTTAGAGTTAGGTTTAACAAGTTCTCTAGGCGATTCTTACCAGGGAATTGTAGGAAACACTGTAGAGCTAATTAGGATCCTGAGACAAAGGACTTAAAGTTGTGCCTTTACTTCCAGTGACTTAGAATTTAGCCCACAAATCCACTCTCAGTCCCTGCATTTGGCTGATTTGCCCGTGTGGCCGATATTCCTGGGCTGGGGTTGGTGGCGTACCAAGGATGGGGCATTGCACAAGTAGCACGGCCTACTGTGCTCAAGTGATTCTCAGAGTTTCTGTGTGTTGATGGCTGCCTGGAAAGTGATGTGTAGTTCCCTGTTAGGTCATCTGATAGGTTCACAGTAAGAAAGAGGGAGGGATGTTCTAAAGCAGTGGTCCCCAACGTTTTTGGCACCAGGGACCGGTTTCGTGGAAGGCAATTCTTCCACAGACCGGGGGTGGGGTGATGGTTTCGGGATAATTCAAGCACGTTATATTTATTGTGCACTTTATTTCTATTATTATTACATCAGCTCCACCTCAGATCATCAGGCATTAGATCCCAGAGGTTGGGGACCCCTGTTCTAAAGCACAGTGCGTGGGAAAGAGGCAAATCAGATGCAAATCCATCTGGATAAGAATAAACCAGAAGTACTTAAGAATGCACCAACTGAATTTTCTCTGGTGGAGACAACATGTTGGCACTGAAACCTTGAGTCTGTCCTGATTCCACTAACCCGCACCAAGTATAAATTTTTAGTTTCTTTGACATGATCCAATTTGTTACCAATTCTAGCATAAGAAGATTACTGTTTATTCTTACTGTTTTAGTTTTGCCTTTCAGTAAATGAGCTATTTCCTCATGTCTTTACTCAGTAACCAAGGTCGAAAAATTGTTTCCCTGAGATTATGTATGTAGCCTTCTCCTTTGTAGCTTTGTTAGCCTCAAGATGATCTCCAGTTTGGATGTTCAGGCCCAAGAATTTTTGTACAGAATCATCCAAGTCTTCCTCACAGGTGGTTTTCCAGCACATGTACACAGTCAAGTCCCCAACCCACTGATGGTGTCCTCACACCTCACCAACTTATACAAACTCAAAGCCATTTGCCCTGCAGAGTCTCCACAGACTTGACTGTAGCACTGATTTATGACCTAAAGGAACAGAGATTTCAGCTTAGGTTTTGGATGTTTTCTGTGGACCAGTGACGATGGTGATTCCCAGTAAGTTGACTGAGCAGGAATAGTATTTATTTTTTCAAGTCATCCTACTTTCATAGGATTCAAAGCCTTTTCTGCAAGGGTCATTATTGGTCATGATTGATCTTGCATTGAAATCCTTCAGGACAATAAGCTTATTTGTATGGAAGCAAATTTTTGACAAACTAAGTCATCAATTTTTCTCTTTCTTCAAAATGGAAAGCTAAGATGCCACTGATTTTAAGGTATTTAAAAGGTTCATCAAATATCTTTACCTGATGGCTACACCTCATAGGAAATATATTTGCTCTAAGAAAGTGTAATCGCTACCTTCTTCCCTGAACATCCCCTTATGAGGAAGGTGTTGGTTTCATTCCTTGAGTGGTTCCTGTGTTGATTCCTAACTCTGGGTCAGCCTGTCCATTGCAGTTGGTAGCAAATGAGAAGGAAGGCGGATTTCTTGAAGGGCATTAAAATTAGATATTGATTTTTTTATCCCCTCCCCTTTCTCTTGGTTGATTTGGTTATTGGTGAATAGAACTGGTACATAGGATGGAAACTTGAATAATTGTGGTAAGTCTTGCAAAAGCCATTCTCTTCTCTTAATGGAGTTCTCTCAACAGGCACCAAAGCTCAAGGGGTAGGCAAATTAATAATTCTTGGAAAAGCTTGCTTGTCTCAGGGCAAACTTAGAGTGACATGTCATCCTCCATTGTGACAAATATACCATCAGCTTTGGAGGCTTTTCTTTTTTATCCTCCTATGTGGCTTTGATTTTGTGTGCTCCTGACTTTCCTGAATGCAGGTCTTCTTATGAGCTGCCTGTTATTTCAATAGTGTGATAGAAATTATAATTAAACCAATAAATAACTGTTCATCCTCCTAGCAGGTCCACCCGATGGTTATTCTTTCATCAGCTGCTGACTGAAGTGATATTCCAGGCTGTGAGCTAGCTCTGAGGATACTAAGTTGAAGAAGCAGCTCAGTTACAGGTCTTAGAGCTAGAGGGGGTGCTAGGCAAGAAAATCAAAGTTTGCAGGCAGGGCAATGTATGGCATGAGGGAGTCACTGCAGGGCAAGGTATAGGGGTTTGCATGGAGTTCCACAGAGCACCCAGGAGGCATGTAACAGCCTGTACAGGAAGGCATTCTAGGAAGAGGGAACAGTATGGACAAAGGGGAAAGTACTGGGGGCAACTACATCTAGTTTGATTTGACTCAAAGATAGGCTACAGGTAGGGGGAAAGCAGGAGATAAAACTGGAAAAGTAGGTAGAGGCCAGATGATGGCAGTCCTTGTTGCCAGACTAACAAACTTGGGCTTCATTCACTGGAGACATGGGCAGCTGTGGTGGGTGGGAGAAGCATGGACGGCTTTGCTTTGTTAGGTGGGGTCCCATACTCCTCTCCTCCACAGGGTGTACGCTGTAAGTGTCCTGCGACCCCAAACTTCTGTGCTCTCGTGGCACTTTCAGCATGAACCTCTGCTACACGCATCTCACAACATTTTCATTACCCTTGTATTAGTTATCTGTTGCTGTGTAACAAATTACCCCAACATTTAGCAGCTTAGAACACCACATATTTTTTTTATCTCACAGTTTCTGTGGAATCTAGGCCTAACCTAGCTGGGTCCTCTGGCTCAGGGCCTCTCACAGAGTTGCAGACAAGCTGCTGGCTAGGCCACAGTCATCTCAAGGCTCAAGTTTGGTATGATGTGCTTCCAAGTTCATTTAGTGGTTGTTGGCAGGACTCAACTCCTCACAGGCTGTTGGACTGAGGGCCTCAGTTCCTTGCTGGCTGTTGGCTGGAGGACACCCTCACTTTCTTGCCGTGTGGGCTGCTCCAGCTGACGGCTTGCTTTATTAAGGCCAGCAAGCAGAGAGTCTGCTGGCAAGATGGAAGTCATAGTTTTTATAACCTAATCATGGAAGTGATCCATCACCTTTTTCTATATTCTATTCATGAGAAGCAAGTCACTAGGTCCAGCTGACACTTAAGGAGAGGTTACTTCTGTTGCCATGTCAGTAAAAGGAATCTGGACCTGCCAGCTGGGTAATCCCTCATTTGGGGGGGGATGAGCTTCCCTCTCAGCTGGAGCTTGGTAGTGGATAAGGAGCAATGTTGTTTCTTGACCTGAAAGTGCTGTGGACTTGGAGGCAATTCCTGATATCCCAGACCCTCGGAGAGACTCAAGGAAGCAGGGAAGGAATTTTTGCTCCTTAGCTAGGCTCCATCCTCCTCCCCTGAAGGGAAATGTGGCAGAGCTCTGAAGCCTGCATGAAGAGAGCAGAGGAAGGAAAAAAATATATATATATATTATATATATATTATATATAATATATATATATTAGAAAGTATCAGCTTGGATTTCCATAGACAGCCTGTTTATGCTTCACCAACTCAACTTTCTGGTTGGTAAATCACGGCCATTTGTCTTTCCTTCTGGGATGTTTTTAGTGGTTGGAAAGCAGTCCACCTCCCAGCTTGGCTTTTGGAGCTCCCATCCCATCCCTGTGTATCCCTGTGCAGGACTAATGTGACATGTTCTGCTCCGGGTTTCTCTCTTGTCATTGAGGAGATTCCATTCTACTAGTTATATATATTTTGTTTTTCAAACTTTCTATTGGGATTATGAGTTTCCTCAAATGTGATTAACTCCTCGACCCCTAATCAAATTTCTCAGATGGTTACCACCCTTTTCATAGAGGTGGATGGAATTGGCTGGCCCGGACAAGATGACCAGTATCCAATCTGTTCCTAGGAAAAACTGAAATTTCTTTTCCAGTGACATTCATTTGTTTACTAAACTATTGAATGCCTGCGATGGGTCAATCTCAGTGAGATAATCAGGGAGAAGAAAGCATGGTATCAGCCCTATAGGAGCTTATAGACTCTAGCATATTGTGAAGTTGCCTCATTTTATATAAGCTTTCCCTCTCTACAGAAGTGTCATCTGGTAAATAGCTTCAAAATATCTACAAGGAACAACAACAACAAATTGTTCCTCAAACTGTTGAAAAATTTGTGTGATCTCCACTTTAGTGCTCTATTGTATATATTTAAGGAAGGATTTAATTTGGTTCATGTCAAAAGTGAGGAGAGGAGAACCCATGAGTTAAGTGAGTTTGGAGGAAATGTGAGGCTGCGTGGCAGGTGCTAGACCTGGCTTCCCGCTGATTTATTGGTCGTCATCTTCCACATCTGCTTCCTCTTTTGGTCAAAATCACCCCCAGTTGAATGAGCCTGGCAAAAAGATTTCTCACAAAGGCATTTTGTGCTTGGGGAGGGAGTTTGATAAGCCCTTCGTACTATTTGTGCAGCTCTGTCATATATCGGCTTTATGACCTTAGACAGGTGAACCCATCACCCTACACCTCTTTCTCAACTGTAAAATGGAGGTAAGAATACCTTCCTTCATTTATTTATTCAGGGATGTTTCATTAAGAACGCCGTTCTAGACTGTGGGGTTCAGAAGGGAACAAAACAAAGTCCTCCCCTCCTGCAGCTTCATTCTAGTTGGACGAGACAGTAAACAAATGTGTAACAGGTTGGGGTAGGGTTGGAATGGAGAGAAGGTCAGCAGAGTGTCGAAGATAGGGTGGAGGTGAGGCTCTATGTATACCGGGAGGACAAGGGAAGCTCCCACAGAGAAGGTGATGTTTGTGTAGGGACAAGGGAGAGCAAAAAGGACATGTGATGTGACTCCCAGGAAAGGGAGGGAGCATCCCACATGGGAGGAGCAGCAGAGAGAGCAGCACAGCTGGAGGGGAGAAGCTGAAAGGCAGCTACGTAGGAAACACGACTGGTCAGAGAGATCACAGGGGTCTCCCCATGGCTTGTAGCCAGGACTTGGCTTTTCTTCTGAGTGAGA
The DNA here is from genome assembly GCF_003676395.1 of Aethalodelphis obliquidens. Classification (NCBI taxonomy): domain Eukaryota; kingdom Metazoa; phylum Chordata; class Mammalia; order Artiodactyla; family Delphinidae; genus Aethalodelphis; species Aethalodelphis obliquidens. The sequence goes on along the minus strand of NW_020837951.1, from coordinate 68,760,959 downwards.
CAGGAGGCCTTTGGAGGGTTCTGTGCAGAGGAGCATCATCATCTGACTGCTGTTTTAAGGATGACTCGGACGTTTGGGGGTGGATTAAAAGAGAGAATGCAAGAAAATCAACACAATGCCTAGAACATAGCAAAAACAGAATAAATGCTAGTTTCGGGGAAGAAGGGTCCTGATCCCAAAGATTAAGCCATTGGAAGCATATTTGCAGAGTTCTGTGTCTTCCAGATGTATAGCCATGGATCCTAAAAAACTAAGTTCACTCCGTATCAGTAGGGTTTACCCTCTTACGGGGGTAAGAGGGAACATAAGTGGTAAAGGAGGCTTGGCTGCTCAGAGTTTAATGGCTCATAATGATAGCTATGTTTAAGGATGCCTTTGGAGCACGCTCAGAGAAGGGGGAGGTTGACCTGTGTGCATTTTTGCTAGTTGCTTCGTATGGACTGGATTTATTAACTGCCACCCCATCTGCTGAGCCCCACAGATGCTCGGCAAAGCTAAGGCTGGTTCCGATGGCATAGAAGCGGGAGAAAGCCAAGCTGAGCCTGATGCAGGGAGAGGCAGAAAGGGCAGTGCTGAAGGTTGGGAGCTGCTCTGCCTAATCTCATGTCAGTGACTGAGCCAGACTGTAAAAATGAGTTTGTACTGAGAAGTGGCAAATTAGAGCTTACTCACGAGGCTTGCTGAGAATAAGTGCTTCTTAATGGATTAGGCTGTAACTGGAAATGCAAAATGAATACACAGAAAGAACGGAGCCCAGAGAAGGGCAAGCTGCCTGCTCACCTCTGGTCTGAGTGGCATCCCCGGGGAGCTGGGGAAGAGAGGGTTCCGGTTTGCCAGGTGAGTGAATTTTATAAGCAGGGGCTGAAGTTGGGTCTTGAAAGCTCAGTCCTGCCGTAAGTGAATATCTTGAGGTGCTCGTTAAAGTGGATCTTGAAAACTGTGGTGTTGATGGAGGAGTTTCTCTGAAATCTAGAAAGGCAGGCAACGGGACTCTTTTTCTCTGTGCGTAAAGTAAAAAGGATCCACGAGGCATCAGAGAGCCGAATTCTTTCCAGGCCATTTTGCCTTTTGTAACGGCATTGACATCAGAGGTGTTTGGGTAGACTTGAGTGTTTCAGCGCAAGTGCGGTGCCTTAAGGTCAAATAAAGCAAGTCTGGGCACTGCCTGTTGCCCTCTGTTCACTTCTGCCTTCCTGTCCTCATTTCTGTACTCCTCTGGTTTCTCTCACGTCTCTCCTTGCTGCTCCCTTTTCCCTCTCACTCACTGTTCTCTTTCATGTGCTTTCTTCCCCTGCCATTCTTTTATGCTAGATTTCTCTTCTTTAATCACCTCTCTTAAGCGTTGGAAGCAGTGAGGGATGCGTGTATTCCCAGCCGTCGTCGTTCTGCACGTTGGTCGTTGCCATAGTGTTACTTCAGCCCGAGGGCAGAGAAGTGCAGGAGGTGTTTGTGTTTCTGTCCTGGGGAAGTAGGGCAGCCTCCTGAAGGGGTCTGAGTGTGGAGCAAGAGGTTGATAGTAATTTAGGAAGCAGAAATTTGCCTTCAAAGCTTTGGGAAGGTTCAGAGCAGGCTATTTATAATCCATCAGGGGAGTAAAAAGAAAATGGGCAGGTTCTGGGATATTGCTATAGATCACCTAGACCAGATGAAAAGATAGAGCAGCTCAGGAAATGTGTTTACAGATAAGAGGCCAATTTAAAAAGCCGGGCCACGATCATGGGGACTTTGACTGATTGCACCTACTAAATAATGTATAAATGAATGTTATTCAACAACTAATGATATTGACTGGAAAAATAACAGTGGACAAGTGGAGGCAAAAGCAGAAGGCTTAGCAATAAATCTTGCCAGTCCAGCCTCTGCTAGGGCACTGGCGGCCCTGACCTTTCCCTCTTGTCCTCCAACTAGACTACTTTGAGCCAGCTTTGTGGGGAATTGATTCTTCATTCATTGGGTCATTCTTCATAGCCACACATTTGAGTACTTCCTGTGTCCAGCTGGATACATTTAGAAGAAAAGATGCAGCCTCAGCTCTGAAGGACCTCGTGGGAGGGAGACAGGAAACAAACCCAGCCATGATCATGAAATCTGTAGAGATGCAGAAAATATGTAGTGAAAATCCAGGAGGCCCAGCTCAGTCTGGGAAGTATCTCAGAACTAGGACCTGGTGTTTTGACTCTGGGTTGAAAGAGTCTTGAGATATTCCTGCATGGTGGAGAACACATTTTCCACCTTTTGTAATTAGATTAAATATAAGTATCAAGAGATGGCATATATTCGAAGTTCACTGAGAAACTAGAAGGGAGCCTGAAGTGAATCCAGCCCTCACCATTTCTTCCCCTGACCCACAACATAAACATTTTTTTAAAAACTCCCTGAGATAAAAAGATTCAAGCAGGTCAGACAATTGACAGTTTGTTTCTTCTTTGTTAGATGGAGAGGGTGAGAATGTAGCAAAATTTGGGAGTGGATTTTTCTGCAGCTGCAAAAGGCATCGTTGATGACGAAGAATTTTGGATTAAAGTTGGATTGGACAATTCATGTTGCTTCGATGTCAGTACTTTTAAGGCCATTAAATACAAAGAGAGTAGGAAGATGGCAATGAGAACTCTATCCCGCAAACACGCCCTCCCGTTTGGGGTCAATAAACTCTAAGCTACCAACCTTCAATGTTGTGGGAGATTCTTAGAAACCTCTCAGAATAATTTCACCAAGAACAGTTGGTATATTTTAGTTTCATTAAAAATGTCAGGCTTCCCTTGGGCAAAGAAGGTCCTGCTAATCTTCAGATTTCCACTTAGAGAGCTGGAGATGGCTAATTGCTGAACGGTGTCGAGGAGGAAATGTAGGGGCTGCGTTTAATCAGGCAGGGAGGTTAGTTATAAGCGCTCACTCACTAAAAACGATGAGCAGTAATTGATTGAAATATTAAGAAGCCTAGTAAAGGTTTAAAAAAACAACAACAAACCCCACCATCACCACTGCCCCAGCTCAGCACAGTTAAATCAGAATCTTGAGTGGTGGAAGACCAGGCACCAGCCCTCTTTCAAGCTTCTCGGGTGATTCTAATATGCAGCTAGGACTCAGCACGGCAGCTCTTGGGGGCTGCTGAACTTGGAGAGAGAATAGGGGACCCAGTAACAGAGATGCAACATGATTTATTAAGGGATAGTTTTAAGTGTTGCTCAGTGTAGAAAACATGGGATTGGTTACTCTGAAATTGTGAGAGCAGTTGATCATCCTTGGGCCAGGAGTGTGGTTGGGTTAAAGCAAACAGGTTGTCGTGGCGAGAGTCCCAAGGGAGTGTCAGTGATCACAGGACGGGATCACTGGGACACTAGGCCTCTCTTAGTTTCTGCTTTGAAAATCCAAAGTTGTTCTTCTCCCAGAAAGGCCTGTGAAGGGAGGGGTCAGGAGACTTGCGTGGGAAGCCCGAGTGAGACGAATACCCAGTCCCACGCATGTGAGAACATAATACAAGTCAACCTTCAACACATGGCGGAACCAGCTCTGGCGGAAGGTTGTGAGTAGCATAAGCACGCCCAGAGCTTCAAGCCCAGAGCTTCGGTTATGCGAGCTACCTCTCTGCAGCATTTTAAGTATAGTGACTGTCATGATGAATTTTATGTGTCAGCTAGACTGGGCTAAGGGACACCCAGATAGCTGCTAAAGCATTATGTCTGAGCATGTTTGTCAGGGGCTTCCAGAAGAGATTAACATTTGAATCAGGAGACTGAGTAAAGATATAATTCCTTACCCATGTGGATGGGCATCACCTAATCCACTGAGGGCCCAAATAGAACAGAAAGTTGTAAGAAGGCCAAGTTCTCTCTCTCTCTCTCTCCCTCTCTCTCTCTCTCTCCCCCTCCCTCCCTCCCTCCCTCTCTCTCTCTCCTTGAACTGAGACATTCCTCTTCTGCTCTGAAACACTAGAGCTCCGGGGTCTCAGGCCTTTAGACCCAGTCCGAATTAGACCACTGGCTTTCCTGCTTCTCCGGCTTGCAGACAGTATATGGTGGCATAGCTCAGCCTGCAATGTCACATTAGCCAGTGCCCGTGATAAATCTCCTCTTAGGTCTGTATGTATCCTATTGGTTCTGTTTCTTTGGAGAACCCTCATTCAGTGACTAATTCATGCAGGTTTTCCAGAGCAGCTTAGATTTTGGCTCTGTTGTCACTGTATTACATCAAAGTCCCGTGTTTTGAAATCCCAAGACCTGATTCCCAGCAAGTATACGCTCATTTTGTTGACCTGAACCGAAGCCCACCTCCCCTTCCAAGTTACCTCTCATACACAGAACCAAATTATAGCCACGGAAGACCTTAAGCACCCAATGAGCTGAGGGCAGGAACTCCTCAGGGATGAAGGTCTGTCCCTGGGGCCAGCCTACTGGGTATGCAATGTGGAAACTGGCTTCCTTCTGGCTACAAATCATTGCTGCCCTTCCCTTCTGACAGCCCTGCTCGCGTCCCCCTTTTCCACTACCTGGGCTTCCTTTTCGGGCTCCTCACCTGTATCTCACGGTAAAGATCTAGCTTTAGCTCTCCCCTTCTGATCAATCTGGGGCACTGACATCTGCTTTGGGATTCACACATCTAGCTCCTGGCAGCACTACCTCCCTACCCCACAGCCATCCTTCTCCAGCTGTCTTGCCACCATCCCTGGATGTGACAAAAAGCAGCTTCTCAGAGCACTTATTTGCATTATTTGTCTGGGAGACAGGGCGCATTATTGGCCCGTATATTTTGGTCAAGAAAGGCAGCTGTTTTCATCGAAATCAGTGGTTCTCAGCCCTGGAGAGAACCCGTGCCTGGGCCCTACACCTAGAGATTTAGTTGGGCTTTAACAAAACCCTTTGTGGTTACCTCAGCTTAAGCTTTTGTCTCTGCCTTGAAATCACATAAGGAGTGTTTGCACATTTCAGGTGGGATCATTAGCTCATACAAAGGTCATGAGGGAGGGAGTCACCCAACTCCTGGAAGGCAAGGGCGGGGAGTTGCTCCCCACGGGGCTGTGGCTGGTGACTCGGTGGACCCCTCGTAGGGAGCCTCAGACACTCAGATCCACAGGGGACTGGGGTAGGGAGCCCGGGTTCAAACGTTCTGCTCTGTTTTCACAGGAATGCATCCTGGACGCAAGGTTGCTCTGCTGGTAGTTTAGATTCTCTGTTAAGGCAAAGGAATCGGTCCAACCAAGGAGAGCCAATTGCTGGGGGAAGAAGTGATTGTCAACATGGAGGAAGCTGCTGTTGCTCTTTGTGTTTCTAACTGTTGAAATGTCGCATAGACAGTTAAAGCCTCCCACCGTTTAATTCGCTTCTATCCCATTTCATTTCACAAAGGGTTCACGGTGGCTAAACTCCCAAGTATATAATTTTATACCTAAATGACCATATTCAAAGTATGACATCACACAGTATTAAAAAAAAAAGAGTAGTCTCTTTTTTTTGTTTTTTTTTCTAATTGAGATGCAAGCCTGATTCTTTTAGTCTGGGTTACAGCTCTCTGGTGTTTTGGCAACTCTTCGCATGGCTCAGACAGTTTGATTTTCTTCCGTATAGAACATCTTGGCTGGTGAAAGTCTGAGCTGAAAATGCACCAGTTTCTGTTAAGACAATCATGTTAACCTGTCCTTACCTGCCAATTACATCATTCCTTGTTTTAGAAATTCAGTGGAAAGAGACACGCTAAGAACTCCATTAGGAGTTGGGTTGTTTTACGTATGGGTATAGGGAATCTTCCTGCAGCAGGTAACACGAGTGCCACATGCCCAGAAAATTCCAACTGGAGTTAGGAGTAAGTGGCACTTGGCAAAGGTGTCCTCTTGTCCCCATTGCCTAGTCTTGATTTAAAAGTATATCATGTGTATGTCTATTATTCTGGGAGACATTATGGTAAGCCTTTCAAAGATAGTTTCCACTGAGAGGTCTCTTCTCCAGCTGGATTTTCTCAGGGCTTGAGGCTAGCATTAGATGGTACATCTAGAGGTGGGGCTGCTGGGAGAAGACTTTACCTCTCCAGAGCTGAAAAGTCTTCAAGATGAGGCCACCTGCTGGCCTTGCAGACTCACATCTCCTGAAGTTTAGCCACAATCCAGCCACTGCTCTTTGCCTTTTGGTCTGAGCTAGTGTGAGATGAGAAATAGGAAGTGCAAAGCACGTGCAAACTTTTCCCCACTGTGCAGGGACATAGGAATTTTGTCAGATCAGAAGAATCCGCTCCTATTCCTTTTACTACGCAGTTGGGGTAAAAAAAATAAAAGGAATATTTTTATGACAAATTTCGAATCTTCCCATTGAGAGAAGGAGAGAGCGAGCGAGCTATTCTGTAGACTCTAAGCTGGGTGAGGGCAGCTAGCAGGCAAGCCTTGTGTGCACTTGAATCCAAACCCCTGGTAGTGCCAGGGGTGCTTTGCTTGTAGTCAGTAGTAGGGGCTCAAAAATATTTGTTGAATTAATCATTGATCTCAATATGAAATGTCCCCTTTGTGCACAGTTGTCAATGTCATAGGTGTCTTCAGGTGTTACAGAGCCCTGCATGAATATCAGTAGCCCTAAAGCAAATGAACAAAAATGGCATTGCTTTGAAAGGTCTGTTTAGCACCTTAGTTACCTCAAGTGCTCATTAAGGTGTTCTTTTTTCTTGAAGGTGTGCATCTGGCTGAGACTGTGTAAGTGGGCTCTGAGCCTAGCCAAATGCCTTCTCTCTTCTGTACTTGAAACCCTATTCTCCCAAGCCAAAGAGTGGATGACTACAGGAAAAATGTGACTCATAGCAAGTGCTGTTATTAAATCACCTTGAAGTGTCTCTTGTAAAAGATAACTCCCTGCATTGTAGAAATGTCTCTGACGAGAGAGGATTAGGGTGAAATTGCAATTACCTTGACATAAAGGAATGAATTAACTTTCCAACTTGCATTTTTACAAGGCACAGATTCAAGCATCTTGGAATATAAACAGAGAATGCACTCACAATAGCTTGGGGCACTTGAAAATTCAAAAGATGGGCACGGAGCCCCGAGATGCGAGGCAGCTTCGGAGGTATTGCTCTCCAGGAAGGGATGCCTGCCTGAACAGAAACCCCTCCGAGCAGTCTTGCAGCGTCTGCTCCTGCAGCAGCAGGGTTTAGAGGACAGTCAGCCCCAAGGCCTCCTGGAGCCGATGCACGCGGGGCATGGCTGCAGGAAATAGAGAAACGCTCTCGCAAGATCTGCCTTCCAAGACTGCCCATTTGCTCCATTCAGCAAATATTGACGGAGCACTTACTCTGCGCTGGGCCGTGAGTTAAGGCAGATTGTCTTGGCTATCAGGGGACTTGGGGAAGTCAGACATGAAACAAATTGAGTGGCCGTGAACCTCAGTCCACGATTCATGTGTGAGAATACACACTTTTGTTTATTTTCTTGAAATCAAAGCTGACTCTAAGCTCTCATCCTGCCAGAGGAGTAGGAAATTCCAGCTCCTAGGTTTGTGCCAGAAACCCAGGGCTTTCGTGAGGATTCTGAAAACACAGATAGGGCCTCTGGACCCTGCTCCAGGGTGGCTGCTGGTGGCATCCTTATTCTGCCCAAGGCGCTAGATGGGTGAGGAGGCCCGAGATGGCAGGCTGCTCTCCTCTGCCTCCAGCCACCTGTGGGCACGTGAGTCTCTGCGGGAGCTGGGAAGGCCATGACCAGGCGCTGGCTTCCCTGGGCGTACCACTCGGCCATCCCTCTGACATCTATTCATCGTGTGGGCACTGCCACATGACAGGCTTCAGTTGAGACACAGACAGATTCTCCCCTGCATGGGGAGGGGGCGGTCTGCAGGATAGAGCCTGGGCCACCCTTGGGTGGGGGGGGGGAGTGGACATCACTGTGCAATTTCTGAGGTGTTTCACGCTCTCCCCTCATACCTTTTTGTCCTATTCTTAACAGCAGCCATATCAATATATGATTTAAAAGCATTAAAAAGGCCGAATTCTTTAGAAAATGTTCTTGGAGGCGAACCATTCTACTACACTTGGCTACACTTCAGTCTGCTTTCCACTGAGCTCAGGATCTGCCAACACTCCTCCACCTTCTCAACCTCCAAGAGGACGGCTCCTTTCCCGCTGCCTGTCCTGGGAGGCCCAGTGCCCTCCTCTGCCCCACCCCGCACAGAGCTCAGTTTTTTACATGAAGAGCAGCATCTTCACTCAGCTTCTACTTTCCCCCTGGAAAAATCCCCACAGCAAAGGAATACAAAGCCTGGAAGCTGGTAGAAATGGAAACATAGAGGAACACCAGCCCAAAATGAACAGTTCAGTAGACCACCACACCAGGCCCCGAATTAGAAACTCCATGAGGATTATGAAAGAGGAATTATCCCAGCCCAGGCGGCATAGGACAGGCTGGTCTGAGGGGTGGGAGGAGGCCTCTTTAAGAAGTCATGATAGTGCTGAGACCTCAAGCATGAAAAAGGAGTCAGCTGGGGGAAACAGGATTCAGGTGTCTAAAGCTCTGGTGCGGAGTGAGTGACGGCGAGTGAGCAGGCCCGGCCAGAGACCCGAGGAAAAGTCCAAAGGGCAGGAGGAGAGAAAGCGAATAGATGTGGTGACCCAGTGGTGGGTGAGTTTGCCCTTTTCCTGACTGGCGGGCTTCTCCTCAAGTGGTTGGTTTGCAAAGGCGGTTGTCTACTCGGGGGCAGTACAGATTGAGAAGCAATCAGTTCGGAACCTGCCGTAGTTGAGGGAAGTAACTACAGCCCCTGTAACAACCCCACATGCAAACCCAAGAGAGAAAGGGTCGTGGAGCCGGTGACCTGGAGCGAGCTACTTAGGTTCTTGGAGTCTCAGCCTCCCCACCAATGAAGTTAGGACGGTAAGCCCTACCTCACAGGCTGCTGTGAGGCTTAGGTGAGCCGGCTGGTGCACAGTAAGTGGGCCGGTCCTGGGTCAGCTTGCCCTCAGCTCCACTCCTTTCCCTCCCCTGCTCTCTCTGAGTGGCCAGGGGCCATCCCTGCAGGCTCCGGTGTCCTCGGGACAGAACTGTAGTGATTCTCCCTTGCACTTGCTGGGCGATCAGGGCACCCAGGCTCCCCTAACACAGACCCTCGCTTTGTCTCTTCACTTTAGAGGTGATGATAGCTTTCTGCTTTTGCTAATTTGGGGGTTCTCCACTGTCTCCTATTTAGCATTTCAGCCTCTTTTACCACCTGCGTTACCACGGACTCCCCTCTGTTTTAAACACTCAGAGTGGGTTTTGTGTTCCTGGATGGATACTAACCAATGCAGTGAGTGGCAGTAGTTCTCCTCCCCAACAGCTGTTATGAATTCAGTTGTGTTCCCAAAAGATATGTTGAAGCCCTAACCCCTCGTACCTGCGAATGTGACCTTATTTGGAAATAGGATCTTTGCAGATATAATCAAGTTCAGGTAAGATCGTGAAGGTGGGCCCTAATCCAAAGACTGGTCCCTTGTAAGAAGAAGGAAATTTGGACACAGACACCCATAGGAGAATGCCACGTGAAGACAGAGACACACAGGGAGGTCACCATGTGATGGCAGAGGCAAAGCTTGAAGTCATGCCGCCGCTCGCTGCAAGCCCTGGGTGCTGAGAACTGACGGCCACCACTAGAAGCCAGGAAGAGGCAAGGAAGAATTCTTCCTTACAGGTTTCAAAGAGCATGGCCCTGCTGACACCGATTTCAGATTTCTAGCCTCCATAATTGTCATACATACACTTCTATTGCTTTAAATCACCCAGTTTGTTACGGCAGCCCTAGGAAGCAAATACAACAGCCTCAGCAGACTCTTTGTTACTATCAACGAGAGGTTGAGATTTACTCTATTTTCACTGCCTGTATTGGTTTGGATGTTTTAGCTGAAAAAAAAAAACCAGAAATCAAGTTAACCTAGCCTAAGGGGGAAAAAAAGGCACAAACTCTAAGAACCCAGAGACACCTGAGAAGAAACAAAGTCACTAATGTAATGTGCCTCTGGAAGGAATTGGAACCAGAAACCGGAAGCCCTCTGTTGTGAAAAGGAAAAGGCCTCCTTTTTTCTTAGGGAGGACAGAATTTTTCTGCTTGTCTAATCCACAGCCCTCATGTGTACAGATCATACTTCTAGCCTCACAGGGAAACTGACTTGCTTCTCCTTTGGTTCAAGTTCCTGTATTCCCAAGGAAGAAAATCTGATTGGCTCAGCTTGAGTCAGGTGTCCGTGCCTTATCCAATTGCTGTGTTCAAGGGGTGGGCACACTCCCCTTTAGGTCAGGGGGAGTTTCAAGTGCTGAAGGGATGGACAGGTGTTTACTGCAAGGTCTATTTGCCTAAGAAGAAAGATGTGTTCTGGGTCGATGCTGGGGTATGAAATGTGGCTCCAGGCCATGCCCCAGCTCTCACCTCACAGTCAGGGCTCTCCAGACTCACAGCTGGCTCTTACCAGACTCCACCATCTGGATGTGCAACACAAAAAGAGTAACTGGAGAATTTGCTCTACCCGAGTTAAACCTGCAAAATCAAACCTCCCACCTCACTAAATGATGTGCGATTCTGTTATGTAATCTGTGGGTAATAATTGCTAACATTTATTGGACACCTAAAACGGGCCAGGCACTCTGCTAAGTGTTAACAACATTCTCTCTAATGTTCCTAATTCCACAAGATCGATTTCATTATTCAGTTTCATCTCTGTTCCTCCCAACGCACACTGTAATCTCAAATCGCAAGGTAAAACAACTACTGTCTTCATCTTTCTGCTACTTAATTGGTTTTTAAGAGGTAATGCATGTACATGATTCAAGACTTAGAGCTCCAAGTGTGAAAAGTAAGCCTCCTTCCCATCTCCATATCCCAACCATCCTATTCCTTTCCCTAAAGGCAACCACTCTTACTGGTCTCATATACACACACATAAATGCATGTATCCTTTTTTTGTTTTGTTTTTGCAGAAATAGTAGAGTATTATTCTAAATTTCTAAATTCTAAAATTTTCACATTCTAAAACTTTTAAACACTATATCTTGGTAGTAATTCCATATTTATACAGATAGAGCATATCATCTCTGAATGGCTTCTGTTGAAACATTGTAAGGAAATGCCATAATCTATTAAACCAGTCCTTTATTGATTATCACTTATTTCCTTTGCTAATATAGACAATGCTGCAAGAACATCTCTGAGGCTGTATCTTTGTGCATATGTGCCAGTATATCTGTAGGATAAATTCTCAGAAGTGGAATAGCAGGGTTGAAGGATATACATGTTATACTTTTTATGTAAGTGTTCAACCTACCCTGCCCTGAGGTTGCATCAATATACAGTCCCAGCAATAACACAAGTGATGGCTGTTTCCTCACACTCTCTCCAAGAGGGTTGCATTCGGGGGTTTGATAGTTGCCAATCTGAAATGTGAGAAGTCGGGTGTATTTGCTTTCTGGTTTATTTGCTTTCTCTTAAATATCTTTTTAAGTGTTCTAGATCTATTTGTTACAGGTGTATATATGCATGTGTGTGTGTTGTGCAAGCTGTCTGATCAGGTCATTTGTCCATTTCTCGATTGTGTTTGGCCTTTTTCTAAAATTGATTTACAGTGTTTGTATATATTGATATTTAGAGAATTGGTCCTTTGTTACATGTGATACAAATGCTTTCCTCGGTCTGTTGCCATTGTCTTGATTTTTCTTGTGTGTGCCTGTGTTTGCGACACAATTTTAAGATTTTATGCATTTGAGTTTATCAATTTTATTCTTTTTTGTTTCTGGGATTTTCCCCCCATACTCAGGTTTTTCCTTTTCTAAGATTATAAAATAATTCTTCCACTATTTTTTTTTTTTTTAGTGATTTCCACCTAACTAGAATTTACTTTGATCTGATGAGTAAATTTAGTAATCCAGCTTAATTTTTTTCTAAATGGCTTCCTAGTTGTCTCAACGTCATTTGCTGAATTGTGTGTTTTTCAACCACTGATATGAAATGCCACCTTTGTCATATTATACATTCTCATATGTTTTGGAGTTTATTTCTGGATTTTATTTTCTTAATCAGTCCCATGATGTTTTAATTACTCTAGCTTTATGTAACACCAGCTGGTAGGACCAGTCTGCCTTTTTTACTTTTCTTTTTTCAGAATTTTCTAGGTATTCTTGTTACTATGTATTTTTCATATACAGTTTAACATTAGTTTGTTTAGTGAGAAAAAGTTCTGTTGGTATTTTCTTTGAAATCAAATTTTGGGTCTATTTCTAGTTATTCTAGTTGCTGTAAATAGGATCTTTTCTTCTACTATATTTAAAAGCTGATCATTGTTCCCATATGTAAGGCTTCTGATTTGTTGGTACTAATTTTGATCATAGCCACCTTTTTGAATTTTCATATTCATTTTAATTTTCCTATTAGTTCTTATTTTTTCCCCTTAGGTATACGATCATATCATCTACACATACTGAGAATCTAACCTCCTGGCAAGTTTTGAACTCATTAGTTCCTTGTCATCTCTAATTGTGTTGGCAGATCAGTGTTACAAGGTAGTAGTGAATATGGAAAACTTTGCCTTGTTGCAGATTTTAATGGGAATGTTTTTCATGTCTTTCCGTTAAGCACGGCTCCAGCTTTTGGAATAGGAAATATAGATATATATTTTGTTTGTTTCATGGAACTTCACCAATATGGCCTGCCTCGTGCCTTTTCACATGTTGTTTCCTCTCCTTTACTTGGGAAATCCATACTCAGATTAGCTTTTTTCAAATACCTTCTTCAGCATGGAGTCTTCCTTGTGACGTAGGCTATTAGTCTTCTTCTTCTCTGCTTTCCCACAATACCCAGCTCATCTTTTCACATCATATAACACATAATACACTGTTTTGTAACCACCTGCCTGTCTTTCCTCACATGCTGAGCTCCCTTAGAGAGCAGGAACCCTGTTTGGAGCTTGGTAATTAGTGGACAAGCCAAATAGCTTCCAGGAGCCCTATGTGAGAAAGGACACTAATGCATCACTGGACTTAACCTCTATCTACACTTTCTTCTTGGCCCCATAGCTTTAAATACTCTCTACAGCAAATGATCCCAAATTGATATCCCTTGCCTTGACCTGTCCACTAAGCAAGTACAACTGCCAACTTGATGTATACAAATTCAGGCCATACCACTGTATGTATCATGTCTAAAATGGAACTCTTGATTTTTTGTGCAACCCTACCCCCCCAGTTGTCCCCATCTCAGCCAGTGATACTGGAGTTGTCCTTGACTCCTTTCTTTCCCACATCTTAAACACGGTAGCATCAGTAAATCCAGAAGGCTCTACCTCCAAAACATCTCCTGATTTCAACTACTTCTCGCCACATCCACTGGACAACCATAACTGTAGTCCAAGCTGCCCTTATTTTTGGCTTAGACTCTTGCAATGTGCCTAAGCGTTCATCCCATTTCTACTCCTTTTCCCACCGTAATCCATTCTCCATTCTGTAACCGGCATGATCTCTTAAAAGAGTGAAACAGATCATGTCACTCCCTTTATTAAACCCTTTAATGGTTTCTATCATACTTAGAATAAAATCTAATCTCTTTATCATAGCCTATAAAATTTGGGTCCCTTCCCCCCTTTTATTTCCCTAGCACTTACCCCTGGCTTACTAGGCTGCTGTCCTACTGGCCTTTTGTCTGCTCCTCCATGCCGGAAGCTCACGTGGGCCTTTCCATTTGCTGTTGTCTCTGCCTGGACTGCTTTCCTTCAGGGCTTTGCTTGGGCAGCTCCTTCTCACCAATCAGATCTCAGCTCAATTACAAATAAAAATCTAAATCTGCTCCCCATTCCACAGTCACAAGATAGAGTATCTGTTGAGGTCTTAAATACCCGGCACTTTTACTCTTTATCACATCTCCCTATTTTATGTCCCTCATTGAACCTATCGCTACCTGAAATTAATCTGTAGATTTATTTGTTTAATTATTTATTATTTTGCACCATGCCATTACTAAAATACAAACTCCATATGAACAGCGTCATCATCTGAGCTGTTCTTTGGAGTAGACTCAGTACTTCGGACAGTCCTGGCACATAATAAATATCTGTTGAATAAATGAAATAAAAGATATGTGTGTAGTGCCAATTAATTCAGGTATATGATATGATTCCTCATATAAATGACAAATGGAAGTTAATTCCTCTCCTGCTGTAGTAGATAGCATCCTGGAATGGAAACACAGTGTCTCTTTCCACGGTCCACTGAAGCTTGGCAGTATATGAGTTATTTTCTTGCCTGAATTCAAAACTCTTCAATATGTCCCTCTGCCTAAGAAGTAGTCGGTTTGAAAACAAATTGCAATTTAAAACTGGAGAAGAAAACCCCAAACTCTAGAAAATGGCAAATTTTTAACATTTTTTTTAGCCAGTAGAGGTAAAGTAAGTGAATTTACTTCTTCATACAGCGATTATTAAAGCATTTTCTCCCCATCCCCACTAAATAAATGTCTAACAAATACTTAAAGAATATTCATTTAAAGTGGCACCAAATAATTGGGCTGCTTGGGATCCCCCATATACTGGCCTGCCCTGAGTTATCTATCCATCTTTGTTTTTCCCATATCATCACCCAGAGCTCTTGATAAACGCTGATGTTCAGTAAAGGTTTGTGAAATGAAAGAGACAGGTGAGAGTCTTGAATTTTTCCTTGGCATCCAAAGAACTGAGATATTTGTGCTCTCGGCACAGAATTCTCTAAAGGGAGCCATCCAATGAAGAAGGCACACTCTGTTCCTTATGGCCCCTTCAAGAGTTTACAGCAGGAAGAATCAGATACACAGAGACCTGCCTGGTGTTTATATTTCCCCAGACCAACAGAACAATGTGGCCAGACTCCATTACAGCCTTTTTTCCAAAGCTTGAAATCTTCAAAACCACTCTCTGGGTGTATTGGAAATCTTCGTGTAGATGCATTTACTGTAATTAGATTCAGTCAGCCCTGGTAACTCTGGTATGTGTGATGTAATTATCAAAGCAACTAGGTGAATGCATTTGTGCAGCTTCGAAGGCATTCTTCAAAGCAAATGGCCCCATTTGGGAGGAGGCAAGATGCTGCACACTGTACAGAGACTGTACAGCTATAAACATTGTCTAGGTTGATTGTAAAAGGAAAGCGTGTTCCAATTAAGACTGTGAAATGGCTCCCCTTTCTCCAGCAGAGATGTTCTCAGTGCATTTTCCCCCTGAAACTGAATCTTTCACGTTTGGGCTTCACTCAAAGTGGAATTTAACTTTCTCTAAGTTTCAACATTTTGGAAGGATGGGGGTGGGACTCTTCTTCCTTCCAATGTAGGAAGGTCTTTTTATTTTTATTTATTTTTGTTAGTTTCTGCTTTATAACAAAGTGAATCATTTATACATATATGTATATATGTATGTTCCCATATGTTCCCATATCTCTTCCCACGTGCGTCTCCCTCCCTCCCACCCTCCCTATCCCACCCCTCCAGGCGGTCACAAAGCACCGAGCTGATCTCCCTGTGCTATGCAGCTGCTTCCCACTAGCTATCTACCTTACGTTTGGTAGTGTATATATGTCCATGCCTCTCTCTCGCTTTGTCACAGCTTACCCTTCCCCCTCCCCATATCCTCAAGTCCATTCACTAGGAGGTCTGTGTCTTTATTCCTGTCTTATCCCTAGGTTCTTCATGACATTTTTTTTCTTAAATTCCATATATATATGTATTAGCATATGGTATTTGTTTTTCTCTTTCTGACTTACTTCACTCTGTACAACAGACTCTAGGTCTATCCACCTCATTATGAATAGCTCAATTTCCTTTCTTTTTATGGCTGAGTAATATTCCATTGTATATATGTGCCACATCTTCTTTATCCATTCATCCGATGATGGACACTTAGGTTGTTTCCATCTCCGGGCTATTGTAAATAGAGCTGCAATGAACATTTTGGTACATGACTCTTTTTGAATTATGGTTTTCTCAAGGGATATGCCCGGTAGTGGGATTGCTGGGTCATACGGTAGTTCTACTTGTAGTTTTTTAAGGAAACTCCATACTTTTCTCCACAGTGGCTGTATCAATTTACATTCCCACCAACAGTGCAAGAGGGTTCCCTTTTCTCCACACCCTCTCCAGCATTTATTGTTTCTAGATTTTTTAATGATGGCCATTCTGAGTGGTGTGAGATGATATCTCATTGTAGTTTTGATTTGCATTTCTCTAATGATTAATGATGTTGAGCATTCTTTCATGTGTTTGTTGGCAGTCTGTATATCTTCTTTGGAGAAACTCTATTCAGGTCTTCTGCCCATTTTTGGATTGGGTTGTTTGTTTTTTGGTTATTGAGCTGCATGAGCTGCTTATAAATTTTGGAGATTAATCCTTTGTCAGTTGCTCCATTTGCAAATATTTTCTCTCATTCTGAGAGTTGTCTTTTGGTCTTGTTTATGGTTTCCTTTGCTGTGCAAAAGCTTTGAAGTTTCATTAGGTCCTATTTGTTTATTTTTGTTTTTATTTCCATTTCTGTAAGAGGTGGGTCAAAAAGGATCTTTCTGTGACTTATGTCATACAGTGTTCTGCCTATGTTTTCCTCTAAGAGTTTGATAGTTTCTGCCCTTACATTTAGATCATTAATCCATTTTGAGCTTATTTTTGTGTATGGTTTAGGGAGTGATCTAATCTCATACTTTTACATGTACCTGTCCAGTTTTCCCAGCACCACTTATTGAAGAGGCTGTCCTTTCTCCACTGTACATTCCTGCCTCCTTTATCAAAGATAAGGTGACCATATGTGCGTGGGTTTATCTCTGGGCTTTCTATCCTGTTCCATTGACTATCTTTCTGTTTTTGTGCCAGTACCATACTGTCTTGATCACTGTAGCTTTGTACTATAGTTTGAAGTCAGGGAGCCTGATTCATCCAGCTCCGTTTTTTGTTCTCAAGGTTGCTTTGGCTATTCGGGGTCTTTTGTGTTTCCATACAAATTGTGAAATTTTTTGTTCTAGTTCTGTGAAAAATACCAGTGGTAGTTTGATAGGGATTGCATTGAATCTGTAGATTGCTTTGGGTAGTAGAGTCATTTTCACAATGTTGAGTCTTCCAATCCAAGAACATGGTATATCTCTTCATCTATTCGTACCATCTTTAATTTCTTTCATCAGTGTCTTATAATTTTCTGCATACAGGTCTTTTGTCTCCTTAAGTAGGTTTATTCCTAGGTATTTTATTCTTTTTTGTTGCAATGGTAAATGGGAGTGTTTTCTTGATTTCACTTTCAGATTTTTCATCATTAGTGTATAGGAATGCCAGAGATTTCTGTGCATTAATTTTGTATCCTGCAACTTTACCAAATTCATTGATTAGCTCTAGTAGTTTTCTGGTAGCATCTTTAGGATTCTCTATGTATAGTATCATGTCATCTGCAAACAGTGACAGCTTTACTTCTTCTTTTCTGATTTGGATTCTTTTTATTTCCTTTTCTTCTCTGATTGCTGTGGCTAAAACTTCCAAAACTATGTTGAATAAAAGTGGTGAGAGTGGGCAACCTTGTCTTGTTCCTTATCTTAGTGGAAATGCTTTCAATTTTTCACCATTGAGGATGATGTTGGCTGTGGGTTTGTCATATATGGCCTTTATTATGTTGAGGAAAGTTCCCTCTGTGCCTACTTTCTGCAGGGTTTTTATCATAAATGGGTGTTGAATTTTGTCAAAAGCTTTCTCTGCATCTATTGACATAATCATATGGTTTTTCTCCTTCAGTCTGTTAATATGGTTTATCGCATTGATCGATTTGTGTATATTAAAGAATCCTTGCATTCCTGGAATAATCCCCACTTGATCATGGTGTATGATCCTTTTAATGTGCTCTTGGATTCTGTTTGCTAGTATTTTGTTGAGGATTTTTGCATCTATGTTCATCAGTGATATTGACCCGTAGTTTTCTTTCTTTGTGACATCGTTATCTGGTTTTGGTATCAAGATGATGGTGGCCTCGTAGAATGACTTTGGGAGTGCTCCTCCCTCTGCTATATTTTGGAAGAGTTTGAGAAGGATAGGTTTTAAGTCTTCTCTAAATGTTTGATAGAATTCACCTGTGAAGCCATCTGGTCCTGGGCTTTTGTTTGTTGGAAGATTTTTAATCACAGTTTCAATTTCAGTGCTTGTGATTGGTTTGTTCGTATTTTCTATTTCTTCCTGATTCAGTGTTTGCAAGTTGTACATTTCTAAGAATTTGTCCATTTCTTCCAGGTTGTCCATTTTATTGTCATAGTGTTGCTTGTAGTAATCTCTCATGATCTTTTGTATTTCTGCAGTGTCAGTTGTTACTTCTCCTTTTTCATTTCTAATTCTATTGATTTGAGTCTTCTCTCTTTTTTTCTTGATGAGTCTGGCTAACGGTTTATCAATTTTGTTTATCTTCTCAAAAAAACAGCTTTTAGTTTTATTGATCTTTTCTATCGTTTCCTTCATTTCTTTTTCATTTATTTCTGATCTGATTTTTATGATTTCTTTCCTTCTGCTTACTTTGGGGTTTTTTTGTTCTTCTTTCTCTAATTGCTTTAGGTGCAAGGTTAGGTTGTTTATTCGAGATGTTTCCTGTTTCTTAAGGTAGGATATTATTGCTATAAACTTCCCTCTTAGAACTGCTTTTGCTGCATCGCATAGATTTTGGGTCGTCGTGCATCCATTGTCATTTGTTTCTAGGTATTTTTTAATTTCCTCTTTGATTTCTTCAGTAATCACTTCGTTATTAAGTAGTGTATTGTTTAGCTTCCATGTGTTTGTATTTTTTACAGATCTTTTCCTGTAATTGATATCTAGTCTCATAGCGTTGTGGTCGGAAAAGATACTTGATACAATTTCAATTTTCTTAAATTTACCAAGGCTTGATTTGTGACCCAAGATATGATCTATCCTGGAGAATGCTCCATGAGCACTTGAGGAAAATGTGTATTCTGTTGTTTTTGGATGGAATGTCCTATAAATATCCATGAAGTCCATCTTGTTTAATGTATCATTTAAAGCTTGTGTTTCCTTATTTATTTTCAATTTGGATGATCTGTCCATGGTGAGAGTGGGGTGTTAAAGTCCCCTACTATGAATGTGTTACTGTTGATTTCCCCTTTTATGGCTGTTAGTATTTGCCTTATGTATTGAGGTCCTCCTATGTTGGGTGCATAAATATTTACAATTGTTATATCTTCTTCTTGGATCGATCCCTTGATCATTATGTAGTGTCCTTCTTTGTCTCTTCTAATATTCTTTATTTTAAAGTCTATTTTGTCTGATATGAGAATTGCTACTCCAGCTTTCTTTTGGTTTCCATTTGAATGAAATACCTTTTTCCATCCCCTTACTTTCAGTCTGTATGTGTCTCTAGGTCTGAAGTGGGTCTTTTGTAGGCAGCATATATATGGGTCTTGTTTTTGTATCCATTCAGCTAATCTGTGTCTTTTGGTGGGAGCATTTAGTCCATTTACATTTAAGGTAATTATCGATATGTATGTTCCTATTCCCATTTTCTTAATTGTTTTGGGTTCGTTATTGTAGGTCTTTTCCTTCTCTTGTGTTTCTTGCCTAGAGAAGTTCCTTTAGCAGTTGTTGTAAGGATGGTTTGGTGGTGCTGAACTCTCTCAGCTTTTGCTTGTCTGTAAAGGTTTTAATTTCTCCATCAAATCTGAATGAGATCCTTGTGGGTAGAGTAATCTTGGTTGCAGGTTTTTCTGCTTCATCACTTTTAAATATGTCCTGCCAGTTCCTTCTGGCTTGCAGAGTTTCTGCTGAAAGATCAGCTGTTAACCTTATGGGGATTCCCTTGTGTGTTATTTATTGTTTTTCCCTTGCTGCTTTTAATATGTTTTCTTTGTATTTAATTTTTGACTGTTTGATTAGTATGTGTCTTGGCGTATTTCTCCTTGGATTTATCCTGTATGGGACTCTCTGTGCTTCCTGGACTTGATTAACTATTTCCCATATTAGGGAAGTATTCAACTATAATCTCTTCAAATATTTTCTCAGTCCCTTTTTTTTTTCTCTTCTTCTTCTGGAACGCCTATAATTCGAATGTTGGTGCGTTTAATGTTGTCCCAGAGGTCTCTGAGACTGTCCTCAGTTCTTTTCATTCTTTTTTCTTAATTCTGCTCTGCAGTAGTTATTTCCACTATTTTATCTTCCAGGTCACTTATCCATTCTTCTGCCTCAGTTATTCTGCTATTGATCCCATCTAGAGTATTTTTAATTTCATTTATTGTGTTGTTCCTCATTGTTTGTTTCATCTTTAGTTCTTCTAGGTCCTTGTTAAATGTTTCTTGCATTTTGTCTATTCTGTTTCCAAGATTTTGGATCATCTTTACTATCATTATTCTGAATTCTTTTTCAGGTAGACTGCCTATTTCCTCTTCATTTGTTAGGTCTGGTGGGTTTTTATCTTGCTCCTTCATCTGCTGTGTGTTTTTCTGTCTTCTCAGTTTGCTTATCTTACTGTGTTTGGGGTCTCCTTTTTGCAGGCTGCAGGTTCGTAGTTCCTGTTGTTTTGTGGGTCTGTCCCCAGTGGCTAAAGTTGGTTCAGTGGGTTGTGTAGGCTTCCTGGTGGAGGGGACTCGTGCCTGTGTTCTGGTGGATGAGGCTGGGTCTTGTCTTTCTGGTGGGCAGGTCCACGTTTGGTGGTGTGTTTTGGGGTGTCAGTGGACTTATTATGATTTCAGGCAGCCTCTCTGCTAATGGGTGGGGTTGTGTTCCTGTCTTGCTAGTTGTTTGGCATAGGGTGTCCAGCACTGTAGCTTGCTGGTGGTTGAGTGAAGCTGGGTGCTGGTGTTGAGATGGAGGTGTCTGGGAGATTTTCGCATTTGATACTGTGGCGCTGGGAGGTCTCTTGTGGACCAGTGTCCTGAAGTTGGCTCTCCCACCTCAGAGGCACAGCACTGACTCCTGGCTGCAGCGCCAAAAGCCTTTCATCCACACGGCTCAGAATAAAAGGGAGAAAAAGTAGAAAGAAAGAATTAGTAGAAGTAGAAAGAAAGAAAGGAGGGAGGGAGGAAGGGAGGAAGGAAGGAAGGAAGGAGGGAAGGAGGGAAGGAAGGAATAAAAGAAAGAAAGAAGATAAAGTAAAATAAAATAATATATAATAAAGTTATTAAAACAAAAAAATAATTATTAAGAAAAAAATTTTTAAAAAAAACGGACGGATAGAACCCTAGGACAAATGGTGGAAGCAAAGCTATACAGACAAAATCTCACACAGAAGCATACACATACACACTCACAAAAAGAGGAAAAGGGGAAAAAATCATAAATCTTGCTCTGAAAGTTCACCTCCTCAATTTGGGATGATTCGTTGTTGATTCATGTATTCCACAGATGCAGAGTATATCAAGTTGATTGTGGAGCTTTAATCCGCTGCTCCTGAGTCGGCTGGGAGGGATTTCCCTTTCTCTTCTTTGTTCTCACAGCTCCCAGTGGCTCAGCTTTGGATTTGGCCCCGCCTCTGCGTGTAGGTCGCCGGAGGGCGTCTGCTTTTCGCTCAGACAGGACGGGGTTAAAGGAGCCGCTGATTCGGGGTCTGTGGCTCACTCATGCTGGGGGGGAGGGAGGGGCACGGAGTGCGGGGCGGGCCTGCGGCGGCAGAGGCTGGCAAGACGTTGCACCAGCCTGAGGCGTGGCGTGCGTTCTCCCGGGTAAGTTGTCCCTGCATCCCGGGACCCTGGCAGTGGCGGGCTGCACAGGCTCCCCGGAAGGGGTGTGTGGATAGTGACCTGTGCTCGCACACAGGCTTCTTGGTGGCGGCAGCAGCAGCCTTAGCGTCTCATGCCCGTCTCTGGGGTCCGCGCTTTTAGCTGTGGCTGGCGCCCGTCTCTGGAGCTCCTTTAAGCAGCACTCTTAATCCCCTCTCCTCGCGCACCAGGAAACAAAGAGGGAAGAAAAAGTCTCTTGCCTCTTCGTTAGGTTCAGACTTTTCCCGGACTCCCTCCCGGCTAGCCGTGGCGCACTAATCCCCTGCAGGCTGTGTTCACGCAGCCAACCCCAGTCCTCTCCCTGCGCTCCGACCAAAGCCCAAGCCTCAGCTCCCAGCCCCGCCCGCCCCGGCGGGGGAGCAGACAAGCCTCTCAGGCTGGTGACTGCCCGTCGGCCCTGATCCTCTGTGCGGGAATCTCTCCGCTTTGTCCTCCGCACCCCTGTTGCTGCGCTCTCCCCCGCGGCTCCGAAGCTTTCCCCCTCCGCCACCCACAGTCTCTGCCCGCGAAGGGCCTTCCTAGTGTGTGGAAACATTTCCTCCTTCAGAGCTCCCTCCCGCTGGTGCTGGTCCCGTCCCTATCCTTTTGTCTGTTTATTCTTTTTTGTTTTGCCCTACCCAGGTACGTGGGGAGTTTCTTGCCTTTTGGGAGGTCTGAGGTCTTCTGCCAGCGTTCAGTAGGTGTTCTGTAGGAGTTCCACGTGTAGATGTATTTCTGGTGTATCTGTGGGGAGGAAGGTCTTACTCTTCCGCCATCTTTCTGGAAGCCCTCCGTAGGAAGGTTTTTTAAAAAAGAACCAATTGAGTTTACAAAATTAAAGATTCTTAAGGATTAAGTCACCCCAAACTAGAAACACCTGGCTGAGTGTTTGAAGACGTGAAGGTGATGATGACAGTGGTGACTTATCAAGCGTGGCAGTAAATCTTCCATAGTGTAAAGTCATTGCCAGGAAATGGCAGCTCGGGGGGGATACTGCGTGTTGTCGGCTGAATAACCACGTCCCCCACCCCCAAAATGCCCCCGTTCCCGGAGACTGAGAGTGTATGAGGTCACATGGCAAAGGGAAGTTAAGGTGCTGGTTTTTAACTAGGGAGATTACCCTAGATTATGCTTTGGACAAAATGAAGATAGCAAGGAGACGATAAACCAAAGTTAGCAATGGCAGCGGTGGGAGGGGCAAGCAGGAGGCTGGAATGATGGAAAAAAAGATGTTCTTGAAGGAAAGTTTGTGAAGGAAATTGGTATGCCGCCCATGGCAATGCCTCATCCACTGAACAGGCCGCTGGTCAGGGGCCAGATGATCTGCTTTCAAGTCCTACTCCAGACTGTTTCTGAGCATTAGAACTATTGTTTGGGATGTGAGACTTCCCCTGCCTCCCAAGGTTGTTAGGATCAAGTGAGGGGCGGCACCAGTTATCGGTAAACTTTAATTCTGGATCCATAACACGGTGTCGTAAGTGAGACTTAAGCCTCTGAAGCAAGCTACTTGTATTCCCTTTTGCCCAAAACTTCCTTGAATTCTGGCTGACACAGTTGACCTTGGACTACCAGGTCTGGCTCAGAGCTAACACCCTAGATTTGGTGAAAACTCCAAATCTGATCGTGCTGGCTGCTTTCAGAAGGCTTTTCATGCTATTTGACATCTGTGGCTTATCTGTGAAATCACCAGAAAATCATCCCACCCTGGGGATGTCGACTCCCTCTAGCCAGAGCTCATGGAGCTCTCTACCTGGGAGAGCCTCATTTTCCCTCCAAAGCACTCGGGGTTGGGTCTGCAGTGCCTGTTTCCTGAGTTAGGAACTCAGGGAGGTACATCCCTATGAAGCTGGACACTGGCACAAGGAGCCCTCTTGGTCTCCAAGCCACTTGTGGGTAGATAATGAATGGCTTTCTGAATAGAGCTGCTGCACAGATGTGGATGATCACAGAGCTGAAGGATGAGGTCTCAGAGATGGTTATGGTGGTAGAAATGAGGCCACTTATCTCTGCAGCCTCATCTCCTAACACCTACACTCCAGCCAGCCCGACCTTTCTCTTCCTCTTCTGTACCAAGCTTGTCCCAGCTCAGGGCTTTTGCCCCTCTGCCCGGGGTACCCTCTGTTCAGAAGGCTCGGTCTCCACATCACCACTGTGGCTGCCCCTTTCCTCCATTTGCATCTTGGCTGGAATGTCATTTCCTCAGACATACCCTGCCTGACCATCCTGCTAATGGTGCCTTGTACCACTCCTGTTACTCTCTCATGGGATTTGTTTTGTTCTGGGTCCTTATCACTACGGAAAATCTTAAGTCTTTGTTTCTTCTGTTTAGCCCCTTGAATGGAAGCCCCAGGAGAGCAGGATCCTGTCTGTCCTGTTCAGTGCTGTAGCCCCAGAGGCTGGAGCAGAGGCTGGACATTCTGAGTGCTCTGTGCCTATTTGCTGAATGAGCATTTTGCCTCGTCATGTGCGGGACCACTTCTCTGGGATGTAGATTTTCTTTTCCTTGTTTTACAGGTGAGCCAACAGAGGCCCAGAAAGACTGAGTGACATGTTCAAGATCCCCTCGCCGGTGAGAAGGGGACCCTGGGTAAGTACTGTGCTTATAAAGGTTGCAGCATTCAGAGTGGTGGCTCCTAGCTCTGGGCTTGAGGGCCACATAGCTGAAGGATCCGTGGCCTGAATCCAGGGTGACCTCTTGACCACCGTCTTTTAAGTAGTGCTTTTCAAAATGTAATGTGCTTTCGAATCACCCAGCGACTTGGTGAAGCTGGAGACTCTGAGTCCATTGAGCTGTGCGGTGGGGAGGCGTGTGGGGAGGGTGGAATGATGACTGAGATTCTGCGTTTCTAACAAGCTCCCAGGTGATGCCAGTGGCCACCCTTTAAGAGCCAGGGTTTAGGGCCGCTGATTTGAGAACTGGGCTGGCTATTTGCAAAACAAAGGCAAAACAAAGGCAGGAAAGGAAGGACCCGGTAAATCTTGTGGTCAAATTAATTGCCGCAGCTGAGCAAAGAAAGCAGAGACGGGTCCCTGCTTCCCTGGGAGAAGCACATACTGTCCCTGTACCCTCCACAGCCTGGTCAGACGCGGTGCCGGAAACTTGGGTCTAGCATGTATGTCTGACCCTAGGTTTGTTTTCCAGTTGTGTAGCACTTGGCTCGAGACCAATGAAGGGGCTGAGCCAACTATAGGAAGTCATCTCTTCAGTAATAAGTGTTTCCTGCCGTCCGCTCCTCCCCCGGTTTGGATTGCATTCCTGGACCCCGAGTGCAGTTGTCCAACTCTCAACTCCAATTAAGAGGCTTGCCTGGGGTTTAGGAGTTTCTAAGAGTGCCTATAATTTGCTGGAATTTTCTCCACTTAGAAAACAAGTGTAAAATATCTGCTCTGCTTATATGAGAGGGTTGTCGTGAGAGTGCTTTGAAAAGTAGAAAGTAGCATTTCCCAGATGTGAGTGGAATTGATTTTAGATAGGACAGAGACCCAGAGAACATTGATCATCGGGTGAGAGAGCTATTCCCGTTTTAAGTTTGTTTCAGCCTTGCAATTAATTTGTAAGAAAATCTCACTTCAGTATTAGTATGTCTCAAACACTTCTTTTTACGTTTCCTTATCTCCTTTCCCCCTGCACCCACCCTTTTTTTCATCTTTATTGGAGCATAATTCCGTTACAATGGTGTGTTAGTTGCTGCTGTATAACAAAGTGAATCAGCTATATGTATACATATATCCCCATATCTCCTCCCTCTCACCCTTTTTCTTAAAAATAGAGGCAGCGAGCAACTCTTTCTAGTTACAAATTAATAACATTATGCTGTTTTCTTACTTTTTTTTGTGGTTACCTTCTATCTGCGGCAAAACATAATAGGTTTTCCACTTAAGACAATTACATAAACCTTCCCTTTGAAGAGAAATTTAAATAAAGCATGTAAGATGATTTCAAAAAAAAGTAAATAATATTATAGGTTGATTGTAGATACAGTAAAAATTATACAGGTAATAGTCAAGTGAGTTCATCTCGGATGGTAACATAAAGGAATGTCAAGGGGCGTGGCTGTATTATTCACGGAGGGAGACAAAGGCACCTGACCCGGCCATCTGGCTGTGCCCGGCTCTATCTGTGGGCGCTCCACATGGCTGGCTCTGGGCTGGTAATTCTGCCTGAGGGTCCTTAGGCCGAATGTGGAGATAAGTCTTGATCCCAATCAAGAATGTGCAGCTAAATCCCAACCATAGATTAGCAGATGTCTTCAGGTCTTTCTCTATCTGTGAAGCCTTTGGGGGGAAAATGAGCAGTCTGGCTATATAAAGGCTCATCGTCTAGCATTTGCCTGAAGTAGAGACAAATCAATTGCTGTGCTTTGGGCCTTGAGTTTTTTTTTTTTTTTTTTTTTTTTTTTGATATGGTTAAAAGAGCTATAGTGATTATAATTAGATACTGTCATTTTTGTGCTTCCCTAATTCAGTTTGAAACAGGCCAAAGGAGTTAAAAAATCTTGCAGAATTCCAAGGCAACATAGGGCAGCAGAAACGATACCTGCTTCCAACATGGCACATTTGGGTCAGGATCTTGGCTCAGCTACTTGTTATTAGCTGAATTGTGTCCCCTGCACCCCCCAGATTCATGTGTTGAAGTCCTAGTGCCTAGTACCTGAGAATGTGACTATATTTGGAGATAGGGTCCTAGGCTTGTACTCCTGAAAGCCTAGAATTATTCAAAAGGTATATAATTAAATAAGAATAAATCTATAGTGAGCTTTATATTTATTCTGATGGGTAAAGTGGGCTTTGCATTATTTTCACACTTTTAACTTTGTACCTTTCTGAATGATCTAAACTTTCTAAACTTACATAAAATAACCATGAGGATTATTTGGCTGATGAGAGATTTTTGGTTTTTTTTAATTCTTCTATTTCTTAAAAACTTAAGTTTTAAATGTGTTCAGTACAATGGACTCGTTCTCAGTATCTTCTTTTCCTTTTAAAAAGGAGAACTCAGGCCAGACGGTCAGTTTTCCTCTGTGTTTTATAAGCCTTTGCAGAATGGACTCCTAGGGCTGTGAGCTGGGGGTCAGGGGGATGGGGAATGGAGCTGGTATCCAGCAGTGAAGTAGTTAACCTGCCTGTCACTTAAGTGGAGAGACCCAGCTTGAGGCAATCTGTGTAAGGCAGCAACAAATCCAAGCCAGGCCTTCAGAGTGCAAACTGATGCTAGCCTCTCTAATCAGATACTTCAGTCACTCAGCATAAAACCTGAAACTAACAAGCGCCCACCTCCGTGTCTCCGAGTTAGCTTCAGGTAGGATGCAAAGACCTGGAACACCGTGAGGTTATGCCAGGAGGCTCCCCCTACCCGAGAAAAGCATCACTTGCGTCTCTAAGAAGAAAATGGAATCTTCTGATAGCAAGGCTCAGTTAAATGTCAAGATATGGCTAAAGTCAGGTGGAGGAAACTCTGGTAGGAAGGAGTAATTGGGCAGCTAAGTGCTGGAAGATCTCCAAGGCTCTGGTGCGAACGTCCTTTTGCTTGATTGTTTTAACAAACCTCCGGTTATTTGAACCACCCCTGGCTCTATAGAGGCTGGGGGCTATCATCTTTTGTGGCCCCCAAACCATGCTGTCAGAACGTGGGAACCACATTACTTCATTCTGCTCCTGGGAAAGGGAACAGACTTGTGGGATTTTAAATGAATGCGTTAAATTTGTTGAGTTTCAAAGGGAGAAGTAGAGAAAAATAAACAAACTCTTAGAAGATCTTGGCTGCAGTACAGGGGCCAAAGTTTAAATCCCTGCTCTCAACCATGTTAGATTTTGCAAAAGACCCTCAGTGGTCCCTCCCAATTCACTCAGGTGCGAGGAGGGGTGCACCCTTCTTTTAGGGGGACCCAGAACTCTTTTCTCATGTAAATGGAAGGACCAGCAGAGAGGGGGGTAACTGTGCTCCTGTGATGCATGAAAAGGGGCAGCAGCCTCCTGATGGTTTTCTGCTTTAAAAAATGTAGCTATCTGTATATCTTAGTAAAAGAACTTTTTTTTTTTTTAAGTGTGGTGAGATATATATTCTCCCATGTAGGTAAGAGAATACAGTGTGTACAGCCTTTTGGGAGATAAATTTAGCAAATTTATCAATACTTAAAAAATATTCATAGGCTTTGATTCAGCTGTGCCCTTTCGGGGAGTCTGTCTGAAGGAGATAATCCAAAAAGTGGACCGAGACTGATGTATCAAGATGCTATCATTGCATTGATTACAACAGTGAAAAACTCCAAGAACCTCCATGTTTATCACATGGGAAATAACTGGTTATAGTCATGGTGGTCCAGCCTACAGTGGTATCCTCCTCTGTGATGAAAAAGAAATGACATACAGGGAAGTGCTGAGCATGGAGTAGTAAGAGAAAAGAGGCAGGAAACCAAGTGGAAATGTGTGGGGATCGTTGTGTGAAACTGCAACGATCCCCACACAGTGAAATGCGTCCGAGTCACCTCTAGGTGGTAGGATTATGATTCATCTTTATTTTCTGTTTCCTTTTTGTTCCAAAGTTTGTGAAATCGAGCCAACTTTATTCTTATAACAACAACAACAACAAAAGTCCTTCTCTAACACCAAAATATACAAATGAGCATTTGCCAGTCTTCGGTTGGGGCGATCAAGGTGGGCAGGGGGTGTGCCTGCTTCCTACAAAGGCAGGATGGTTCACCAAGGTTCCTCTGACCTGCCCAAGGCTGAGAAGCCCGGAAGATGCTGGAGGGAGAGAGAGCAGAGTGAGTGCCTCTAGGTTTGGCTCTTGTTTGCTTGGGGAGCAGAGTGCGTCTGTGGCCTCTTCAGTGGGGAGGTGAGGTAAATGAAGTGCTCATCCAAGTTTTTAATCCCCTCGGCTAATCACCAGACCTTTCTTGTGGTTTTACTGGGACTCCTTTTACTAAGTGGGTGGATTTACACTGTTTGTGTTTGTATGTTGTACTTGGATTATGCCTTAATGTGTCACTCTGATGACAAAAGGGGTTGCAGCAATGGGCAGACAAGCTTCCCTGCTCTTAATAGAAAGCACGCTCCAGCACTTTATTTTATCTGTAACACATAGAGCTGCTTAGAACAAAGCGTTGCCCCTAAGACATGGTCCCTAAGAGTCTTTAATAAGGACCAGACCGCTGTGAAGGTATTAATTAAATATTTTAAGCAGAATGGCTTTAGCTGGCTGGGGCATTTTTATGAGGAGAGGGAGTATATTTAAAACCGGGGCCGTTTCTGTAACAGGAACCTGTTTTGAAGGAAATGTTCTTGGGTGGGACGCTACGGGTACCAGGCTGTTAAACCTCCAGGCCAACTTGATCTCAAAAACAGACGCTCTGAACGTTTTAAACAATGTTTGAGTTGGGTCCTTGCTGTGGAATTTGGACACAATTCTAGAGCAGTTTTAAGACAGAGAAGAATAGTGAGAGTCTGTGAGTGCCCCAGGCTCTGTTAGAGACCGTTTTCTCACAAGTCCCGCGAGAGAGGGTTTGACGAGGTCATTTTTACCAAAAAAGAAACTAATTAATTGTTTTCCAAGGTCACTAAGTTTGATGGAGGAGCTAAGACCAAAATTCAATTTAAAGTCTGTCTATCCATCCATCATCTACCTATTATCTATCATCTATCAATCATCTTATCATCTATCAATCATCTATCTATATTTCAAAATACTCTACTCTTTCTCAGAAATTACTAGAAACAAAGATGAGCTTAGGGCTTCCCTGGTGGCACAGTGGTTGAGAGTCCGCCTGCCGATGCAGGGGACACGGGTTCATGCCCCGGTCCGGGAAGATCCCACGTGCCGTGGAGCGGCTGGGCCCATGAGCCATGGCCGCTGAGCCTGCTCCGCAATGGGAGAGGCCACAACAGTGAGAGGCCCACGTACCGCAAAAAAAAAAAAAAAAAAAAAAAAAGATGAGCTTATACTGTGGATCTTGGTCCAGTTGATAGGCATTTTTCTGAATTCAGAGTAATCAGTTATTGAACATAAAGTTTACCATAAAAGCACTGAGTTGGCTGATTTTTCTGGAAGGCAGCATGGTGTGATGAGAGCTTGGAGTAAGAGGTCTGTGGTTTGGATTCTGGCTCTGCCACTTAGTGATTTCTGTGACTTTGGGCATGTCCCTCCCTGAGCAAGTTCCCTTGTCTTTAACATTAGAACTGCATTTAGCATCGGGCCTAGCAGATACTTAGTGAAGGTGAGTTAAATCTAAATTTGGTGCTGGTACTGGGGTGAGGAAGAGAGGGTTGTCTTCCAATCCCTGTGGACCATTCTAGGTCTTCAGGAATCAGCAGTTCAGCAACTTCATAAGGAGCCTCTCCTCCCTGGCCCACGATAGCCAATGTGACCAATAAAGTGGAGAAATGCTCACATGAGATATTGGATGCCTCTCAAGGAGTGATCGTGTTCCAATGAGTGTGAGGAGGGTGGCTGGACATAGCTGACGATGGGGTAGCTTCTGCCATCATTCGTTTGATTCATTTCGGAGTCCATCGATCCATATCCTGGCATGGGAGGCCCCTCTTGGGACCAGCCTCAGTGAGTACCCACCTGCTCAGCATCCCTCCCCAGGTTCCCATGCTCCTTTCCCATGTGTCGTGCGGCCTTAAACACGAAAGCTTCGAGTCTTCCCTAAATCAAATATGTGTTTGAATCTCTGAAGGTCCTTTGTGACCCAGCATGAAGGGCTGCCCACATGGAAGGGCTAATTTTTATTGTGCCTTTGACGGGCCTGCCCTGCCGTCTCCTGCCTACTGCCATGGGTCTTCAGAAATTTCCAAGCTTTCCAATGTAGACATTCTTGCCTCTTTAGCTCAAGACCTCCTCACCCCACCTTTCTTTCTCTGTTTTTCTCAGGGAGCAATTTTATGCAGCCGATATATATATTCAAATACATATCTCAGCCTCCGAGCCACTCCATGGCCGCACATCCCCTCAGATCCTCCCCCCCCCACACCCCCAGCAGGGTCTGTGGAGGACCTATTAAGGACTTGAAGTTATATGGGTCTGAGTCTGCCCAGATTAGCTGAGTGGTCTCTGGCAAGGAGAAGGGCCGAGGAAATGAGGGACGCGAGGGATGGCTCACCTGCTTCTTCCTCATGCTCTCCTGCCTGCTAACCTCTCTGTGCCTGAGATCCTCATCTCTAAGATCATGATCCTTACCTTCCTCGAGGCTCTTCGGAAGGATTAAACGACTTGATGCATA
This sequence comes from Aethalodelphis obliquidens, assembly GCF_003676395.1. Lineage (NCBI taxonomy): Eukaryota > Metazoa > Chordata > Mammalia > Artiodactyla > Delphinidae > Aethalodelphis > Aethalodelphis obliquidens. The sequence goes on along the minus strand of NW_020837951.1, from coordinate 68,730,083 downwards.
CAAAGCACTTAGCACAGTGTGTAGCCCACAAGCTGCTGCTATTATTATGACTGCCTATAAAAATTATTTGGAAATATAATGATTTGAGATGGAAAGTTGTCTATGAGAAAGAACACGTCTAGTTTTGAAGCTCTGCTCTCTCACTCACGTTAGTGTTTGTACGAAATCAGCCTCCCTGAGCCCTTTTCCTCATCCTTGTCATGAACGTGATACTCTCTTGCTCACAGACCTGGGGGAATGCAAAGCCTCTAGGGCTACGCTGGCACAGACTCTGCATCCTGGGTCTCAGTCACCCGACTTTGTGGCTGCCTTACCTGCTGTTGCTGAATGTGGCACAGAGTTGGGAGCTGCTGTTTCTTTGGGGAGTTGCCTCTATCAGCAGTTGGAGAGGGAGGTATACGGGGCAAGCAGATGAAGGTACAAGTCAGGGAATACTGTGTACTTGAACTGACAGTGATTCACAACACATCTGCACAGATTGCCAAGAGTCCAGCCATTCGCCAAAGGGAGGGAGCTGGTGGGTGGGGTAGTGGGGTGTGGAGCGTGGGGCTGTGAGCATAGGATGTTCCATCCCCGGGAGTATAAACACAGCATCTCTGTGACCTAAAAAGGCTCGGTCGGGAGCACCACTGAAGCCTGCCGTCCGTTGTTTGGACTGTGCTCGGCCTCCCCAAGGAAGCGCCCAGGCAGCTACCTGCGTTGTGTCTGAGAGCTGTCACAGGCCAGAGCCAGCTGTGCTGGACTCTGCATGGGACTCCTGGCAGCTGCCTGTGTGAGGCCTGCCACTGCTCTTCCCTGGGAACGTGGTTCTATTTGCTGCAGAGGGAAACGTGCCAGCTACCTGTAAGGCCCACGGAGGGAATTTGCTGGATCCCCCGGGTCTCTTCCAGACCCGCACTGTCACCTAGGCCGGCGGGCCCACCCAGTGACTAACTAGAAGAAGCCCTGACACCCCTGCCTCATTCCCAGTCCACATGCCAAACCCTCCCCAGGCCCAGCTTCTATCCCCCTCCCCCCAAGGTTTCAGACCCCTTGGCCTTCAAGCTGCAGCCTGGTTTCCTGTTTACAGCTTCACCCTGGCCCCTGGATACAGCTACTTTGGTCTCCACGTGTGGTTTCTCTCCCTGACCAGGATTAATGTGTAAAACTGTGGTGAAGCTGACATGGTCTCTGGGAGTCCAGTCTGGACCTTGAGGCTCATTCTAGAACCTTCCCCCAAGGTTGTCTTTGGAATGCGACAGACCTCGGTTTGAATCCTTGCTCTGCCATTTATTGAGCCAATTGCTTGTTAAGCTTCAGCTTCCTCACGGGTAAAAGAGAGAAAATTATGGACCTTTTTCTCAGACCTGAGGTAAGGATTAAATGAGATAATCCAAATACATGGATTAAATAAAAGAATGATGTGAAACATATATGAAATGCTTGGTACGTGGTGAGCACTCAAACGGTGACTAATTTTTTTCTCATCCTCATTAAAGATAAAATGTCTTTCTTTCCTTAATGTGACTTTTCTGTGCTATTGACATTCTCGGGTGACCTTGACTTAGGTTGGGCACACCACACTTGAATGAGTGTGGCTGTGATAGGTTGGTATTATTTTCAATGCCCACTTGGCTTTTTCTTTTTTTTTTAATGCACACACACACACACACACACACACACACACACACTATAGTTGTATAGCTCTATGTGTATTATACACACACTGGCACAGATGTATGTGTATTTGTTGGATTATTTTCACCGGTTCTAAAATTGGTGTGCTTAATAGCTGACAACCAGAATTTTGCAGTTATCTCAACAGAGTGGTACAAATGTGATTTGAGGTTTGGGGGAAGGAAGAGCTTGGGTTTGAAGGAATGTGACTTCCTGACATTGTCCCCCAGCGTCCTGTGGCCTTGTGTGTTGTGCTTCTGTCACCACCACGCACTCCTTGACATCAGGATGCCTTAGTATTTTTTTTTTTTTTTTTTTTTTTTGCGGTACGCGGGCCTTTCACTGTTGTGGCCTCTCCCGTTGTGGAGCAACAGGCTCCGGATGCGCATGCTCAGCGGCCATGGCTCACGGGCCCAGCCGCCCCGCGGCATGTGGGATCTTCCCGGACCGGGGCACGAACCCGTGTCCCCTGAATCGGCAGGTGGACCCTCAACCACTGCGCCACCAGGGAAGCCCAGGATGCCTTATTTTTCTTACTAGGTTTCAGGCAGGAAGGATGCATTTGTCCAGCAAATGTTTATTGAATTAAACTGTAGCTCTGAAGTAATGACCAGGGTTTTTTTTTTTCAATTCATATTTTTTCTTTAAGAAAATCAATAAGTGATTTCTGATGTCTTTAATAGAACTCAAAAAGGGTTATGCTCACTCGGGTTTTTCTCTTAATCCAGAATTGTTGTTTTCAGCATTTAGCTTATGATAGTATTGGTTCATCAGACCTAAAAAACGGGGTTTTGAGGGAAAAATTTGAATTGTTTTAGAGACAAATAAGAGCCCCAGCCCAGGTTTTTCCCAGAATAATGAATAATAGCTCTGCCCAGGCTGGTCAACTGGGTGGAGCAAGTTACAGTGCTTCGCTTCATAGGGTGATGTAAAGCAACAATCAGACCTTTAGAAATAATCCCCTGGGATATGACTGGTGCCCTTTTAAGAAGACAGCCACGTGAAGACAGAGACACATGGGGAAAATGCCATGTGACGTACAAGGCAGAGATTGACATTACGCATCTACAAGTCAAGGAATGCCAGAACTGGCCAGCAAACCACCAGCAGCTAGGAAGACGCTTGGAATTCTTTGAATCCACTTGACACTGTTTTCTAATTTCTCCTGGCTCTTCTCTTCTGCTCCCCTGTATTTTGCACATTCATATGCTAGCCTTGCTCCTACTGGTTGCTTGAGAGCAGGTATTGCTCTCCCTGCTTCTGATGGTGACCTCCTTAGGCTGCCTTTGAACTCTTCCTCTGTCCAGAGCTAGTGTGTATGGTTGCACAGGCGGTTCACTGCACAAGGACCCCTGGTCAGGGGGGCAAGTAGGGCTGAAATCAGCCTATGCTGTGCTTGCCAGGCTGTGTACGCTGGTGGAAGGTCACAGTCCTATAGGGGACTGCATTTAAAATTTTTCATGAAGATGCTGGCCAGCCCAGTTCTTCTCTTGAAATTAGCTGTCCTCTGCCTTTTCTGTGCCCTTGGGCCTCAAGGTCTCCAGTGGCCTCTGTGGACTCCACCCCTTGCCCAGCATAGCCCCATCTCTGTCTCTGCCTTTCCCCAGGATCCCCCACAGTACTCTCACTGGCCTTCAAGAGCTTTCAGAATGTGTTTCTCTGGTAGGTCTTTAGGTGGTGGCTGGTGGGCATCTCAGGGGCAGCTCCCTGTAGCATCCAAAATGATTCGTCCCTGTTCTTTCCGCTCACCCCACAGCATAAGCCGGCAGGAGCCGCAGGTGGTGGCGTCACCACAGCTTAGGATCCAAGAGATTCATTCCAGCCGCTAAAGCGCTAAGCTTTCCCTGTGATCACACATTTTTGCACCAGCCAGAGCTCACACATGCCTCCACAGACCCGTGGCCAGAGGCATGTGGGTATCAGTGACTACTTAGAGAAGCTGGCCAGGACTGGCCGACAAGGGAGGGAGGGCCCAGAGCCCGTGCAAGATGAGATGCATTTGCAACAACTGACAAGAAACGGTGCGTTGTCGGCAATCAGAACAGCTGTGGGCTCCTCGACGCAGCAGATGGGTATGCGGGGAATGCTATGCAGCTTTAATCACATTTAACACGCCTGTCAGAGAATTGGGTCCATCTCAGTATTAATTCAGGTTTTATACATTGTTGGTTTGACAGAGTTCAGGCTTACCCTGCATGTTGCGCTCAGCATGGCTAGCAAGAAAATGATTTCTCTCCCTGGGTTTCAGCAGAGAGCAGCGAGTGCAGTTCTGCTGGGCTGGGAAAGTGGTGGGGTTCATGTTGGGGTTGGGTGCAGGGTGAAGGGGGCACTGTTTACCCTCCTTCCCGGCAGCTCAACTGAGTGCTCAAGAAGCGGGTGTCCCAGCCCTGATATATGATCACGGTGTGACGGCACCAGTGAGTGTGTGTGTGTGTGTGTGGAGCGGGGGCGCTGCTGTGATTAAATTCTGAATTTTTGAGTGCTTCTATGAATCTACCGTCCTAATATTTCCATTCTGGGGCCAAGCCAGCACACAGTTTCTGGCCAGGAAAGGCAACTGTGCTGGCTCCAAGCCTTAAGAGTGGCAGCATGATGTAACAGGAGGAGGCGTTGGGCGTCAGTAGACCACAGGTCAGTGCCTGCTGTGGTCTTCTCCTTTGTTCATTCATTCACCCCCAATCATCCATGGAGCGCCAACTCTGTCAAAGGCACTTTCTCTGCACTTGTTGCCTATGAGGGAAACAGCCCTTCATTTGGTGAAGTCATCGTGGCTTGGGTACCAACCACACCTGTTCCTAACCCACACGGAGACATGAACAGCCACCTTGGGTCAGTGTCATGAGGATAAAGGAGGGAGTGCATGAAAAGCACATAGCACCTGCAGGGGTAAGGGGCTCAATACATGATGGCTGGCAGTAATAAAACTGTTTTCTCTCCCTACCCAGGAAGAGAAAATTTTTAGTTCTTTCCTTTGAGAAGAGGTTTCTACACGGCATACCATCTTGGAAAGTGGTATGTCATCTTCTGCCCATCCTACTAGCCCTGGCCTATGGTCTGGGTCTTTTGGCCTGCTGGTAATAAAAATAAAAACCTTACATACTCCTTGTACTATAACATTTTTAAACTGCTAATGAAATTAAATTTTGCTTGTTTGAATTGCAAAGGCATAATTTTAAAAAGCTGGCTCCCAAATAATACCACTGTAGTTGTAATGTCCCTAAAACTCTCTGTAAGGCATGTAAAATGGAAACCAAATGCCTGTAAACATACACATGCCATCCTCAGGAAAAACAGTCCTTTTGTCTCTATTTGATGAAACCAGAGTCGGTGTAGGGCCATGAGTTCAGAAAGGCTGAGGAACCTACCCCACTGTACTTCCCCTCCAGCCCTTGAAGTCCAGCACTGGATAGCATGTTATTTTGCTTGGTTCTCTAGATGTAGCCTTCGTTTCACAGCTTTTACAGATTCTTTTTTGAACACTTCAAAAGAAAAATTGTATCTTCTGCTTTTAAGATCTTTTCTTTTGCCATGTAGTTAGTATCCTGCCGGGCACAGAGGCTGAATTCGCAGGGGCCGCCTTCGCTGTGCCACCAAAAAATGTGTTGTAAGCTTCTTCACATGGCCAGGTTTGAACAGTTACATTCAACTGTTCTCTCTGCAGCTATTAATGTACCTGAAAGTGCATTTGGCATGATATAAATGAGCAAGAGTTTCCTGTGAGGATTCCTGCTGGTTTTGACACGTCATGGAATCCAGTGCTGACTCTTGGTTTGCGGCTTCCAGGGATGCAAAGGCAGGATGGAGGAGGGTGATGCCTACCAAAGTCTAGAAGCATATGAATTGCCAGCAGAGCGCTAACAAAATCAGATTCCCCTCTCGGGCCACCGCCCTGGCGTCTGGTTAAGTCTGGGTTGGAACTCAGGAATCAGCCTATACAGTGTGTACCCAGGCATTCTAGTGCAGGTAATCCAGAGACCATCCTTTGAGAAACAGTGGCTTCCAAAAGGGGAAATACACGTGACCTATAAGTAAATGCTCAACATCACTATTATTTAAAGAAATATAAATTTATATAACATGATTTTTAACCTATCCAATTGGTAAGTATTTTTCTAAGTGATAATATCCAGCACAGGCAAAGACACAGCAGTGGCACTCTCCCAGGCAGAGGGGAGTGGGAACATTGACCCGTCTCAGGGGCGTGGGGCACTGGGGGCGGGGGAGGACTTGGCCATGTGTATTAAAGAGGTCTCCTCTATCCCTTTAACCCAGGAGAATACATTGAGGAATTTATCATAAAGGAGAGATCATAAGTGTGTGCAAAGTTGTAATGATACAGATGCCTAAGTAGTTTGTTGCAGTCATCAATTCTATGGAAAACAGAAATAATCTAAGTATCCAACATGAAAGCTATCTGGTTAAAAAATATGTTGGATTTAACTGATAAAAAACTATGCAGACATTAAAATGATGTGGTAGAAGGATATGTAAAGTATTGAGGTAGTTACCATGAAGTGATATTAACTGAAAAAGAAACATATATTTATAGAAACCATTTGTCCATACTTTTGTATATTTTTCAAAATTTCTATAATGAACATGCCTTTAATTTTAATAGTTGGAAAGATACTAATTAATGTTACCTTTAAAGGAGGGGGAAATTACCTTTGGCATCTGTCAGGCCTGGATTTGCATTTCTATCACTGATGGAGTGTGATTTGGGGCATTAATCTCTCTGCATTTCAGATTCCTCAACTGTAAAACTGAGTAAATGCTAACAGCATATGGGTTTATCATGAGAATTAAAAGAGATAATTATGTAAATGCACTTGACACATAATAGAGTGTATAAATGTTGGATTTTGTCTCCCTTTTCAAATTTCTGAAATCAGAAAAAGCAGTAAACTCTGGCCAAAGATCACAAACCATGAAATTTCAAGTTGTTTGTTTTGGGTACTTTTCTGAGAAAGGGTTTCTTAGGGCTTATTAGATACTGTTGGAGGTGAAAACTGGAATTTGTCATTGACACTGTAATGGGCTATTTGCAGCCTCTGGCCCTATTTGTTTTCCCTTTTGTCAGCTTTAACAATTTGGAATATTTAAATAAGTTTCCTCCTTCTACAATTTTAATAAAAGGAAATCTTATATTCCTTGTCTAGAGAGGCAGTAAAGCTCAGACTATTAAAATTTTCCATCTCCTTAAAAATCCCACAGAGTGCCAATACCATTTACAATAGCATCAAAACTGCAAAACACCTAGGAATAAACCTAAGGAAAGATGTGCCAGACTTCAAAGAAAACTATTGATAGAAAACATGGTTGAGAGATATTTTAAAAACACCTAAATAAAAGGAGGGATGTACCATGTTTATGTTCTGGAAATACCGTAAGGAGGTCAGTTTTCCCAGATTAATCTATATGTATGTTTGCCAAAAGATATAACCTAGAATGTTTACAGCAGCACTATTTGTAATGGCCAAAAATTGGCAGCAACTCAAATATTCAACAACTATGGTATATTCCCCAAATGGAATGTTATACAGCAATGATAATGGACAATCTACGATTGCAGGTAATAAAATGGGCAACTCATCAACATGATGTGGCACAAAAGAAGACATGCACAAAAGAATACATGTTGTCTGATTCCATTTACATAAAGTTCAAAAACAGGCGAAGTTAATCAGCATCATGGTTTACATTGTGGGGGACTAGTGATGGGGAAGGAGCACAGGAGGAGTTTCTGGGGGGCTGGTAATGTTCGGCCTCTTGATCTGGATTCTGGTTACATGATTGTGTTCAATTTGTGGAAATTCATCAAGCTTTCTACTAATAATATGTATATATTTGAATATATTTGATACTTCGATAAAAGGTGTAAAAAATGGGGCTTCCCTGGTGGCGCAGTGGTTGAGAGTCTGCCTGCCGATGCAGGGGACACGGGTTCATGCCCCGGTCCGGGAGGGTCCCGCGTGCGGCGAAGCGGCTGGACCCGTGGGCCGTGGCTGCTGGGCCTGCGCGCCCGGAGCCTGTGCTCCGCAATGGGAGAGGCCTCAACAGTGAGAGGCCCGCGTACCGGAAAAAAAAAAAAAAAAGTGTAAAAAATGTATAGTGTCCTTAAGACAAGAAGTATAAATAAGTCAAAGGCTGTCGTTGAAGTTATGTTTTATTAAAAACTTTCTGTTTGGTATTATTGTGATCTTTGGTGGCAAAGCCCCTCCATCCCTCTGAGAGAGGAGAGGTGCTGTGCTTATGGTGTCAGGATTGCCACAAAGGAAAGGCAGAGTGAGAGCCTACTTCATAAAGCTTCGTTTAGGGCCACTCTAGGTAGGAGAAGAGAGATAGGCAAGTAAGATTTATTGAACATCTGTTATGTGTCAAATCTTGACTGTCCATGTGCTTTTCTCCCCTGCCCCCCGATATCTTAACTCACATAACAAAACTATGAGATTATTTACCCTTTTATTAGAAAGCTGAGGCTCTGAGTAGTTAATTAACTGGGAAAATGCCAGGCAGACCAGGAGAGGACTGTGTTCGTTTCCTGAGGCTGTCGTAATAAACTATCATAAACTGGGTGGCTTAAGACAACCACAATTCATTCCTTCCTAGTTCTGGAGGCCAGAAGTCCAAAATCAAGGTATTGGTAGGGCTGCGCTCCCTCCAAAGGCTCTAGGGAACGAGGTTCCATTCCCTGCCTCTTCTAGCTTCTGATGGCTCTATCTAGGCATTCCTTGCCTGTTGATTGCATAACTCTAATCTCTGTCTTCATCTTCACATGGCTGTCTCTTTTGTGTCTTTGTTTTCTCTTCTGTCTCTTATAAGGACTCTTGTCGTTGGATTTAGAGCCCGACTCATCTTGGGATCCTTAATTATATTTGCAAAGACCCCCCCCCCCAACCTTTTTTTCTTTTCAAATAAGTTTACATTTATGGCCTCTGGGGTTTAGGACATGGATATGTCTTTTTTTGAGGAAGACCGCAATTCAGCTATAGGGTCCCAGGTTTAAAATGAAAACAAAGACAAAATCAAAACCATGAAATCTAAAATCTGTGGTAGCTCTAGTATTGGAGATTTCTTCTCTTTGGTCATAGTGGTCACAGCTGATTCTTCTATAATCATTCAGGACAACTTCTCAGGTGCCCAAAAGTGTCTTCTGTCCTGAGAAGAAACAGAATGCCTTGGAAATTTGCTACCCATCTTTCTTGCTGCTTCTAGAGGATGCTGTGGGACCCAGACCTTCCCCAGCAGGCCGACGCACCCTGTTCTCCAGCACTCTAGTGGCTACTAGCAGCTGACAGCTGCTGCCTTCTTCAGAGAGTGGCCCTTGGTCACATGGGGGCTGTCTCCATCTGGAGGTTATGCACTTCCCGCCTCCCACCAGAGGCTGATGACTGACAAGGGGTACAAGGTGCCTCTTGCGTGAAGATAAGATCAACTTTGTGGTACAGTTTATGTCCCAGAACTCACTATGGGACCACGCCAAAGCTATCTAAGCCACATCCTTGGTTAATTTTCTCTCGGCCTTATTCTGATTCTCTTGCTCTTTTTCTCCTGAGCGCACTCCCGCAATAAATCACCTTTTCAAGAATCCCCATCTCAGACTCTGCTTCTTGGAAATCCAAACTAAGACAATACCTCTGCCAGTGGCGGCAGCCTACCTTTCCTGCCAGACCCTGCGGCTTCGTTTATTTGGCAGGTGTGCACAGGTGAAGATCTTAAGGATGGGACAGTTCAGTAAGCTGAATCTCAGAATTTTGACCCTGAATGGTTCTACTGGAAAATTTTTATAAATACTCAGCTTGAAAGATCAAAATCATTAATGCCATGAGAGCAGGTCCCTGGGGCCAGGACTTGTGACCAGCCCCACAAGCCACTGGAAGGAAGATTTATTTTTATGGTGGGGATGAAATGATCAGTTCATTAATCCGAGGAAAGATTTTTCTGTCTCCTAAAATGTGATCTTATCTTTCTAATTATACTTTAAACAAGACAGTAAAACTATAGAACTCCTCAGCATTTAATTCTAGTCTGGCAGGAGGGTTGTCCAGACATCTTGGTTAGAAATGGATCAGTGGTCTTCCCTGGTGGCGCAGTGGTTGAGAGTCCGCCTGCTGATGCTGGGGACACGGGTTCGTGCCCCGGTCCGGGAAGATCCCACATGCTGCGGAGCGGCTGGGCCCGTGAACCATGGTCGCTGAGCCTGCGCGTCTGGAGCCCGTGCTCCACAATGGGAGAGGCCACAACAGTGAGAGGCCCGCGTACTGCAAAAAAAAAAAAAAAAAGAAAAGAAATGGATCAATGAGTTCCTGATGGACCTACACAATCAACATTAGTTTTTTTTAAAGGCAGCCTTGGAGGGGCATCAAGGCAGTGAAGTAGGAAGACCCTGAGCTCACCTCTTCCCACAGACACACCAAAATTACAACTACTGTCCAGCCTCCAGTAAGTGGTGTTGGGAAAACTGGACAGCTACATGCAAAAGAAACCAGACTTTCCCACACCATATACAAAAATAAAATGGATTAAAGACTTTTATGGTTTCAGGTCTTACATTTAACTACTAGAAGAAAACATAGGCAGAACACTCTTTGAAATACATTTTAGCAATATATTTTTTGGTTATGTCTCCTCAGGCAAGTGAAACAAATGCAAAAACAAACAAATGGGACTACATCAAATGAAAAAACTTCTGTACAGTGAAGGAAGTTATCAACAAAAAGGCCGCCTACTGAATGGGTGAAGATATCTGCAAATGATATATCTGATAAGGGGTTAATATTAAAAATATACAAAAACTGATATAACTCAACATCAAAAAAAGAAAAAACCCAATTAAAAAATGGACAGAGGATCTGAATAGACATTTTCCAAAGAAGACATCCAGATGGCCAACAGACATGTGATAAGATGCTCAACATTACTAATCATCAGGGAACTGCAAATCAAAACCACAATGAGATATCTCCTCACACCTATCCAAAAGGCTATTATCAAAAAGACAAGAAATGACGAGTGTTGGCAAGGATGTGGAGAAAAGGGAACCCTGGTGCACTGTAGTGGGAATGTAAATTGGTGCAGCCACTATGGAAAACAGTACGGAGGTCCTTCAAAAAATCAAAAGTAGAACTACCATACGATATGGCAATACCACTTCTGGGTATTTTACTGAAGAAAATGAAAATACTAGTTTGAAAAGATATATGCACCCCTATGTTCATTGTAGCATTATTTACAATATCCAAGATGTGGAAGCAACGTAAGTGTGTGTCAACAGATAAATGAATAAAACAGACATAGCATATACTATATACAATGGAATATATATATATATATATATATTTTTTTTTTTTTTTGCGGTACGCAGGCCTCTCACCGCTGTGGCCTCTCGCGTTGCGGAGCACAGGCTCTGGACGCGCAGCCTCAGCAGCCATGGCTCACGGGCCCAGCTGCTCCGCGGCATGTGGGATCTTCCCGGACCAGGGTTCGAACCCGTGTCCCCTGCATTGGCAGGCAGATTCTTAACCACTGTGCCACAAGGGAAGCCCTACAATGGAATATTGCTCAGCCATAAAAAAGAACAAAACCTTGCCATTTGGAACAACATGGATGAATCTAGAGAGTATTATACTAAGTGAAATAAGTCAGTCAGAGAAAGAAGAATACTGTATGATCTCACTTATGTGGAGGGGTGGTTTAAGAAGGGGAATGTGTGGTGTTATCTTACGTGTGTTCTTCTTGTGTGGAAACTGGCTGAGCAGCGGTGGATACTTCTAAGGCCTGAACATTTAGAAGCAGATGCCGCTGCACATACACCCATTTTCACACAAAGCAGAACCGCTGGTCTCAGGGCAAGGTGACTGGGAATTTGAGCAGAGACAGTTTGAGACTCTCCTGGTGAGTGCTCCGGCATTAGTGTGATCCAGCCACTCCCTGTGACTCCTGTGGCTACCATGATACTCATGGCCTCTGTGCTTTTCTCTGCAGGTCTGCTCCTTCATCACTTGTTTGCCATAAGCCTTAACCCAACTATATGTCTGTATTTACTTTTAACTTCAGATCCCACTGCCGAGAATCTCTTTTTATCGGTATTTCTTAGTTCATATTCTAGAACGGGAATCCGATAGACCATTCCTATCTTTTTTGTGCCAGGCTGCATCATCTCAGCTGCCTGGCCAGCCTTCACATTCCACATCTTGGATCAAGAGTCTACCCCGAACCTATCATCCAGGGTCTGGCTGGGGTGCAGGTTGAGGAAGAAACTCATGTGTTGCAATACATAGCTGTATAAAGGCTGCCTCTTTCACGTGGATAGTATCTGGGGCAGGAAAAGGTACTGATATATCTAGTGCTGCCATTCAAGCTTCCATTCTTTTCACAATGTGCGGGAGAGGCCCGAGAAAGGCAGAGTCTCTTCAACCCCAACATGTAAGCCATGCTCCATCATCCTTAGGCAACCAGGAGGGACCAAGTCTCCTCTATTGTCATGTGGCTTAGTGAAAATAGCCCAGGGCCAAGTCAAGAGGCCTGGTTCCGCCCCAGCCCTGACAGTAAAATGCAGTGGGCCCTTCACATTCCTAGGCTTCATCACAGTTTAGATTAGACCCTTTTCAGGGTCCCCTTTGCTCGTAAACTCTCACAGCCATAGTGTAGCGTTCAGGAGAGGGACCTGAGAGTAACACTGGCCTCCCCGCTTGCACCTCAAAAGTTGATTCTTAACCCAGCAGACTGAGGTATACTGTTAAAACATTAGTTTCATCAAGCCACTCTTCTGATCAAACTCTTGAAGGGCTTCTTAGCTCACTTAGGATTAAAGCCCACGTCCCCAATGTGGCCTAGAGCACCCTGCATCATCTCACCCCCTCACCTCCTCTCTAGTCTCACCATCCACTTGGCTCATCCTACTCCATTCCAGACACAGGCCCCCTTGCTGGTCCTCAAACGCACTTGCTATCCTTTGTACACTTGCTATCCCTTTGACTGGAAATGCTCTTCCCCCAGATACTCGTGTGAACCCCCTCCATCCAGTCTATATGGACTAGCAGTCCCCAGCACTCCCAATCCCTGTTCCCCTGTTTTTGTTATATCCAGAGTCCTTAACAACTGGTATCTTTATTAATTTGTTCATTATGTACCCCACCACCTACCGATACATTAGAATATAAGCTTCAGGAAAGCAGAAACTTTGGTTTCCCCACTCTCACTGTGCTCCTCAGTGTTCAGAACAGTGTCTGGTACACGTCTGTTGATTGAATGAGTGGAGACATAAATCAGTAGATGTTGGGGACAAGTGTCATGTTTCAGCTGTCCACATCCTCTATTGTGTGTGATAGTGTCTGAACACACAGCTTGCCTCCCTCTGTAGGTGGGTGGATCCTCTTCCTCCTGCCCCCTGGCAGGGTGTGGGCATGTGACCTAGGCTTGCCCAGTCAGATCCCAGCCTGGGACTTTGGATCAGGATCGAGTGACAAACACTGAGGGCTCTTCATCTTCATCTACAGTAGCTGTGCCGTGCCCAGGGCATCACTGCTGGACTCCATGGCAAGTTTCCTACTGCTGTTTCTGTTGGCTCTGGCTTCCCATGCATTCCATGAGCCTCTGATAATCTTCCAACAAATTTCCTTTCTGCTGAAGGGAGCCAGAAAATTTCTAGAGCTTGCAACCAAGCACCCTGACCAAAACAATAGATGTCATTAATTTGGGGCTTCTCAGAGGTTGCTGCCATAGTTATACTTCTTTTCATTGTTTTGAGTTGCCTAATCAATCTATTGATTTATTTCAAAGACTGGTTTATATGTTTATAGGAGAGATAAATGAGACAGTTTGGGGTTTTATTTGATCAATTTCCTGACTTGCTTTCAAAGGGATTGTTAGCAGATTAGCTCCTGGAGAGAGGGACGGGGTGTTTTTTTTTTCCTTTATTTTTTATACAGCAGGTTCTTATTAGTTATCTGTTTTATACATATTAGTGTATATATGTCAATCTGAATCTCCCAATTCATCCCACCACCATCACCCCCCCCCTTTGGTGTCCATACGTTTGTTCTCTACATCTTTGTCTCTCTTTCTGCCTTGAAAACTGGTTCATCCATATCATTTTTCTAGATTCCACATATATACGTTAATATACAATATTTGTTTTTCTCTTTCTGACTTACTTCACTTTGTATGACAGTCTCTAGATGCACCCGCATCTCTACAAATGACCCAATTTGGTACCTTTTTATGGCTGAGTAATATTCCATTGTATATATGTACCACATCGTCTTTATCCATTCATCTGTTGATGGGCATTTAGGTTGCTTCCATGACCTGGCTATTATAAATAGTGCTGCGATGAACATTGGGGTGCATGTGTCTTTTTGAATTATGATTTTCTCTGGGTATATGCCCAGTAGTGGGATTGCTGGGTCCTATGGTAATTCTATTTTTAGTTTTTTTAAGGAACCTCCATACTGTTCTCCATAGTGGCTGTATCAATTTACCTTCCCACCAACAGTGCAAGAGGGCTCCTTTTCTCCACACCCTCTCCAGCATTTGTTGTTTGTAGATTCTCTGATGATGCCCATTCTAACTGGTGTGAGGTGATACCTCATTGTAGTTTTGATTTGCATTTCTCTAATAATTAGTGATGTTGAGCAGCTTTTCATGTGCTTCTTGGCCATCTGTATGTCTTCTTTGGAGAAATGTCTATTTAGGTCTTCTGCCCATTTTTGGATTGGGTTTTTTTTTTTTTCTAATATTGAGCTGCATGAGCTGTTTATATATTTTGGAGATTAATCCTTTGTCTGTTGATTTGTTTGCAAATATTTTCTCCCATTCTGAGGGTTGTCTTTTCATCTTGTTTGTAGTTTCCTTTGCTTTGCAAAAGCTTTTAAGTCTCATTAGGTTCCATTTGTTTATTTTTGTTTTCATTTCTATTACTCTAGGAGGTGGATCAAAAAAGATCTTGCTGTGATTTATGTCAACGAGTGTTCTTCCTATGTTTTCCTCTAAGAGTTTTATAGTATCCGGTCTTGCATTTAGGTCTCGAATCCATTTTGAGTTTATTTTTGTGTATGGTGTTAGGGAGTGTTCTAATTTCATTCTTTTACATGTAGCTGTCCAGTTTTCCCAGCACCACTTATTGAAGAGACTGTCTTTTCTCCATTGTATATCCTTGCCTCCTTTGTCATAGATTAGTTGACCATAGGTGTGTGGGTTTATTTCTGGGCTTTCTATCCTGTTCCATTGATCTATATTTCTGTTTTTGTGCCCGTACCATACTGTCTTGATTACTGTAGCTTTGTATAGTCTGAAGTCAGGGAGTCTGATTCCTCCAGCTCTGTTTTTTTCCCTCAAGATTGCTATTCAGGGTCTTTTGTGTCTCCATACAAATTTTAAGATTTTTTGTTCTAGTTTTGTAAAAAATGCCATTGGTAATTTGATAGGGATTGCATTGAATCTGTAGATTGCTTTGGGTAGTATAGTCATTTTCACAATATTGATTCTTCCGATCCAAGAACATGGTATAGCTCTCCATCTGTTTGTGTCATCTTTGATTTCTTTCATCAGTGTCTTATAGTTTTCTGAATACAGGTCTTTTACCTACTTAGGTAGGTTTATTCCTAGGTATCTTATTCTTTTTGTTGCAATGGTGAATGGGATTGTTTCCTTAATTTCTCTTTCTGATCTTTCATTGATAGTGTAGAGGAATGAAAGAGATTTCTGTGCATTAATTTTGTATACTGCAACTTTACCAAATTCATTGATTAGCTCTAGTAGTTTTCTGGTGGCATCTATGTATAGTATCATGTCATCTGCAAACAGTGACAGTTTTACTTCTTCCTTTCCCAATTTGTATTCCTTTAATCTCTTTTTCTTCTGATTGCCGTGGCTAGGACTTCCCAAATATGTTGAATAATAGTGGTGAGAGTGGACATCTTTGTCTTGTTCCTGATGTTAGAGGAAATGCTTTCAGTTTTTCACCATTGAGAATGATGTTTGCTGTGGGTTTGTCATAGATGGCCTTTATTATGTTGAGGTAGGTTCCCTCTATGCCCACTTTCTAGAGAGTTTTTATCGTAAATGGGTGTTGAATTTTGTCAAAAGCTTTTTGTGCGTCTATTGAGATGATCATATGGTTTTTATTCTTCACTTTGTTAATATGGTGTATCACGTTGATTGATTTGTGTATATTGAAGAATCCTTGCATCCCTGGGATAAATCCCACTTGATCATGGTGTATGATCCTTTTAATGTATTGTTGGATTCTGTTTGCTAGTAGTTTGAGGATTTTTGCATCTATATTCATCACTGATATTGGTCTGTAATTTTATCTTTTTGTAGTATCTTTCTCTGGTTTTGGTATCAGGGTGATGGTGGCCTGAGTTACCAGAATGGGTTTGGGAGTGTTCCTTTCTCTGCAATTTTTTGGAAGAGTTTGAGAAGGATAGGTTTTAACTCTTCTCTAAATGCTTGATAAAATTCACCTGTGAAGCCATCTGGTCCTGGACTTTTGTTTGTTGGAAGAGTTTTAATCACAGTTTCAATTTCATTACTTGTGATTGGTCTGTTCATATTTTCTATTTCTTCCTGGTTCAGTCTTGGAAGGTTATACCTTTCTAAGAATTTGTCCATTTCTTTCAGGTTGTCCATTTTATTGGCCTAGAGTTGCTTGTAGTAGTCTCTTATAATGCTTTGTATTTCTGCAGGGTCTGTTGTAACTTCTTTTTCATTTCTAATTTTATTGATTTGAGTCCTCTCCCTCTTTTTCTTGATGAGTCTGGATAAAGGTTTATCAATTTTGCTTATCTTTTCAAAGAACCAGCTTTTAGTTTTATTGATCTTTGATATTGTTTTCTTTGTTTCTATTTCATTTATTTCTGCTCTGATCTTTATGATTTCTTTTCTTCTACTAACTTTGGGTTTTGTTTGTTCTTCTTTCTCTAGTTCCTTTAGGTGTGAGGTTAGATTGTTTGAGATTTTTCTTGTTTCTTGAGGTAGGATTGTATTGCTATAAACTTCCCTCTTAAAACTGCTTTTGCTGCATCAAGAGGGATGGGGTCTTATTCAGTTTTATAACCCTCAGGGTACCAGGGCAGTGTCTCGAACAGTACCTGGTACTCATGTCACCTTCATGGGATGGAATCGAAATTGGGGAGGCTGAGCAAGATAAACTTGTCAGGCTGAACTTCCCCTCTAAGGGATAGGTGAAACCATGAAACTCCTCGACAGCAATTCTCTCTGGATGATGTTAGGAGTGGTTATAGGAATCTCCTTATATCTGTTAGAGGGTCTTGATGTTGTCTGCTACACCGCTGAGTCCCTTTTAGAAGGTCTCAGAAGGACATTGTTTTATGGTCTCAATGCCAGTGCTTCTCTTGAACTACTAGTTTGAGTTTTTGACTTTTGGACATGGTGAATCACACAAGTCAGCCATTCTCAAAGGTGTGCAGTTGGCATTTTGGATGGGACAGTTCTGCTATTTAGGACTGTGTTATGCACTGTAGGATATTTAGCCTTCCTGACCCCACACACTGAAAGTACAAAGCAGCCCCAAGTCATTCTGAAGAAATAAATGTGTACTAATAGGACCTCCTTCCCCACTCCAGATGGGTGGCATCTGAAGCTATGTTTTTGCTCTTTGCTTTGGCCATTAGGAAGCTCAGAGCCAAATCTAGTGAGTGCCTTCAAGAACTAGAAAGGCTCTCATAAGAGGCAAATTTATACTATTCTTGCAAAAGGATATTTTAATTTTTCTTTGCATATTTTTTCAACTGAATTTCCTTATTGTTTTTCGTTGGTTTTTACATATTTATATGCATTCTATAAGCCTCATCAATTTTTTTTAACAAGATGGAGTCCAAGTAAATAATAAAATAGTGTAAAATCATTTGGGTAGTTCATGTTGTTAGATGCTTTCCTTTCATTTGTGACATCTGCACCAGTCTCTTGCAGGAGCTTGTCTTTCGTGGGATGCTTCAGGAATATAAGCCCTCGTAGAAACACATCTAATGTCATGTGTCTGTTGCACCTAGTAGTGCTGTGAGAGAGGCCTTCTGTGTCCAGATAATCTCAGTCAGTTGTAAAGTGACTTTTCAAAGATGATCTGTTGGGTATGGGCTGGCGAAATAAAAAAGGAAATCCCCTAAAAGAAACAGCAGTATATATCTGGTGACACCCACTAGCTCAGGAGGTGAGGAAGAATAAAGATGCACAGTCTAACTCTTAAAACTGCAGGAGCGCATATTCTGGCTAGAATGTAGCTCCCCAGACATCTGTTGGTGACATCTACAGTCAGACATGCATCATTGGAGGGATCTGTAAATTATCTGGGGGACAGTTTAATGACCTACAGAGCAGCACATCCCAGCAGCACAGATAACATCTTCAGAATAGGGCAAGAGAATTAATTTAGGTGGGAGAAGAGAGACTGGTAAGGTGGATGAGTGGGCAACAGGGCTCAATGGGAAGGACCCCTCGGAAATAATAACCTTGAAAGCAGGAGTGTGGGAGACGAGTAGCGCAGTTTTGTGTATTTCAGCTAGGGTTAAGCAGGAAATAGGAGGTGACTAGCACAGCTTAGGAGAACAGAGGAGGAAACGGTCCTTTCAAAGAGGAGGAAAGTAAAAAAGGAAACTGGATTCCAAAAAACAGAAGCCAGTTCCTCCTTCCATCCCCACCTTCCATTTAAAAGGAATAAATAGGAAGAGTAGCAACCCATTATGGTCGACTCTGAATGTTTTCTTAGATATCTTAAGACAACAACTTTCAAGCTTTTACTGTGTTGAAACCTTTTTATTTCCCAAATGAAGTTTTGCAGAGTTCCCTCAGCGTGTAAGCTCTGTGAGGACAGGGATTTTTGCCTTGTTGCTTACTCTTTTATCCCCAGACTCTGTCACCCAGTAGGCACTCAATAAATATTTGTTAAATAGACTAATGAATAAGTAGGATGGTAGTTGGGCTGAAAAAAATCACTGCTTTTCTAGCAGATACCAGAGTTCCTTAGGGAAAGAACCTTATTTTAGGGAAATTCCTTGATAAATCACCTGGGGGAAGAAGGCAACCAAGACACAACTAAAGGCTTTGTGTAAATAATAAAACTGAATTTGTTGGTGGCAGGGGTGGGTAGCAAAGAGAGAGAGGAGGAAGAGGGACGGAGAGGATGAGTGACAGGGCTGGTTATGAACAGCTGTGACTAATACTCTTCCATTACAGGCTGTGTGGTACTGTGTAGAAACTCCTTATCATTCCCAATCCTCCAGCAAAAATATAGTTCAGACATCTTCCTTATGTGTGAGATTGGGAAGCATATCAAGAGGTAAGGGGCTGAGTTCTTTGTCTGGGTCAATACGAAGAAGATAAAAAACAAAGCAAAACAATAAAAACCTACATGACCCTGATTGACAAAGTCAGTAAAAACAAAGTATGAGATACAGGTGACTAGGAAAAGGTACACCTCTAAGAAGTTGAAGAAATCTTGAGGGGAGCTTTTATTTCTCCCTGGTTGTAGAATGGGGGGTGGAGCTGATTTTGTCTAGATATTAAAGGATGGCTGATGTCAGGGAGACAAACAAAGCAGAGGAAGCAGACGAGCAGACGAAAAGAGACACCCAGAACTCTGCTCCTTCCCCCGTCCCCCTTCTCATTGTACCCCAAGTCCTGTGGAACTTTTAAGAGCTCAGAACAGATCAATGAGAAGGAAGTTTGGGAGAGTTGGGGGCTGGTGGGGGGAGGGAAAGATGAGCTGAGGAATGGGGCACTGGGGTTTAGATCCAGGACCATGGTATAGTGGGGATATTCCTGAGATGGTTATATCCCCAATTCCCCGAATCATGTATGTCTGTCATTTCCTTATCTATACAACTGGGGTAACAACAGCTACCCTCCAGAGAGGGTGAAAGGTTCATACACATTTGTATTAAGAGAGCCACAAAACTGTTGAGGTTTAGGTGACATCTAGACCCATCCCAGTTAGGACGCCTTCCTCCACACCAGCCTGGATGTGTGGGCATTGAAATTCACACCTCAGGCAAAATAACCAATGGCTCTGCTCCCCAGTGGTCTATTGGGGTCACTTGCAAATTGTCAAAGCAGCAAATTTTAAATCCTTAGCTGCAAAATTGTGTGTTTAAAAAAAAAAATCCCCAGCTGTAAAGGGTTCAGAGTGAGTGCCACTCTTGTCGGCTTCTTGTTGGAGATGGTGTCCCAGAACGGCAGGACCTGAGTGTCCCACAACAGCACCCGCTGAGAGCCCACTTTCCTGCTCCTCCCCACACTCAATACCTGTTTCCGGTAAGAGGCTGCCTACTGTGAGCAGTAGGCAGATGGGAAGAGATCCTAACTAAATGTCTTCAGGATGCAGGCATCCTTCCAGGGCCCATCTGTACACGTGGAGAGGTGGGACCAGAAACCTGACGCGAAGGGAGAAGTGCTTGTGGCGGCTGCCAGTGACTGGGAGGGGGCTCCCTCCCCTGCCGCTCCCCAACTCCCCATCTCCCCCCTCCCCCTTCCCCCTCCCCCCAACTTCCCTCTCTCCTTTCCCCCTCCCCCCTTCCCCTCTCTTCTGCTGCCCCTGGATGTCCAGTTTTCCAGAGCGGCCTCTGGCAATGCACTGTAAACAATCTCTCCGATGCCTGAAAGGGAGCTCATCCCCAAGCCCGGTGCCTTCTCAGGCAAATGTGGCTAAAGGGGCTGCCTTCTGTCTCAAGGCAGTCCTGTCCCTCCCTTCCTCCAGCACAGGAACTGGGTAGCAAAGAACCTGGCTGAGGAAGAGAAAGTGGAGGAGGAAGACGAGAAAATGGAGAGAGCGCTGGGTGCTCTCCACCCATTTCTTGGCACCCAGAAGGCCCAAGAAGCTTAAGGTCGTTCACTCATCACCTCATTCACTCAGTCACCCCCTTGTTGGTTAAGTTCCCGAGCGGGGCCCATTGTGGATACTGGACACACAAAACTAAGAGCAATTGTATTTCCCCTTTTGGGGTTCACAGTCCAGAGGCAAAGATCTCCCATACAAGGAACGGAATGATGTCCTGCAATGTGCGATCGCCTCATTCATTCACTGATCATCCACCATGTGGTGGATGTTGCTCTAGGCTCCGGGATTGTGCCTTCAGAGGGTGTTCGGGGAGCTCCCGGAAGGGTGGGGCATCCAACTCATCACCTCGGAGTCTCCCCTGCCTGCCTCCCCGACACCCAGTTAAAGGTGGGAACCCTGTAGTCAGAATGCTGTTCTGCCCCTACCACCAATGAGCGACCCCATGCCCCCACGGGGTGGTGGCATGTGGAGGGGGCCTGGCCCTGGAGTGGGCTAAGAGGCCACACTGCCCTTAAGAGTGAGTTCCCCGTGGGATACAGACAAGCAGTGGCCATATTCTTATTCCAAAGTTAACATGAGACCTAGACAAGTTTGAGATGGGGGGGCGGTAGATGATGGTGATGGTGAGAACTATTTGCAACATAGTGAAAATATCTTTATTTGTGGTAAAAGAGGACATTTAATCTCCATTTACAAATGTCATAGGATGGCATTTTCCAAACTGGGTCTGAAGAATACTGGTTTCTCTATAGAAATATTTTTTAAAATGTCTTATGTTTTATGTTAATTTTTCATCTGTCAGTTAAATAAAATCCAAGTAGCTTTCTTTTAATTGCAGAACTGCTCAGTGCCTTGGCTGTCATGAAGCACAGTGTGACTCTCCAAGGATGCAGAGATTTTCAAACTTGCTTGTGTAGGACCTATTGAATTTGGGGAGTCTCTTGGTGTTCAGGAGAATATAGGTTATGAAATGTAGCTCTGATGTTTTGGGAAGTTTTGGAATACTGTGGCTTATGATGGTGTGTGTTCCCTGAATTGCCCTAGAAAGAAACATGTATTAGGTGCTTAACAGATGTGCAAGACAGGAAGATCTGGGCCTTTGCGGAACCTCGAAACGCAGTTATCTGAAGGCAGAGATGGGGTGGCTTTTCTTCAGCTCCCTTTTATCAACAATCGGGGACACTTAATTCTCTGCCTTTGCCCAGAATCCACACAGTGGATGGCAGTGCCTGTCCAGTGTTCTGCCAGCAGCCATGCCTGTCCTGTAATCCTCACATGACTGGGGAGGCCTCAGTGGCACAGATAGTCATTTATGTGGATCCCCTGCTGTGGCCTGCTCTAAGAGCAGGGACATGCCCCAGGATGTTTGCAGCATGCTACTTCTCTGACTTTCCTGGAAGTATCCTTCAAAAGATAAAAGCCCCATGCTGATGGACCCAAGGCTGGGGGCTTGGTCTGAGCCCTAGACTCTGCGCTCACTGTTGGAGTAGAGAGAGTGCACACGTCTTCATCAGGAGGATACTCTAACAATGGTGACTTCATGCGTCATCTGTAGCTCAGAGATTTACATGTGTTAGAATGGATAGGCCCTCAGAGGCCTTTTATATCGACCTCTCTATTTTCTAGGCATGACCGTTCATAGAGATTAAGTGATGTGCCTAACCTCTCTAAACCTCAGTTTTCTGTAAAACGGAAACTTTAGGGATGAGGAACTAATTATGAACACTCACATTTTGTCACAGAATATCTTCCATGTTATCTCATTTAATCTTTGCAATGGCAATCTGATGTATATATCATTGATTGCTCCATCTTCCAGAGGAGGAACCCAAAACAGAGGAGATTGCCCCTTGGTCCAAATTCCAGTTAGTGAGTGATGGAACCAGCGTTTTCAATGCTTCAGCTCAAGCTCTTGTCACCTCATCATTCCACAGAGAAAAGATTTGTTTTAGAAATTCTTGACTTGGTGTTTTAAGAAAAATCTTTGAGGAAGGACAAGGTTCAGCTATAGTATGTGAACCAGGATCAACTGTTCTGACTTTTGCTGGTCCTGCCCACAGTAGATGACATAAACTGAGTTATGTGAGAATGAACAGCCCACAGTTATTGATCATCAAGGGCTTACTAGGAACCCAGCTTTGTTCAAAACACTTTAAATGAATAGGAACTCTAATTCTCCCCACGACCTCGTGGAGTAGGTATCATCATCCTAAGTTTATAGGTGTGAAAACTGAGGCTCAGAGTGGTGAATGGAATTTGCCCCAGTCAGTGGCTCAGCTTGCGTCAGAGCTATTTGGGGGCGTTGTCACTTCAGTGCCCCTGCTCTTGGTGGCCTTTGTTTTACCTCAGCTTCTCCTGGTCTCTTGCATCATTTATTGAGCACTGACAGTTTGCCTGGTGTTGCTGGAGATGGGGGCCCTCAGGGCTGACAGTGATGGAAGTCACATTGGCAGGAGGAACTGGTATCTGGGTCTCTCTTGTCAAAATTTAGCCATTCCAGACACCTGGCCAGCCCAGAGGTGCAGAGCAAGAATGAGACCAGTAAGAGCCTGGGGCAACAGAGGAGGTGACCTGTATCTCTCAGCTAGGTTTGAGATTCACCCAGAACTTCACTGTGTGGGGTTTGAAGGACACCAGGAGGGGATAAGGGGAGAGGAGAAGCAGGTTTTCTCCCTGTAACAATGGAAGTGTTTCAGGTTGACTTTGTCCCAGTGGCACCAAGGAGAATTGCAAAATTCTCCCTAAAGGAACATACATTAGAGAGTGAAACTAGTGCTGCGCTATGACTGCTCCAGAGGGCATTATTCGTATAAAAAGAGGGCGTGGTGATGCAGGAGCTGCCATTCACTTGGAGTCCAGTGGAAAGGGTGCCCTTGGAATTCTGCAAGCTTCCTAGTTTCTTACAAGAAAGCACATGGTGACCTGAACTGTAATGAATCCTCCCCCAAAGACTCCCACACCCAGGTCTTGGTTAATCTTACTGGTCAATACCTCCTTGGCTTAACCTCAGAACAACTCAGTAGTGAGGAGAGGAAAAAGTACATATGAATTGCCTATGAGCTGGAGAATGGATTGGGTCTCCGGTTACAGAGAGCATCCAGCATTACCATAGGTGCAGACTCCAGTTGACTGAGGGCACCTCCTGAATCTACACATTCCATTTATCCACCCTTTTATTTAACTGATTCATTTACTCACTCAGCAAACATTTATTGACATTTATTAAGTGCTGCTCTGCTAGACGCTAGGGATGAAGATAAGGTGACTATGATTCCTGTTCTCCAGATAAAGAAAAACAAATTAAAACTAGCTTTGCGGATTAGAAAGAGACATTAGTAGAAAAATGTACCAACTCCAAAGTGGATGGCAAGGAAGGTGCGGACGAGGGGCAGGGAGTGGGAGGGGAATGAGGGAGAGCATTCCGGCAGAGGAAGTTCATTAAGGGGAACCAGAGTGAAGCATCCAGATGGCAGAGTCTCTAGCTTGATGGGTTCTGTTTTATTCAGGCTGCTGCCCAAATAGGAAATGAGAAAGTACCTGTGATAGGGTGTTGTACTGATAAATCAAAAAGAGCCACTTTTCCACTTTTAGGTATTAGATGATTAGTTCTGGGCTGTGCTGAGGTACAGGTCCCTTTCTGGCAGGCAGCCTAGTTACAGGTAGCTCAGGCTCCCGTGGCTGCAAAGCTGTTAGGAATCCCGAAAGAATCCAGTTCACAAATTCATTAAAAATTACTTTTGGGCCAACATTGACCACTTTCCTTTGCTAAGCACTGTGCTAGGAGCTTTACGACGTTATCTCCAACCCTCACAAAAGCCCAGGAGGCAGGCCTGATGATTCTCATTTACAGAGGAGGAAACTGAGGCTGCTGGAAGTAACTGATTTGCCAGAGTTGCACAGATAGGGAAAGCCAAAAACCAAGATTCAAATTGTGTATATCTGACCCCAGTGGAACCCTACTCCTTTGGGAGGGTCAGTTTTATTTCCTCAAAAGTAAAATTCTGAGTAATCTGGGAGCGAGCTTGGTCCAAGAATGATGGTACTACAGGGTTATTTCTCCTTTTTCTCTCAGTTCAGGGGAAATATAACGTGAACAATGTTGTCTTTGGTTTATGGGGTGATTTTTAAAAAATGATTTGGTGTTTTCCATATTTTCCAAAGGCCAGGCTTTACTTTACCAATGGAAAAGAGCAAACTTTACATGAAAAAGAAAATACAGTTATGGTAGTATTTTAATCCTGACCTATGTCCTGTAGGTTTCTAAAAATAAAATTGGGAATTGGTATCTAATTGTATTTAGCTCCACAGAGGCCAAGATCTCTAGTGGAAAAAAAGTTGTCTCCCCCTACTTCAGAAGTTATTAATTCCCCTTTACCTCTCTCATGAGAGTTTTTTTTGGCTGACTGGGGACTCTTTTGTTATATAATTACTTGAGATGATTAAATTCTAGTAAATGTCTTTGACAGCATCCCAAACAGTAGGTATATGATTCATTCATCTTTTGAGGAACTTCCAGGGACCTTTCTTCAATACTCACCTACCTTCTGTCTTGGGAGAGGGCATTGTGAACATATTAAAACCACGCTTTTAAGTTTTGATTAATAAAATTTTAATCCTCCCATGAGAGTGGTATTAATAAGAATGTTCTCTGGGGCTGGGGTGGTTATTTTGTCAAAGTAGTTGTAGTAAGTATCCCCAAGTATTAGTTTTCTATGGCTGCTGTAACAAATTTAGTGTCTTAAAAACACAAATTTATTATTTTACAGTTCTGGAGGTCAAAAATCAAAAATGCGTCTCACTGGGCTAAAAGCAAGGTGTTGGCATGGCTGTGATTCTTTCTTGAGGCTCTAGGAGAAAATCCTTGCTTTTTCTAGTTCTTAGAGCTCACTACATTTCTTGGCTCAGGGCCCCCTGCCTCCATCTTCAAAGCCAACAATATTGTATCTCTCTGACCATTCTTCCAAGGTCACATCTCTCTCTGATTCTCTTCTGTCTCCCTCTTCCACTTTTAAGGGCCTTTATGATAATTTTGGGACCACCCAGATAATCCAGGATAATCTTCCCATCTCAATGTCCTTAACTTAATCACGCCTGCAAAGTCCCTTTTGCCATGTAAGTTAACATATTCACAGGTTCTTGGGATTAGGGCATAGGCATCTTTGGGGGGTCATTATTGTGCCTACCACTTTGTGTGAGTGTGTGTGGTGAGGGAGGACACTGGGGAGAAGGAAATAATCATCATGCAAAAGGTTTTTAAGGCAAGGAAACCATGGACTTATTCCCAGCACTCAGCTTGCTCTTCTAAGTTGGGTCTTGAGGATCTTTCTGATGGCCTCCTCCTTAATTACCCACACCCAGACTCCATGAGCTGAGGGCCCATGCCAGGGTCATAGTGAACACTGGTTGTTTCTCTCTGGTGATGTAGATCCAATGGGCTCACTCATTTTTGAAAATGCAGAGGCCCAGGGGAAGGGAACCATCGTTCACTGAGGGTTTGCTATACACCAGGTTATTTCCATGTATAATTTTATTGTCAAAACAAACTGATGGATTGGGTGCTGTTGCCCTCATTTTATAGATGAGGGA
Organism: Aethalodelphis obliquidens; assembly: GCF_003676395.1. Lineage (NCBI taxonomy): Eukaryota > Metazoa > Chordata > Mammalia > Artiodactyla > Delphinidae > Aethalodelphis > Aethalodelphis obliquidens. The sequence goes on along the minus strand of NW_020837951.1, from coordinate 68,704,045 downwards.
AAAAGAGATGTTAAGTAAACTGGCCAAATTAAAAAAGCCAGTAAGTGGCAGAACTGGGATTCAAACTCCATTCAGTCTGGTTTAAAATCGGCTTTCTTTTCACATTTATGAACATGCTGTTTCTCAGGGGCCAAGGTCACACCACTAGTTTAAGGCCGGAGCTTAATTCCAACACTAGTGCCTTTTTGTCTCTGCTGTATTTATGCATCTGGTATGATCAGAAGGGTTTGGACCACTGGTGTAGACTAAGTCAGCTACCGAAAAAGAAAGTGCACTGGATTCTTCAGTTTGGCTAACAGCTATGAAGAAGTAGATTTTAATCTTAGGAGGTTTAAATTTCTAGAGGTTAGGTGAGAGTTTCTTCTATTTTTGGAGTTTGTTTGTAAATCTCTAAGCCTTAATTTTTAAAAATTTTACAATGTATTTATCGCTAATTGCAATTAGGATCAAACCAGTCTGGTGGTCTATATGACAGACCAAGAGACTTGGGAGAATTTCTAGGCCTTGGGGATAAGCTGAAATAATATACCCCAGAAAACCCACAACCGATTTTAAAACCAGGTTGATAGTGCCTCTAATTTACAGTACCTCAAAGTGCTGAATCCTCTGATTATGTGAAATGATTAAGCTTTCTCTAACCAAAGGCAAATAGAAGAATCTTTTTACCGTGCAAAGAACAATAACACTGGCTGTGCACATTCATTCAACTTAGGGAAGGATGTGTGTGGGTACGTTAGGGTTTTATTATTATTTTTGTCTTTTCACTTTCCTTTCTTTCTTCCCATTTTATGCTCAATGGGCATGGCAGGAGCAAATAAAAACAAAAAGAGCCACAAACTTGTTCAGAATTCATTAACTCCAAAGGGTGCTTCTACTACTTGGGTAAGGTAGAAGAATCCTCCCCAGGGTCATCAGGAAACCCTCCCTGAATGCACAGCTCTAGAAAGTATGAGCCCAGCCTCTCTGCTGCACCGAAGAAGTATACAGCTAGATTTGGAAAATCACAGCATTTATAATGCTTGATGACAGAGCCTGTAAGAGTGGGGAAAGTAAAGAAGAGAAGCTTTGGGACAATCACGCCAAGAAGTGGGTGTTGGGCAGAAGACAATGTGAAAAGTGGAGGCCTCGGTTGGTAAGAGAGAGAAAACAAAATAATTATGAAGCACAGGCCCAGACACCCCACTTCCTGGAAGGACTGGCAAAGGCTTGGCAGTGCTCTGCCTTCACAAAGAACTCTGCCTTTGAAGTTCTTGAGTATGTACAGGAGAGCAGAGGCTTAGCAGGAAGGACACATCAGAGTAGAGCAGAACACAGTTGACTGCAAGGATGTCTCACGTGCTAAACCATTTTTCCCAAGCCGTTAGTCTTGAGCCCCCACCTCCCCACTTTTATTATAAATTCAGAAAACAATTGAAACTTAGACTCATCTTGCTTCACAAAAATATAAGATTTGGTGGATTAAAGCTGGCCACAGCTTCGTTGCTACTTTTTCTACTGCTTTTAACATGAGCAGGCTCTGTGACTGTTTTGACCAACAAGATATGGCAGAAGTGGTGCTGGGTCAGTATCAAGGACCAGGTCATGAGATACCAGCAGCTTCCACTTACTGTCTCTTGGAACCCAGCCATCATGCTGTGAGGAAACCAAGCCGCCTCTTTCTCTCTCTTTTTTTAAAGGAACATTTATTTATTTATTTACTTATTTATTTATTGGCTGTGTTGGGTCTTCGTTGCTGCACGTGGGCTTCCTCTAATTGCGGCGAGCAGGGGCTACGCTTCGTTGCAGTGCGCGGGCTTCTCATTGCGGTGGCTTCTCTTGTTGTGGAGCACGGGCTCTAGAGCACAGGCTCAGTAGTTGTGGCACACGGGCTTAGTTACTCCGCGGCATGTGGGATCTTCCTGGACCAGGGATTGAACCCATGTCCCCTGCATTGGCAGGCGGATTCTTAACCACTACGCCACCAGGGAAGTCCCTTTTTTTTTTTTTTTCCAAGACACCTCGTAAAGAGGCTCACATGTAAAGGAACTGAGGCCCCTGACAGATAGCCCCAACTGAGCTCCCAGCCAATAGGCAGGACCAATTTACTAGCCATGTAAGTGATCCATGTAAGGCCAATCCTGCCTCTTGGCCTTAAAGTGCTGAATCCTCTGATTATGTGAAGTGATTAAGCTTTCTCTAACCAAAGGCAAATAGAAGAATCTTTTCTCTAACCAAAGGCAAATAGAAGTAGAGCTTCTGGCCTCAAATGGCCTGTCCCAGCTGATGCCATGCCAATCAGATATGAGCCGTCTCCTGTGAGCTTTGCCCAATTGCAGATTCATATGGAAAATAAGCCACTAACTTGAGAGTGGTTTGTTGTGCAGCAATAGATAACTAGAACAAAGGAGATTGGGCTAAGCGAGGGATGAAAACTACTGTTTAATGCCACACCACGGCAGACATTACCTATCAGTCACCAAACTTTTTGCCTCCCTGAGTTCAGAAACCTTAGCAGCAGTACTCTGGGCAGTCATTACCAACTGATCAGGGATGACATCAAACAATGTGTCCTCTCTGGGCTAAATGGTAAGTGGCTGAGGTATAGATATTAAATGCGCTGACCCTGAACTTGGGAGTTCCTTTGGTCACATTCCATTCTAGAGAGAGAGAATGACATTCTCCATGCAGGAACCTGCTTGGAACCTGATTGCATTATGAAATGGAAAGTTGTCACCTCTGCCTCTTTCATGACTCACTAGGTGGTGGTAACTCTTGACACTCCCTGGTACCTCTGGAGTCAAGGATGAATGCATTTTCCATTTTCTTCCCTTTACCACCCGAAGCAGCCTAATGGATATCTGATGGGTTACACCCAAATGACCCTACTACAAGTAATTGCCTGTATTCTTATCAGTCTTCTAGGGATATCTCAACCCCCTACCACCTCACAGGGTACCTGGCATGCTGTTGCTCCTGAACGTATTTGTTAAATGGATGTGGCCAAGGGATGGGGTCAGCCCTTTTCATCTACTAATACCCAGCTCTTAGCACACAGCCTGGCACACGATGGGTGCTCAACAGATGCTCATTAAATGGATTTTGACAGCATTATTTCCAAAATAGTTGCTTGATGAACAAGTGGAGTCTCTCCCTCCCTAAAAAATACCAACTCCAAACAGAAGCATAATAGAGCTGGAGCTCAAAGCAAAATTATTCACAAATTCCAAGTGCCTCAATCCATGGGTTTTAATGAAAGTCATTCTGCAGTTGAGAATGTTGTAGTAATTACAGGCAAGCTAATATCTCTGCCATATGGTTTGAAAGCAGGTCTGAATTCTGAAAGCCATTATCAGCAGTTTTATTTTCTGCTGCTGCTTCTCAGCACCCCACCCCCTGCCTGTCTTTGTCTCTTTTTTCCCCACTTTTATCTCTTTCTTTCAACCTCATATTCCCTTTCTCCCACGTGATTCTTCCTCCTTGCCCTCCCTCTTTAAGCCCCCATCACATTTTTAAAACCTTTGATATGAAACCTTCAGTAGTTCTGAGAAGTAATTGCCATGACCAGAGTGGGTCATGACATAGATTGCCCATGCTGACCCACTTGGCTCGTAAGAAAACCAAGGGTGCTCTGACCCCTTGTGAGTTGACCATGTCACTCTGTCCCTCAAGTGTGGTTGCACGATTGAAGGAATAAGACTCCAATTAATCTCTCTGCTACTGACTCACCCTGGTGCAGTGGTTCTCAATCCCGTGCACAGAGAATCGCCTGAGGAGCTATGAAAAGAGTAGTGATGTCTGGGCCCTACCTCCTTAGAGATTAGGTTCTGAATTAGTTGGTTCAGGATACAGTCCAGAGAATACAGGCTATAAGCTTCCCCCAGATGATTCTAATACAGAGCCTGGGTTGAGAACCCTGCCCTAGAAACTTAGCCTTGGATAAATAGCAGTGGAGTCTAGTCTTTCTCCTTTTGTCCACCTGTTACACTCAGAAGTGAGACAGTGCAAGCAAAAATTACCAAAGTCAGGCCAAATTACAAGGCATCTAGGCCCCTAAACGCAACTCTTTAATAAAATAGCTATCCATCTGTTTAGCTAAAAACTCATTCACAAATGATTTGATAAAGTCTAACAAAAGCTCTGGGAAGTGGGCTGGACTGTAGTTAGTATCTTTATTTTATAAATGGGAACCGAGATACTAAGATCATATAGGAGACATGTCTTCTCTAAGGTCAGGCCTCTTCCTGGGCTGTATCATACTGTTCCCCCCTCCCCTCCTCTAGGATACTTATGGGAGTGGTGTCTACCCACTTAAGGTCTAAGGGTCAAGACTTCCCTCTAGCCTACCCTAAAATTCTCACTATAGAGATAATTGCCCCGGGATAAACTACAAAGGTGGGTGCCCTATTTCTAGAATTCCATTGTTATTCTTCCCTAGAAGGCCAAGAGCCTGGAGTCTTTCCTCAGCAAATTAGTTGATAAGATTAACTAAAGATCCCATTGGAAGGTCAGAGAGCCTTCAGGCAACAATGAAAGGGGAGATGGCAGGAGCTCAGAGGGAAGCACCAGCTGCTTAGTCAGGCATACCAAAGGTTGATGGAGCCTGGAGCCAGAAGGGGCTCCAGCGTGTGAAAATTTGGAATGGGTGTCTTTATATTTTTTGGAGACATTCTTGATGATTTAGGACTAGATGTTGAAAGGCAGCTAGGAGTATATAAGAAGGAAATAGGGCTTCCCTGGTGGCACACTGGTTGAGAGTCCACCTGCCGATGCAGGGGACACGGGTTCGTGCCCCAGTCCAGGAAGATCCGCCGCGGAGCGGCTGGGCCCGTGAGCCATGGCCGCTGAGCCTGCGCGTCCGGAGCCTGTGCTCCGCAACGGGAGAGGCCACAGCAGTGAGAGGCCCGCGTACTGCAAAAAAAAAAAAAAAAAAAGAAGGAAATAGCTACCACTTGGTAGTAAAAAACAAAACCAAACCACTTCAATTCACCCGAACCTGAGCTGGTTTTTTGCTTGTTTGTCATCAGCCTGCTTGAGCCCCGTATTCCTGTCTATAAAATGAAGGTAATTCCATTTTCTCTGCATGCCTCATGATATTGTTCTGGGAATCAAGTGAGATTATGTGTGTGGTTACTTGGGAAAAATCAAGGGGCTCTGCCCAATTAGGCATTTTTATGAAGGGAGTAGTGCGGTGTATTAGAAAGCCCAGTGAACTAGATGTCAAAGTCCTGGCATCCTGTCCCATCTCTTTCCAGTTTTGACACCAGACACAATGATCAACTGCTTCTTTTTCTATAAAATGCAATAATAGTTGCCACGCTACCCCTAGAGATGTGAAATACCAATGGAGAAGCTTGTGGGAAAGCACAATTCAGACTATTACTTTCTCTATAAATGTAAAGTAATATTAGGATTACAACCCATATGCCTTTCCAGACACACCCTTTTAATTGAATATTGCCTTATTTGTGAATTTTGAGCTCTTCAAAATGACCTTTACAATGATCTTATTGTTCACAGCAGTCTACTTTTATTTACAATGTGAACATATTATCTTGTAGCCTTGTGACTGGTTTCCCAGTATCAGTTCTCTCCCAAATAATTTGCCTAAGCTATTCATGGCAATTTCATTCTCTTTGCCAGTGACTGGTCTAAAGATGGGCAGGTGATCCAAGTCATGACCAGTGAAGCATGTGGTCAGGTCTTCTCGGGGCTTCTGGGAAAGATGCCCTTGCTCTCAGGAGACAGAAGAAGGATAATCAATTTCTCTCTCTGGACATTGTGGGGCATGGCTACGATGCCTGGAACAGCAGCAGCATCTTGAGTCTCTGAGGGAAGCTGCCTTATAGTACAAAGGGAACATTGTGGGTGGCAGAAGGAAGACTTAGGAGGAACCTGAGACAACTGAGAATCATCTACTAAATCAGTCATTCCTGGAGCCATCCTACCTCTAGATGTCTTTTTTCCAAAAATATATTTTTTTGTTTGAGTCAACTTGAGATTTAAAAAAATGCTGCAGACAAAAGTATCTTAACTGATAGACCTTGTAATCTGACAATTAATGTTACATAATTCTTGATACTTACTTTTCCTAGTTAATATTTTCTCTTTGTGAAAAGTATCCTCCCTATTGTAAAAGGGAGGGTTGTTAATGATAGTAGACTTGGTAAATACGGACATATTTAATGAATATAAATCATAATAGCCTCCCAACTTGGAGAAAGTCATGGATAACTTTTTGATCCATTTGTCCTTGGTGTTGGCTTTAACCTGATCTTACCTGTTCGAAAAGTTTGGGGAGAAGAGGAGGAAACTCACAATAGATTTTACTGGACTTATGTCCTCCTTCAACAAGGGATGCCAAAAAAGAGATAAGAGTGAGGGCAAATCTGGGAAACCTTGTTGGGAGGAAGTACCAAAGACTGCAAGATGTTTGGGAAGAGAGAGAATTGGAAAGGAAATTCTCAGACAAAATGTAACCTTGGAGATTTCCCCAAAGTTTGGTCATGCCCCTCTCTCTGGCTTCCCTTGCCAATGTTAAGGAAGATGGGCCTTTCCTTTTCCACTATCTTCTTGTTCACCGTCAGCTGCGCTGGACAGAGACTAGCCCTGACCTTTCTGTCTGGAGGAGGTGAACGCTGGAGCCATCTGGTGCCTTGCATGTATGAGTAGCTCATCCAGATACATCTCAGGGATCTCATTAATCGAGGTGAGAGCTGTGCTTCCAGGAAATCAGGCCATGAAACTTACACAGATGCTCAGAATTCAGAGAAAGGCAAGGATCTCAAGACTCGGTTTATGGCAGAGACTACAAACTGATGGCCTGTGAGCTGTGTGGGACCCATACATGTATTTTGTTTAGGCTGCATAGTGTTGAAAAATTGGGAGATTTGAGATACATGCTCAGATTTCAGATTTCTCTTTTCTCTCTTTTTGAAAAAAATATGAAGATAAGGCAATGTCGAACATGCACTTCAACATGGGAAGACATTAGCTGGAGGCGACTTGGCTGCCCCTTCATCCGGGACAATGCCCTTGTGTTCGGCACACTCACATGAGGTATTCATAGGTACTGACATCCCACCCATTTTAGTTATTTCCATGACCAGCCTGGTCTCTGTTGGAGGGATTTGAGTTTTCATTCTTTAAGGTCTAGTGCCTAGGTGACAGAGAAGTTTCACTCCACTTGCCAGATTTGATTGTGTGGTATTGATTCCTGTGGGCTGAGTTAAAAAGAGTTTCTGGGGTTCATTAGAAAAGAGCCACTATTGATTGGTGATGTCTGCCATGGGCATGAGATGGGGGGCTCATTGTCACCTACAGTCTAAAGATCAACCACTAAGCATTTTGAGGAGAAGACCTGTAGGACTTCTTAAGTCAGGTAGAGAGTAGCTTCCAGAATAGCTTGGAAGAAGCAGTGGGCCAGGCTAGCCGAGTTCTAATTCTGATTCTGCCACTATGTAGCCTGGTTGATTATTCCAGTTCACAGTTTCCTCACCTGGGAAATGGGGTTAGTGATCCTTTCTGTATCTACGTCATAGGGTTACTATGGGGAACTAAGTATGATGCTATGCATAGAAGGGCTGGGATAGCCATAACAAGAATTCCTTTTGTTCTCTTGTGTTGATTTGGTTTAAAATCCTTTCTGAAGTGTGCTCATTATTTAGCAAAATTTGGAAATGGACCTCTACCTAAGACAACTGGTAGATGTAACTTTTAGTTTCTGAGTTGCTAAGGGAATTTTGTAACACACATTTTTTCTTTTATTCGAATGTGGAACTGGAAGGGGAATCTAGAGATCAGTCTATGTCTGTGTAAGGCCTATTTCCTGATTCCAAGAGGTCAGTGTTGAGAGGCAGCTCAAGTGCTGTGACCACCACTTCCTCATTTCCTATTAGATATAATAGTCATCATAGTAATAATGATAATAGCAGATATTTTCTCGGTACTTAGTAGTAGTGAAGACACTTGAGATGGATTATCTCATTTAATCCTTATGATAAACCTATAAAGTATTTACTGTCCCCTAGATTACAGAGGAGCAAACTGAGACTCAAGACATTTAAGTAACCTGTCCATAGTTCATGGCTATAAAATGGCAGAGCTGTGATAAGTATAATCACAGCTAAAGTGTATTGAGCACTCACTGTGTGCCAGTCACTATCCTAAGTGTCGACATGCACTATTTCATTTGATCTTTGAGTCAACCAGGTTAGGTAGATACTTTATTATCCATGTTTTTGTCCCATGAAGAAAACCCAGGATCAGAGAAGTTAGTCACCTTGCCCAAGGTCACACAGCTCTTGTAACTCATAGGCAGGCAGGCTAACTCCAGTGTCCACTATACTTCATTGTTTTTGTCTTGAGCACAGGATTGCCAGATCTGAGCCTGTGCTGTGTCTGCTGTGCTCCCTGGCCTCTGCAGGCTGTGGCTCCATTGAGCAGCTTCCAGAAGGAGAGGGGGAGATAGACCAGGGGCAGGAAGAATAGAACCATGAGCAAATCTCCAGAGGAAACAACTGTTTAGTGGATCCTTTATTGTCCATAAAGGCCCTATAGGAGCTCTGCCATGTAGGTGCCTCAGAAAAAGAAATGCCAGCGATATAGTTGTACGTACTACTGCAGTTAGGTAGTTATTTTGTTCCTGAGAAGAGGGGATATGAAGTCTCAGAATTCTACTTGTGAGGCAGAGCCAGAGAAATGCTCTTTCTTTCTGGGGATTTTGCTTCAACAACTATTAAGTCCCTGAGGCAAGACAAACATTCCTGAGGTGTAAGATCCACATCGTGGACGGGTGGGAGCTCCCACCAGGGTCCATTGCATCCACCACTGGCCCCAGCTGCAGCCACCTCCCCCAAAGCAGCCAGCCGCTGAGAACAATCCGGTCCATATCAGGAATCAGAAACTGAGTCTCAGAGAGCTTGACTTTGTTAAGAACACACACCGAGTTGGTGAGAGAGCTGAGTCTGGAATCCAGATCCTCTGACATCCACTTCTGGGCTCTTTGCTTCATACATACATGGACAGACAGGTGGATCTAATCAAGCACTATTTATGGAGGGCTCGTCATGCACAAGCATTCTCCAAGCACTTGGTATGTAATAACTCTCATGAGCATATTGGGAGGGACTATTATTATTCCCATTTTACAGATGAAGACACTAAGTTTCACAGATGTTAGAAAGCTTGACCAAGTTTACACAGTAAATGAGTTTGACTTCAAGCCCACGCTCTTAACCGTTACGCTCTGTTGCCCCTTGGTTTTTTTGTGAGTCACCTGAAAAGCCTCTGAATCTGGAAAACTGTTGGAGGTAAGATGTATGGAGGTCAGTGGGAGAGGCAAGACATACTATATTAGAGTTCCTGATGAGGGTCCACTGCTGCCGAAGCAAGAATGGTACCACCATGGGATTTGCTTGAAAAGAAAATGATCTGTTGATTCTCCAGTAGAAGAATAGATCAGTAAAAGTTCTCAACTAGGGTATGTCTTTCTTTTTATTTTTTTTAACATCTTTATTAGAGTATAATTGCTTTACAATGGTGTGTCAGTTTCTGCTTTATAACAAAGTGAATCAGCTATACGTATACATATGTCCCCGTATCTCCTCCCTCTTGCGTCTCCCTCCCTCCCACCCTCCCTATCCCACCCCTCTTCAACTAGGGTATTGTATTCATGGAAATGCCTTTGCCTTTTATGCCACTGAGGAAAAATGTTTCCAATATAGAAATCTGTGAAGACTTAATGAGATAATATTTGGAAGTCAGTTGAGGTACTTGGCAGAGGGGGCTAAGTAAGTTCAAGATATAAATTGTCTCAAATGTTTATCTGTGAAAGGAATCTCATTTTATAACAATGCAGTACACTGGTAACGGCCATCGGGCACCAAGAAACACTACAGGAAAGCCGTGTTCCCCGGAAACAGATAGGGATCCTGGCGCCACTAGCCCCTTTAAAAAGCTGAGCCAGAGCGGGTTTCACGCAGCAGCTGTGCTTGGGGAGCTCTGGTTGGGGTTGGTGGGAATGCAAGGAACCCTCATGGGCAATTCTGCCAGGCCACAAACTCTAAGAAGTGTTTGTGAATGGAGTGGCTGGTGGTTGTGCAGATGGTACAGCTGAGGCCAAGAGACTGGGGCAGACCAAAAGTCAGTGGCTGCTCCCTTCCTGCCAGTGACCTTCAACTTCCTGACTGAATTTCTTCCCTCTTTTCTGGAGGGAGATCTGCATTCTGCTTACCTGTGAGGAACCCTTCACTACTGTGGGCTTCCTATGAAGTTCTATCAACATAACTGATGGAGACATTTATTTTGTTATTTCCTGAGCCCAACACGTGTGCTAAGTGGTTCATAAAATTAAAATGAACCCTTTCTTCTTGACTGAATTTTTACACATTTATAGGGTGTTCTGCTTTCATTGAAAGCCAATAGGCATCATACCAAAATTACAAAAACAGGTACTGAAGGGGTGAATTATTTATTTCATAGAAGGAGTTATCTTTGAGTTATTTTAAAGAGTATGTGTTCAGGTCTGTGATGAAAATTATTAGCTTGAATAAAATTTGATATACTCGGCCAAAAAAAAAAACAAACAGGCAGGGGGCGGAATTCCCTGGCGGTCTAGTGGATAGGACTCTGCGCTTTCACTGCCAAGGGTGCAGGTTCAATCTGTGGTCGGGGAACCAAGATCTTGCAAGCCCCGCAGTGCAGCCAAAAAATAAAACAATAAAATTTGATGTACAGGTACTTCGCATTATGGGCGCTAAGTATTTTGATGTCATAACTCCAGCTCTGACACAGAGCTGGGTACATAATAAGCACTCAAATACTTGCTGAATGAATCTTTCTCCAAGTGCCAGGCCTATTTTTCCAACTATTTATTGGGCATTTGTCTTGATATCTTGCATCAACCTCAAAATTTACATACATACATGATCTCACTTCTTTCCCTTAAATACCGTGTCTCCTTCTCCGTGAGTGTACATGTAGAAAGTGTCTAGGGGACTGGATGGCCTTCATTTAAATTCTGGCTGCCTCATTTAGTAATCTGCAACCTTAGGCTCTTTATTAAAGCTCTCTTTGCCTCATTTCCCTCACCTGTAAAATGGGTATGATAATAGTGCCTGCGCTATAAGGTTGTGGTGAGAATTAAATTAGCATGGATCTGGCACGTAGCAACACATAGTAAATGCTGAATGTTAGCATTTCCTATTTTAGCCAACCACTTAGGAACTAACTGTGTTAGGAACTTTGTTGTTAAGCTCACCTTTCCTTTCTTCTCGCTAGATCCAGTCTGACTTCACCTCTCACTGTTTTTGGTCCACCCTAACTCTGCCACAGTACAAGTGCTTCTTATTGCAAAATCCCTTTCCCTTCCAACACAACTTCTGAAGACCAGGGTGTTCTTTCTAAACGGATTATTCCCCTCCCCACCGCTTAGGAGTCACCTTCCTTCGCACAGCAATCCAGACCTTTGATGAACTGCCTTCTGGCTGCAAATCCACGTTCCCAGCCCGTCTTCAGCCATTCCACACCTCTCTCCATCTCTACAGTCTAGCCACATTGGACTCCTTTCTGCTTCCGGAAGATACCAGATTTCCACTCCTCTTGGCCTTTGTTACTTTTCTCTGAGATTTCCTTACCTTTCTGGTTTCACCAATATCATCTAGGTGTAGTTTTCTTTCACACAGTCTCATCCTACAGAAAGAATTGCTCCTTCGGGTATACCCCACAGAACTTCATCACCTAACTTGGTTATAACACTTAATCATTTTGCCCCTCTCCACCTACCTTTCTTCCACTACTGGATACAAGCTCCTTTAGGTAGGAACCACAGACCGTGAGGTCTTTAACCATTTCTGTGTTACTAGGGCCTAACACAGGATTGCTGTTCAATAAACTATCTTTTTCTATTTTTCCTATGGTAAAATTAAAATGTTCTCATCAGAAAAGAAAAACTCTATAGGAATAAATGATTTAGGATGTGAAAATTCCCTGTAATCTGCACCTACTGTTAACTCCTGCCAAGGTTCATGGGCATCATTTCTGACATTTGCCTTGCAAACAACACAATATTTTAAAGTGGAATGGGAGTAAATAATTATGATGATTCCCTATCAAGAACACAGATTTTTTTTTTTTGTATAACTTGTACTATGGTAGACTTTCTGTTGCAAAGAAAATATAGAAATAGTTGCTTTTATAAAGGAGCAATACTGGGCTTCCCTGGTGGCGCAGTGGTTGAGAGTCCTCCTGCCGACGCAGGGGACACAGGTTCGTGTCCCAGTCCGGGAGGATACCACATGCCGTGGAGCGGCTGGGCCCGTGAACCATGGCTGCTGAGCCTGCGCTTCGCAACGGGAGAGGCCACAACAGTGAGAGGCCCGCGTACCGCAAAAAAAAAAAAAAAAAAAAAAAAAAGCAATACTGTTATTCTGTCCTACCTTCTATTTTTATAGGATGCCTCTCATAATTTCTCCTCTTCACTTGAGAAAGGGAAACACAGATGCACAAAGAAATGGGAAGGATACTAATTTCTCTTTTGAACCTAAGGGGAAAGCACATGTTTCTACCAAATTTCCATTAGGCTTTGAAGGCAGAACGATTTTTCATTTGGAACCCAAGCAGAATTTCAAAGATGTTCAACGCTGGTACCCTGTCTCTGCGTCACTGCTGAAGGCAGGTGTAAGGCTGGCAGGATCCGAGGGCGGCATGCATGTGCTTCACAGGAGGGCGGTGTGTGGGGCTGGGCGCTTCTCTGGCTGGCCTGGGGGTGGGGTCCATCTGGTCTCCTTCCTCCCCCACTGGTGGCTTAAGGGCTCCCTTTCTGATACCACTCCCTCCTTCTGCTGTCCCTAATGCTGAAATCATCATCTGGTTCTTCACTTGTTCCCACTTCGTTTAATTGTCTCCTTGAAAGCTTATAAAGACTCATTTTGGTGTCTGGCCCATAGCTATATAAAGGCACATATTTTAACCTGATAGTTTAGCTTTTTTTTCCTTTCCTTTTTCCCCCCTGAGTTCGTATGTTCTTCGAAACCACCTTGGCTGGACTGTTAGTCAGGGGTGCTCGTCAGAGGTTTGGAGCCTCTCAAAGGAATCAGTTCAGCTGCCCAGACTCACTGGATTAATTTAAGCCCTCCTGCACGGGCCGCTTGGCCATGTGAGCACAGCTTCGCAGGCTGGGGCAGCAGCAGGACACCCCGCTTGACTTGAGAAACTCCCGCTTGCTCCCCCTCCTTCCTATTCCCGGTTCCTTGCTGTCCTTCCTCCAGTCCACCAATAAAACAAAGAAACCTGAGAAATAATCTCTGAAAGAAGAGACTTCTCGGACCTTGATTGTCACACTGGCCTCGAGCCAAGCCTGAGCCTACCTCAAAATGAACCGAGGATGGGGAGCTACTGGAAGGCAGTCAAAACCCCCGAAAAGTGAGGTCGTGGACAACCCTTACCAGCAACAAACTTACTTGCTCTGCCTTCCTTTTCTTTTACAGGAAAAACAAAAAGTCTAAGACATTAAACTCCAGAATGCCTTGTTCATATATCTAACAAAATTGAGAGAGAATGTGCGTGCACATGTAAATGTGTGTGTGTGTGTGTGTGTGTGTGTGTGTGAGCATGTTTACAACCTGGCTAGAAAAATTATCCTGGGTCAAAGGTCTTCTCAATTGCTGAAGGTGATGTTTATCATTTTCAAGGCACGCTTGAATTTTTTTTGTTTTTGCGGTACGCGGGCCTCTCACTGTTATGGCCTCTCCCGTTGTGGAGCACAGGCTCCAGACGCGCAGGCTCAGCGGCCATGGCTCACGGGCCCAGCCGCTCCGCAGCATGTGGGATCTTCCCGGACCGGGGCACGAACCTGTGTCCCCTGCATCGGCAGGCGGACTCTCAACCACTGCGCCACCAGGGAAGCCCATGTTTGAATATTTTTACTACTCATATACATGTGTATCCACAAACAGTATTGTGTACTGTTTAGTATGCTATAGTTTTATAAGCAGTATCTCATATTTATGAAATATGATACATACAATCACAGAAAATGAAGGAGCCAGGATGTCAGTATTCTGCTTATGTGCTTTTTTGATAATGATAGTTTCGTGAAAAGGGTATTTTAATGCATTCTCACTTGAAATGCAGCAGATGCCAACTATGAGGGAATGAAGGTGCTAATTTATAGTTTTTAAAAAATTGTGCACAGAAACTTGAAAGAATGTAAGTGCAAGCTTAGCAATAGAAGGAGAAGTGAAAAGACGCAAAATGGGGGGTGGAGGGGTGGGAATGGAGTCCTTTCGTCTGTAACCAAGGAGGTCTGTAAGAAACCACGGAAGCTTCTGCTAATTTGAAATTCCACCAGCAGAGAAACAAAACTCTGCTGGGTTATTGAAGAAAGGTCTTGGCACCTTATGCACGGGAAATGAAACTTTTCGTTTTGCAGTTGGCTTGTATATTGGTTACAACCCCTCCCTGGCATGTTTCAAAGGCTGAGGATCCGGCTGTAGTTAAGAGATGTGGTTTGCATACATTGCCTAGTTGACAGCAGCAGATCAACAGTGAAAGGCTAATTAACTAAATGAAGGCAGCAAAGAAGTAAGGTTTTGGCAAATGACAAAGCCATTCATTGAGCCACTTTACTTCTCCTTTAGCTAAATTCTGTTTTTAATTAGCCTCAGGATGTTTTTCTTGCAGCCTTTTAGAAGGAGGTTCTTTCCCTTGTCAGGTGTTGCATCCCAGAGTCAGATGTGGTGAGGAGAGGAAAACCTCAGCACATCCACCACAAAGCAGGAGTTACCAGGCAACTCTCGCGCTGTCCCTTCCCCTCCCTGCACTCACAGCCTTAGAGGCCGAGGCCTTCCTGTGGGAGAGCTGGCTTCTCCTGCTGGACCAGCTACAGTTAGTTGTTGACTTGGAGGATAATTCTGAACCCATGCAGATTCATCTTGCTGGAGCCCAAGCTCTGGATTTCCTTACTTCCAGCTGATCCATAGGAAGCATTCAACCTTGGATGTGATCAGATCAGCCCAGCAACCCACAAGCGAATTGAGTCAGATGCCGTTCTTCTTTTGCTCCATACTTCTCTTTTTTCCTGCCCCATTTCTTGGGACTTTGTAGGCCTTTGTAGCTTTTGTCTAAATGGCCAGAAAGCATGTGTCTATTTATAAACAGGAAGACTGAGGCAAAGTTAGTATTTTAGCCAAGCTCATATGGGGATTGTGGAGAAGGACAAAGATTGTCAAATCTCCTGGGGCTTGGCTGAGAACTGGGCCAGAACTACTGGGTTGGGATGTCAATTTAGTCCACAGAATGGGGGATGGTGGATACGATGCTCACGGCAGAAGATGTGTCTGGTGAACGAGACTGGTAGGTCATTAGAATTTAGAGAAGACCGTGAGGAGAATGAAGGAGTAAGCTGTAGGAGTAGTGGCAACTAGATTTCACTTAGAGGGGACTGGGTATTTGTAGAAGTGAGACAACAACAAATACAGTGACCACGTCTTTTAGAAGTCTTGATGTTATGACTTCTCTCTGCTCTTCCTGTTCTTTCAACCTGTTCAGTCAGTGCAGGCTAATAAACTTTCAAGGCCTGGCTTGGCCCTCCAGACTCCTCCAACTTCCCTCCACCCACCCCTATGCTGAGTTCAGTGGCTCACGGGCCCCTGTGATGATGAATTTTATGTGTCAGCTTGACTGGCCTAAGGAATGCCCAGGTAGCTGGTAAAACACAGTTTCTGGGTATGTGTGTGACAGTGTTTTATTTGAATAGGTAGATGGAGTAAAGAGGATTGCTTTCACCAGTGTGGGTGGCATTGTCCAATCCACCTGATAGAATAAAAAGGCAGAGGAAGGGTGAATTTGCTGTCTACTTGAGCGGGGACATCCATTCTCTCCCACCTTTGGACATTGGTGCTCCTGGTTCTTGAAACTTCGGACTTGGACTGGATCTTACACCATGGGCTCCCCCCAGTTCTTGTGCCCTCAGACTGACCAGGACTTACGCCACTGGCTGCCCTGGTTCTCAGGCCTTCAGGTTTGGACTGGGACTATACCACCTGCTTTCCTGGGCCTCCAGTTTGTAGACAGCAGATCGTGGGACTTCTCAGCCTCTCTGATAGCATGAGCCAGTCCTCATAAAATATCTCCTATATGTCTATATATCTCCTGTGGCTCTGATTCTTTTTCCTTTCTTTTTTAAAACATCTTTATTGGAGTATAATTGCTTTACAGTAGTGTTAGTTTCTGCTGTATAACAAAGTGAATCAGCTATACATATACATATATCCCCATATCCCCTCCCTCTCGCATCTCCCTCCCACCTTCCCTATCCCACCCCACTAGGTAGACACAAAGCACCCGAGCTGATCTCCCTGTGCTATGTGGCTGCTTCCCACTAGCTATCTATTTTACGTTTGGTAGTGTATATATGTCCATGCCACTCTCTCACTTCATCCCAGCTTACCCTTCCTCCTCCCCGTGTCCTCAAGTCCATTCTCTACGTCTGCGTCTTTATTCCTGTCCTGTCCCTGGGTTCTTCACAACTTTTTTTTTTGATATTCCATATATATGTGTTAGCATACAGTATTTGTTTTTCTCTTTCTGACTAACTTCACTCTGTATGACCGTCTCTAGGTCCATCCACCTCACTACAAATAACTCAATTTCCTTTCTTTTTATGGCTGAGTAATATTCCATTGTATATATGTGCCACATCTTCTTTATCCATTCATCTGTTGATGGACATTTAGGTTGCTTCCATGTCCTGGCTATTGTAAATAGGGCTGCAATGAACATTGTGGTACATGACTTTTTGAATTATGGTTTTCTCAGGGTATATGCCCAGTAGTGGGATTGCTGGGTCCTGTGGTAGTTCTATTTTTAGTATTTTAAGGAACCTCCATACTGCTCTCCATAGTGGCTGTATCAATTTACATTCCCACCAACAGTGCAAGAGGGTTCCCTTTTCTCCACACCCTCTCCAGAATTTATTGTTTGTGGATTTTTTGATGATGGCCATTCTGACTGGTGTGAGGTGATACCTCATTGTAGTTTTGATTTGCATTCCTCTAATGATTAGTGATGTTCATCCTTTCATGTGTTTGTTGGCAATCTGTATATCTTCTTTGGAGAAATGTCTATTTAGGTCTTCTGCCCATTTTTGGATTGCATTGTTTGTTTTTATGATATTGAGCTGCATGAGCTGCGTGTATATTTTGGAGATTAATCCTTTGTCAGTTGCTTCGTTTGCAAATATTTTCTCCCATTCTGAGGGTTGTCTTTTTGTCTTGTTTATGGTTTCCTTTGCTGTGCAAAAGCTTTTAAATGTCATTAGGTGCCATTTATTTTTGTTTTTATTTCCATTTCTGTAGGAGGTGGGTCAAAAAGCATCTTGCTGTGATTTATGTCATAGAGTGTTCTGCCTATGTTTTCCTCTAAGAGTTTTATAGTGTCTGGCCTTACATTTAGGTCTTTAATCCATTTTGAGTTTATCTTTGTGTATGGTGTTACGGAGTGTTCTAATTTCATTCTTTTACATGTAGCTGTCCAGTTTTCCCAGCACCACTTATTGAAGAGGCTGTCCTTTCTCCACTGTATAGTCTTGCCTCCTTTATCAAAGATAAGGTGACCACATGTGCCTGGGTTTATCTCTGGGCTTTCTATCCTGTTCCATTGATCTATATTTCTGTTTTTGTGTGTTGCTCTGTTTCTTTGAGGAACCCTTACTAGTACACCCACTGAGCACAGTGGTGTATTTCTTTCCCAGGAGAGATGGCAATTTTCTGCTTTTATTCTTACTTGAGGTGGTGAGCTCCTTACAAGGACAGAGACCATATGATCATCTTTGTTTCCTTGACCAATTTATTGAACAATAGCGCCAGGCACTGTGATGGCTGCTTGTCATATTGCTTCAATGAATCCTCACCACAACCCAGTGAAGTAGTACTCTAATTCACATTATAAGGGAGCTGGGCTCGAAGGGATTAAAATAATTTGCTCAAGGTCACACAACTAGTAGGTAGTGGAGTCAGGATGCGCTCTTGATCATGATGCTACTCACTTCCCTAGTGGACCCTCAAGAAACATTTGCTGAATTGAACTGGTAATTTGTATGGTGCTTATTTTATTGCATGTAGTGGGTGCTTAATTACTTGATTTCAAAACCCATTCAAGCTGAAAAGCCATGTAATCATCTAAGGGAGCCATTTCTCATAGATCCTAATATGAATAGGGGCAAAAAAAAAAAAAAAAAACCCACAGTGTTACCACCAGGTAAGCAAAATGGTTACATGTCTCTGCAGGTGGTGGTGGATTCTGAAGACATGTGGTTTTTACTGGCTGAGGTAACTACACTTTATTATTTCATTATCTTCTCTTTATTACTGAAAAAATGTTGAAGGAAGAATCCCTTCTTCTGGGAGGAGGGTGGATCTGAAAGGAGGAGAAGTGGAAGGGAAGAGAAGCTTCTTTTTATGAAGTTAAGACTCATGAATCTATCTGTCTATGGCAGAGGGGCCATCAGCACAATGGTCTTTCAGGGGCAAAGGCTGTAAACTTGGTTATGAGAGACCCTCAGAGGTGCAGAAGAGGCTGGTGAAAGTGTTATTACCTCAACCGACAGATCTCCATCTTCACTCTGGTGTGACCCCCACTCCCACCCAAAGAACTCTTCTTCCCGGGACCCCCGTCTCATCTGCTTGCACCGAAATGCAGAACCACCCTCGTTCTAGGGACAGTCCAAAACCCCTAAACAACCCCCAGGTCGTTTCAGTCCCTAGTCATTTTAAACCCTTTTGTAACCTGCAAAAGAAAGGAACCTGAGTTAAAAAGGAAGCTGCTGAGTTTGGCTCTGAGCCAGTTTGCCTTCACACCCGCGCCCCCCAACTTCTTACTCTGGACTTTTAAGCAGAAAGACATCCTGAGTCAGATTCCATGGGGTAGTAGTTAGGAATGAGACTGTGAAATTAAGAAAGGAGTCTTAGCTTTCATGACATTCCAAGTTCAATTATATCTCTCTTCAAACACTCAGCACTTGGCCTTAGGGTGAGCTTGCTTGGGCCCCCTTTGTGTGCACCCCTGCAGCCCTCAGTTACGACCATGGGCTTAAATTCTCATCGAAGGCTGGCTGGCTCCTCCCAAGATGGAAGACAAGTCAGTGAAGTAAGTGAGTGAATACTTCATAGCGCCTCGGGCCAGGGGAGGTGTCTGCTCTGCTCCCCGTGCCCCCTCCTTTCCCACCCGCCTTGGGAAGGACAGTGCCTCACCTACTCAACAGCCCAGGGACAGGTATGAAGAATAGAGAGGGAGAGAAGAGCAGGGGGAGAGGAACGGATCAAGCCCTCACCTCTCCTGGAATACTTAGCCCCAGTCTCTGTCTTTTTCACGGGCTGCTACATTGAGCAGAGTGATTTCTCCTAACCCAGGTATAAGCAAAGAAAACATTGATACCTTTTCCCAGCTCAGCTGAGGTGAATCAACTCAACAAAAAGCAGGAGGCAGAAGAGCTCAAAGTATTTTCCTAGTATTGCTCTCTCTTTAAGGTGATAATGAAAGCTACCAGTGTTGAGACCTACTGTGTGTTGAGCACAGGCTAGGTTTCTGACAAATAGGAATCCACGTAAGCCTCCTTTTTACACAGTTCAGATAATTGTGGCTCAGAAAAATAGTGACTTTGCCCAAGGCTCAGTGTGGGACCCAGGTCTCTGTTTCATGTGCCTCCTTTCCAAGCCTCCTGCTACCAGTACTGCTCTTAGATCTGAGCAAGAGGGATCCCTGCCCTGGGCCCCAGGCTTTAGCGGGCCCCTCCCAAGAGGTAAGGAGTCTGGGGAACCGGGAAGCTCTGCCTACCCAGGGCCCACCTTTCCCCCCTCCCAGGCCCCCTTACATTTTAGATGTAAGGATACCTCTGGATACCTAGGCCTCGAGCTTCCTCACCAGAGAGTCCCGGCTGGAGTTGCCAGATGTAGCAAATAAATACAGGCTGACCAGTTAAATTTGAATTTTAGATATAGCAAATTTTTTAGTATAAATATGTCCCATGAAATACTTAGGACATGCTTAATGCTAAAAAGCTCTTCATTATTTATCTGAAATTCCAATTTAACTGCATCTTGTATGCTTTCTGGCAACCCTAGCCCCAGCCCACTTCCAGGATGTGGCTGTTTGGGTGGCACGTGCACAGAGCTCGGATGTGCACACTTGGGTATCCAAAGGCAGGCAGGCAAGGCCCCTCCTCTCAGAGCTGGAAGGAGCCCAAGAAGGGGGTAAAGGGGGCCGACTGGGACCCTCCACTTGCACCCTTGTTAAGGGTGTGCCTGCTCCCCAGACCCCACGTAAAGCATAGATTGCTTTATCGTCTCTCTTAAACGCCATTTGCAATTTCCATAGTCATTTGAGTTCCCAGAACATGACCCCTTTTGTTTTCCTCACCTCCAGCTGGATCAGGGGTGAGGGGGTAGAACAAGCTACTCAGAATCCCAGTCTAAGGGCTGTTTCCATGTTGACGCAGTTGGCTTAACGGGGCTCTCAGTCTGTGAAATGGAGAAGCTGCTGGATGTGAGGGTTAACGTTTTCAGCGTTCCTAAGGAAAAGGTTCCTGACCATGAATGAGGTGCTTCACCTCTCTGAGATCGTTCTTTTTCATTCATAACATGTGAGAAATACCCCAGCCTCCTGGAGTGGGCATGAGGGTAAAATGAATTAACACGTGAAAGTATCTAAGCATTTGAGGTGTCAAGCCTCATAAACGCAGTTGGGTCTGAACAGTCAGGAACAGACCCCTCTCATTTTTGTTTTTAAGGCTCAGCTGGACCACCCACACATCTGTTTCCAGCCTGGGGGCCCTTGGATCTTCCGTGAGACCGAGATGGCTCCTGAGTCATAAGTGATGTCACTTCCATCCAGGCCTCCTGGAGCATTTTGTTAAATGAACCTGGGGCAGGGCCTTCCAGAACAGTCTGACTCTAGGTTTGCAACTCAAAATTACACTACGCCACGGGACCTATGAGATGACTTCTGTCTAGAGGACAAGGCGGACCCGTCCCACCAAGATAGGGCTGAGTCACTCATCAGAACACACGTCTGAATTATTCCCCTGAACTTTATGAAGACTGCTAAGATCAAGTCTTACTAAGAATGATTAAATAAACAAACAAAAACCTGACTTCTTTCCAGTGCCAGTTGAATGCTCTTTCTTGAGCACAAGTAGCAAAAAATGAAAAGAGAAAAGCAAATCATTCCCAACACGGGGCACGGAGTTTCCCTGGTCTTCTCTAGTCCATGTTCTCACATCTTCCTAATTCCTCTCTCCCTTTTCCCTCCCTCTCCTTCCTCCTGCTTCTTCTCCTCCCAACAAATGAACTTGTAATCATCAGTTAGCAATCCTCAGGAAAATCTTCAAGAGGAAGGCGGTGTATTGTGAAGCAGGAAACAAGGACTCTGGTATCAGAAAGACTTGGGTCCCAGCTCTGCCATCTCCTGGCTGTGTCATCACAGGTAAGCTACTGAACCTTTCTGAGTCTCAGTTTTCTCTTGTAACAGTGGATAATACTACCTACTTTCACTTAGCACAGTGCCTGGCACCTAGAAGGTGCTTGTTAACTGGTGCCCATTGTTATTGAAGATGATGCTTAATATATATAAGATCATACTTTATGCTCAATAAAGCATAAACACATGAATGAATGAATGAAACACTTCCTGAAAAGTTACCTTTTCAAATTTTCCAGTGTCACAAAAGCAGAAGTCAGCCAAAGGAGTAACTTGGGGGTTTCTTCCAGCCCTGAGTCCCCAGGTCAGAGGGCTCCTTTGAGCCTCTGGCTTTTGTGACTCAGTCTCCAGCGTGGTCTGACAGTGTGAGACACACCTTGCTCTGCTGGCTCACTGTGCTTGTCTGTCCCCACCTCCTCCATCCTTCATTGATCTGGCTCACGTTTACCCGTAACCATCCTTGATTACCTGCAGGACTAAACAAGTAGGCAGCCATCATTAAGAAATCACAGGCGCATACCTTTCAGATAGCATAATCACCCCACCGGCTGGTACCAGTGCCCCAACAAGCTTCCCCGCTGTGGCCCACTATGCCAACAGTTCCACCCGCCAGAGGTGAAAACAATTCTACTTTTCAGGGCTGGAGAAGACTGATTTTATGCAGCAAAATCCATTCAGTTATTCAGGACGCTGCTGTCTTTTTTTAGTTCAATTATTCAGGGGTTTCTGAGTACACGATTGTAAATTCAGCATTGGCTGGTCCTAAAGCTTAGACCTGACTGGTTGAGATTCAACTTGTTCAGTGTGTTTCTCAAACATGACAGTGAATCTGGACAAGAGAAACAGACATCCTTTTGGCAGAGAATCAAGTACAGAGAAATTTATCTTTGAAAACTTTTGATTCACAACCTCTAGCTAATACAAATAGAGTGCTTACTTTCATCATGATCCTTTCCCTTTCAAACCAACACTGGCAGAAAGATTTTTGGAAATCAATAAACAGCCATCCCTGTATAATGAGTACATTTATTTCAGATAAATTCCTCTCTTTATCTCCTACTAAAATAGTACCCCCATGTCCTCTCGTGAATATTTAAATTGAGGGTAACGTGCTTGTCTACCACGGTACCACGTTTCCTGGTTTCAGATGAGAAAGTAACCTGAGGATGAGGTAACAGGGATTCCATGTTATCCTTTGGAGAACAGAGAAGCATGTGATTTCCTCTCAGAAAGCACGTCTTGACTGCTGGCGGCAAGTTATTTAACACTCACCACTGGTCTCCGTCCCCTGTGCTGCGTTTTAATGAGAGCTTCTGGAAAGTGATACCTAGTTACTTCTCTTGGCTCATTTATTCACTCAAACATTCATTGAGCATCTCATAGGTGATTTGGGGTTGGACAGTGGGGATACAGCAATATACAGATCCCAGTCCCTGCCCTTGGAAGGCCTACAGTCAGTGCAAGAGACAGATATTAAAAAAGAAAAAAAAAATCACACAAAAAAATCTAAATTTACTCACTGCGATAAATGCTTTGTTGCCAGAATAACAGTAAAAAAAAAAAGCATACGATAAGGAACTTAAGATGGTAAACTGTTCCAAGAAGATGTTGACAAAGTCATGAATTGAGTAGTTATTTTTGGTATTTCTAGACCCTTGCCCATGGCCTAGCACATTGTCAGTCTATTGTGTGAATGAAGACTCTTTTATGAGGCCCTTTTTACTCCAGAGTCTCCAATTTTAAGAAGTAAAAACTTGTACATATTGTTTGAGTTCCTAACATGGACCAGGCACTGTTCTAGTTCTTTATGTCTATTAGCCTATTCACCCCTCCCTCAAGGTTCTGAGGTGGGTATTAGCTATGCCTTCATTACATAGATAAGAAAATCAATACACAAAGGGGCTAAGGCATTTCATCGAGGTCACACACTTGATACAAGTTACTGCTTGCTAGAGTATGGATTTGAACCTTGATCAGCAGACCTCAGAATCTCAACCTCTAACCAGTGTGCAGCACTACTTCTTGTAAAATTACTGAGCTCTGCAATGACTCCAGGAATGTGACGAGCTGCAGTGAAGTAAAAGAAACAAACGTAAATAGCATGTCTTCCCCCAGTTACTAGCACTGAGGGTTACAAGAGAGCAAGAGAGAAATAGCACAGCTTATAACAACTCACTCCCTATCACCTGCCCCCAGGTTCTTCCTTTGCTAAATCCCTTTCTTTGGCCCAAAGCAGGCATCTCCTTCCATGACTCCATAGAGTCCGCATTCTCAGGGCCAACTAGCTCTGGTTGGTGGCTTTGGGGGCTCCTGGAAGAATCCACACACTGCAGCCACTACAGTGCCTCACCTTGCGTGGATGGCTAGCAGATGCCCCTTCGCCAGAGTGAGCAGCCTCAGCATCACCATCACCTCTCCTTCCTCTGCAGGTGGCTCTTCTCTCTTCTACGTGCTTCTAGCTACACATGAAGTTGCGGGGGACACAACAGTTTGGGCCCTGGGTGCCAGACTGGATTGAACTCACTTGGAGTCAACACAATCTGCTTGTCTAGACCTTCAACCCCTTCCTGGATCAGGGAGAATGGGATTCCCCCTCCTTCGCTCTCAGGGCAATAGCAGGGAGCATCTGAGGAAATCGTCACTGCGAGTACCCATCTTCCAGTAAAACAGCCTACCCCTCCCACTATGAGTTACTGTAACCTCCCCATTCTCCAGACTCATTCGTTTCCCTTTTTTTTAATTTGTGTGCCTATCCCCTTACTTGGGAATTCATACTCCATCATCAACTTTCCTGCTCTGGGTGTATATATGTACGTGAACTGGATTTACTTTAGGTGTAGCTGACTAGTCTGTGACCCTCCTACCACAGCCAGTGTGCTGTACCTTAGAGCAAGAGCTGGAGAAAAGCTCATGTCTTGCAGAGGAGAAAAGGAAATCTGAGGACTTTGATTTCGAGCCCTAAGGGCTGATCCTTGGAAAACACAGTTCACCATCTCTTTCAGTTGTGGAGGTATTAAGTCAAAGCAGTTGCAAATTCCATTTGTTCAAGTCCTGTGATAAAAAAGCTTTGTTTATAATATCTGAAAATTAGTAAACTTAGAATATGCAAGTGAAGAATTTTGTCATGTCAAAGCTTCTAGCATTTCTTTGTGCTACAAGAGGTGGAGTTATGGGGGAAAATATAACCTGTTTTTATGGAAGACTGACCTCCTTGGGCCTTTTGATTTTGCTAAGGGAAGTGGAGGTCCTATCCTGGAAGAAAGGCTTTAGACGTGAACTCCAAACAGCTAAAATGGCACAAGTTATTTTCATGGACTGGCCCCTGCCCAGCGCGGCCCCTCGCGGCTCACCCCGTGCCTCGCTCAGCCCTCGACCACCCCGTTGCCCGTGCCGCGGCCTCCACCTCTCCAGGGCCCCTCTTCTTCCCACCGCGCCCCACTTCCCTCTCCGGTCCTCTTTGTCCCCGCTGCCTCAGAGTGCTCCTTGCTCCCCTCCTTCCCTCGGCCGCTTCGGCCAGTCCCGTGCCCGGTGTGGACCCCCACCCCCTTTCGGACCACCGCTGCCCTGGGCCCCCGGCTCCTGCCAGCAGCATCCACGCGCCGTCTGCTCCCTTCCAATTACTCCTCTTTCCCTCGGTTTCCACTCCTCGTCCCCATTCCTTCCTCGTGGGTCCCCCGATCCCTCTACCCCACTCCGCCTTCCCCCACGAGTGTCCCTTTCTTGGAGGCACCTAACCCAGCAGGTAATCTGCACGATTGCCTCCGAAGAGCTGGGAGCTGGGAGCCCCGTGTACACCTGTGGTGTTTTCCAGGAGGGGTATGGGGGCCTGACCTTTCACAGGAGGGGAAGATGGCGGAAGAGTAAGACGCGGAGATCACCTTCCTCCCCACAGATACACCAGAAATACATCTACACGTGGAACAACTCCTACAGAACACCTACTGAACGCTGGCAGAAGACCTCAGACCTCCCAAAAGGTGCGCGAGGAGAGGGGATTAAGAGCGCTGCTTAAAGGAGCTCCAGAGACGGGCGCGAGCCGCGGCTAAAAGCGCGGACCCCAGAGACGGGCATGAGACGCTAAGGCCGCTGCTGCCGCCACCAAGAAGCCTGTGTGCGAGCACCGGTCACTCTCCACACCTCCCGTCCAGGGAGCCTGTGCAGCCCGCCACTGCCGGGGTCCCGGGATGCAGGGACAACTTCCCCGGGAGAAAGCAGAGCGCGCCTCAGGCTGGTGCAACGTTATGCTGGCCTCTGCCGCCGCAGGCCCGCCCCACATTCCGTGCCCCTCCCTCCCCCTGGCCTGAGTGAGCCAGAGCCCCCGCATCAGCGGCTCCTTTAACCCCGTCCTGTCTGAGCGAAAAACAGACGCCCTCCAGCGACCTACACGCAGAGGCGGGGCCAAATCCAAAGCTAAAACCCGGGAGCTGTGCAAACAAAGAAGAGAAAGGGAAATCCCTCCCAGCCGACTCAGAAGCAGCGGATTAAAGCTCCACAATCAACTTGATGTACCCTGCATCTGTGGAATACCTGAATAGACAACAAGTCATCCCAAATTGAGGAGGTGGACTTTCAGAGCAAGATTTATGATTTTTTCCCCTTTTCCTCTTTTTGTGAGTGTGTATGTGTATGCTTCTGTGTGAGATTTTGTCTGTATAGCTTTGCTTCCACCATTTGTCCTAACGTTCTATCCGTCCGTTTTTTTAAAAATTTTTTTCTTAATAATTTTTTAATTTAATAACTTTATTATATTTTACTCTATTTTATTTTACTTTATCTTTCTTACTTTCTTTTTTCCTTCCTTCCCTCCTTCCTTCCTTCCTCCCACCATCCCTCCCTCCCTCCCTCCGTCCTCTTTCTTTCCTTCTTTTCTTCTTTCTTCCTTCCTTCCTTCCTTTCTTCCTACTTCTAATAATTCTTTCTCTCCACTTTTTCTCCCTTTTATTCTGAGCCGTGTGGATGAAAGGCTCTTGGTGCTGCAGCCAGGAGTCAGTGCTGTGTCTCTGAGGTGGGAGAGCCAACTTAAGGACACTGGTCCACAAGAGACCTCCCAGCTCCATGTAATATCAAATGGCGAAAATCTCCCAGAGATCTCCATCTCAACACCAGCACCTAGCTTCACTCAACAACCAGCAAGCTACAGTGCTGGACACCCTATGCCAAACAACTAGCAAGACAGGAACACAACCCCACCCATTAGCAGAGAGGCTGCCTAAAATCATAGTAAGTCCACAGACACCCCAAAACACACCACCAGACCTGCCCACCAGACAGACAAGATCCAGCCTCATCCACCAGAACACAGGCACTAGTCCCCTCCACCAGGAAGCCTACACAACCCACTGAACCAACTTTAGCCACTGGGGACAGACCCCCAAAACAACGGGAACTACGAACCTGCAGCCTGCAAAAAGGAGACCCCAAACACAGTAAGATAAGCAAAATGAGAAGACAGAAAAACACACAGCAGATGAAGGAGCAAGATAAAAACCCAACAGACCTAACAAATGAAAAGGAAATAGGCAGTCCACCTGAAAAAGAATTCAGAATAATGATAGTAACAATGATCCAAAATCTTGGAAATAGAATAGACAAAATGCAAGAAACATTTAACAAGGACCTAGAAGAACTAAAGATGAAACAAGCAATGGGGAACAACACAATAAGTGAAATGAAAAATACTCTAGATGGGATCAAAAGCAGAATAACTGAGGCAGAAGAACGGATAAGTGACCTGGAAGATAAAATAGTGGAAATAACTACTGCAGAGCAGAATTAAGAAAAAAGAATGAAAAGAACTGAGAACAGTCTCAGAGACCTCTGGGACATGAAATGCACCAACATTAGAATTATAGGGGTTCCAGAAGAAGAAGAGAAAAAGAAAGGGACTGAGAAAATATTTGAAGAGATTATGGTTGAAAACATCCCTAATATGGGAAAGGAAATAGTTAATCAAGTCCAGGAAGCACAGAGAGTCCCATACAGGATAAATCCAAGGAGAAATACGCCAAGACACATACTAATCAAACAGTCAAAAATTAAATACAAAGAAAACATATTAAAAGCAGCAAGGGAAAAACAACAAATAACACACAAGGGAATCTCCATAAGGTTAACAGCTGATCTTTCAGCAGAAACTCTGCAAGCCAGAAGGGAGTGGCAGGACATATTTAAAGTGATGAAGGAGAAAAACCTGCAACCAAGATTACTCTACCCAGCAAGGATCTCATTTAGATTTGATGGAGAAATTAAAACCTTTACAGACAAGCAAAAGTTGAGAGTTCAGCACCACCAAACCATATTTACAACAACTGCTAAAGGAACTTCTCTAGGCTAGAAACACAAGAGAAGGAGAAGACCTACAATAACAAACCCAAAACAATTAAGAAAATGGGAATAGGAACATACATATCGATAATTACCTTAAATGTAAATGGACTAAATGCTCCCACCAAAAGACACAGATTAGCTGAATGGGTACAAAAACAAGACCCATATATTTCCTGTCTACAAGAGACCCACTTCAGACCTAGAGACACATACAGACTGAAAGTAAGGGGATGGAAAAAGATATTCCATGCAAATGGAAACCAAAAGAAAGCTGGAGTAGCAATTCTCATATCAGACAAAATAGACTTTAAAATAAAGACTATAACAGGAGACAAAGAAGAACACTACATAATGATCAAGGGATCAATACAAGAAGAAGATATAACAATTGTAAATATTTATGCACCCAACATAGGAGCACCTCAATACATAAGGCAAATACTAACAGCCATAAAAGGGGAAATCGACAGTAACACATTCATAGTAGGGAACTTTAACACCCCACTTTCACCAATGGACAGATCATCCAAAATGAAAATAAATAAGGAAACACAAGCTTTAAATGATACATTAAACAAGATGAAAGTAATTGATATTTATAGGACACTCCATCCAAAAACAACAGAATACACATTTTTCTCAAGTGCTCATGGAACATTCTCCAGGATAATCATATCTTGGGTCACAAATCAAGCCTTGGTAAATTTAAGAAAATTGAAATTGTATCAAGTATCTTTTCTGACCACAACGCCATGAGACTAGATATCAATTACAGGAAACGATCTGTAAAAAATACAAACACATGGAAGCTAAACAATACACTACTTAATAACGAAGTGATCACTGAAGAAATCAAAGAAGAAATAAAAAAATACCTAGAAACAAATAACAGTGGAGACACAACGACCCAAAACCTATGGGATGCAGCAAAAACAGTTCTAAGGGGGAAGTTTATAGCAATACAAGCCTACCTTAAGATGCAGAAAACATATCGAATAAACAACCTAACATTGCACCTCAAGCAATTAGAGAAACAAGAACAAAAAAACCCCAAAGCTAGCAGAAGGAAAGAAATCATAAAAATCAGATCAGAAATAAATGAAAAAGAAATAAAGAATAGCAAAGATCAATAAAACTAAAAGCTGGTTCTTTGAGAAGATAAACAAAATAGATAAACCATTAGCCAGACTCATCAAGAAAAAAAGGAAGAAGACTCAAATCAATAGAATTAAAAATGAAAAAGGAGAAGTAACAACTGACACTGCAGAAATACAAAAGATCATGAGAGATTACTACAAGCAACTCTATGACAATAAAACGGACAACCTGGAAGAAATGGACAAATTCTTAGAAATGCACAACCTGCCAAGACTGAATCAGGAAGAAATAGAAAATATGAACAGATCAATCACAAGCACGGAAATTGAAACTGTGATTAAAAATCTTCCAACAAACAAAAGCCCAGGACCACATGGCTTCACAGGTGAATTCTATCAACATTTAGAGAAGAGTTAAAACCTATCCTTCTCAAACTCTTCCAAAATATAGCAGAGGGAGGAACACTCCCAAACTCATTCTATGAGGCCACCATCACCCTGATACCAAAACCAGACAAGGATGTCACAAAGAAAGAAAACTACAGGCCAATATTCCTGATGAACATAGATGCAAAAATCCTCAACAAAATACTAGCAAACAGAATCCAAGAGCACATTAAAAGGATCATACACCATGATCAAGTGGGGTTTATTCCAGGAATGCAAGGATTCTTCAATATACGCAAATCTATCAATGTGATAAACCGTATTAACAAATGGAAGGAGAAAAACCATATGATCATCTCAATAGAAGCAGAGAAAGCTTTTGACAAAATTCAACACCCATTTATGACAAAAACCCTGCAGAAAGTAGGCGTAGAGGGAACTTTCCTCAACATAATAAAGGGCATATATGACAAGCCCACAGCCAACATCATCCTCAATGGTGAAAAACTGAAAGCATTTCCACTAAGATCAGGAACAAGACAAGGTTGCCCACTCTCACCACTCTTATTCAACATGGTTTTGGAAGTTTTAGCCACAGCAATCAGAGAAGAAAAGGAAATAAAAGGAATCCAAATCGGAAAAGAAGAAGTGAAGCTGTCACTGTTTGCAGATGACATGATACTATACATAGAGAATCCTAAAGATGCTACCAGAAAACTACTAGAGCTAATCAATGAATTTGGTAAAGCAGCAGGATACAAAATTAATGCACAGAAATCTCTGGCATTCCTATACACTAATGATGAAAAATCTGAAAGTGAAATCAAGAAAACACTCCCATTTACCATTGCAACAAAAAGAATAAAATACCTAGGAATAAACCTACCTAAGGAGACAAAAGACCTTTATGCAGAAAATTATAAGACACTGATGAAAGAAATTAAAGATGGTACAAATAGATGGAGAGATATACCATATTCTTATATTGGAAGAATCAACATTGTGAAAATGACTCTACTACCCAAAGCAATCTATAGATTCAATGCAATCCCTATCAAACTACCACTGGTATTTTTCACAGAACTAGAACAAAAAATTTCACAATTTGTATGGAAACACAAAAGACCCCGAATAGTCAAAGCAATCTTGAGAACAAAAAACGGAGCTGAAGGAATCAGGTTCCCTGACTTCAGACTATACTACAAAGCTACAGTGATCAAGACAGTATGGTACTGGCACAAAAACAGAAAGATAGATCAATGGAACAGGATAAAAAGCCCGAGATAAACCCATGCACATAAGGTCACCTTATCTTTGATAAAGGAGGCAGGGATGTACAGTGGAGAAAGGACAGCCTCTTCAATAAGTGGTGCTGGGAAAACTGGACAGGTACATGTAAAAGTATGAGATTAGATCACTCCCTAACACCATACACAAAAATAAGCTCAAAATGGATTAAAAACCTAAATGTAAGGCCAGAAACTATCAAACTCTTAGAGGAAAACATAGGCAGAACACTCTATGACATAAATCACAGCAAGATCCTTTCTGACCCACCTCCTAGAGAAATGGAAATAAAAACCAAAATAAACAAATGGCACCTAATGAAACTTCAAAGCTTTTGCACAGCAAAGGAAACCATAAACAAGACCAAAAGACAACCCTCAGAATGGGAGAAAATATTTGCAAATGAAGCGACTGACAAAGGATTAATCTCCAAAATTTACAAGCGGCTCATGCAGCTCAATAACAAAAAACAAACAACCCAATCCAAAAATGGGCAGAAGACCTAAATAGACATTTCTCCAAAGAAGATATACAGACTGCCGACAAACACATGAAAGAATGCTCAACATCATTAATCATTAGAGAAATGCAAATCAAAACTGCAATGAGATACCATCTCACACCTGTCAGAATGGCCATCATCAATAAATCTACAAACAATAAATGCTGGAGAGGGTGTGGAGAAAAGGGAAACACTCTTGCACTGCTGGTGGGAATGTGAATTGGTTCAGCCACTATGGAGAACAGTATGGAGGTTCCTTAAAAAACTACAAATAGAACTACCATATGAGCCAGCAATCCCACTACTGGGCATATCTCCTGAGAAAACCATAATTCAAAAAGACTCATGTACCAAAATGTTCATTGCAGCTGTATTTACAATAGCCCGGAGGTGGAAACAACCTAAGTGCCCATCATCGGATGAATGGATAAAGAAGATGTGGCACATATATACAATGGAATATTACTCAGCCATAAAAAGAAACAAAATTGAGGTATTTGT
This sequence comes from Aethalodelphis obliquidens, assembly GCF_003676395.1. Classification (NCBI taxonomy): domain Eukaryota; kingdom Metazoa; phylum Chordata; class Mammalia; order Artiodactyla; family Delphinidae; genus Aethalodelphis; species Aethalodelphis obliquidens. Next base: position 68,672,494 of record NW_020837951.1, on the reverse strand, counting down.
AATGAGGTGGATAGACCTAGAGTGTGTCATACAGAGTGAAATAAGTCAGAAAAAGGAAGACAAATACCGTACGCTAACGCACATATATGGAATTTAAGAGGAAAAAAATGTCATGGAGAACCTAGTGGTAAGACTGGAATAAAGACACAGACCTACTAGAGAACGGACTTGAGGATAGGGGGATAGGAAGTGTGAGCTGTGACAAAGCGAGAGAGAGGCATGGACATATATACACCACCAAACGTAAGGTAGATAGTTAATGGGAAGAAGCTGCATAGCACAGGGATATCAGCTCGGTGCTTTGTGACAGCCTGGAGGGGTGGGATAGGGAGAGTGGGAGGGAGGGAGATGCAAGAGGGAAGAGATATGGGAACATATGTATATGTATAACTGATTCACTTTGTTATAAAGCAGAAACTAACACACCATCGTAAAGCAATTATACCCCAATAAAGATGTTAAAAAAAAAAGTTATTTTCATGGTGGTTGGGGTGCAATTTTTGTGACTCTATTTCTTTTGGGGAAAGATATGTACTTCATACCGCCCAGTCCCTGAGCAGTATTGTTAGCTGTTAGGCCATGAGTGTGAGACCTGTTTGAAGCAATTGTCCCAATAGAGATGTGGGAAAAATTCAGTTAGTCACATGAAGAGATTAATCCTTCGGGCCTGAGCTCCGGTGGTTATTGAGTATAATTGGCTGCCTAGATTGATTCTGCAATGTCCCAAGGCCACGCTGATAGGTGTGTATGGAAGGGCAGAGGAGACACTATTTTTGTTATAGTGCATTACAGAAACATAGCTGCTTCTGCAGCAGTCATCTTCAATTCATTGTGTTCAGGGTTTTCCTCTGGAATGTGTAAGTTTGCTTAAGATTATACTTTAGTTCTCCATGAGACCTTCAACTCAAGTGGTTGAGCTGTCATTAAATATTCTTGTGGCTGAATGGTTATTAAAACACCAGAAAGATGATGCCAATAGGTATGGACCACTTTGCCAGGTTAGTACAGCATCACAAGCCTGAAGAAAAGTGAGGTTACACACCATCACATACCAAAGAAACCATAAACAAACCAAAGATTTTCATTGGCAAAGGGTAGTTAAAATATTTAATTGAACCCAGCAGCAGAGTCAACATAGCATATTTATATTTTAAAGCAATTGAGTGTGTCATAGCATATATCAAAATTTGACCATTTGCAGAGAGGCAACACTTCAAGCCCATTCAGGACCAACTAGAGTTAAGTAGTCTAAAAGGGACTTGCTTTATCAGAATTCTAAGATGAAGTTACTGCAGATGTTGGATTTACAGAATGAATAATATAAGCCATCTATTAGAAAAGATTTGGGAATTTTGCTTTGATACAAGGACAAGGAAGACAGCTATTCAAGTAGGTCCTTACTATTAGGTCCCCCCCGACCCCTTCTGTTACATGAGAATAAATACTCTAGTCTTAAATTATTTCCCTGATGTTAGAGCCCACCTCCCTGGCTAGAAATACCTATTTGCGAATGGTCAGGTTTCCCCATAGGGGCTGTAAGACACACACATGGTTGATAGAGATTACAAAAATTGCATAGTTCCATGAAATATATAAACATGTATCTGTAACGTATTTAAAATAAAGACAGATGGAAGAATGTGCCCACAAGATGACGAAACAAGACTATGTATATGTATTGGTCCAAGTCTTCCATCAGTATTGCTCCAGCTCCACACCAGGTATACGTTATGGCCTAGAGAGTACATGCGTGCATACACCCAAGGGAGCCTCAAAGAAAGGAAATTGCAGTAGGCACACAATTCATCTCTAGCTGCCCACCTGCTAAATGTTGGCAGACTACTCTGGGTCACAACCCACATGTTGTGAACTACAGTTTTACCTCCCTGGGTAGCATGTGGTTTTGAAGGCAAAGGCTGTGAGTTTACGTTCCCGGATGCCATATGTATGCAGTTAGCGGACAACTATGGTCTCTTTATATGTACATGGCCACAAATCATTCCAGATTGATGCCTGGATGATGGACTCCATGTCCTGCAAATTTCCCATATGCTTCACCTGACTCCAGAATGAGTTGGAAGAAAATATGCAATATTGGGAGCATTTAACAGAAAAATGGGAAGCCTCTACTTGTGGAACTACGGCATGTGAAGCTACAATTGGCAATGAAGGGAAAGTCAGCTTTTCCTGAATTTCCTTACGCATTCAAAAAGCAAATCGAAGAAAAGGAAACCACCTGCAGTGAAAATATAATAGACTGCAGGGGCTTTCTCCCAAGTGGTTCTGATTCATCCTTAGTATTTGCAAGGGAAGAGCCATCCCCATGTTAAACTATGGCGTTTTCACAGATCAAACTGTGGGATTCCCAGTTTCTCTTTTTCTTCTCTCTCACTTTCCTTTTGTTCTTTCTTCCTTCCATTTCTCCTTCCCTCCTTCGTATGTATGTACATATTATTTTTCTCACTTTATGAGGGACTTGGGAGAGTAAACAAGAACTACAATTAAACAATAACCTCAGCACCATGGCAACTGAGAGCACAAGCTGACCATAAAGACCAGGAGTTTATTATTACTGAGCCTCCAGATAACCTACTTCTCCTGTGAGTGTCCTTAGAATAAAGAACAAGAGAAACCTAACTTACATGATTTGTTATCAAAGGGGGGAAACGCATTGCTTCCTCATACATAGGTATCCATACGGGTGTATCAGGGCAGGTGAGTGGGGTGGGTTTGAGTGAGGCTTTAGGGCCCCTCTTTTTTTCATGAAATATTTCAAATAAACGGATAAGTACAGAAAAGATGAGAAACACCCAGTGTACCCCCCCATTTCGTATAAAGGCTAAAATTTCCCAAGTTTCCTCAGGCTTTGTAAAGAAAATATTTCAGATATAAGTGAAAATTCCTGCCTACCACTCTTAACTTTCATTCCCTCCTTCCTTGCTCACGGTGAGTACAAGCGAGGGTTATTCTTATGCACGTTTTATCCGTGTATAGCTCAGGCTCAGTAGTTGTGGCTAACGGGCTTAGTGGCTTCGCGGCATGTGGGATCTTCCCGGACCAGGGCTCGAACCCGTGTCCCCTGCACTAGCAGGCGGATGCTTAACCACTGCACCACCAGGAAAGCCCAGCCCTCAAACTTTTAAAACCCTATTTTACATTATAATCTACCTCCCCTACACACACCCTTGAAAGTATTTACCCCTCCATCTTAGGGCAGTTTCCCTAACAGCAGAGCTTGAGACAGAATTGCTAGTGGGAGAAAGTGAGAGAAGTGAGGAAAGGAAGAAGCTTAGCAAAGACTTGCCTTCTGCTGAAGATTAACTTCAACGTGACCCCGCAGGAAGTTCCGAGCTCCGCAGGAAGTTACCTCACTGAGGCAGGGGTTGGGTCTGGCCTTTATACCCCTCATTTATCAGCCATTGGCTGCGGGCCACGGTGGAGGGGTTGCACGGTGTCAAGGGGATGGGGGTGGGGTGGGGACGGTGCAACCGCCCAGGAATTTCCAGTTAAAGAGGCTCCGCTTTGGGAAAGAGTGCAGCTGTGAGCAGTTAGCAGCTAATAGACCAGGTGGGGGTGAGTGCGCTCGCCCAGTAAAGGAGATCTGGGCAGGGCACCGCTAGCACTGACTGCACCTTCCAACGTGTGATACGTCCTGATGTTTTTCTCCCTCCCCTCCCCCCTCCCCTTCCTTCTGTTCATTGCCCACTAAATCGATTTCATTAATTTAGCGAGTTAGCGGGGATAGGATAGATTATTCAATAAATGGTGCTGGAATAATTGGCTATTTATGTAGAAAATAAAGCAAAATTATATCCCTCATCTACACACACACACACACACACCCACGCACACAGATTCATGGATGAGTAAAGATCTAAAGTTAGTAAAGATCTAAATCTAACCTTCCCTCTCATCTCTTCCCCCTCCCCCTTCCTTCAGTTCACTGTTCACTAAAATTGACTTCATTATCTGTTAATGGATCACAACCTCAAGTTTTAAAAACACTGTCCTGGGATATGCCTAGAAGGGGAATTGTGGGTGTATGAACATCTACATTAGAAGATACTACCACCTGGCTCTACAAAGCAGGTTAATTGATTTATTTTTCTGCCAGTAGTCTGAGAGTTCTGGTTTTATCACGTCTGTGTATGGTGGTACTTGTCATTGCTTTCAGACTGTAATTTTTTACAAAATTTATGGCTGTGAAATGGATATATCATTATTGTTGTAAACTGAATTTCTCTGATTACTACTCAAATTGAGCAACTCCTTGTGTTTGTGAATCAATAAGTTTTCCCTTTTGTAACTTGACCATTCATATTCATTGCCTTTTGTTCTTGTTGGTGATTTCTAGGAGTATAACTGAGCAGGGCCCTGTGAGGGCTTCCCAGGACAAACATACCCCCCCCCCCCCCCCACCCCGCCACGTCCTCCCCCTGCCTCTTGTTTGCAGAAAAACATTAGCTTCCTAGGTCCTCCCTGAGTTCCAAAGAACAGATTTAATCAGAGCAGTGAGAAAATACGGAAAACAAAGGAAAACGGTTAAGCAAGACAAAATAATCGTAGTTTAGCATTAAACAAAGTCAAGGACATTTAGTTCCTCCTCAAGGGTTAGAGATAATATTCTGAGCCATATCCTTGAGCTATTTTGCAGATACTGAAACCCTCACCAGGTGGAAGAAGTTAACTGCATGCTGCCCACAAGCACGTAGACCCCAGACCAGGTGGAACCAGGTTGATGATGTTGACTCCCGATTACCTTACCATCCAGCAAGCAGAATAATGTGCACAAGGTGATCGCGTAGCCCGCAACCCTCTCCCTCACCCTGTCTCTGAAAACCTTTCCCTGAAAGCCATCCAGGAGTTCAGGCCTTTTGAGCATTAGCCATATTCCTTGCTTGGCCTTGCAATAAACCTGCACTTTCCTTCACCAAAACCTGGTGTCAGTAGATTGGCCTTACTGCGCAGGCGAGCGGATTGTAGTTTGGTTCAGTAATAGGAGTTCTTTATGTATTTTGGGAAAAAAAAATATATATATATATAAGTTTTTTGTGTTTTGTTTTTTGTTTGTTTTTGGTTAATGTGTTGAAAATACCTTCTCCCCGTGTTTGACTTTTTACTTTATGTATCTCTTGATGTGCAGAAGTTTTAAGTTTTTATAAAGTCAAATTTATATTTTCCTTCAGGTTTTGTGCTTTTTTGGGGGTACAATTATTATGAAATTTTTCTCTAGCTTGGAGATATAAAGATATTCTACTTTATTTTCTTCTAAATAATTTAAACTTTTATTTTTCACACTTAGATCTTTATTCATCCATGAATTTTTTTTTTAGGATGTAGATTAGGGATGTAATTTTGTTTTATTTTCTACATAGCCAATTATTACACCACCATTTATTGAATAATCCATCTTATCCCCACTAATTTGTAATGTGTCCATTTTCCCCAAATACATAAGTCTGTTTATAAGTCTTGCTATCCGATCCCATATATCTATTTGTCTACTCACCTGCACCAAGATCATGATCTCTTACTTTTTATAGCTTTATGATAACTTATGATATTTGATAGGGCCAGACTACCCATTTTGTTCTTCAAAATTTTCTGGGTGTTTTTTGTCCTTTTTTTCTTCCATATAAATTTTAGGATCAGCTTTTTAAGTTTCATAGAAATTTCTGTTGCATTTTTATTGGAATCAAATTGATATATTAATTTGAGAAGACTTTATGTTATTGAATCTTTCCATCAATGAACATGGTATATCACAACATTTATTCAGATCCTTCAATGCTATTTTTAAGTCTTCCCCATAAAATTATAGCATATCTTTTCTTAGATTTATCCCTAGATTTTAAAAAAAAAAACACACTTTATTGATATTTTGAGGGGTATATTTTTTTCTATTACATTTTCTTTGTGGTTATTGCTAGTCCATAGGGACATAACTGATGTTTGTATAAACTCTTCCTGAGCTCTCTTATTGATTCTAACTTTGTATAGACTCTTATTTTCTTTAGGCAATCACATCATCTACAAATAAGAAGAGGTTTCAGGTTTCCTTCCCAAGTTTTATGCTTTCCTTTCTTTTCTTATTTCATCAGTTAGGACTTTTATCACAATATTGAAGTGAAGCAGTCATGTAGGTGAAATGTTTTATTAAGATAGTGCTTGCTATAGGTATATGGTGTTAAGGAAGTTCCCTTATAATCCTGGTTTGCAGAGATTTTTAAAAATCTTGATGAATATTACATTTTATAAAATGACTTTTCTGCATCTATTAAGATAAGTATATACTTATCTCCTTTAATCTGTATTTAAAGTGTATGACATAGATTTTCTTATAAACTTTTTGGTTTTTATACACTGACAAATGATTTGCTGATGTTTTATTTAGGACTTTGTATCTCTCTGCAAATATATGCTTTTCTTTTACAATCCTTGTCTGGCTTTAATATTAGTGTTAGACTAACCTTACAAAATGAGTTGGAAATATTACTTCTTTTATTCTCTGAAGCAGAGATTACCAGATGTGCTATAAAAACACAATCTACTTTTAAATTGCCTGCAAAAGACTCACAAAACCAAGCTTAATTTTTTATTAGGCAAGGTCAAATACTTACATTGACTGCGTTTTCTGACATATTTGGGTTTACTTCTACCCTTTTATTTTAGGTTTTCTGATTGCCTTTTTTTATTCTTGCTTATTTTCTTTTACTTCCTTTCATCTAGTGGACTAACAAGATAACTACAATTTTTCCTCCCTTACGCTGTTTTATAAACTAGATTGTTTTCCTACCATTTTAGTTATTACTCTTAAATGTTTACCAAAATATTTAACCATATATTTTTCTAACAACATTTAGCTATGTAATATTTCTATCTTTCTGGCAAACATTACTTTCTGCTTTTACTACCAAGGAACAATGCCCCCACTCCATCTTTTTTGTGTGTGTCTGTGAATAATATTTTAGTCATTTTTGTTTACAGCTGAAACTCTGGGAACTCAAAATTAACATCCTTGCCCATGAGCTTGTTATAGACACCAGAAAACGTTTCAACCTTGTGTTCCACATTGTTCTGCTGTGCTTTATTCAAACGAACCTTTATGAGTCGGCTGCCATCCAGCTTCACGCGGATTCTCTTGCCCACGATCTCACTTGGGAAAACCAAGTCCTCCAGGATGGCGTCATGCACGGCTGTCAGAGTGCGGCTCCTGGGACGTTTTTGCTTATTTTTTGTACGGCTTTTTCGAGTTGGCTTAGGCAGAATTCTCTGAACGATAAAGACAACGTACTTCTCGCTGAACTTCTCCAACTCACACACTAGCCAGACCTGGATTTTCTGGAAGGATTTCAGATGAGGAACGGGAACAAAGATTATGATAGTTTTTGGACAACCAACATCTTCAATTTCTTTGGCGGCTGTGATGTTCAGCTCCCGCAGCTGGGCCTTGAGGTCCGAGTTCATCTCCAGCTCCGGGAGAGCCTGGGAGATGCCAGACTCGAACTCGTCCAGCTCCTCGCCATTGGGCTTCACGATCTTCACGCTGGAACTGAACATGGCCGGGACCTTGATGACGCGGCACCCCACTCCATCTTTTTATTGTGTTTAGAGCTTTTATTGTACTTAAAAAAATTCAAAATAGTTATTTTTATTTGTGTGTGTGTCTGTGTGTGTGTGTGTGTGCTGTTTCATTTCTTCCTTCTGGGTTCATTTTTTCTTCTTTAGATAAATCATTTAATAGTTCCTTTTGTGAGGATCAGTAGTTGGTAAATACTCCAAGTTTTTGTGTGGTGAAATGACTTTTTTGTCTCTACAACTGAAAGGTTGTTCGGGCATAAGAGTGTAGATTGACAGTTATTTCCTGTCAGCCCTGAAGATATTATTGTTATTTTTTGGCATTGATTGCAGCTGAGGAAAAGTCTGCTATCTGAGAGCTTTAAAAGTCTTAGATGTTCTGCAGCTTCATTTTAATGTTGACATGTGGATTTATTTTTATATATTCAGTTCAAGACTTTGCACTTCCAGTCTGAGGACTTATGTCTTTTTCAATTTTAGAAAACTACTATTTATTATGGTTTCAGATCTTTCTCCTTCATTCTGTTTCTTCCTAAATTACTATTTCATAACTTCTCCTCTTTCTTCAAACCTTTAACACCTCCAGTACCCTCATCATCCAAAACGAAACCTTCACCTTCTTCCCCAAGTTAGCTTCTCTCGCGTTAACTTTCTTTTCTTTCTCTTAAATTCAATCTATTAACAATCCTATTGGCTCTAATTTAAAAATAAACCCAGAAAGTGACCACTTCTCACCTCTCTCACTATCACCACCCTATGCTAAGCCACCATTGTCTTTCTGCTTCACCCTTTTTCCCCATAGTCTATTCTTAGCACTTAAAATTTTAAATTGCATCTCCTCCCCTACTGTCCTCCTTGTCTTCTCCATTTTTCATTTTTCTCCATGGAATTTACACAATTAAAAAATATATATATATATATACACACACACACACATACATAGTCCCTTCTTCTTTTTCTTCTTCCTCTCCTCCTTCTCCCTTCTCATTCTTATTCTTATTCTTTTCACTGTTTCTCTTTCTCACTAATATATAATAAGTTCTGGTGAGATAAGAATAAGGATGCTTAGAAGCATAAGGATTTTGATTTGTTTTGTTAACCCTGTATACCCAGCACCTAGAACAGTGTCACACATAGTAAGATTTCATTACATATTTGTTTAATAAATACATATATATTAAAAAAATTTTTTTATTATTATTTATTTTTGGCTGTGTTGGGTCTTTGTTGCTGCGCACAGGCTTTCTCTAGTTGTGGCGAGTGGGGGCTACTCTTTGTTGCGGTGCACGGGCTTCTCATTGCAGTGGCTTCTCTTGTTGCAGAGCATGGGCTCTAGGAACAAGGGCTTCAGTTGTTGCAGTATGCAGGCTCAGTAGTTGCAGCACATAGGTTCAGTAGTTGTGGCGCACGGGCTTAGCTGCTCCACAGCATGTGGGATCTTCCCGGACCAGGGCTTGAACCCATGTCCCCTGCATTGGCAGGCGGATTCTTAACCACTGTGCCACAAGGGAAGTCCCCAATAAATACATAGATGTTTTCCACTTAGGTAAATGAGAGCCAAGAAATTCAAATAAATGATGAGAAATATATCTCAAATAATTAAGAACATGACATTATTTCAGAGAATCAGCAGTCCATCCTGGATCTTAGCATTCATGTACTTTTTAAAGGAAAGGCATCGTGACTGCATTCTAAGTTAGGAGATGATGCCGCAGGCAGAAGAAAAAGAAATGGGGAACTTTGTAACCAATTGCCCAAGCGAAAGCTAAATAAACGAACAAATTAACCAACTGTCTTTCTGGGCTTGTGGTAGAGGTGCTGGAAATCACAGGAGACTTGCCTGGGACAGGTGTTGTGTAACAAATCCTGACAAATACATGGATCATCAAAGAGATTTCTATTTTATATACTGAGAAGCTTTATGATCCAGGAAGTGGTCAGGCCATCTGGGATCTCCTGCTTACCCATCTGGAGCTCTGATTGAATATGTGAGAATAAAAGGAAAGCTCAATTTTAGTGAACATGAGCTGTTTGGAGTCAGCATGGGGGTGCATCAAAGGTGGTGGTGAAACAAAGGGATTACTTTTCCACCAAGCCCTTGTAAGGGAGGGCAGAGGGTGGTCAGTGTTGGAATAAGAAGAAGGAATGACAAAGAAGGAAGCAGTGACCTTCATTTCTCCCAGTGATGATGTTATAGGATGCTGTCACTGACCTAAACAGCCAGGCATTTTCTTGGGATGGGGAATTACTGAGAAATACATGGAAGCATCATGTTGTCAGGAAAATAAATTATTTTAAACTATAGGAACCTTCAGTAAATGTAGTAATAAATTGTGTTTATATAGCACGTTACACTTTTTCAAAGCATATATACCACCCCATTTAGTATTTTCAACCCTGTAAGGTAAGGAGTACAGACCACTTGAAGCCAGGAAGTGAGCCATAATTCTTTAAGCATGATCTCCTACCCTCCCGGCCCCACCAGGATCTAGTATAGTGCTGGATGTATAAATCGCTTTTAATCACTGTTATATTAATTCCCATTTTACAGTTGGGATTGAGGAAATTATGAAGTTTTTAGTTGCCAAACATCACATAGCTAGTCGTGGCATAGCTGGATCCAGGAGCAAGTCTACTACCTTTTAAATCTTGTGCACTCAATATTCCATCATGTGCCCTGCCAAGCGTGCCAACATCCAAAGACCACACAGATGCAGGAACAAGAAATACAAGTGTTCTTGGCAATTATCCTGTGCCAAGGGTCACTGATCTTCTTGATGAAGAGCTACTGTTGATTTACCTAATGTTTAGTAATCTACCAATGAAGGCACTATTAAGAATTGCTTAACATAAACACTACTTGCCAGTTAGGGGAAGCTTGGCACAGACAATGTGTTGGCTAGAATGCCCAAGTCCATCCAAAGCAGGAAAATTTATTAAAATCTCCAAGACTGGCCTAGCTTCAAGGAAGCATGCCAAAGAGGCTCTAGGAAAACAAAACAATGTTTCTTCCAGCCCTAGGTGACTTATTCAAAAAGCCTCACTTTTTTTTCTCTTAACTTCAGTGTCCTGCTCCAACACTGGCAGAGGTAATAGACCTCCTTGCTTCAGGCTCCCAGTGTGCTTCCCATATCTACATGGAAACCCACTCCACACTGCAGGCATCCACCTGCTCATAGGAGGCTGTCCCTCGGTTCACTTCACCAGCAAGTATACGCAGTTTTCTCTTCCCATACAAGTGAACGATGTCTCTGCGAAATTATCCACCAATGGGAATGTCCTGGGGCCTACTCAACCCCACTGAATAACTCAAAAATAGAGACCTCTATCTCCCTCACCCTCACATATACAATAACAGAGGTAATATCTTTCACTAACACTTTTCCTTTCTCAATTCCCTAACTTTCTCATCTTGTTAATGTGAATCAAGCCATCAACACTTCATCACTGGGATCCCCTCATACACAAAATCATTTTCTTTGAGTTCCAAATGATTCTGGGTCACCTTGGCTCCACTAAAATTGTAAATGGTAAGGGTTATTGTCACTCATTCATCCCACATTTGCCTAACAAGATCTAGGGTCCTCTGTATCTCCCCACCCTTTCCTTTTGCTATCCTGTTCTGGAGGGACCCATTTCTCACCATGTGACATTTAGGGGCTACGAGCAGCTAAAGGGCTTGGTGATGACTCTATCTCCCCATTAGGAGTAAAGAAGGGACTGACTTGGGGGCTAATTCTCAAAAAAGTGAGAATTCTAGATTGACAAGTTGAGTCCCTTGCTTTATTTCAATGTCTAATTAATATTGAAATATCTTTTAATTGAGAAGGCAATGATTGATAGGAGAGATATATTTAGAAATTCACAAAATATTTTTCTAGGTTTTAACCTTGCATCATAGTGAAGTTCTAGAATTAAAATATTGGGTTTTATTTTTTGAATTCTTATGTTTTGCAAAAGGAATGTAAAGTTGCCTGTAACAAAAGATGTATCAACTGCTTAATGAAGTAAATATAAAAAACAGATCCCAGGGCTTCCCCAGTGGCACAGTGGTTAAGAATTCGTCTGCCAATGCAGGGGACACGGGTTCGATCCCTGGTCCGGGAAGATCCCACATGCCGCGGAGCAACTGGCCCTGTGTGCCACAACTACTGAGCCTGCACTCTAGAGCCCGTGAGCCACAACTACTGAGCACGCGTGCCACAGCTACTGAAGCTCGCGCACCTAGAGCCCATAATCCACAAGTGAAGCCACCACAGTGAGAAGCCCACGCACTGCAACGAAGAGTAGCCCCTGCAACTAGAGAAAGCCCGCATACAGCAACGAAGACCCAAAGCAGCCAAAAAAAAAAGATCCTAGCACTGCTTTTCAAACCAGGGTAAACCAGTCAGAAGAAATAACATATCCATAGAGGCAGGAAGTCAAAGTAATAGAAGCATGGCTGAGGTTTCTAGGGCATCAAGGAGGGACTGTTAACTGAACATTAACCAATAACTCAAATATCAGATGTTGAAAAAGCCAACAGCAGACCATGGCCTGGAGGATGCCAGAGGTCTATTTTTTGATAATGCCAGTTTCTTTGTAAAGAGGTTCCCTGGAATGTGAAAGGAGATGTGTAGGTCAAACCAACACTGCTGCTATGATTGAGCTACAGATCTGGCTCAGAGTTTCCTAGTTTTCAGTCAAAAGGGGCCACATGGTCAGTAATCTAGCTTTTGAAAGCAGAATGCAGGAAGCCTAATAGGTCCTTAGGATGATACATTTTTATTTTGGCAAAGAAAATATCTCTTTCCAGTTGTGAGATTAACAAGTTCTGGGACCTATTGTACAGTATGATGATTACAGCTAATAATACTATGTTATATAGTTGAAAGTTGTTAAGAGAGTATATCTTAAGTGTTCTCACCACAATAAAGGAATGATAATTATGTGATGAGATAGAGGTGTTAGCTAATGAGATGGTGGTAATCATCTTGCAATACAGAAGTATATTGAATCAACATGTTGTACACCTTAAATTTATACAATATTATATGCCAATATAATACTGTATAAATTTAAGGTGTACAACATGTTGATATGCCAATATATTAATAAAATAAAATACAACTGGGGGAAAAAAGAAAAAGTATCTCCATTGTTGGCTTTTAAGAAGTAAGTTACCATATTATAATAGGGCCCAGAAAAGAGCCACATGACAAGGAACTCTGAGAAGCTTCTCAGAGTTGAGAACAACCCTTACCCAACAGCCAGCAAGATAGGGACCTCGGCCCTACAACTGCAAAGAGATAAATTCTGCCAACAGCCTGAGAGCTTAGAAGCAGCTCTTTCGCCAGTTGAGCCTCTGATTAGACCTTAGCTCTGGCTGACACCTGGATTACAGCCTGATGAGACCCTGAGGTGGAGAACACAGTTAAGCTGTGCCTGGATTTCTCACCTACAGAAACTGTGAAATAATACACGTGTGTGTTGATTTAAACTGCTAAATTTGTGGTAATTTGTTATAAAGCATAGAAAACGAATACAACTGAACATTAAAAGACATGGCCCCCGTTCCTTGAGCCAATCCTGTATGAACTTGACTCAGTTATTTTACCGTATCCAACCTAAGAACTAGAGCTTTATAGGACGTTAGAACTCCAGGGAATAATCTTGTGACAACTACCCCTGTTAACATTGCTTTTCTACTGATCCATAAAATCTAAGTCTAAATATCCCTGGTTTGAGGACATTCTTCTGGAGTGGTTTTCAATGCTCCAGCACAAGCTTGAGTGTGTGTGTGTGTGTGTGTGTGTGTGTGTGCATGCGCGTGTGTGTGTGTGTGTGTTGTGGTGGTAAAGCAACTTTTTAATGGGGTCAGAACAGCTGGATGGGGAATTAGAAATCCAGGCGGGTGTAGAGCAGAATATCGAAGTCTAATTTTAGATCAGTGACATGGAAAGTGTTCCATCACCAGGAGTCAAATGGGAGATACCAATGACTGAGTGGACAAACGTGAGAGGCAGAATTCATGGAGCTTTTGACGTGACAACCAACAGGAGTATCTGAGTGGATGGATTTGGAGATTTAGGTTCTAATGATGGTAGCCTGCGGTGACTTCCTTGTTTAAAATTGATTTTCCCTTGAATATCTTTTGAAAGCTCAAGGCTCACCATGATGGGAATCTCCTTGCCACAGATACTTCTCTGATAGAGAGCCAAGAAAATGGTTTCCTCGATCCACAGATCATACCCAGAGAAGGCAAATTGCTTGCTTAAAGCCACATAGCATCATCGTAGGAAATAAATCTGGGGCCTCTGACTGCAAGCTAACTGTTTTCTTTGAGATCGTTGAAAAATGGATATAATTGATTTAACAAAATGCATAAAGGATGCAAAATGGGAGGTGTTGAAAGTTCCAGTGAAGATAGAAAAGAAATACAAAAGCAGACTGAGATCAGGAATATAGGCAGGAAATAGCCAGATATGATTCAGATTGGAGAAAGAGAACCCAAAACATCTGGGGAACAATAATTTGAAACAGATACTTTCCTGGAGAAAGAAATCTGGAAAGCAGTAGCAGGGTGAGAGACCTGGGTAGCACTGTTAAGACAAATGGGGTCTCTAATGCTCGTGCAATGGTCAAACCTGGCTAATTGAATTTGGAAGCCACGGCTAGAGAGGTCAATGGATACAAAGGGAGGATGCAATTCTTAGGGTCTACGTGTCTGACACCATGCTCTTCCAGTCCTTCCTGGCTGTGCACTCAGATCCCTCTGGCTAGAAGGGAAAGTCATAGATTCCCTGCTAATGAAGACAAGGAAAGGTTCTGAAAAATTGATCCTCTCAGCCCCCAGGGCAGCTGGAGCCCCTGGGCCAGTTCTTCAGCTTTTAACCAATCTCTCTTTTTACTCCAATCTGCATTCAAATATTATCATGGTCTCTGTGTGCCATAAATTAAAAAAGGTTAGGACCCATAGGCCTAGAAGAAACTCCCACTCCCTGCTTGTTCTTCTTTCTAAATAGTATCAATTAAAATTTTTATATCAAATAGTACACACATACAGAGAGGAGCACAAATAATAGATTTACAGCTTGATGAATTATATAAACTGAACACACCTGTTTAACCAGTACCCAGATTAAGCTGTTGAACACCACCAGAACTCTAGAAGTGCCTTCCCCCCACCTGCTATGATAACCTTCTTCTGATCACTACTCACCCACTAAGAGCATAGATCAGTCCTGCCTGATCTTGAACTTTATATATAGTTGGTAATTTTTACATCTGGCTTCTTTTGCTCAACATTATGTTTGTGAGTTGCAGGTATGTTGTTGCATGGTAATACATTTTCATCTTCTCATTGTTGTGTAGTATTCCACTGTATGAATATATTTATTCATTCTGTTGGTGATGAACATTGGGTTGTTTCAGTTTGGGTCTATCATGAAAATTTTTGTTCTTCTGGTAAGCATACGTACAGACTTCTTTTAGTCTCAGCCAGCTTTTAAGAGTCTTTCAAGATAACCTGGTCTGAATTCCATCATGTGCCTGAGGCCTCACGGGCTCAAAACACATTTAATTATTTCGCCTCCCTCTCTTCCTTAAAAACGGATGAAAACAGCCAATGATCACTATTAACAATTATTCTCAGTTGAGGCCAAGATCTTTATATACTTGCTCAGAAGCATTATTACAAATGGAATATGTAATATTTACAAGCGACCAGTGAGAACCCTTTGTTCAAGAATTGAGCCAGCTTTCTGTTTGATGGTGTTGCTGCAGAAGAAAGGGTACCTATTCATTGAACCTACTACAGATGAGGCATAGATGGAATCAGTGTCCCAGGGGAGACAATGAAAGAGGGTCAGAACCAAGGGTTGTTACCTGGATTGTGTTTTGGGAACCCCACAACCGACCTCAAAGAGGGTGACCAACCTCTTTGTTTACCCCAATATGCAATTCACATATCATCATGGTCTGTGTATGCCATAATATCAAAAACAAATGTTTCTTTTTTAACACTTTAACAGAAACATTTGGTAATTCTCCCTTCTCTGATAAACACCGTAGAGCTTTATTACCTGTAGAGGCCAAGATTTGTATAACTCAAATCTCTTAAATATGCTTATTCCCAGACACCAGGCCCCTACCTCTTGCCTTAGAAGAAATTCGTTTTCCAAGGAAGACTAAGGCTGTTCTATTTCTTCGTTGGGAGAGGAGACAGAATGAAAA
The DNA here is from genome assembly GCF_003676395.1 of Aethalodelphis obliquidens. NCBI lineage: Eukaryota > Metazoa > Chordata > Mammalia > Artiodactyla > Delphinidae > Aethalodelphis > Aethalodelphis obliquidens. The sequence continues at coordinate 68,656,702 of NW_020837951.1, read as the reverse complement.
CAAAATCAAGGTTAATCTCTGACAGGTCATCCTGTTCTTCTAGTGCCCGTGTTTCTGTCACAGCACATGTTTTCCTGAGGCAAACCGGATACAATATGATGCATCATTTAGGAAAGACATTTTGCATTAGACTAACTGCCCAAGGCACCATTGATATCAGGTACTAACACTGCAATGGTAAATAGAAAAAAACAAACCCCAAAACTCTTGTTTTGTTTGAATGTTTTTAGGATTTATCATTAAAAAATGGGTCTATCAATTAAGGTTTTTTTCTCCCTTGTAAGTAAAAGAAATGGACTCGGGCTAACTTGAACTACAACCAACACAACAAAAGGATTTATTGGGAGGATATTGGGAACATCACAGACTTGAAGTAATGGCTGAACAGTAAGACTTTAGGGCCAGGAATAAATGTGAGGAAATGGCATGCTTTCTCCCTAGGGTTAAAGGCCCACCTATTTCAGATTAGTGTTCATTTTTTGGGTTGTTTCACTGTGGCTGAGGCCACAGGGGACCAGCATGGGTCACGGACCCTCTACCTAGGGACAGAAGACGGTCACAGACAAAAGCAGTAGCCTAGCACTGCAAGGGTGATAGCTGAAGTCATCAGCCTACTGATGGAAATAGTACAAGAAAAAAGGAAAAGTGGTTTGATAAAGGTGACAACATGGGTAAGCAATATAAGAAGACCTGGGCTAATGACAGTACTGGAGGGTACATGAAAAGGCTTGACTTCTGCACATACCATAATCAAAGGGTAGGTATGCTCAGTGTAGGTTTGCTATAGCTACACATTTTTTTCTATTAAAAATTATTCCACTTCCTGCAGGTAAGTAACTTTGTTATTGTCTTCTCCTTCATCTCATTGAAAGAATTTTTTAATAACATAGTTCTCAATAATATGAGGTTTCTTAGGAATGCAACTATTACATTATAGTTAAACACATACACACATATATGTTGGGTAGGACTTTCATATCCATATACATAAGTGAGACTGTACTGTAATTTTTCCATACTATACTATACTATACTAACTATACTGTATTATGGGAGTTCTCAGTGTTCTCATTCTCTCAATAGTTTGTTGAGTTACCCTTATGTGACAGGCTTTATGTGAATGTAGGTGCTGGGAATACAGGAGGTGCTCATAGAGGACACTTAGCCTGGTGGAGTTTAGAGTTTAGTAGGGAAGACAGATGACAACAACAGAAAGTAATGAGTTTTTTGATAAGAGAAATACAGGGTGATATGGAAACAGAGCAATGTACATAATAATACCTACTTTATAGGGTTGTTATATCGGGGTAATGAATAAAGTACCTGATCCAAGGCAGAGCACATAGTAGGCACTCAAAAATATTATTAATAATGTTTCACAACTTTTTCTAATTTTTTAGTTGGATTACTAGTTTATACAAGTTTTTAAGTTCCTGAGCCAATTTTGGTAATATCTATTTCTTGCAAATATTGTCCACTTCATCATTATATTAGCATAAAATTATGTTGAGTATGATCTAATAATTAAAAAATCTTCATGTCTCTGGTTACCCACACCTTTTTCTTCCTATTTTTTCTCTTCTTTAGATTTAAGGAGAGGTGGTTGGTAAATTATGTTAACTTTTAAAAGTCTTTTTTATGCTTGAATGTATTTATTGATTTTTTTGACTTTTAAGTCAATTATTTATGTTATCCTCCTCAATACCTTCTACCAATTTTTCTTACAAATTTTTTGTTTTCTATCATAAATTTAATGCTTAGCTTATTACATTTTGTCCTTCTTAATACTTAAAACATTTAAGAATGAATTTTTATCTGATATAAACTTGGCTTCATCCTAAAGGTTATGATGGTTATTTAATTACTTTATAAATCATTTGTAACTCCAGTTTTTAGTTTTTCTTTTAATAAAGAGTTACTTAAAGGAGCATCTTAAAACTTCCAAATGGCTGGCATTTATTTTGACTTTTAAAATGAAGGTTTTTTTTTTTTTTTTAAACAGGTCAATTTAATAAGAGATTGATAAAATTTCTGTTTTTCTTAAAAGCATTTATATCTTCTCTATAAACGTTTATCTTTTATATAAACATTTAATTGTAAATATTTATAATATATGTATTTATGTACATTTTATACACGTACACAACACACTCTGGTTTTTGTTAATATTTCATGGGAGCCAAAAAACGTGTTGTCTGTAGGCTGCAATGTTTGAGATGGATATCTGTACATACATATTTAGTAAGTCACTCACATCAATTGTTATTTTTCAGCCCCTCCATGTCCCGTGTATATTTGGCATTATAGAGCTATCTAAAACTGAGAGCGTTCTTTTCATGGATCAGTTCTATTTTATTTCTGTCACTTTCTCCTACTGCAAACATTTTCCTTTTGTACATTTGGATGCAATGAGTTTTGGCACATAAAATCTGTTGACTCATATCTTCATTATGAATTGAACCACTTATCAACATGATAAGTTGATATATATCACAAGTTATATTTGTGTCTCATGATTATTGTGGTGAATTTTCCTTTTTGTTGTACTAGTATTGTGACACCTATTTTTGTGGGAAAAGGGGAAAGGGAATACATTTAATATCTTTTTATCTTTTTGACTTTATGTTTTAGTAAACTTTAATAAATTTTCACTTTTAATAAACTATCGTTGAGTTTTTAAAATTTACTTTGAAATTCTTTGTTTTTTAATAGGGAGTTCAACCCATTTATTGATATAACTATTGTGATTTTACTTCTAATATCTATTTTAATTATTCTCTCTAGGCCTCTTTATTGTTTTCCCCCATGTAGACTATAATTTCCTTTTATTTTCTACAGTGTTTGGAAGGTTCATTTTCCAGTTTAATTCTATTTCTTTTTAAGTTAAAAAATTGTCCATTGACCAACATCTCTTTAATTATTAAAGTCAAAAATAAACATGAATCTTTAAAACCCTGTATTTTAGACAAAGAATTTAATATTCTTATATTTTTTCATGCTTTCTTCCAGCTTCTTATTTCCCAATTTTTGAAAATATAATTTGGGGGTTAGCACTAAATTATTTATTTATTTTATTTTATTTTTTTTTTATAAATTTATTTATTTATTTATTTGTTTATTTTTGGCTGCATTGGGTCTTTGTTGCTGTGCGCGGGCTTTCTCTAGTTGTGGCGAGCGGGAGCTACTCTTCATTGCAGTGCGCGGGGCTTCTCACTGCGGTGGCTTCTCTTGTTGCGGAGCACAGGCTCTAGGCGCACGGGCTTCAGTAGTTGTGGTGCACGGGCTCAGCTGCTCCGCGGCATGTGGGATCTTCCCGGACCAGGGATCAAACCCGTGTCCCCTGCATTGGCAGGCGGATTCTTAACCACTGAGCCACTCAGGGAAGCCCACTAAATTATTTTTATTCAATTATTACTATAATTATTATTTTTTACATTTTATATCTAATATTTTAAGAACAATCTATGGACACATTTGCTTTTGCAACCATACTTAGTACAATTCTTTAGATTGACATCCATGTGTAACTGGCTTTAATGTTCACTACGAGTTTCTTAGCTGTGCAATTAGCATGTATTATTTTACAATCATAAAAATAAGAGGTTTTTTTTTTTTTTTTTTGCGGTACGCGAGCCTCTTACTGTTGTGGCCTCTCCCGTTGCGGAGCACAGGCTCCGGACGCGCAGGCTCAGCGGCCATGGCTCACGGGCCCAGCCGCTCCGCAGCATGTGGGATCCTCCCGGACCGGGGCACGAACCCGTGTCCCAACCACTGCGCCACCAGGTAAGCCCCTAGAGGGCTTTTCTTTAAAGATTGAAAAGTTAAGTGTCCATACCAATCAGGATAGCAAATGCTTGTTAAAACTTTGTACATTGTTTTCTTACCTTGAGCACCAGCAGCTGTTTTTGAGGGAGGTCCTAGAATCAGATGTATGTCTAGTGGCCATAATACAATGACTTTTTTCTTCTTAAAGCCAAAGTCAAGTTTCTCCTCATAAAACCTAAAGTTCTGCCTATTCCAGGGCACATTCTAGAACTGAAAGATTTACATTGACTGTTTGGACTGAGGTAGAACAGAAGAGTCTGGCGATGGCAGTGTGGCTGCAATGACAATCTTATTTCAGATTTCTCTCCCCCTCTCATTACTTATAAGCCCTATCACTTGGCACTCTTCACATGCACGAGAACATTCTACACGATGATCCTGTCCATTTTTTCTTCTTTGAACGCTGTTTAGCCAAATGTTTGTCTTTTGTCACTGCTTTCTATCACCCTACAGATTTTTTTTTTAAGAGCCATTTGTTTACTGTCATAAATTACTTTTCCAGTTGCCAGCACTTGCTTTAAACTGTGTATGTGATGTTAGTGTGGCCCTAACTATGGGAGGCCATCTGCCTCTCTGCCATCTTGCCAGGCACTGGGTCTGGGCGTGTGTGTACGGGTGTTGAACCTGTCCCTCAAACAAAACCACATCAGGTATTTTATCCTTTTTAATGCTGTGGTGGGCTTGTTCATCCTGTGTGAATGTAAACTTCAGAGCACTTGGTTCTTGGAATTCAGGAAGAAATAACACTTGCTAGAAACTCCTGACAACGAACTGTTCACAAGACCCCTCACATTAAGCTGTCTGCAGGTTTTAAAAAGTGTTTCAAGGTTCTAAGTACTTTCTTTCATTTGAGGTCCTGAGATATTCCTGTGAAAGGCCCTATGCAAAGGTCAAAGGAGGGGTGTTATTCTAGTTATTTCATATTTCAGGCATGCTTAAGCCAAATGTACACTTTTGAAAGTCTTGCTAACTACTTTCCAAGCACAATTTTGATGTGGTTTCTATTGATCCTTGTTCCACTGTGGGTTAGGTAAGAGAGAGTCACTTTTCTCTCTCGGATGCATTGGACCTTGAGGGGGCTTGTGGTTGGAAAAATACCAGTGTCTGTGATTACTTCATGCTTTGCCCAGTCTTGGGAGAGTATGGCAGGCTCAGGGTGTTGGTGGGTGTAAAATGAGGGCTTGTGAAAGTGCTCTGCTCAGAGTGGGGATTCGGGTGCCCCCCCCCCCCCCGGGGTGTGGGTGAGTGACAGGAGAGGGGCTGCTCTTCTCAAAGCTGCAGTGTCTGTTCAGAGCCGTAAAGGAAGCAGTTGGCAAATTCTGTGAAGAGAGGGCTCTTTTAGAACCATGTTTCAGATTTTAATAGAGAGGGCTTTCTTAGAATATTTTTACAGGGTATAGAGGTTACAGCAGTAAGGAAGGGGGAAAATCTTGTATGGCTGCTTGGCTAGGATTCCATGAAATGAGTGTTATCTGCACGAAGACTAAAAACAGACTGATTCATTACAATAACTGTGTCCTTCAGATGCCAAATGAGTGGTTACTCATGGGGGTAAAACAGGCAGTTAAGCTGGTCTTGAGGCCCAGCACGCTGAGACTTGACATGTAGTGAATGCTTTGCTAAGCACTGACTTACATTATCTCATTTAATGCCCATAACACGTATTAGTTCATTTTACAGGAGGATATGAGTGACGGATAGATTAAATGACCAAGGTCACAGAGCTAGTTCATGGTTAAGCTGGGGTTTGCCCTTAGTCAGTATACCTTAATTACTCAACAGGACCTAGGTTGTTGAAATGGCCAGCCCCATTTTCTCCCTCCCCATTTCTAGCAAACCAACTGAAGTAATCCGTGCAGCTTTGCTAGTATTCCTCCCATTTGAGGGGCCAACCCTTAAGTAAGAGTTGGTCCCAGGCCCAGGATGGGTGTTCCCATAACATTGCCATGAATCTCTTATGTTTCAGCTTCTGGGCAGTAGCCTGAGTAGGGGTCTATCTACTCCTTCTGGAAACAACCATAGCTGGGCTATTTTTTCCTTTATTTATGGTATGTGATCACTGCCAGCAAATTTCTCTGAGGAGTGCATTTAAATATGCCACATTTGTGTTACTGTATATGTATTCTGGGTGAAACATTTATGATAAATCAAGTTTTTAGGTGCCCTATGGGGAAAGTGCTGATGGAAACATACATCTGAAGAAAACTTTTCTCTTAGCAGTAGTCACTTGAGGAAACAGGCTCCATTTATCTTGTGAGGGCTTATGTGAGATGAATACAGACCACCCAGAATCACAGCTCTGCGTATCACAAGAGGAAAGTGAAGTATCCAGACTTAGCTCTGGGCCTCTTCAAGCGTCTGTGCTGTGCTGTGTTAGTCTTTCTCCCCTTCCTCCAGTCCTCACTCTACCTTTCCAGCCTGGCAAGCCTGGCAACTTTCATGGCAAGCCTTCCACCCCTGCCGAATGGCGCCCCCCATTCGGGGGGAATACTGATCAGTGGAATACTGATGCTTTCCTCAGTATTCCGCTTCTCCGGTGGTTAACACCTACACTCCTGCATATTCATGGCACATTCTCAGAAACACCCATTCTGATCCCTTTTCCCTCCCCAATCTAAATTAGACCCTTGATAATAGTATCTTCTTATGATTTTTCCTTCCCGGTCCTGCTCACCGTTTGTAATTACATACCTCATTTGTATGACATTTGTTTAATGCCTGTCTCCTTTACTGAGGGAAGACTTTAAGTTCCCTGAGGGCACATGCTTCCATGAGTGTCTTGCACAAGTGTCTTGCCACATGGAAGGCGTTCTAAATATCTGTTGGAGAAATATGCTTCTCCTGGGCTCTACAGAAACACATGGATATAGCTTGCTTATTATATTCTGCCATTTAAAGACTCTCTTCCATTGGACTGTAAGCTCTCTGATATAAATATTTGCAATCCCCAATGCCTACCATAGTGGCTGACACATGTAAGTGCTCAATAAAAGTAAGCGAAGTTGACTGGGGCTTGCATGACTTATACCTAAGCTTTAACATCATGGAGAGGAAGTATTTCAGTTCAGTGTAATTCTTATTAAGCACCCATTAAGTATCAGACTCTATGTATGGCACTGAGGATATAAGAATGTGTGTAAAAGCTTTTGCACAGCAAAGGAAACCACAAAGACGATGAAAAGACAACCCTCAGAATGGGAGAAAATATTTGCAAATGAAGCAACTGACAAAGGATTAATCTCCAAAATATACAAACACCTCATGCAGCTCAATATCAAAGAAACAAACAACCAATCAAAAAATGGGCAGAAGACCTAAATAGACATTTCTCCAAAGAAGATGGCCAAGGGGCACATGAAAAGATGTTCAACATCACTAATTATTAGAGAAATGCAAATCAAAACTACAATGAGATATCACCTCACACCAGTCAAAATGGCTGTCATCAAAAAAATCCACAAATAATAAATGCTGGAGAGGGTGTGGAGAGAAGGGAACTCTCCTACACTGTTGGTGGGAATGAAAATTGGTACAGCCACTATGGAGAACAGTATGGAGGTTCCTTAAAAAACTACAAATAGAGCTACCATGTGACCCTGCAATCCCACTCCTGGGCATATATCTGGAGAAAAACATGGTCTGAAAAGACACATGCACCCCAATGTTCATTGCAACACTGTTTACAATAGGCAAGACTTGGAAGCAACCTAAGTGTCTATCGACAGATGAATGGATAAAGAAGATGAGGTACATATACACAATGGAATATTACTCGGCCATAAAAAAGAATGAAATAATGCCATTTGCAGCAACATGGATGGACCTAGAGATTGTCAAACTGAGTGAATTAAGTCAGAGAAAGAGGAATATCGTATGATATCCCTTATACGCACAATCTAAAAAGAAATACAAATGAACTCATTTACAAAACAGAAACAGACCACAGACTTAGAGAACGAACTTATGGTTACCAGGGGGGAAGGGATAGTTAGGGAGTTTGGGATTGACACGTACACACTGCTATATTTAAGATGGATAACCAACAAGGACCTACTGTATATAGCACAGGGAACTCTGCTCAATGTTATGTGGCAACCTGGATGGGAGGGGTGTTTGGGGGAGAATGGATACATGTATATGTATGGCTGAGTCACTTTTCTGTGCACCTGAAACTATCACAACACTGTTAATCGGCTATACCTCAATATATATATTTAAAAAAAAAAAGAGAGAGAGAGAGAGAGCTGAACGACAACAGCAAAAAAGAGTATGATTAGTAGCAGCTTGATTGCTGAAACATGAAGCATTAGGCAGGGAGTGGTGGAAATGAGGTTAGAGGGGAAGCCATGGAGGATCTTAGAGGGCATATGAAAGAATGTGTGATCTTTCCTTTATGTTTTGCTCCACAACCTGGTCATTGTGACTGCTGGAGTTTTACTTGGCCAGTGAGACCAAGGACAGCATTACAGAATGCAGGAAAATTTCAGACACTGAAGTTGAATAATTTACTCATTCATTCCTGTAGTGAATATTTACTTAGTATCTACTAAGTACCAGGCACTAAGGATAGTTACAGACTCAAACAGGATATAGTGTTCAGCCTTCAGGAGTTCAGTATAGTGAGGGAGACAGAGTAAAATACAATGAAATAAGTCCACAGTTTTCAAATATTTTGGCTTTAGGACTCCTTCATTCTCCTGAATATTATTGAATATCCCCCAAAACTTTTGTTTATGAAGGCTGTATATATTATTATTAGAAATTAAAACAAATTTGTAAAAGATGAATTAAATGAATCTCTTAAAGAAAGTATATGTTAACATAAATATTTTCATGAAAGTAACTTTATCTTATCGCTATTTTTCTTTCAGAAAAAAATGTAGTGAAAAGAGTGCCATCGTTTTATACCTTTGCAAGTCTCTGTGCTGGCTTAACAGATTTTAGATTCTCTTACCTGTTTTTTGCATTCAGTCCGTTGCAATAATGTTGTTTGGTTGAAGTACGTGAAGAAAACTCAGCCTCACACAGTTCTGTAGGTAGAAAAGGGGGGAGTATTTCAATAGCTTTTTCAGATAATTGTGAAAATTCTTCGACACTACACCAAAACTTGACAAGTGGTAGTTTCCTAAAAGTTAGATGAAATGTGGACTCTGAAACTAATCCATAACATTTTTTTATTCTGTCACATAAAAGTTTATTGGCCCACTTTGTACTTTGGACGGATCTTTCAGCCAGGCATGATTTTGTTAACATCGGGTGTTAGTTATTTGGAAAATGTTGGTTTACTGAGTGAACCACAGATGTGTTTCCTTGTAAAACATCAAATCATAATATAAACAAAAAATATATAATAACATAATAAAACATCACAAACATAAGAAATTACAAAATTCATACATATCACTGTTGACTTCATCAGAAGAATATATAAGCACCAGGAAGCTATAAAGCTCATGGTGACAAGTTTACCAAAATTCGAAGTTTTGTTTGAAAGTTCAGCTTTCATCACTGGCAACGAATAATATCAGCTGTTTTCTTTAAAGTTATAGGTTTACTTAATTCATTTTCTAGAAAACATCGGCCAAATACCCAACGAGAAACAGCCATAGTTTTTACATCATTCTTTCAAGTAAAAATGGCTTTCCATGAAAAAAGTAATTCAGCTTGCAACTCAAGCACATAAGCGCTTTTCTTCAATACATTTGTAGAAGTAAATCATCTTATCTCAATATGCAGCAGTACTTTGTGTGTGCTTCCCGTTTCGTCACAGAATTTTAAAATGTGTACTGAAGGGTCAAGTTTAATAGGAGTAATACTTTTTATTGCTTCATCAGGCATAGTCTTAAGTGAAACAAGCATTTGTTTTCACTTTAAGTGTGTGTGGTAAAGAATACAGCAATTACTGGTACAGTTTGGTGCCACTGCCATGATTTGTGCCAAGATGTCAGTAGGTTTATCCACCATTATTTTTTCAACATCAACATGAGGTCAAGGTGGTTGTTCCAGAATTAATCAATAGATTTTTAAAAAGGTGTGGAACACTTTCAACACCACTTGTGCTTGTTATCAGACATTCAAATAAAAGACAATCTTCTTTAATAATTAGACAAATACAAGCAAAATCGCTATGTTTGTAGATTCTTCCATTTATGAGGTAAAAGTACAATTCTGCAGAAGATAGGGCAACTCAGTCTGCACGTTTCCAGCGAAATCTTTAAATCAACAAGTTACTGTATTGTTGGAACATGACAGTGCTTGAATTCTTTTTACTGACTTTTCATACAGCAGGTATTCTGCAGTTCAACTGTAGAAGGCTTTATTGTCTCAGCTACTGTATATGCTTCTCCAGCCAATGCAGTTTAATGATTTACCCTGTAAGATGCCTCTGGGGCATCTTCATTTCTGGTTCAAAGAATGTAAGCAATAATTTTTGGCTTTTAAGACCGCACTACATCTATACTTAAAATATATTTAAGTCCTTTGTCTTCAAACTCTGAATCTGAATCTTGTTGATTTTTTTTTTGTATATTGAGTTTAATTCAGCCAAGGAAGGTAAATTAGTAATGTGAATCTATTTATGAGCACACTTTTTTGTTACTAGGAAAAGAGTTTCTGTCCATAAATACGTGTTGAAAAAATATTCAAATAATGCTGATTTGAAAGGGCTCCACATTAGGGGTTTGCTAATGTGTACATACTACAGGTCATCCCAAAAAACATGAATGATGAAGTGTCACCGCCCCGGAGTTTGGGTTGAGATGTATTTTTTTCTAGTTAGTGATAATGTGTTTGCCCATTTTACCCTGCTACTCACTGGGCCCCAAGGTCCAGGACTGCCAGTGTCCATTCAGAGTGTTAGGGGCCGCTTCTGGCTCCAGAACAGAGTGAAGCTGGCTGCCCATATGCTGATGATCTCTCCCTACTTGAGTGACCCTGTCAGTGACCTACAATATGGCATACACTTAACGCCCAGTATGATTCTGTCAGCCTAAAGATGAGGTTTTAATTGTAGCAGGAGGGATGGTTCTCACTGGAGGGGATTCAGAAGCCATCTAGACCACAGATACATGGAATTGTAGAGATCTTAAGTGACTTGCCTGAGTTCACCTGCTAATCAACGGTAGGGCTGAGCCAACAAGCTAATGCTTCGATAGCTGAATTAGAAGCAAATTTACATGCAACTTTAGGGACAACTCCCTGCCATGAGAAGGAACTACATTATCTAGCTTAACTGTCACAACAACAAAAGAATCACAACATGCATTAAGGTAATGGGGGCTCCACACTGAAAGGGGTAGGAATAAATCCTATCGCCAAGCCCTAGAGAGATCTCCACTCTTGCCCCCCTCACAGCTGGACTGGATGGTGCTGTGAAAGGAAAACTGACAGGCTAACCCAGTCTTTTTGTTTCTTTGTTTCTCCCTTTAGGTCAGTGGTTCTCCAGCCTTAGTGTGGATAAGAATTATTATTCATGGATATGTGTAATTAATGGGAGATTTGAGGATATTCAAGCCAATTTTGCTAATAAGCAATATCTGCCAATCTTGAAACCTAACTCTGGGTAAATGGAAATCCACTTCACTCTAGTGCATTAGAGATTCAGTATTCAACACATTGGAGCTGTTTTCCAAGTTAGAATTTTGAGGATAAATTTCAAAAAGTGAAATTGGAAGAAGTGTTTTGGGGAAACCCTGAAAACGACTGCTTTCTATGTTAGTACCTGGTCTCAATGCCAGTTACCAAGGGATTCTATTATATTACATACATTTCTACCCTTCCCTCCCCCTTCTTTTCCTGTAATCCAGCAATACATCCCTCTTGCCTTTCCCCCCTCTTTTTCTCTGCCCCAGAACACTCTTTTTTGGAACATTCAAGTCCCAGAGGAGAACTGTGAACTCTGAACTCCCCCCAAATCCAAGCCAACTTTTACAGTGTCTTATTCTGTGTTTTTATACATAGACAACTCCTCCCCAGCTCCCCTCTGCCCCCAACTCACAACTGTCCCCTCTGGCCCCATTATCACTATGTTTTCCCACCTGGCAAACAACCTCACTGAATTCTGGGTGGTAGGCATTGACCAGACTTCAATACAAATGCTCCTGTCGAAAATGGCACCAACTTAGGTGAAGAACAAAGACGCTCCGGCTTCAAAGCAGAAACTCCAGTTTCTGCACAGAAGGGGTTTCACACAACCCCGGTTAACAATAACAACCACCTCAGGGGAAGAAAAGACCCGGACTACAAAGAAATGCCAAGCAAGCAGCCATCAGTCCTCCCTTTCTTCTTCTGGCATGTTTAGCACAAAACCTGATCAGGAGGGCAGTTCTTTGATAATCAGGTAGACCATGACTGCTGCTAGTAGCACTTCTTCTGCCTCATATATCCCAGCAATTCATGAAGAGCTGAGTGTTCGGTGCTCACCCAGGCTTAGAGATGTTGCAATGCACACACACACACACACACACACCCGTGCACATACACACCATGGAATGGAATTGGTTTGCTAGCAAAGGATTCTGGCAACTTCCCAAAGATTACAGGTCAAGTCATGTTTTTCCTTTCCTTTTCTTTTCTTTTTTTCGGTGATTCTCTCTTTTTCTCCCCATTCTAGTTAACCACTGAAGTGTGGCCCTACAACACTGGCAAATGCATATTTGCTGTAATTGCCCAGTTTTTGAGGAAAAGAAATTGAGAATAGTGGGAAAGTAGAGGCTGATGACATAGGGGGAGAGAAAAAATGAAGTTTTAAAATAACAAACAATTTTTAACTGCTATATTTCCCCCTCCCTGTAAACCCAAAGAGAATGAAAAGGACAGTTTCAGCTTGGTCAGGCCCTAACTCAAAAGAAAAGGGGGGAATCAGTCCTTTGTGGAACGTGGCAGGCAATAAATAAGTAAATAAATCAGACAAAATATTCTCAAGTTTCCATTCTTTTTCTGTTATGATACTTCTCCCAGCTTCTAACATTATCGCTCTCTTTGCACCCCTCAATCCCTCACTTCCCTTTTCCCTCCTCCACCCTAAACTGTCAGGCCGTTTCTGTCCCCTCCACCCTCCCTTGTGGTCTCTGTTATCAGCGAGGTGGACAAGAGCCAGGCTTAGCCATGGTTCTTTGCCATGTCACTAGCTATACCAGTTGTTGTTGAAAATCTGGCACAGAGAGATGAGGCCATCTGTGGTGAAGTTTAAACCTATTTACCTCTCTGGCAAGCTGGTTGAAGCCTCTCTTTCTCTGTATTCAGTGAGGCTGAAGATGACAAATGCAGTGGGATTACAGCCATGGGATGAAGTTTGGGCAAAACAAAACCCTTCCCCAAAGACAGCTCCTGAGAGCTGTTAGCTGTAAGGATAAGCAAATCCTCTGTGTCTGGTGTGTGTGGCCAAGGGCACCCCAGCCCTGGGTTCCATTCTCTGTACACTGGAAGGAACAAGACAACTGGCTGAGTTACAGGCTGGACTTAGGGTCTTGGGAGATGCGAGTTCTTTGTTGAATGATCTTGGAATGATCCCGGGCCGTATTTTGTGGTTTGCAGGGCCAACACCCTGTTTCAGAGAACTGCTCCCATATAGTTAATGAGCTACACATGAAAACCTTCTGCCTTTAAAACGGGACTCCACAGCCTGACCAATTACCTGAACCCCATGACACTCAGAGTCCAAAAGACTTTGGTTGTTTCCCAAAGTCCAATCAACCCATAAAGCTACCAGCAAAACAATTCAGACAGTCATGAAGTAAGCTCTGAAGTCAATGCCAAAAGCTGTGGACAATGGCAGGATCCCTGGGCAGAGGCCAATTTACCGTGAAGCTAATAAAGCGTAAGCTTCTGTGCCCCTTCTGAGGCCCTGAGAGGGAGCCTAGCAATGTGTTCACATGTTTGTTGCAAAAATAAGGTATTTTAAGCTCAATGAGTTGACTGCTGTCTTCGTTTCAACTTTTATATTTCCCCTGTTTCATGGAGTTGGAGTGATCCTAAGCAGTTGAGTTGGAGATTCATTTAGTTTGGGCTTAGTGAGATAGATTTATGAGGATCAAAGTCACTTCCATGTATGGTTACTTTATTGCTGTCCATCTTGGTATAGGAATGGCTTCCAGGAACATGCCTTCAGCCTGCCTGGTAATGTGACACCAAGACGCAGGGCCAGAGGTAACTCTCCATATGAAAATGTCCCATGGTGCTTGGCACTGAAAATACGTGGTTAATGGAGGAGGAGAAACTAGGTTTGAAATGTGTGGAATTAGAGGCTAGTCTGTAAAATGGGGCTAAAATATACTGTCAGCTTATTATGAAGATTAAACAAAATTAGGTGTGTGGAAGTATTAACCAGAGTCCAGTATGAATGGCAGGTAAATAAAGGTACTTTTCTTTCTTACCTGAAGCATCTCAGTATCTTCCCTATGAAAACTAGATATCAGAATGCTTGGGAGATTGTGATAGCCCTTGAAACATACTATTTTTTTTAAATGTCTGACGTTACTTTTTGCCCCTTTTTTTGCCCATCTATTCTCAAAGTGAATTGTTGGAGAAAATATTGAGGATACTGGTTATTTAGATTCCAGATAATTAGAAGTGCTCTCACACTAAATGATTGAAAATTTAAAACACCCTCAAGATGCTTCATAGTGACATTAATAATAAGAATCAAGACCTCTCAAATGCCACTGGGAAGAAGCAAAGTCCATCTGATATTACCAAGCAGCTCTCCGCTTTATTGACTGCTAGATTCTCTGAGGAAAGGAGGAACATTTTGGGGCTTAATAACATGGCGGCTGTTCCATGACATAGGTGCCCCTATGTGACTATTACGTCTCTCTGTTCTTTCTATTGGTCCATGGTACATGGCCTCTATCCAGCCTGAGTTTTAAAGATGAAGTTGTAATGGACCACTTACTCTCCATTTGGTATCATTTCTAAAGTAACGGCTGAAATCATCCCTAACTGGAGAGAGAGAAAATAAAATGACACCTGAAACATTCTTGTCAGTTAATAAGCAATTGGCTGGCTAGAAATGAGCTTTTCTCTGCAGAAGAAAAGGCCATGTGTCCCTGTCCCTTGCCTAGGCTACCTTCTGTCTCATTCCTTTCTGCTTTCTTTTCCCTGCACCATCTAAAAGAAAAGAGGTGCCTCATTGAACTGCAAGCAAGTTTCCCCACATTGGAGAACCGGCTCCCCATCCCTTTTAGCCCCGGCATCACCTTGGTGAAACTTCAAGAATGTGCCCATACACAAAAGAGAATTTGCTCCTCCTTCTGGGAAAAGGCTCCCTCAGGGCCCCATCAGGTTTGTCAGAGCCAGCTGAAAGTTCAGCAATCTTAACTGTGCTTCAGGAGGTCAAATCCAGCTAAGGTCCCAGCTACTAGGTGTTAGCACCTCGGGGTGGAGTGCAAGAGAGAGGGAGATGCAAGGGGACCCCAACGTGTTCCCCAAAGTGCATCTCTCCCGCACCCAGCCATGAGTGTATGAAATAATTCCTCCTTTGTCCTCCAGCTGGCTTGCAAAGCTATCAGGATGAGTCTGCAGGACCTGTCTGGGAAGCTTGTTAAACTGCACAGAGTAAGTCAGCGAGAGGGAGGGGTGGGGAAAAGATTAAAGGGCGAATACAATCTGTGTGAGGCAGTGGCCCTGACTCTAAAGAAGCAGATGATCTAAGGAAAGGAAGAGCTTCCCTTTAAAACCAGAGACTGCATGCAATGCAAATGACCCCGCATGCAGCTGCCTCTGGCAGGCAGCCACACGTCTCCTAGAGAATAAAGTCAGAGCAACAATTCCCTCCTGAACCCTGAAGCTTAGTGACTTCAAACAAGAAAAAAGAAAAGTGACATTTTTTTTTCCCCTTTCCCCAGTGAACTCATCCATTCCCCGAATTGTGCTGATGACCTCATCATCTGCAGCTGTGTGCTCCCAGCTCTTCCCCCACCTCAGCTCCCAGGGATCACATCTGGTGCAGAGCCTTGGTACCTGGGACTGACACATCTGGAGGGAACTGTCTTTGAAAGTGGAGCATTTTGGAACCCCTTTCACTCTTGCTGATGCAGCCAAGTGGCAGGAAAGTCCTCAGCAAACTTGTGCCTTGGGAGATGCCTCTCTGGTCTTCATATAGTGAGAATTTATAGGGAAGGACAGGGAGGTCACGGTTACTGTTTCTGGTACCTTTTCATTTTTCACCTTTTACGTTCATGGGCAAGTGCAGACCTGACCTTAGAAATGATATTGAATCATCTGAATCAATTCTGCCTGTGTTCGTTCTAGAGTCTGGCAAGACCCTGATTGACAAAGTTTATTTAGGTGTTAACTGACATGGGTAATGATCCCAATCAATGGAATTAAACTGACTTTAGAAGAGTTTACAGTATATATGGCCCCAAAGTATCTGTATCTTGGGGAAAACATATAAACTTAAGAAGGGGCCCTTCCCCTACTGTGAGAGTACAAATTGATCCACTAACCCTTAGGAAAGCAATCTGGCACTCCTCTCTATATCAAGGACCTTAAAAAATGCTCATACGCTTTGATCCAGAAGTTCCATTTCTGGGAATCTCTCATACAGATAATACAAAAAAGCACTGAACCATAGTAAAAGATCTTCACTCCAGCATTACATATTACAGTAAAAACAAAAGACCCCCCCCCCAAACACAAAGAATCTAATTAAATGTCCAATTTTAGAAGAATGGCTATGGTACATCCATACCACGGAATAATATGCAGTTATCAAAAATGATGGAATACTGTTCATGTTGCAATGTCTTTGACATGCAAGGCTGGAAAACAGCAGAATACAAAACATGATTTCAACTTTATACAAGAAATATATGTATGGATGAAAGACTTAAAAGAATCTATACATAAATTCCACCAGAGTTATTTTTAGGAGGGATCATATTACTGACATTTATTTTTTAGGCATTTCTGTGCTTTTAACTTTTCTACAGCGAGTATGCCTTACTTTTATAATTAGGAAAAAGAACTTATTTAAAAGAGGGGGAGAATCGAATCTTTGGCAGCTCAATGCCCTTGGCAAGATGTAATGAATTATTAGCCTAAGTGTTGTAAGCTAAAACGGCACAGGTATTAGGTAGGTAAAATACATGAGTGGACCAGGACTAGTACAAGAAAATGGCAAACTATGGAGGAGACTGTCTTCGGTTTCAGCTAATTGTTATCATGTGGAGATACAGGTAGCTCAGAGTTGTTGAACTGATTTTCCTAAAGAAGTTCTAAAGCAATACTTAAACGGAAATCTATTAATTTTTAAATGAAGGCAATAAACTCACATTAGAAAAATTAACTACATGTGTTGGGCAAACAAAAAACCCAGCTACTGGACATCATTTTGAAACTTCCTCATAGACAATGCAAGTGTAGTCCTGTGGAGCCATCCACCAGCCTGGGGGGCTTCCAGGCATGTCACTTCTCTTCATTACTATTAATAATGCTGCAATGAAGAGTCCTCTGTGTCTGTCTTTTCATATCTAGGCAATTACCTCCTTAAGGTGAACTTTAAGAAGGTGGGTTTTAGATTCAAAGGGTATGGACATAGTTTTATCTTTTGATGCACGATGTCAAATAGTTTTCCAGCAAG
Source organism: Aethalodelphis obliquidens (assembly GCF_003676395.1). Classification (NCBI taxonomy): domain Eukaryota; kingdom Metazoa; phylum Chordata; class Mammalia; order Artiodactyla; family Delphinidae; genus Aethalodelphis; species Aethalodelphis obliquidens. The sequence continues at coordinate 68,639,295 of NW_020837951.1, read as the reverse complement.
TTCAAACAAATTATATTCCCATTAACTGTTCATAAGAGTCTCCTTTTCTCACATTCTCACCAGCACACAGTTTGGTCAAGCTTTTTCATATCATTGATCTTAGAGATGAATGTTTATATCAAATTATATTTACTTGCATTTGTTTAATTAATGGTATTAAACAGACATCATATGTTTATTGACCTTTGGTGTTTTTTATTTTATAAATAGCCTGTTCATATTTTTTTGCCCATTGAAAAGTTGCCTTAACTTTTTCTTATGGTCTTATGACTTTTTTGTATACTAGGGATATTAACCATCTCTCATATGAATTACATTTTAAAAAACTGGTCATTTGCCGCTTAACCTTGTATAATAGGATAAAATTTTTATCATTTTAACACCTGTCATGACAGTATTTTAAGGAATTAATTTTGCTTAAGAGAATACCTTAAGAAATCATTTAGATTATAAATGTAATTGTGCAGGTATATGAAAACAATGAAACACAGAGACAGCCAAACATAGTGAAGTGCAGGCAAATGTTTAAAAATAGATGATAAAAAAGAGAGAAAAGTGGGAGGTTTTGCAACCCAATATATATATATTCCTAGAAAATTGCATGCTTTTTTTATATCTATATCTATATCTGTATCTATATCTATATACACACACAATAATGCTCATTGAAGCCTTGTTTATAATTTCCTCAAACTGGAAAGAACTCAAATAGCATTAACATAGAATAGATAAATAAATTGTGGTATGGAAAACTATACAGCTGTGAACCCAGATGTATTAAAGCTACATGCTACAGCATGGATAAATCTTACCAACATGTGTTGGGTAAGAAAAGCGCGACACAAAGAACATAGCCAGGGTTATTCCTTGTACACAAAGATCAAAAAGAGATTAAATTATATGGTTTAGGGATGTATGCTCAGGTAGTAAATCTATAAAGAAAAACAAGCACATGATTACTATTTAAAAAATTAAGGACATGATTAATAATTAGAATACTGGTTGTTTCTAGGAGATGGAGTGGTGGTTGTGCCGTGTGTGTGTGGTTTTCTTTTGACAAGGGTCCTAGGGTGTCAATGATGATGTCTTTCTTTTTTTTTTTAATTTTTGAATTTTATTTATTTTTTTATACAGCAGGTTCTTATTAGTCATCCATTTTATACACATCAGTGTATACATGTCAATCCCAATCGCCCAATTCATCACACCACCACCACCACCCCTCCGTGGCTTTCCCCCCTTGGTGTCCATATGTTTGTTCTCTACATCTGTGTCTCAACTTCTGTCCTGCAAACCAGTTCATCTGTACCATTTTTCTACGTTCCACATATATGCATTAATATACGATATTTGTTTTTCTCTTTCTGACTTACTTCACTATGTATGACAGTCTCTAGATCCATCCACGTCTCAACAAATGACCCAATTTCGTTCCTTTTTATGGCTGAGTAATATTCCATTGCATATATGTACCACATCTTCTTTATCCATTTGTCTGTCGATGGGCATTTAGGTTGCTTCCATGACCTGGCTATTGTAAATAGTGCTGCAATGAACATTGGGGTGCATGTGTCTTTTTGAATTATGGTTTTCTCTGGGTATATGCCCAGTAGTGGGATTGCTGGGTCATACGCTAGTTCTATTTTTAGTTTTTTAAGGAACCTCCATACTGTTCTCCATAGTGGCTGTATCAATTTACATTCCCACCAACAGTGCAAGAGGGTTCCCTTTTCTCCACACCCTCTCCAGCATTTGTTGTCTGTAGATTTTCTGATGATGCTCATTCTAACTGGTGTGAGGTGCTACCTCATTGTAGTTTTGATTTGTATTTCTCTAATAATTAGTGATGTTGAGCAGCTTTTCATGTGCTTCTTGGCCATCTGTATGTCTTCTTTGGAGAAATGTCTGTTTAGGTCTTCTGCCCATTTTTGGATTGGGTTGTTTGTTTTTTTAATATTGAGCTGCATGACCTAGGTGTTTGCTATTTAACTATTAAGCATTTTTCTAATACATTTTACACTTAACAATAAAATGGAAATTTCAGAAGTTAGAAAAAGCAGAGAAGTGAGGATACAGGAGACAAAAAGAAATACTGGGAGAGAAGGGGTTAGATGACATAGCAGGGGGACTGAAGCATACAGAAAAATATTGTTAATTATATATTCCAAGCAGTGGAGTGTACGAAGGAGATTTTAGGACAAAACTATCCAATATTCAATTTGCTATTGTTAGTATATCTTTCCTCACTCTAGACATTTATTACATTTTGTTAAATATGTAGTCTGAAATTTCGAGGAAATCAAAGAAAAGTAACCAAGTTGGCATGAAAAAGAGAGGGAGACGTATGTAGATTTAGATCAAGGATTCTTCAAGAAAGGTGAGTAGTGGCCATGAGAATGTGAGCCTAGGGCATGTATAGAAGTCTTGGGGAGGAAGTGGAGGGTCTCATAGAATCAGGTGCCGGGGTTTAAGCCAAAGAGATTTAAGTCTCCAGAGAGTGCTGCCTTATATGAAGCCCATAGATATTGGTTTGTAACAGGATTTTCTCTTCTTCCTCCTTCTTTATTCCACACAGAAACTAAAGACTTACAGATAATCAAGTTTATTAGTCTTTACTTTTTTAAAAAATTAATTTATTTATCTATTTTTGGTTGCATTGGGTCTTCGTTGCTGTGCACAGGCCTTCTGTAGTCGCAGAGAGCGGGAGCCACTCTTTGCTGCAGTACATGGGCTTCCCATTGCGGTGGCCTCTCTTGCTGTGGGGTGTGGGCTCTAGGTGTGTGGACTTCAGTAGTTGTGGCACGAGGGCTCAGTAGTTGTGGCTCGCAGGCTCAGTAGCTGTGGCACATGGGCTTAATTGCTCCACGGCATGTGGGATCTTCCCGGACCAGGGCTTGAACCTCTGTGCCCTGCATTGGCAGGCAGATTCTTAACCACTGCGCCACCAGAAGTCCCTATTAGTCTTTACTTTTTGACTTTTAGATTTCCTAACATGCTTGAAAGATATTTCCTCATTTTTAAACATTTAAACTCCTTGATTTGCCTAGAATTCTATCAATACTTAGGGTAAAAATCGAGGGAGAGCTCAAGTTTGTTTTCCCAGAGAGCGAGCTCAATCTTTTTCTCTGATAATTTAAAATGCCTCATTTAATCACATATTAAATTTCATATTTACATACTCTCCATTCTGTTGGTTCTCTTCCTGTGTTATTCCTGTTTTTTGATTACTGTAGTTTTAGGATAAATTTTAAAATCTGATAGGGAAAGTTTTCTTGCCAGTATTTTCTTGGCACTTCCTCTTTGATGATTCTGTCAAATACATCTTAAAATCATTTTGCCAGGTTCTAAAGCAAAATAAAACAAAAACAAAACCAAACCCCATTGGGACTTTGATAGAGAAGTCATTGAATTCACAGATTACTTTCAGTAGCAATACAGCATATTCTTATTCAAGAACCTTCTGTTTCCAATTATTCAATTATTTTTGTATGTTTCTCCATTGTGTTTTCTATTTTTCTTTATTAACATCCTAAATATTTCTCATCTCTAAACAAACTCTCCTGTTTATCAGTTTCAGCATCCAGTATTAATTTTAGAACCTTGTTTGATAGATATTTATTTTTACATTAAAGGAATAGCTCTATTTCATTAGGGATATCAGTAGGGTTTTTAAAAATACATTATATTTCCTTCTATTTAATGGGATATCTTCCTAGATTCTGGCACTGAGTTGACAGTCTTTGTTTTGGGTAGTTTGAGTTTTCAAGTTTCCTTGTTTTTCCGTCTCCATAGATATTTTAATGGGAAACTGGGGAGGATACAGCAGGAAACACCAGCCAGGCACAATTTTAAACCAGAAGTATGTTCACTGACTAATAAATAATAGAATCCCAAGGCATAATTTATGTGTCTTAGTGCTGCTCAAGGGTGCAAATCTAGTCTGTTGCTTTCTTTATTTCAAACCCATTCCTGTCACCTTAATTGATATATGTGTATCATATCTGTATATGTCTGAGCTTTAAATGTATATAATTTCAAGGTCTACTTAATATACAAAGTATGTGGCGTCTTCTACCACCTGGCATTGTTGCTTTTCATCAGACCAAACCAGAGCAGGGATCTTGCTACTTTTATTTAATTCCAAGTTTAGCCTTTTTATGATAATCAAATGTCAGTTGCCCAGAGCCAGGGATGGAAAAGCACTATACTGTGTGCCTGGGGGTTCTTGAAATAAAAGGTTGGGTAATTTATATTTTTAATATAAGTGATTTAGAGCCTGAGGCTTTGATCCAATTAAGAAGAGAATCAAATTAGCTGGAGATTAAATGAAGATGGAATAAGGGGAAGTCTTGCTGGCTCCTGAGTTTTCTAAAGAAGGCTTGTTGGGGTGCAGTGGTTCTCAGCCTGGGCTGCACATTAGAATTGCTTATGGGGCTTTAAAATATACTGATGCCCACACTCCACCCGAGAGGTTTCAATTTAATTGGCCTGATGAGCTGCCTGGGTATGAAGAATTTAAAAATCTCCCCAACTGATTCTCGTATGCTGCCATGGTTGAAAATGACATAGTTCTTAATCCCCAATAAGCTAAGAGTCACCTGGGAGCTAGTTTAAAAATATATAGCTTCCAGGGCTCTACCTAGACACCTCCTGGTACAGTGACCTGAAACAGAGTCTAGGAATCTGCATTTAAAACAAATGTCCACGTGACTATGATATAAATGATTCCCGCCCTACCCACTGTAGTCTGTACTCTCCTCATCTACCTTTAACTTGGCTTTCAGAATATCTTTCTTAAATACATATGTTTTCCCAAATTTAAAACATTCCCTGCTTGCCCAATGTGTTCAAAATGCAGTCTTTAGTGTGGCTTTGAAGGCCTTCCCCTGCAGTTTTCATCCATCTCCGTGACCTTCTCAGTGTCTCCACTCCAACTCCTCTCTGATGTGCACATTGGATGCTTTTCTGAATTGACTTCTTCTTTCAGAGCCTTTGCTTATGCCTCTGCCTTCAACAGCCTTTTCCCCCTTGGCCCATGTAAATCCTGCTCTCGAACAGCTAGAATGCCATGGCTTCCGTGAAGCTTTATTTCATCTTTTCAAATTAGGATAATCAATGCTTTTCTCTACGTGCCTAGTGCAATTGACCTGCAGCTCTCTTGTATTTTGTTTGCTTTGGTTGGACTCGAGATGTGGAAAGCTGAGTTCATCCTGTCCCTCTGGCACAGCACATTATCTTCATCGGTCAGTGCAAGGCCCCTACTGTTCGGACAGTATCCATAAGTATGTGCATACCCTCCAAAAATAAGTCATGTTGTCTTGTGCATAGATACTTTTAATTTACCTAAATGGTTTTGTGCTAGAGACCTCACTCTCTTTTTCCACCCCAGATTTTTTTATGATCTATCCACATTCCTGAAATTAAGTCGAATTCATTACCTCTACCAGCCACATAGTAATCCTTAGGGGACATTCACCACAACATTTTAGCTGTCAACATAACTCTTATTTTCTCAAGGAGGCCACAGTGAACATTCTTGTAGGTGGCCTTGGATGAATCTGTGTGAGAATTTCTCTGAAATACCGACTGAAGAATGGGATTACCTAGTTACATGTGCTCTCTTGGTTTCACCAGATACTTCCAGAACGCACCCCTGGCAGGCTGTGCAGTTTCTTCTCTTCTGGTCTCAGGCACTCACCTCCTCATAAGTGCATTTATTCTTGCTGAGGATTTAGTCCCTGTCAACCACCCTGGCAAAGGAAGTCACCACTTATGAACTCAAGATCTTTTAGGAAAAAGTGAGCCAGGATCTTAAAGTTGTGATTCTACAAAAATCCTCTGAGATATTTTTATTTCAGTTAAAACAGTTAAAAAACTTGACAACTGCTAAGGAGATCATCAATGATACTTTACAAACTAAAAGCAATAATGGATATTTTCATGAGTGGAAGTGAGAGATCTAAAAGTCTGTCCCAAGAAAAAGTGATCAATGAAACTTAAAAGCTTTTGCACAGCAAAGGAAACCATAAACAACATGAAAAGACAACCCTCAGAAGGGGAGAAAATATTTGCAAATGAAGCAACTGACAAAGGATTAATCTCCAAAATATACATGCAGCTCAATATCAAAAAAACAAACAACGCAATCCAAAAATGGGCAGAAGACCTAAATAGACATTTCTCCAAAGAAGATATAGAGATTGCAACAAACACATGAATGGATGCTGAACATCACCAATCATTAGAGAAATGCAAATCAAAACTACAATGAAGTATCACCTCACACCGGTCAGAATGGCCATCATCAAAAAGTCTACAAACAGTAAATGCTGGAGAGGGTGTGGAGAAAAGGGAACCCTCTTGCACTGTTGGTGGGAATGTAAACTGATACAGCCACTATGGAGGTTCCTTAAAAAACTACAAATAGAACTACCATACGACCCAGCAATCCCACTACTGGGCATATACCCTGAGAAAACGATAATTCAAAAAGAGTCATGTACCACAATGTTCACTGCAGCTCTATTTACAATAGCCAGGAAATGGAAGCAACCTAAGGTCCATTGACAGACGAATGGATAAAAAGGATGTGGCACATATGTAAAATGGAATATTACTCAGCCATAAAAAGAAATGAATTGAGTTGTTTGTAGTGAAGTGGATGGGCCTAGAGTCTGTCACACAGAATGAAGTAAGTCAGAAAGAGAAAAACAAGTACTGTATGCTAACACATATATATGGAATCTAAAAAAAAAAAAAAAGGTTCTGAAGAACCTAGGGGCAGGACAGGAATAGAGAATAGACTTGAGGACATGGGGAAGGGGGAAGGGTAAGCTGTGACAAAGCGGGAGAGAGGCATGGACATATATACACTACCAAACGTAAGGTAGATAGCTAGTGGGAAGCAGCCGCATAGCACAGGGAGATCAGCTCGGTGCTTTGTGACCACCTAGAGGGGTGGGATAGAGAGGGTGGCAGGGAGACGCAAGAGGGAGGGGATATGGGGATATATGTATACATATAGCTGATTCACTTTGTTATACAGCAGAAACTAACACACCATGTAAAGCAATTATACTCCAATAAAGATGTTAAAAAAAAAAAGAAGTATAACTCCCAGCATATGTGTTTCAAAAAAAAAAAAAAAATCTGCTTTTCTAGAGCAGGGGTTGGCAAACTTGTATAAAGGGCCAGGGAGTAAATATTTTAGATTTGCCTTGTGATCTCTGTTGTATCTACTCAGCTCAGTCATTGTAGCCAAAAAGCAGCCACAGTAAAATGTAAATAAAGGAGTATAACTGTGTTTCAATAAAACATTATTTATAGACAAGGAAAAAAAGAATTAAAAAATAAAAAATCTCGCTATAAAAAAAAAAGAAATGAAAAAGTGATCCAGAAAACATGGTGACTACAGCTTGATTAGGCCAATTTTATGACCTTGAGTGACTCACAATCACTCAGTCTGAGATTTTTCTTATTGGAGAGACAATCTTCAAAAGTCAGTCCACAAACATTAATTTTAGAAGAGGGGAAGTATATTGGTGAAGGAATTACCGTGAGAAGATAAGTCTCTTGAGAATAGCATGAAAAAAAAATCATGTGTCGTTAATACTTTTTGAGAAATTATTATTACCAAGTACTGTACTAAACAACACATAAACATTATCTTATTTAATCCTCATTAATCCTATGAAATAGATTTTATTTTTATCATCCCCTTTTACAGATGAAAACACTAAGGTTTAAAGAATTTAATTGGGCCAAAGTCATATAATTATTCAATAGCAAAGCCAAGATTTGAACCTAGATTTGTTTTGTTTTGTTTTTCATTCCAGATTTCTAGCTCATAATTAGTACAGAAAAAGCCCAGGCTTGGAGTCAGGCAGAATAGGTTCGAATTCTTGCTTTGTCCATGACTTACTAGTTATATGATGCTGGGTAAATTATTTAACTTTTCTGAGCCTCACTTTTCTTATCTAAAAATGGGGCCAGGAGTCCACTTCATGGAGTTGTGAGTATAAATGAGCACACTGTGTGGCACATAGTAGATGCTCATCAAATATTATTTCCCTTATTAATCTGTTCTTTCCAGTTTCTGTCACAGAGTAGATATTTATATGTTTATTACATAAATATAACAGGCAATTAAAAATTTTCATATATTACCTGTCTCATCTGGATTAATTTGGTAGGGCATAGATCTGAGAGGGGTAGGAAGATGTATATAAGAGGAAGGGGCCCTAAAAGGGTTACTTTAAGAAGCCAGAGACAAACCTAGTCTATTTTCCGTGAAGACTGCGCTGCCTCCTGTGCCTTCTACGGAGAGCCAATGAGTTACCTGACTCACCTCGAGAGATGGAGGAACAAAGATACCAGTGAGCAACAAGCTCATTTTGCCTCTTTCACTAGGTCTCCTGCAGGGAGTGTTGTGGGTTCATACAGCTAGGAACTAATGCAAACTCTCCCAGGGAACCGCTGGAGAGGAAATTAATTAACCCCCGCCTCAGCTTCCCGGTGGGGGACTGGGAATTAAGCTGTCATTCGTGCCTCGGGCCCCTCTCTGTGGCTGAGACCCCGAAAGACAGCCCACCTCCCCTCCCCGTCCTGCTGCCCTTGAACGCCGCTCTGAGCAGGTGAGATGGGCATTCCCCTTCGGAAGCAAAATCGTGCAGTCACTGCCACTTGTATGCAGGGTTGGAAACGCTGGAGACACTGCCTCTAAGGGGGCTCAGAATCAGTTACCCGTAGCTAAAGTAATGCGATTTGCAGAGATCTTGAGAAAGTAGCTTTCGCTGTGGGCACCAAGGAAACTGTTCAGCGTTTGGGATTCTCCGGCATCTACAGCATTGTTAGCTCTCCAAAGGGAGGCTCATGCCCTGTGAAATTCAAAGCTGCTGAGAGCTCCACTCTTAATGAGATCTTTCAAATAGGAGAGCTCAAATGGTCCATAAGAATCATAATGTCAGGTGGATTTCATGGTCTAGACAGATTTGAAATTGCCGCCCCCCTCTTCTTTTTTCTTTAAGGTTTCCCCATAAACCAACAGTAATAAAAAATTTTAAAGTTCTTCTGGGAAGGGATTGATTTATTAATAGAAACTACTGTTTTTCTGCATTGATGGTCCCAGGGATTTTCATTCCATGGTTATGATGACTGGCTTTCCCCAACAAGCCCTCAGAGTTCCCAGCGGTCGATTTATCAATGCAGGATGACAAGTTCATTGTTGTTCTCTGGAAGTTTTGGCTCTCAAGAACTACTTGGGGTTTTAGGCTAGGAAGATGCCTTTGGGAGAGCATTCTTGTATGGAGTGGTAAATCTGCTTGAAAAATGCTGGATCTTTTGAAATTGAGATAGAACCAACCCCTTGCTTCTCCTCCACCCCCACCCACCCAAGGGAGTAGATTTCTTTCTAGAGCTTTCCAAGAGCCAATCAGCTGGAAATATAACCAGTTTCTGCAAGTCCAGGACTGTAGGAGTTAACTTGAATATCCCAGATATTACCACACCACAGCTTGTGTAAACAGAGAAATTGACATTAATATGAATAACTCAGCCTTCCTACTTGTACCAGTTTCCCAGTGCTACTGTAACAAATTACCACAAATCTGGAGGCTTAAAACAATATACATTATCCTTACAGTTCCATAGGATAGAACTCTGAAACAGGTCTCACTGGGCTAAAATCAAGGTGCCGGCAGGGCTGGTTTCTACAGGAAGCTCTACGGAAGAACCTGTTTCCTTGCGTTCCCCAGTTTCTAGAGGCTGTCCTCATCCCTTGGCTCGAGGCTTTTCTTACCTCATTCCAACCTCTGCTTCTGCAGTCATTTCTCTCACTCCAACTTTGATTCCTCTTGCATCCCTCTTATAAGGACCATTGGGATCCCGTCAAGCCCACCTGGATAATGCAGGATAATCTCCCCATCTCAAGATCTTTAACTTAAATAACACTCACCAGTCCCTTTTGCCATATAAGATAATATTCACAGATTCTGGAGATTAGGATGTGGACGTACCTGGGGGGCCATTTTCCTGCCGACCACACTATCTTGCTCCCATTTGCTTATTCAGGACCTTCAACTCCTGCAGTTATTCCTAAAGGGTTATATGGAGTTCCCAAGGAGTGCCTTCACCCGCTTCAGGTGCTTACAACAGATTCCCCCTGTTAAACTCGGCCGCTCCTCAGAAAGCTTCACCTGAGGAAACTTCACCGTGGCACCCAAGATGAGAACTCTAAGGCCTGGACCTGGAATGTGACCTCCAAGGTTCCCAGGGGCTCCTCTCTCCAACAATGCTGGATCCCATGGGAAAGAGGTGGAGAATGTTCTTCTCTCTGATTTGGGGCTCTACATAGTCACGTGGGACCCATAAATCATTCTTTGTGGCAGGAGTCCTACAAAGGCCCCTCTTGTAAACAGATTTTTGCTCAAATCCTCTCTCAATAGGGATGCAAAACCAAATCAGGAGGCCAGGTGGGGTTCAGGTACAGACATGGTGCCAAACAGCCTCTGTGATGTGCAGATAACATGGTAGATACTGGGGATTCGGAAATGAAAGACAATTTCTCCTCCTGAGGCTCTTCACAAGTCTACCTTAAATTAGGGAGGCCTTCTCACAATGAGTCTAGGAATCACCTGGCTATCTTGTTAAAGTGAAAATTCTGATTCAGTGGTTCTGAGATGGACCTAGAAATTCTGCATTTCTAACTCTTTGAGTAGCAAAGGTCTAGGGGGAGACTGAACATCAGCCGATGTTTCATTACGATACAGCCTGATAAGTGCTTTGCCACCAAATCCACAAATGTTTTGAGCACAAAGGTGCACCTAGTCAAGGCTGGGGGAAGGGGAGGGGATGATTCCTAGAGGAAATGACAAGTTTGAATGGAAGTTTTCCAGGCAAAGAATTGAGGGAAAGGATGGAGTCAAAGGGAACAGCGTATACAAATAGAGGGAAACAAGAGAGTTCTAGAACTGAAAGAATTGCACAATGATGGCAGCAAAGAGCTTAAGGATGGAGGGGTGGCATGAGATGAGGCCATTGAGGTGAGCAAGATGCATCTGATCACATATGACCTGTGCCCCAGGCTAAGAAGTATGGACTTCATCGAGTAAGCAATGGAGAGGAGATACTTAGACTAAGAGAAAGGAGAAAATGTAGGCAGAGAATTATCTCTGTTACTATCCATTCTTGGAAATGTCAGCCTTATTTTGACTGGCAAATTATAGGGCAATTAAATGAATGACAGGAAACTTTGCCTTCAAAAAACAGACCTTATTTAGAACCCATGGGCCTATCAGGATAATACCATATTTTCAGTCAGCCAAGCTCTGTTTCACAGCAGAGTGGTGGCAGGGGTCGAACTGGTTCTGAAACCATTGGAAACAAGCCTGGGTGAATGGATGGGGTGTAGATGGGGGAGAATAAGACCTGCTCTGCTAGTACATGAGGGACATTGTCTCGAAGTTTTGCTTGCATACTGCTTCCCCTCATGTCTTTTCATCTTAGCCTTGACAGTGATGTAGTTGCATATCACCTTTTAAAAGTTGTGCAGGTGCCACGTTCGCAGACTGTACATGGGGCCAGGACTCAGAACTTAGTCCCCATCCCTGCTCAAATATCAAAATGGAAGTTGTGGAAACAGGTATGGATATAGGTGCTAAAAGAAAATTACAGTCTGGAAGGCAAAGATGCCAAGATGAATAAAAATGCCCCTCATTGTTTTGTTTTTTTATAAATGTATTTATTTATTTACTTATTTATTTATTTTTGGCTGTGTTGGTTCTTTGTTGTTGTGCACGGGCTTTCTCTAGCTGCAGCAAGTGGGGTCTACTCTTCCATTGCTGTCCGTGGGCTTCTCATTGCGGTGGCTTCTCTTGTTGCGGAGCTCAGGCTCTAGGCGCGTGGGCTTCAGTAGTTGTGGCATGCAGGCTCAGCAGTTGTGGCTCGTAGGCTGTAGAGCGCAGGCTCAGTACTTGTGGTGCACAGGCTTAGTTGCTCCGCGGCATGTGGGATCTTCCCGGACCAGGGCTTGAACCCGTGTCCCCTGCACTGGCAGGTGGATTCTTAACCACTGCGCCACCAGGGAAGTCCCCAAAATGCCTCTCATTGATTGAGCACACGTTATGTGCCAGGCTTTGCACTAGGAGCTTAAAATACACCATCACATTTAATTCTTTGTGATCTGGAATGGCATCATTATTACCATTTTAGATGAGAAAACTAAGGTTCAGAGAAATAATTCTATTTCCTAAGGTTACGTGGCTGACAATGCAGGAATTAAGATTTGAACTGAGGACTGCCTGACCCCAAAGCCAACTCTACAAAACCACCTGGATCAACAGCAAAAGTTGATTGTAGTTCAGGTAGGTAGTTGGCAAAGGAAGGGTTCAACTTGAAGGAGTAGTGAGGTGGTCCAGGCATAGTGACTGGGAATCTGCAAGTGGACACACACATGGCTCCAGGCAGGGAGATGTCGAGGAGATAGTCTGTACCACAGAGGTCAGCTGGTCAGCTAGCAGGACCTCAGTTAGAATGCTCCAGTTAGAGTGGTAAGAATGCAGTGGTAGTGAAGAGATGATGCAGGTGGCCAGGAATGAGTGGGTAAACAGAAGAGAGGCACAAAGAGATGGACTGAGGCAGAAATTTAGTTACCTGAATAGGGCAGTAGGTGGAGATGGGTCTTGGGAATAAGGCAGAAGCCAAATTTTCAAAACTGGTCAATTGGTCAGAGGCAGATAAAGTGTGTCAATAATTGACCATTGGATGTAATCCCCATGACTGTTGTTTTCCAATCACAAGCACAAGGTATAGCCAGCACCTTGGATAGGTCTCGGCATACAGCAAGTGCTCACTCAATACAAGTCAGATGAATGAAAGCATGAGTGTGCGGGTGTCAGCTTTATTTTTCAATTAAACTTTATTTTCCTGTCAAATCTTTTTTTTTCCTTCCCTAGCCTGGCTTCCAGTCTCTATAAACTTTAGAGTACTTGAGAATCACCTGGGCCACTATTTTAAAATGCAAATGTCCAGGACCCACCTTTCGTAGAACTGAGGTTGGGGCTGAAGACTTTACAACAAGCACCCCAGAAAATTCAGGTGTTGGTGGTCCTAGGTGCACTTTGTTTTTTTTTTTAACATCTTTATTGGAGTATAATTGCTTTACAATGGTGTGTTAGTTTCTGCTGCATAACAAAGTGAATCAGCTATACATATACATATATCCCCATATCCCCTCCCTCTTGTGTCTCCCTCCCACCCTCCCTATCCCACCCCTCTAGGTGGTCACAGAGCCCTGAGCTGATCTCCCTGTGCTATGTGGCTCACATTTTGAAGACCACTGTCTGCATCCTGACCCTTACACCAGGACCACGTGACTCCCCCCTCCCTCCAGGCCCGCCTCCAGCTCTCAGGATCAATCTGGATCCTACTTATGATGTCTTGAGTCTGTGCTTTCACTCCCAGAGGATTCTTTCCATCCTCATCAGCTGCTCATCAAAAAAGTTATCCATTCTTCAATGCCCAGAATGAGTACATATCCTGCATAAATCTGTTTCTGATAACATTAGCTCTGAGGTGAGGCAACTCTGCAAGATGCTAAAGCTATTCCCTGAGAAAAGAGCTTCTATTGTCAAATACATTTGGGAAATGATAGTGATTAATAGTTATTCAAAGTTAAACAGCTCCCTTTACTGCAGACTTCTCAGAACCTTAAATATGCTAACGATATGACTGTCTTAGAGGAGGATCCTTTGTGTCTGTAGAGGACACTTGGAGACATTTTGCTCCCATTCATGCTCATCTTCCTATTCTCTGAACTTCTTTTTTATATTTATGATTCATAATATGAAATAGGACACTTATTTATATTACAGTTAATCTTTTTTCAGCTGTGCCAAATGCTCCTTGAAATCAGGAATCAGGTATTATACTCAGCCTGCCGCCCCCCAGCTATCTGAGGGCTGAGCATGTAATAACTCAATACATGCTCAAATGAAAATAACATTTCTTTTCCCAAAACCAGTTATGAGTCACTACACTGGATCTCGATTTTAGATTCAATCCAACATTGTCTTCTTCCCAGGAGGTAAAAAAAAAAGTAACAAAGTAACTTTTAAAAACAGGGCAGTTTAAAAAAGACAAAAAACAAACTCCTGTCTTATCACCATCCTAGGGAGCACTGAACTATTAAACTGTTTGTATAAAACAATCTTAAAAGTAATTCTTGTCTCTTAAAGAAATCTTAGAACTTTCAGACAAATAGAAAGAAGGACAGAAGATTGTGTCTCAAATATATCAATTGTTAAGATTTTTGTTATATACTTTAAATTGTTTCCCCACCTTGATACTTATGTACTGACATGAATTTGTTCCTTTTCTCTTGAGTTTCTTTATGCGTCCCCTGGGGCAAGGTGACTTGGTGATGCTGGAAGCATGTTGGGCTGTACTGGCCTTGCCAATGGGCACCAGTGGGGCTTTACGCCCGGCCTTCCAGCCAGTCAGTATCCCTCATGATTCCAGGCTCTGGTTGGGTAACTGGAGTTGTCTCAAATGCCAAGAACTTTCCTGCACAGGCTCTCTCTCTGAAGACAATTTCTATTTGACATGAACACGTGCTGAAGGTGGCAGGAAGGGCTCATGACCGAAGAGCATAATTCCCAAGAAGACTGTCAGTGTGAGGAAGACTAGCGCCCAGGGTGAGCTGAGGTTACTTTGGGGCAAGGAAGAGAAATGCAAAGGAAAGAGCTCCTGTTGGCAACACATTATGCCATATTACAAGAGAATGAACAGAAAGCAGAGCTCCTAACTTCTCACTTGTCTCCTCTCTATTAAGGAAGATTATCTTCAAACTGGAGAGGAGCAAACCAACATGGCTGAGAGGTTCATGTATTTTGGTTGATGTAGGGAAAGAAAAACAGGTTAGTTGAGGAGCAAAAAGGATGCGGATAATTATGCCCAAGTCTTTAAGGCTCTGATTACTAATGTCTCAGGAAACTTAAAAGAACCGCGAATGTGATCATTGAACTATGCCAATAATCTCCATGGAATCAAGGAGAGCCAGAGAGATGCCAAGAGTCCTTGTTTCCAAAAAGTAGACATACTCAGTCTCCTAAGTATGAGAGGACAAAGGATTTCTGAAACTATCCTTGGCAAAATGTTTGAATTTTTGGAATTTTAAAAATGGATGGCTTACGCATAGCACAGGGAGATCAGCTCGGTGCTTTGTGATCGCCTGGAGGGGTGGGATGGGGAGGGTGGGAGGGAGGGAGACGCAAGAGGGAAGAGATATGGGAACATTTGTATATGTATAACTGATTCATTTTGTTGTAAAGCAGAAACTAACACACCATTGTAGAGCAATTATACTCGAATAAAGATGTTAAAAAAAAAAAAGGATGGCTTATAAGCACTTGGAAGGTTAGAGATCACTGGAAGCCCACATGATTTATTACAAAGACGTTTCTAAATCAACCATTTCTTTTTACAATAATGAGATTTAAATAAAACTCACCCGTATAACAAGAGATAATAACCAACATCTATGTGGTGATTAATATTTACTACATATGTGACTTCAATTGATTCTCATATCTTCATAACAAATCTTTATGAGTCAGGTACTATTACTGAATTTGACACTCATTTTACAGATAATAAAACTTAAAAAATGGAATCTTAGAGAAATTAAGTAATTTATAGAATCTTCCTTGGCTAGTAAATTACGGAATTAAGGAGATTTTCTGACTCCAAGGCCAACACTTACTTCTTTTGTTACACTTTCTGTAAATATTGTGTATCTTGATTTCAGCCAGGCAACGGCCAGATCTTTATTGATATCCTCATGCAAATTGTGAAGGATAATGGAAGGCTGCAAGTATATTGCCTTGTGATCGGTTGAACCAATGTAATCAATGGATATTGATTTATAGATTGACGTCATCTTAGAAGGAATTCTTCAGTCATGCATGTGCCAAGCTCTCTCTTTTTTCCAGTTTTGTTCAATAATTTTAAGCAATAGACAAAACATGAACAGCGTTTGTCTCAGGTAATACTAGCGCACTCTGCAACTCAGGTGTACCAAAAGGTAACTTCCTTCTTTTTTGTATATTTGAATTCAACTTTGCTCGTAAGTCCTAGAGTACACAATCTATTCTATTCCATTTTGTGATGCTCATTTTTTCTAGTCAATTTACATGTTATTATCTCAATCTTAATCCATTCACTTTGGCATAAAGCACAGATTTTCAGGACTTCTTTCCCCTTCCCTCTCCTTTCTTCTTTCTTCCAGAAGACATCTGTGCACAGAGGGAAGCTTTCAGAAATAACAAAATGGCCACAGGAGGAGGCCTTTCTGGTCTCTGTGTCCTTGTCCTGTCTCTGCTGGTGACAGGGGTCCCACCTGGCCTCTGGACCTGGACCAGCATCTGCTGATGTTTGAAAATCCTACCTTGGCTCTCAGCTGTGATGACGTCGTAGTCTGGGTCTCCTGTAGGTACCCCAGGCCACTTCATTCCCTTTGTCCTCTCACTAGGGCCCGTGGGGATTTCTCAGTCTCTCGTGCGCTCTGACCAAGCTATAGGGAATGGGGTGCACTACCTCAGAACCACTGTCCTGACAACATTCCAGTTTCTCTGTACCCCAGGGCAATCTGTGAGTGACTGCTTCCAGGCAAGCAAGGCATAAACCTCGTGTGCCCCAAAAGTCTTGCCCCACCTACACAGGATGTCTATAGCCTCCTCTTTCTTCCAGCTGCCCTCAAACTTTGAGCTTCTAAATTGTGATATTAGAAAACCTGGTAGCACATGAGGAAATGGAGGTGGTCACGATAATTCTCTTCACCTAGATGAAGGTCAGCCACATGGAAAAGAACTTTTCAAACTGAAGGAAACTCCCCAAGTGACAGAAATATGATTTTGGATACAAGTCTGTCCAACCTCAAAGCTGGTGTTTCAGTGTCGTAGGAGTGTGTTAATAGTTCAACCTTGAGGATAACTAAGAAAATATACACAAAGTACCTGACATATACCTGATCCTCAATAAATGGTCATTATTCTGAGCATCCTCCTAGGTATTTGGGTTGACTCACTCAGGTTTCCTTAAGAAGCCATGAATCTATCAACTTGCTGAAGAACCTGAGCCACACCCAATACCCAACACATCTCCTAGCATTTCTACTACATAAAAGAGTCCTGAAAGCGTCAGCTGTTTCTCCCTCATGAGTCATTGGATGTGGAGTGTCAGAAGCAGGCCTGGTTGCCGGTACTGAAAAGGTAAAGGCAGGGGTCAGTGTCAGACAGGGTGGAAAAGCTCTGCTAAGTTTACCCTCTGGACATAAGTCTATTCCTCCTTATCAGTAGTTTGTCATGGTGAGTTTGCCATTTTGCCAAAGACAGCAGCAGAAAGTGAGTTCCTGAGGGGTGAGGTAGGGGAAGATAGAGAAAGGAAACCCACAGCCAGCACTTGTCTCATTAAAATCTGTCAACGTCAGAAGAACAGAAGGCAGTAGAGAGCTAAAATCAGTTGTCACTAGCTTTCAGAATATGTTGACATGTGGAGGAGAAAACTGTAGTGACAATGTACCCTTCAGCTGCCGTGGCTCTCAGCCGGCAATAATAAAGCCCTTTGCAGGCTTCACTGGGGGGGCAGGCAGCAGTCTGCACCTCCGAGAACAGTCACAGCTGATGGGCTACAGGACCCTTGCAATGACTTATGCCTTTTAAGAAACATTTCGCCTTGCCAGAATTGGCTTAGGAAAAGCAGTGTGATTTTGTTTGTGGATAGGGACTCATCATGAACAGTTCAGATCATCACCTTTTTTCCTGTATCTGTAAGACTGAAAATATTTAAGCTTACATTAAAGGAATAAATAGAAACTTATCGATCCAAATTCTTGAATACTGGATGCTATAAATGGTAATTACTTAGAATGGATGAAGTAGAATAATGGCTTGCATAAAAGTAATGTGATGGAGTGGGAAAAGCAGGGACCCTGGAGACAGACAGATAGGGGCTCACATCCTGGCTCTCCACTTACTGTTTCCTTGGGCGACTTATGTAATTTCCTTGCAACTCAGCTTCCCTCAACTTCAAAAAAGGGATGCTTATTTCTTGCTTTCATAGTTATTGTGAATATTTATTGAAATAATATATAGTATATTGCATATGGCATAATACGCACTCGATAAATACTAGTTTTCTTGTCTTGCATATTTTATTTATAGAATATGTTTTAATTAATTTATTATTCACTTGAACCTTAAAGGATCAACTTAGGACTTGGAGCTACTGCAGGTTAGAATTTGATTCCCCAGCTTTACGCCTTACTCTGTACGTTCCAAACACACCACACACTTCCTCTCAAGACTTGATCAGATCACATAACCAGTGTTGACACCTCTTCCTGAACTCCTGCTCCTCAGGAAAAAGGGTCATTTGTACCTCTTTAGCTGCTCTGATCTGAGTCTTTAGAGTAGGTATTGTTCTATTGCTGCAGAGAAGACAAAGTAGCTCCTTGGGGAGAAATAATTTATAGAAAGGAAATAAATATTTCCTTCTAAAGATGGTGAGCAGGGACTTCCCTGGTGGCGCGGTGGTTAAGAATCCACCTGCCATTGCAGGGGACACAGGTTCGACCCAGGAAGATCCCACATACAGCAGAGCAACTCAGCCCGTGCACCACAACTACTGAGCCTGCACTCTAGAGCCTGTGAGCCACAACTACTGAGCCCGTGTGCCACAACTACTGAAGCCTGTGCACCTAGAGCCCGTGCTCCACAACAAGAGAAGCCACTGCAATGAGAAGCCCGTGCACCTCAGCGAAGAGTAGCCCCTGCTCGGCACAACTAGAGAAAGCCCACGTGCAGCAAGTAAGACCCAACGCAGCCAAAAATTAATTAAAAAAAAAAAATTAAACAAATTTTCAAGGAAAAAAAGATGGTGAGCAGAGAAATTGGTGAAGTAAATGCAGTACTGGCATAGCTTTTGGTGACCGTTTCAGAAGCCAGGATATATAGTTTGATAAGGTATTTTTTTATTGTTAAAGTTTATATAAAAAGTCTTATGAAAATACAAAACTTAAATTCACATATATATGTTTAACAAATGGTCCATATTATGAAGAACAAGAATAAACGAAAAGAGTGAAGCACTTCACAGAAATGAGTAAAACTAAATACCATCTTAATCTAATATTTGCTGTGGAGACATATAGTCAAAATAACCATGCTAATGGTTCAAAATATAAATTTTTGTGAATCAATGACTTTTTTTTAGTAGTAGATTTCTTTAAAGTGAATATACATTTTTCTTTGTTTTCTGAGGCTACTGCATGAAATTCTTTCAGCATCAAAAGTTGAAATTCTGGGCCCTCAAAGCAAAAATATCAAAATGGTTCTCTGTTTGCCTTGATTAATATTAATAACATTAATATTGTTGCCACATGCAATAACCAGATCAAACTAGTAGAGGCAAAAACATTTAAAACCCAGGTCAGGGCTTCCCTGGTGGTGCAGTGGTTAAGAATCTGCCTGCCAGTGCAGGGGACACGGGTTCGTGCCCTGGTCTGGGACTATCCCACATGCAGCGGAGCAACTAGGCCCGTGAGCCACAACTACTGAGCCTGCGCGTCTGGAGCCTGTGCTCCGCAACTGGAGAGGCATCGACAGTGAGAGGCCCGTGCACCGCGATGAAAGGCGGCCCCCGCTTGCCGCAACTGGAGAAAGCCCTCGCACAGCAACGGAGACCCAACACAGCCAAAAATAAATAAATAAATTAAACAAAACAAAAAAACCCAGGTCAAAATTGCATAAGCAAAAAAGGGACTGTAAGAATGATGGAGGGTCTCAGGAGTGACAGAGGTGTGGAACAGGCAAGCTGTGGGAGAGCAGGCCTGCCCCTGGGCCTTGGGGATTACTGTAGCTCAGGACGCAGGCGATCTCTAACCAAGGTCTCCCTCTCCGATGCTTCTCTCTTTACCCGCTGCCTTGTTTCTCACTACGTGTCCTCCACGGGGCGGGAAACATGGCTGCTCTGACCTTCAGAGCCTCACAGACTGTGGCTCCCACCATCTGAAGGGGGTCTCTATGCCCCTCCAGGTCTAGTTGAAGAAATCCAGGAGGACAATTCTGATTGGACAGCTTGGGTCAGGTGCCACCACTCTCCCCATACCCACTCAGCCCTACCCACTCTGCCCCTAGGCTCAGCCAATTGTGATGAGGTCAAGAAATTCAGCAGCAGCTCCTATGATAACGGTTCTGGGCAGGAGGACTAAAAAATGTATGGTCCAGACAGCAATAGTTCTTTCAAGTAATTGTCTTGCTCCTTTCATGAGTTGTGATTTTGCTTCTTCTCTGAGTATCAGATTGTTGGGCGTTTGAAGGTACAGTTCAGGGAAGCCATTCTACCTGGGTTTGAATCTTGGCTCCTTGACTTACTAGTGGTGTGACCTTGGGCAAGTTGCTAACCTTTGGTCCTCAGTTTCCCTGTTTACGAAATGGTGATAATGATAGTTCCTACTTCATGAGGCTTAGGTGAATATTATATGAGTTAATGCATCTAATGTACACTTAGAAGAGTGCCTAGTGCATACCAGGTGTTAATAAATAATTGCTACTATTAAAACACATGAGGAACAATAAATAGTAAGGAAGTTCTCTCTAATTCTCCCTGCTTCTCCATCCTCCCCACCCACCTCCCACTTTAAGTAACTATTAAAAGTTTAGCATAGGGCTTCCCTGGTGGCGCAGTGCTTGAGAGTCCGCCTGCCGATGCAGGGGACACGGATTCGTGCCCCGGTCCGGGAAGATCCCACATGCCGCGGAGCGGGTAGGCCCATGAGCCATGGTCGCTGAGCCTGCGCGTCCGGAGCCTGTGCTCCGCAACGGGAGAGGCCACAACAGCGAGAGGCCCGCGTACCGCAAAAAAAAAAAAAAGTTTAGCATATATTTCTCCAGAATTTTAAGGCTTATATTAGAAAAGTGTGTATTTACAGATTTTGCAACCTGCTTTTTTTCATTTAGCGTCTTTCAGTTTCAATATATTATAGATCAAGATAGCTATTTTCTCAAACTAGTGAGAGAAGAATAGACGTGTAGGTGGATATTTATATTCAAAGTAGACCTAAGAGCCATAGTCATCAATGTCAACTAACTCCCTCATTTATATCCCTGGCTGAATTCCTGGAAATAAAATTTATGCATGTCCAACAGCGTCTATGGCTGGCATTTCTCATTTGCAAGATAGTACACTGTGTTCCCAAGATGTTGCTGTTTCCAGACCCTTCCAGAGTTTATTTCTAGTGGGGGAGATTACAGGAAGTTATTTTAATGACTATGTTCCTGAAAGAGGTTTCTTACTACTCTCCCAAACCTTTGCTGACCTCTCTTTTTATAGTTGAAATTTGAGTTAGAATGGTCTCTGATTGATCCTCAGGCTGTTCATTCTTTCTGTGTTTTGATTTACCATCTGATTCATCTAACTAAAATCGCAGCTACAACTTTATAAATCATAAATCACTTACCTTAACTTAAAATTAACTAAATCAGAAGGTATCATTTTACTCAGAAATATGGCTAATTTGGGGAAGAATGGAAGAAAAGGCTCATTATTCCATTTTTAAGCTTCTTATTTGATCATGTGACAAATCTGAGCTTCACTGAGGCTTTACTCTAGAAGCAAAAGATTTTACTGAAGCGTCTCTAAGGTAAGAACAAAAATGTCCTGGTGCCACGTTGCTTCATGGAAGCATGAAACTGGTCAAGGCCTCTCTGCTTCTTGTGGTCCTCAGTTTATCTTTCTACGCTTCCAAATCCTCCATGGCCTCCTAGCTCAGATCGACTCCCCTTCATGATCTCTTTTCTAACTCTCTCATACTTTTGTTTCTCTCTGCTCATAATAGCTCCTTAAACCCCTAGTCCAATGAATTCATCCCTCTGTCATTCAGTTATTTATCCAATAACTGGTCTTAGAATACAAAGCTAAGTAATGATTTTCAACCTAAAGGAACTTAAAGCTTCATTAAATTACCATTAAAAAGTAATATAGTAATAGCCTATGATAGGTGCTATAATCATTTCACAACTCAGAGTCTTCTTTCTCCCAAAATAGATTTTAAAACTTTGGGGGTTTTGTTTGTTTCTTTTAAAGAAAATGTGTGCCAGTTTCTTTGTACAGTATTCAAAATACAGAGAGCACTTTGAGGGTTTCTAGTGTATCTGGCATTGTATTTGAAGTTACATGATCATTTTCCTACATATATTCCTGTTTATGATTTTTAATATTGTGGTAAAATACACATAACATAATTTTGGCATTTTAACCATTTGTAAGTGTACAATTCCATGGCATTAAATACATTTATAAGTTGTGTAGCCATCACTACTATCTATACCCAAAGCTTTTCATCATCTCAACATAAGCACTGTAGCCATTAAACACTAACTCCCTAATCCCCTGCCCCCTAGAGACTTGTAATCTTTATTCTACTTTCTGTCTCTATGAAATTGTCTACTCTAGGTATCTCATATCAGTGCAATCGTACAATAGTTGTCCTGTGTCTGGCTTATTTCACTTAGCTTAATGTTTTCAAGGGTCATCCATGTTGTAGCATGTACCAGTACTTCATTCCATTTTACAGCTGAATAATATTCCATCATATGAATATATAAGCATTCCTCATTTTATTGCACTTCACATAATTGCACTTTGCAGATATTGCATTTTTTCAAAATGAAGGTTTGTGGCAATCTTGTGTTGAGCAAATCCATTGGCACCATTTTTCCAACAGCATTTGTTTACTTCATGTCTCTGTGCCACATTTTGGTAATTCTCACAATATTTTTAAACTTTTTCATTATTATTATATATGTTATGGCAATCTGTGATCAGTGATCTTTGAAGTTACTATTGCCAAAAGATTACGACTTGATAAAGGCTCAGATGGTGGTTAGAATTTTTTTTATCAATGAAGACTTTTTAAATTAAGCTATTTTTTTTACACATAATGCTATTGCACACTTAGTAGACTACAGTAGAGTATAAACATAACTTGTATATGCAGTAGGAAATTAAAAAATTCATGTAAGTTGCTTTATTGCAATACTTGCTTTACTGTGGTGGTCTGGAACAAAACCCTTAACATCTCTGTGGTATGCCTGTACCATATTTTTTTATTCATTCATCTATTAATGGACACTTGTGTTGTTTCCACTTTTAGCTATTCTGAATAATGCTTCTATGAACACTGGTGTACAAATATCGAAGTCCCTGCTTCCAGTTCTTTTGGATATATACCTGGGAGTGGAATTGTCATACAGTAGTTCAATAGCTTTTTGTGGGACCATCAAACTGTCTTCCACAGCAGCTGCATCATTTTACATTCCCACCAGTAATTCATGAGGGTTTCATTTGCCAACATGTTATTTTTCATTAAAAAAAATTATAGCCATGTGGGTTTTAATTTCCCTAATGACTAATAAAGTTGAACATCTCTTCATATGCTTATTGGGCATTTGTATATCTTTGGAAAATGTCTGTTTAAGTCATTTGCCCATTTTTGAATTAGATTGTTTTCTTGTTGTTGAGTTATAGGATGTCTTTATATTATCTGGATATTAATCCCTTATTACATATAGGATTTGCAAATATTTTCTCCCATTCTGTAGGTTGTCTTTTAACTTTCTTGAGTGTGTCCTTTGATGCACAAAAGTTCTTAATTTTGATGAACTCCAATTTATCTAGTTTTTCTTTTGTTGTCTGTGCTTTTGTTGTCATATCCCATATATTCCCTGTTAAACCTTTTATTTTGAAATAATTTTAAGCTTCTAGAAAAGCAGAAAGAATAATATAGAGAACTCCCATATACTCTTTATCAGACTGACCATTTTTTAGCATTTTGCCATATTTGCATTTTGCTCTCACGTGTGTGTGTGTGTGTGTGTGTGTATATATATATATATATACACACACACACACACATATATACATATATATGAATACATCTTTTCTGTACAATTTGAGAGTAGGTTGTATGCATAATGCCACTTTATACCTTAATATTTTAGTGTGTATTTCCTAAGAACAAGGATATTCTCTTATATAACCAAAACAGAGTTCTCAAAATCAGGAGGGTTAACACTGATACAGTGCTTTAATCTATAGAACACATGCCAATTTTGTTAACTGTCCTAATACTATCCTTCATAGTGTTTTTTTCTCCTCCAGTCTGGAATCTCATATGTGATTATTTTTATATATATCGCTTACTCTTTTATTATCTGGTTTGCCTATATTAAATAGATGTTATCTATTGACATCCACCTCTTATCTATACGGTGGTAAATGATTTTATTTGACTCTACCCTTTCTCTTTCCTTTTTCACTTTCTCTTTTTTTGGGTGGGGGGTTAATATTCTTTATACTTTATCATAACATAAGATATTTACATACTACTTTTCATCCCATGTCCCCACCATTGCTTTAGTTCTAACTCTACAATGATGTGTATTATATGCTTTGTCAGTACTTTTCCAAATTTTTTTTTTTTTTCGATTAAGGATTTATTCCACTTTGCAAAACAAACATTCCTTGGCCTTCCTGGGTAAGGAAGTTTTCTAAAGTCTGGAGCAGTTTGTAATTTTGATGTCACTCCTTTGAGATCATTGTTCCAAATTTCATTTCAAAGCTAGTGTTCAATGATACAGCATCCTTCTTCCCTCCAAAAAAATTCCTGCAACAACATTTACTTTTTAAATTGTTGGTAATAATATAAAATATACTTAAATGATATTATAGAATCTTACAAATTAGGGTTGCCAGATTTAGCACATAAAAAGACAGCATGCCCAGTTACATTTGAATTTCAGATAAACAAAATATATATCTCTTTTGTATAAGTTTGAACATTGTTTTACTAAAAAAATCCATCATCAGAAATTCAAATTTAATTGATCACTATTTTATCTGGAAATCTATATCTTAAATACTAACATTAAGTTCTTAAATGAAATTTCTTAGCTCAACCTTTCCACAGTTTCCTATGTTTATTTATTTATTTATTTATTTATTTACATCTTTATTGGAATATAATTGCTTTACAATGGTGTGTTAGTTTCTGCTTTATAACAAAGTGAATCAGTTATACATATACATATGTTCCCATATCTCTTCCCTCTTGCGTCTCCCTCCCTCCCACCCTCCCTATCCCACCCCTCTAGGTGGTCACAAACCACCTAGCTGATCTCCCTGTGCTATGTGGCTACTTCCCACTAGCTATCTATTTTACGGTTGGTAGTGTATATATGTCCATGCCACTCTCTCACTTTGTCACAGCTTACCCTTTCCCCTCCCCAAATCCTCAAGTCCATGCTCTAGTAAGTCTGTGTCTTTATTCCCGTCTTACCCCTAGGTTCTTCATGACCTTTTTTTTTTTTCTTAGATTCCATATATATGTGTTAGCATACAGTATTTATTTTTTCTTTCTGACTTCACTCTGTATGACAGACTCTAGGTCCATCCACCTCACTACAAATAACTCAATTTCGTTTCTTTTTATGGCTGAGTAATATTCCATTGTGTATATGTGCCACATCTTCTTTATCCATTCATCTGTTGATGGACACTTAGGTTGCTTCCATGTCCTGGCTATTGTAAATAGAGCTGCAATGAACATTGTGGTATATGAGTCTTTTTGAATTATGGTTTTCTCAGGGTATATGCCCAGTAGTGGGATTGCTGGGTCATATGGTAGTTCTATTTGTAGTTTTTTAAGGAACCTCCGTACTGTTCTCCATAGTGGCTGTATCAATTTACATTCTCACCAACAGTGTAAGAGGGTTCCCTTTTCTCCACACCCTCTCCAGCATTTATTGTTTCTAGATTTTTTGATGATGGCCATTCTGACTGGTGTGAGATGATATCTCATTGCAGTTTTGATTTGCATTTCTCTAATGATTAATGATGTTGAGCATTCTTTCATGTGTTTGTTGGCAGTCGTATATCTTCTTTGGAGAAATGTCTATTTAGGTCTTCTGCCCATTTTTGGATTGGGTTGTTTGTTTTTTTGTTATTGAGCTGCATGAGCTGCTTGTAAATTTTGGAGATTAATCCTTTGTCAGTTGCTTCATTTGCAAATATTTTCTCCCATTCTGAGGGTTGTCTTTTGGTCTTGTTTATGGTTTCCTTTGCTGTGCAAAAGCTTTGAAGTTTCATTAGGTCCCATTTGTTTATTTTTGTTTCTATTTCCATTTCTCTAGGAGGTGGGTCAGAAAGGATCTTGCTGTGATTTATGTCATAGAGTGTTCTGCCTATGTTTTCCTCTAAGAGTTTTATAGTGTCTGGCCTTACATTTAGGTCTTTAATCCATTTTGAGTTTATTTTTGTGTATGGTGTTAGGGAGTGTTCTAATTTCATACTTTTACATGTACCTGTCCAGTTTTAGCAATTGCAATTTTGATTCTGGTGAACAGAAACATTTCTTTCCCTTGGTCTTGGATCTTTGTGTTATTGACTTGGGAAAAAGTTAATTGATATGTTGCAATGCTGCGTCAATAGTTACATTTAAAAAGAAATAGCTTTCTTACACTTAGTAGTAAGAGAACAGTACAAGGGTGCAAGACTTTAATACACAGGTAGACTCTAAGCATTGGTGGAGCATTCAGTAGGTGGAAGGGCATATGCAGGATTTAATATGAACAGGAAAGGAGAAGAAAGCCGTATGATGTCACTGTCTTGCAAAAGGAAGTTTCCCTTCTTCTGAATTACCGGAGAGAATTCAGCAACATATGTGCCTTGGGTGGAGAACTGATGAATGAAAGATCTCATATGGTCTATGGCTTCCAAGAAGACAAGTAATAAAGACATCATAAACAGAAGCCAGCAGGAAAGTGGAATTGGCTCTAGTGGATTAGAGAGATGAGGGCTTCACTGAAAAGGAGCTGAAGAGAATTCTCCTGGGTCATTTCATAGATTGACTGTGTGATATGGAGTCTTGGGAATCTGTGTGGTTAAACACAGAATCAAATGCTTACCAAGGCCTTGAATGTCTTCTCTGAAGAAGGATTATGGTGTCAAGGTTTGTGAGGTAAATTTGGTTTGCCTAATTTGGTGATCTAGGAATACTTAGGGTCTCTATGCATTTTGCCCAAGTAATGTTTGACGTGAATATCATACAATATTTTCTGTTAATTACATTTCACAACATAACATTGTGGTAACAGTGCTTGTATTTTATGAAATCTCAGGAGTAATGAAGAGGGGGGATGTGCTATCCAGCAATATTTCATGAAGCTAATTACCTGAGGGAATTTAGGAATATTTGTGCAGATGAATGCACTATACAGGTAAAAAGCTCTTATAAAAGATGAAGTGTTCTAATTACAAAGCAATTATTATAATGCATGACAATTTTAAATTGCTCTTCCTATTTTGTGTTGCATTTAGTTTTTATTGGAAAGCAAAACAAAACAGATAAAAAAATTGTCACCTATTTTTAGTTTCACTGTTTAATTATTCTTAACTCACTCAGGACAGGCAGCTTTTAATTTCAAATATTATGCAGAAATAAGTTTTATTTGTTTAAAAATTAAACTATTGTGAATGTATATTCACCTTTGGTTTTTGAAGTTTCATTGATGGCATCTGAATGAGTTAACAGAAGCTACTTTAATTATGCACTATGTTTTTGTCTAACTTCTATTTTTGCTTAATTTTCTCTCAGTGCTTAGGCAAAAACAATGTTCATCATTTACTGTATGATTTCAAAAGTGTTTATGAAATGTTTCTTTCAAACTTTACAAAAAAAAGGTAAACATTCACAGAAACCACATATTCTTGGCTTCTCGTTTTTTAAATTAATTAATTAATTAATTTTTGGCTGTGTTGGGTCTTCGTTGCTGTGTGCAGGCTTTCTCTAGTTGCGGCGAGCTGGGGCTACTGTTCGTTGTGGTGTGTGGGTTTCTCACTGCAGTGACTTCTCTTTGTTGTGGAGCATGGCCTCTAGGCACGTGGGCTCAGTAGTTGTGGCTTGCCGGCTCTAGAGCTCAGGCTCAGTAGTTGTGGTGCACGGGCTTAGTTGCTCTGCGGCATGTGGGATCTTCCCAGACCAGGGCTCAAATCCGTGTCCCCTGCATTGGCAGGTGGATTCTTAACCACTGCACCACCAGGGAAGCCCTTCTGGGTTTTTGTTGTTGTTGTTGTTATCACAATTCCTTTAGTTACATGTGAAACCAAAAAGGAAAGTCCACAAAAATCCAAAAAATAAGTACTATCTATTGTAATTGTAAGATTATCCTGTTCTGCAATTTCAGCCAAGGAACAAATATTTGGGGAAGAGCAAAGAGAAAAAATAAAATCAGAGGTGAGTATTAGGAGTGCTTGCTCTGTGTGTGTATGTGGTGGGGGGAGCGTGGTATGAGGAGTCCAAGTACTTTTATTTTAAGCAATATCTGCTAAAGTAACCCAATTGAATCATTTGGTGAAATAGCAAATATTCTGTAGGAATAGAGAACTTGGGAGTAAATTAACAGAAGGAAGGTATTTTAATATATTTAAAAAATAGTAGTTGTAAAGCCTACTGTTGATTCTCTACACAACAGCTAATTGCTACCCTGTTTTTTCCATGCAGGTAGAGACCACAGCCCACATTAGACACTGAAAATGCAGACTCTTGCTTTCCTACCTTCCTTGTTGGAGGTGGCCATTTTACCCAGTGGTGACCATTGAACATAAAGGGGAGTTTATTGGGGGAGCTTCCGTGAAATACCTCTCTCTCTGATAAAGAG
The DNA here is from genome assembly GCF_003676395.1 of Aethalodelphis obliquidens. Taxonomy (NCBI): domain Eukaryota; kingdom Metazoa; phylum Chordata; class Mammalia; order Artiodactyla; family Delphinidae; genus Aethalodelphis; species Aethalodelphis obliquidens. The sequence continues at coordinate 68,610,526 of NW_020837951.1, read as the reverse complement.
AGAGAGACATATGGGGGGAAATCCTTTTCCACTCTGGCTTTCCTTGCCCATCTCCACCACAACTCTTTCCTACTATCTAGAAGGTTGTATAGGGATATGATGCTTGGAATGGTTATAGCCATCTTGCAGCTATGCAGGGAGCCATGACGCACAGAGGATGGCAGAAAGAAACCTACTTGGAAGAGTCTGGATCCTTGATGCTACTGAGTCACTGAATCAACCTTGAGACCACCTTACCTCTGGAATTCTATTATTCAAGTCACTTTTAGTGACACATAGAGCCAAACACATTTTGATTAAGTAGGGTATCCAATTTTTCACATTAAACAACAATGACCTGGCGAAAAAGCTAACATGATTATAGCTGCATCACAGGTAATTTTGTTATGTAACAGAACTGTAGAGGCACAACTCTTTTTTTGCACCCAAGGCCTGTGAATTTCTCTACAATCATTATAATTACAGAATCTCATTCCCAATATCCCTCTCTACCGCATTTCTTTCATCCCTAGTGTAAAGCTTTTGCGGTACGTGGGCCTCTCACTGTTGTGGCCTCTCCCGTTGCGGAGCACAGGCTCCGGACGCGCAGGCTCAGCGGCCATGGCTCACGGGCCTAGCTGCTCCGTGGCATGTGGGATCTTCCTGGACCGGGGCACGAACCCGCGTCCCCTGCAACGGCAGGCGGACTCTCAACCACTGCGCCACCAGGGAAGCCCTCATCCCTAGTGTAAAGCTTTTAATAATTTTTAATTTGCTTTTTAACCTTCCCCAGATTCTCTCCTCCTTTGCCATCTCTTCCACCAACATGAAGTACTCCACCGGAACCAGAGTTCCCTGCCTAAAAACACACTGTGCTGTCTGTATTTAGTATAACTTCCTCACTTACCACTTTCCAATGTGTTTGCTTTCTGCTTAGGCATCACATCGTTTGATTTTATTATTATTTTAATATACACACAGGACTTTTTTAGGCTCTAACTTCCCAGATAGGTGGGATTGCGTGTGTTTTCCCTAATGTGATGTAGCCTTTGGTATATAGAGTAACCATATACACCAGAGCAAATCAAACACATGGAATGGAATATCCTCACTTAGAACTCTCCCATGAAACCTGGAGTGTATGTCTGCATGATTTATGTCTAACAACCTGCAAAGGGCTGCTTAATAACTAGTCTACTGATGACTCTGTATTTGTTGATCATTCATTCTTTTCTTTCTAGCCAAAAATATTTAGTAAAATGTTTAAAAGTAATATGTGCTTATCTAGAAAATATGGAAACTGCAGACAAAGAGAAACAAACAAAAACCATCCAAATCGTCCAAATGGAGTCCCTGCACTCCACAACACTGTTAACCTTTTGGTGTTTTGCTTTCCAATAATTTTTTTCTTTGTGTAGATTTCAGTGGGATTTTGCTTGTTGTTTGCTTGCAGCCATTGACCAGGCAAAATAGAGAAGGTAGGAGAAACTGAAGGAATATATGTTATTAGGAAAGACTCCCTGGAAGCTCCTCCTAAGCCCCTATTCATCACGGAAGAATAATTACAATTTTGATTGCTTATTATATCCATGATGTCCTTTAGTTCTCAAAATAATGAAGCAGTGTTATAATCCATATTTTAAAGATAAGGTGCCTAGATCAGGGAAATTAAGGCATCTGCCCGAGGTAAAACAGCTGCTAAGTTGTACAGCTGGAAATGAAGCCCACGTCTGACTTGACTTCCAAGCAGGTGTTCTTTTTTACCCCACTACCAAACATCAGAAATAGCAGGCAGTTAGTTGTTGGTCATTCGGTTCCAATTCTTTTATTATATAAAGGAGGAGACTACTAAGCAGAATGCTTTGGAAACAAGTACCCTTGCTTGCTCTTTCTGGGTTCTTGTTAAGCTCTTTCGGACGGTCCTAGTTCTCTTTGGGCCCCTTTCCTCCATATCATCTGTGTGTGTATATTGAGCCCTTATTTTGAGCGGGGCCGAGTACCTGGCGCCATACCAATCACTCCAAATGGTGAACACCAACAACTGTTGGATTCTAAATTCTAAGAGTTTTTGAGGCACTCCTTGGTGAAAGATAGTCTCTGATTTAAGTTTCCCTACCTCAGGTGCCATCTGGAGAAGCAAGGCCATGCTCTGTGCCCCATCCACCTTTTAAAGAGGGTGAACCTTTCAGGGCAGGGCAAAGAGGGGAGATTCTAGAGCCTAAAGCTGACAGAGGACAGCCAAGATCAGTTTCATTTGGTGTGTGTTTGTTTTCTTAAGCCTGAACCACAGTCAAAACTGGACACAGCTGTCCTTTCTCAAGGAGCTTTCACTCTCAGGCTGTTTGGATTTCAGCACATTGTTTAATAGTTCTAGAATTCAAATGGTCACCTTGAGGCAGGGAGGTTAGCACTCCATTAAGATGGATGGGGAAAGTTCACACCTCTCACTTTCATTTTACTTCTTTGCTTTTCTTTCCATTTGCCTGCAAACTCAGCAAAGCTGAAGCCCATTCACTACACAGGCCGTTTTTATACCCACTGGGCTGAAAAACTGATTAACTGAAGAACTTGGATTTTCCAGGAAGAGGAAAAATCTACAGAGGGTTTTAAAATCTGCAAAATACAACAGGATCATCAGAGGAATAAGAAATTTTATGCTAGATCCTTTGGTTCTTAAATCAATCCCACAGAGATTTTAAAGCCCCATACACTTTTTGGATGGTTCTTCTGGACCTCCGCATAAATGTTCTTCATATAATATCTGCTAAGAAGGAGAGCTTAAACCCGCAGCATTTATGTGAGACACTAGGCCAGTGCATTTTTGTTCCGTTAGCTTTCACAAATGTTGATTGAAAGGCAAAGGAAGGGAGTTAACATTTGCTGAGTGCCTACTGTGTGAAAGCACCATGCAGACCCCGTGGCACATTGTGAAGGATGACACCTTCTCTCTGATGAAGGAAAAATATACAAGGCAGACTCGGAGAAGGGTGATAGCAGAGATTCATGCAACAGGACCCTAGGGAAAGGAACAAGTTCACTCTCATTGGGGCAATTTAGAAACGCTACTTGGAGGTCAGATTCAAAACCAATCTGGAATCTGGCAGGAAAAGCTTGGCTGAATGGAGGAGTTCATTTAGTAAAGAGACAGAGGTAAACCAGAGTATGTAGTATCGAGAACTGAGAGCAGACAGCTCCTCGCAGCTGCCTGTAGTGAATACAGCAGAGACAGCCTCGATGTTTCCCAACCCCATCCCCTCTTCCTGAACATACAGAAAGACTACATTCACAGCCTCCCCTGTGGTTACACGGGGTTACATGACTGTCTTCTGACAAATGGAATGAAGGTAGAGTGACTGTGTGCCATTTCCTCCTAACTTTCTCTTTTTGCTTGTTCGACCAGCTGAATGCAGAGGATCCAGCAAGAACCCCTGAGGAAGCCCTGGCAGATGGTGGTCCCATGAAATGGCAGAACCTGGATGCTGGCATTATCAGACAGAGGCTGCCCACCAAATACTTGATCAGACTGTAAAGTGAGCAAGAAATACTATGTTAAGCCACTGAGCTTTGCTGCTGTTACAGCAGCTAGCATTAGAGTGGGGATGGTAAGGTTGAAAAGGGAGGTTCAGAAGGCCTATGAAATCCTCCTGAATCAAGTCATTTCTAAGAATTAAGAAAATAAATTAATTTAAATAGTAATAAGTTTTGAATTAATATGCCAGCATCAGGAAGAAAGATCAGCATCATAGCTCATTCTTTCCAATGTGGACCTCTACAAGTCATGACTTCTTTTGGCTGGTTTGATGCTGACAACTTAATTTGGGGTCCTAAGTGAAAATTTTAGGAAGGGGAGTTTCATCAATAAAGAGAGCTTATGGAAAGAGGGAAAGGACTTGGCGTGCTCTGAGGGGGAGCCTAAAGCTGGCTGGCTTGGGACTACTTTAAAAATACATTTTATTGCTTTTTTGATTATAAGAGTAATACACATTCCTTGTAGAAAAATTGGAAAATATAAAAATGTCAATGGAATAAAATAATAACCATTTGTAATCCTACCACGTTTTGGTGTTTTTCATGCCAGTCCTCTTTTTCACTTTCTGTTTCTTTCTCTCTCTACATGTATCATATGTAATCTACATAGAAGCCTCTGAATTATTCTAATTGTACCAAATATAATCTGTTTCTGTCATTAAAATTCTTTACAAACTAAATTTTAAATAGTTGTGTAATTTTTTAATTATATGAATATACCATAATTTTTGGTCTTTCCTGTAAAATTGGGCATAATTATTTCCAAGGTTTTTGTTGTTGTTATTTTAACAAGAATGTTGTTATTATCATTATTTATAAATATTTGCCTGGATTCTTGATTATTTTTTTAGGATAGAGTCCTAGTAGTAGAATTCATAATCAAAAAGTTTGAAAAATTGTCAAAGATCTTGATATATAGGAAAACAGCTTTCTAGAAAGGTTCCAGGAGTTTATTTTCCTACCAGCAGAATATGAAATTACCTATCTTTTAACACTTTCATCTGCACTGAGTAGTATCATTTAAAAATTATCTACTACTTTTTATGGTTTTCTCTACAGTCGAAAGAGTCAAGGATAATAAATTGATGATATATTTGAGTAACTGATTTTTCAGTTGGCAAAGTGACTGTCTCCTGCTGAAATGGGCTTAAATGTTTCATTTTAAGAAACCATAGGTGTCCTCTGATCGCACTATATAATAGGCTGATTGCATTTAGTACAGGCTGGGCTAAACTGTGATAACAAATCACCTCAAAATCTCAGTGGCTTAATACAACAGAACTTCATTTCTTGTACGGAAGGTCAATAGTTGGTACTTTGCCCATTCGTACTTGCTCTAACCTTGAGAAGGGATTATGGTAAATCATGTATTTGCTCTTTCATTTTTCACCTGTAAGAGACACATGTCACTTCCTCTCATATCTCCTTGGCTGGAGTAAGACGTGTGACCACACTGACTACAAGGGTGTGGGAAAGGACAATTGCTATCCTGTGCCCAGGTACAAACCAGGGAACAGTCAGTGGACAACACTAATGACTATCATACTTAGTTGACCTTAACCTTTGAGGAAGGGGTTGTATCCTGTAATGACTCCCGGAAGTGTCCTTTGGCACTCTCTTCCCTTCTGAGGTTCTCAGACAGGGGTCAGCAAACTTTGGCCCATGGGCCAAATGTGTCCTGCTGTCTGTTTTTGTATGGTCTGCTAGTTAAAAATGGTTGTTACATTTTTACATGGTTGGAAAAAATCCAAAGAAAAATAATACTGCATAACACATGAAAATTATATGAAATTCAAATGTATGTCTAAATAAAGTTTTACTGAAACACAGCCTTACTTGTTTATATACTGTCTATGACTGCTTTTGTGTTACAGTGGCAAAATTGAGGAGTTGCAACAGAAAATTTTACTATCTGGCCTTTTATAGAAAAAGTTTGCCAATCTCTGATCTTTGACATGGCACTAAGGAAAACCATGGTCATTTCAAGATGGCTGCCTGAAAAATCACCTCTTTGGAAGTGATTATTTGCTAAATGTTGCAAATTCAGCTCATTAGATTAAAAACAAACAAACAAAAATATTAAATCTCCTCATGGTTGATGTGCATAGTTACTGTGGTTGTGGCTGAGCCATGAGTAGAAGCATGATGAAAACTGAGACCCAACAGCCAAGCTGAACTGGAATTAGAGAGGAAAGCTATTGGAATTACCAGGAGGTCATCTGAATTAGATATTGTGGTTATAAGCTAGACCAGATGAGTTTCTCATCAGGACCTTTCACATCCTAGAGGCTTTGTTACATAAATCCACTCAATGTTTTAGAATCAACCTGGATACAAACATAAGCCCTCATTGCCTCCTATTAAAATAAATAAATAAAAAATAAAGGATGAGAAGATTGGCTCCTTCAGTGGAGGAAAAAACCCAAGTTTTGCCATTCACTTTCCCAGCTTGTTGCTGCTGGAAGACTGTATTTCACTTTCAACTGTGACTTAAAAAAAAATTTTTGGATTTTCCCTCAGAGGTTTCATAAGCATTTATATAGAATTGGCTTTCTGGGTGATTTACCAGCTGCTCTGTGTGAGGTTTGCGGAGAGTGCATGCTCCATCCATTGTCAACATATTCCTTGTGTTAAAACTGGGATTTCTAAAATAACATGCTGATCCAGTGACGGAATGCCATTTCTCTTCATTTAGTGTCCAAGTAATAATGCACCAGTTAGTGATGTTAGGAATGAGATGGGAGACACATCACATACATGTTCCAACTGAGGTCAAGATCTATTCTTTTAAAATGTCAAAAATGACACTCCTAATACCCATGTATATAGATTCCATTTATTTGTGCACTTAAATTAACTCCTTTCTAAATCCAGCTTCCACAGCTGCCAAAGACTTCCTCTGAAAGGCATTTTCTTCTAAACTAGTCATAATTCACATTTGGCTCTCATTGAAGAAATGTCTCTCATGGCTTTGTGCCATCGCCAAAGGTACAGGCAGATAGTTTTATCTAACTTCAAAGGGTAACTTGTACCTGATTTGGAAACAGTCACCTCTGATAGCTCGTTGTCCCTTTCCTCTCCTGAGATAGTTCTATATTGCCTTCTCTTTCTTTTTGCACTTGGCCAGTTTTCTTATAAAACCTTTCCAACTATTGAGCATTCTGTCTTTTAGAAAGAGATTATTATTAAAATATTGTTTGTGCGCAGACTTCTAATTATGTGGTATATATTTACACATCTCATTAAAAATTAAGTGCCTGTGATTTCCAATCTAAGTAAGGACAATGATTTGAGGGGTATACTCATGAGGAAAGCAGGGTAGAAATGTTGAAATCTGGGTCATCCAGGAAGATGTAGGACATAACAATTATTCTGCCCATATAGTACTGTACAGTGACTATATATACTATATATATGTCTATATAGAACATAGGAGATGATTTGGGGCTGAAATAGAAAATGATATTGTGATCACAACAATAATGTATTGTAGTTGTAAAGCATTTTCACATATATTACCTCATTTAATCCTCTCAATCCTCCTTTAAGATAGGGAAGGCAAATGTTATTACCTACATTTTATAGTAAGAAAAATGAAACTCAAAAACACTAAGTGATGTGCCTAAGGAAGTCACCACTGGGTAGAGATAAGATCTGGTTCTCTTCGTTCCTGGTTAACTTTGCTCTTTTGTGATGCTATCTGCTCAAGACTGGTAAAATAGGTAACTGAACACAGGCTGTCCTATGAAACTGGTAGGTGGGTTTTTCTATAAGAAAGAAATCCTTAGCTCTGATTAAGGGCTTGAATCTTTGAGTTGGGTTCTCTTTGATCATTTACTGCATATCGATATTGGACACTTGCCAAACTCAGAACTAGCTCCTTTCTCTTGCTTTGGCCCAATTTTTATTTCTTCCAAAATAAGATATAAGGCAGAAATCTCTAGACATTGAGATGTAGAAACCAGTCAAGTTGTTACTATGTTGCCCATTTATTTTTGTCTCAGAACTTTATTACACAAAATACCTTGTCACATAGTTTTCAATGCTCTGTGAAATTTTTACCTTTTTCTTATGTCTAGCAGATCTGCATATCCCAGTTTTGGAGGTGGGTGTTCTCAGAGAACTGGACATCTGATTCAAAGGAGAGAGGTGTCCTGGATCTTTTTATAACTTTCTTGGGGGCAGAACTGATTGGCAGCAAAGATATCCAAGCATAAGTCTGTACTTCATTTGAGATGGGTTCATGGTTGTGTCTCTCTCTGTTCTTTACAGCAAGGTAAACAGCAAGTCAGGGCAACTTTTAGACAAAGATTTATCCTTGGAACTTGGAAAACATTACATGTTCCACATAATATAAAAAAGTAAAATAAGAATCCTTCTGAGAAAGGTACTCAGGATCTTGAATTGCCTTATACTAGAAGAATATTTAACAACTTGTTAAAAACCTCTATGTTTTTCTCAAGGAAAAAAAAAGTTAAATTTATAATGAGTATTAACATGGAGAATTTGACCAATTTGACCAAGTTTTTTTCTACAACAATTTCATAAATGATTGCTTGGTGGCCTTGTCAGTTAACCAAATTCAAAACGAAAATAAATGTCATATTGGTCAATTTTAGAAAGTTATTTTTCCTCCTCAATGAATAATTCACTTATTATTCAGTTCTAAGGGACAGTATCATGTTAATGCAACAAATGCAGATGTAAGTTTTGTGTTTCATAGCTCTTCTATCTTGGTCACAAGAAAAGTTGAGATAAAATGCCAATTTTATCTTTATAAAAAGTAATATAGGTATACAACAGTGATTATTTATGAAAATATTTTTTAAAGACCTTACTTTTTTTTTTTTTTTTTTTTTTTTGGTACGCGGAGCACGGGCTCCGGATGCGCAGGCTCAGCGGCCATAGCTCACGGGCCCAGCTGTTCCGCGGCATGCGGGATCCTCCTGAACCGGAGCATGAACCCGCGTCCCCTGCATCGGCAGGCGGACTCCCAACCACTGCACCACCAGGGAAGCCCATAAAGACCTTATTCTTTTGAAAGACCTTAACCTTATGGTTAAGCACCATAGCTCAAAAGAAAAGCCAGGAACATGAGGGAGGGGAGATAGATCTCTGTGACTGGTTAGTCCCAAACTCTTCCCCATCCCTGCCCAAGTCTCCAGTCTTGTCAGCCTTTGCTTTACTACAGAACTTCCTGCCCTTCAGAGAGACATTTCTACCTTCTATCTTACAAATATATTTTATATTTCTCAAGGACAGGGGAATGAGAATAGAAGGGTCTTTCAAGTGGAGAGAATAATACAAGCAGAGACCTGGAAATGGGAATAAAAAGGTATAGTGAGAAATTGGACCACTAAGTTTATGGACTCAGACCTTAAATGCCAGCTTTTAGGGGATTATACTTTAGTTTATAAATAAGAGGATGCTATTTTAGCATGCTTTTGAGGAGAAAGAGACTGAAGACAGTGGAGTCAGCTGCAGGCAGTACTGTTGTCATGGATGAGCTCCTGAACAAGGAGGATCTCAATGTGGAGGATGTTGAGAAATTGACTTGGCAACCAATGCTCCCTCTGCCATTGTTCCCTAGCTATAGGGCTGACAAACTCAAACCAAGGTGTCTCTTGCCTTCTAGATGCTTGGCATCTATCCAAGTATGTAATTGAAGATACATGATGGGGGCACGTTGTTGCCATATTAATGACAGGCTGTCTTTCAAATGACCCCACAGGATGGTAATTCTGTACATTCAAGAATTGTATGGGCATGCTGGGAGGATCCGTGTCTCCGGGGTGGATTTACCCAAACCCAAAACACAGGCTTGGCGGAGAGTTTATTATTTACCTTTTTTCTATACTCAACTTTCTCTCAGGTAGTATCTTTGGAGAAATCATATTGTATTCAGAATGTTGCTTAGTGAGCATAGAATCTGAATAAGTTATAGGAATAAGATGCTATTAAATTTATCTAATTATCACTAGAATTAAAATTATCACCTAAGAGAACTAGAGGCACTACTCCCCTCAGAGAGATCCCTTCCCAATGAGACCAGATACCTGAAGTCAGAGACTCCTTTTCTCTCAATAGCGTTTGGATGGGCCCTGCTAACATTTGTCTTCCAGACCCTCTGTGCTTCTGTTGCTGATGATCCCTCCCCCTCAATCTCAAATTCTTTCTGTTGAGACATGAATAACTAAAGGCAAGTCCCAGTTGTCAGCATCACTATTTCTAGGAATCTATCTTTCAGGAAAAAATAACTAAAATCAGTGAAAATATATATACAAGGATTTTTTTTATTGGACTATAATTGCTTTACAGTGTTGTGCTAGTTTCTGATGCACAGAGAAGTGAATCAGCCATATGCATACACACATCCCCTCCCTCTTGGGCCTCCCTCCCCCCCATCCCACCCAACTAGGCCATCACAGAGCACCCAGCTGAGCTCCCTATGCTATACAGCAGGTTCCCACTAGCTATCTATTTTATATATGGTAGTGTATTCACGTCAAACCTAATCTCCCAATTCATCCCGCCCCCAACCCCCTTTCCCCACTGTGTCCACATGTCTGTTCTCTAGGTCTGCGTCTCTATTCCTGCCCTGCAAATAGGTTCATCTGTACCATTTTTCTAGATTCCACATATATGCATTAATATACGATATTTGTTTTTCTCTTTCTGACTTACTTCACTCTGTATGACAGACTCTAGGTCCATCCACATCTCTACAAATGACCCAATTTCGTTCCTTTTTATGCCTGAGTAATATGCCATTGAATATATGTACCACATCTTCTTTATCCATTCATCTGTTGATGGACATTTAGGTTGTTTCCATGTCCTGGCTATTGTAAATAGTGCTGCAATGAACATTGGTGTACATGTGTCTTTTTGAATTATGGTTTTTTCAGGGTATATGCCCAGTAGTGAGATTGCTGGGTCATATGGAGGTTCTATTTTTAGTTTTTTAAGGACCCTCCATACTGTTCTCCATAGTGCCTTTATCAATTTACATTCCCACCAACAGTGCAAGAGGGTTCCCTTTTCTCCACACCCTCTCCAGCATTTATTGTTTGTAGATTTTCTGATGATGGCCACTCTGACTGGTGTGAGGTGATATGTCACTGTAGTTTCGATTTACATTTCTCTAATAATTAGTGCTGTTGAGCATCTTTTCATGTGCTTCTTGGCCATCTGTATGTCTTCTTTACTGGAATGTTTTCTTAGGTCTTCTGCCCATTTTTTGATTGGGTTGTTTGTTTTTTGATATTGAGCTGCATGAGCTGTTTGTATATTTTGGAGATTAATCCTTTGTCTGTTGCTTCATTTGCAAATATTTTCTCCCATTCTGTGGGTTGTCTTTTCATCTTGTTTATGGTTTCCTTTGCTGTGCAAAAGGTTTTAAGCTTAATTAGGTCCCATTTGTTTATTTTTGTTTTTATTTTCATTATGCTAGGAGGTGGCTCATAAAAGATCTTGCTGTGATTTATGTCAAAGAGTGTTTTTCCTATGTTTCGTCTAAGAGTTTTATAGTGTCCAGTCTTATTTAGGTCTTTAATCCATTTTGAGTTTATTTTTGTGTATGGTGTTAGGTAATGTTCTAAAATTTCATTCTTTTACATGTAGTTGTCCAGTTTTCCCAGCACCATTTATTGAAGAGACTGTCTTGTCTCCATTGTATATTCTTGCCTCCTTTGTCATAGGTTAGGTGACCTATGACACATATAGGCATGGGTTTATCTCCGGGCTTTCTGTCCTGTACCACTGATCTATATTTCTGTTTTTATGCCAGTACCATACTGTCTTGATTACTATAGCTTTGTAGTCTAGTCTGAAGCAGAAATAAATGAAATAGAAACGAAGAAAACAATAGCAAAGATCAATAAAACTAAAGGTTGGTTCTTTGAGAAGATAAAATTAATAAACCTTTTGACAGACTCATAAAGAAAAACAGGTAGAGGACTCAAATCAATAAAATTAGAAATGAAAAATGAGAGATTACAACTGACATCACAGAAATACAAAGGATCATAAGAGACTACTATAAGCAACTATATGCCAATAAAATGGAGAACCTGGAAGAAATGGACAAATTCTTGGAAAGGTACAACTTTCCAGGACTGAACAAGGAAGGATTAGAAAATATGAACAGACCAATCACAGGTAATGAAATTGAAACTGTAATTTAAAATGTCCAACAAACAAAAGTCCAGGACCAGATGGCTTCACAGGTGAGTTCTATCAAACATTTAGAGAAGAGTTAACACCTATCCTCAAACTCTTCTGAAAAATTGCCAAGGGAAGAACACTCCCAAACTCGTTCTATGAGGCCACCAGAACCCTGATACCAAAGCCAGGCAAAGATATCACAAAAAAAGAAAATTACACACCAATACCACTGATTAACATAGACGCAAAAATCCTCAACAGAATACTAGCAAGCAGTATACAAGGATGTTAATTGCAGCCTTGTTTGTCATACCAAAAGTTGGCAATGAGCTTCCTGTTCATCAGTTGGGGGATTAGTTAAAGGTATACTATGCAATCATTAGAAAGAACGCATAGAACAATATGTACTGACTTTACCAGATATACATATAATAAAATGGTATTATAAAAACAAGTTGTATATCAATAGGTATAGTAGGTTCCATCTTTGTGAAAAAAAGTATATATGTGGCTGTTTGTGTAATATATGTGTAAATGTCCACCTATAGATCAGCTACAAGCACCAGAAAAAAATCTAGGAAAATAATGCCTTTAAATGCCAATAGTGGTTAGTCCTGAGGGAGGGGTGGGATTGTTAGAGATGATCTGAGACTGTCGCCTCTTCCTTTATATGCACATACATGCAGGCGTGTGCACATACATGTGCACGCACACACACATGCAATGGGATTATGGGTGCAACTTACTTTTTTTTTTTTTTTAAGAACCTCTTTCTTTCCTTCTCTTGCCCCCCAGCCTCTGACAACCTTACAATTTTAAAGAAGTCACTATGTTCTGGGATAAATTACTATTCACTGCAGAAACTGATGAACACTATAAAAGAAGTATAAATTGAGTCTTTGGACTCCTAGAAAACTGAGAGATTGCTTCCAACTACACAAGGGTGGGAGCCAAGAGACAGTGCAGAGATGAAGAAATTTTATATTTCCCATAACTGCAGAGACCGTAAGCCACGCTTTTGCAGAGCAAGCAGCCCGGTTTTAAATAGTCTTCAACCTTGCTCCCCGAAGTCATCAAATTGCCTGTAAATTCCAGTACCTGAGGCACCCACACTTCATCTCCCCAACTGCCTCTTGAGTTGGAACCTGCCACAATTATTTCGTGTGAGACTCTGAATTCCAAGTTTTGGTTCACAAAATATGTTCACTTTACCCATAGATCAAGTCCAGCACTTTTGAGGGTAACAGTTCCTTGCTAAGTAGTGCTGCTTCATGGATTATCAGTCACATTGAAGAAAAATAACACGCCCTGATGGTGATCTTTGAATTCAAAAGTCTGTTATCTTTCCTCTTTAGAGGGACAAGATGATTGCTTGCAGCCTGCTGGAGCCCTCTAATCAAGAATAGGAAGCTACCAGAATGCAATGAATTGCCACTGAAGATTCTTTTTCTTACCCACATTACCAAAGAGCATGGACAGAATATTTCATGAGTGAATGCAGAATATAACACGGAATGAAGCAAAACCCTTCCTGAGGATGGTCACAGAGTTAAGCCCAAGCATGCATGATGGAATGACCCCAGTTGGCAACCCCTGCACCCCGTTACAAACAAATGGGACCAGGAATGCAGTCCTCTCACACTTGCCAGGAGGTGCTTGCACCCACCATGTCCCACCATCCATCTCCTCCTTCCCTGATTTGTGTGTTTTTGTTAAACAGTGGATCTTGCTATGCTTTTCAGAAAACTGACAAGAAGCAAGCTGAAAATTAAAAATGGGTGCCGAGAGGCTTTACAGGAGTCTAAATAAACAGCCCGACAGGAAAGACGTGTGGCAGGCTAAGGTTTCAGGCTAGTGGTTGGAGTGAGTTAACAGACATCCGTATAACAGAAGGCTGTGTTTGTTTTCCCTGTCCCTGCTCTAGCAAATTTATTGGGTTATCTGTCTTATTTTGACACTTGGGTGTTTAAGGTTTCTGTTCTAGGTGTCTAAAGACATAAAAAAATTATTGTACAGTTTACATTCCTGGCAGAGGCTTTGACATGTGTTAGCTGAAAAGTTCCTATCTGCCAGTAATTTCGCAGAAAAAGCCTCGTAGAACTGGGTTTTCATAGAAGGTCCAAGAATCCTCTGTGAAAAGCACCAAGAACAAAAGGTTTCTTATTTTATTTCTGACCACGTCATTCTAACATCTAGTGAAATGCTGCCACCAAGCCACTTTTTTTTCACTGTACTGTTCTGACTTACCAGGTCACATATAAGGGACATTATCAGTGTCCTGCAGGCAGACAGGTTTTTCCATCAGTAGGGCTTGCACTCAATGTAGACCCACAAGATAAAGTTTGATTTGTTTCTGAGATCAGGAATGCACGGAAGTGTTGAGTGAACACTAGGTGTTGTGATAATGCACCACAGAAATATTAGTCATATGTGTAGAAATATTGACATGTTGACGACTGATGTACTCAGCCACCCACAAGCAATGTGACATAGTTCTTCTTTTCAGAATACAAATTTTGAAAGAATTTTACTTGTAAATGCCTTGTTCCTCATAGATATTGAGGCTGGTGTAACTAATTAAGGGGTTGGTAGGGAATTTAAGTAGTTCTCTTATATAAACCTATTTTCATTCATTCAAGTAGCATTCAATGAATACTCATGCATTTAATTGTTAGAAAGTGGGAAACACATGGTGGAAAAGAATAAAACACAGTCAATGGCTCTAATGGAATCTTATAGTTTCTTCTTTCACCATCTTCTGCAACAGACAACCTGCTTGCCATAGTTGAGTCAAATTTTCGTGATACCAGGTAATCAGCATGAAGTCAAGGAGAGAAAAACAGTTTACAGTTTATTTTTTTCCCTAGAGCAAACAGCTTTGCAGGAGCTGAGGCAATTTGATCACGTTATTGATTTTTTTTTTTTCTTTGTTCAGTCTTCCTTGATTCTGGTTCTTCATGGCTTAAGACTGGGACTTGGTAGCTAGTACCTACAGTTCCTGTTCCTCACACGACTCTTGGCAAATACGATCACCCAGGCCACTGGATGAATGGTGTTCTTTTCTTGGGTGACCTCCCTTTTCATCAAACAGCATTTGCGTGTTACTTCTGTGTGCCTCACTATTTGTAAAGGCTTCAGTTTTGTGCAAAGAGCAGAGATTTTTAGAATCAGCCTTCCTGAATTTGAATACAGACAATGTCACTTAATTGGTGGGTGACTCTGATCCTCAGTTTATCATCGGTAAATATGTGTATAAATCGTGTCTGTTCCATAGGTGATTTTAAAAGTCTGTTCTTCCTTCCTTCAAGTCATATAGGATATGGAGAAATGAGGCATTTGGGAGAGTCAAAGAAAATATTTGTGTCATAGAGACTTTATAGTTCATTGCCTTCCTATTCATTTCAGACAAATGTGGTGTAAATTAAATTTTTTAAAGCAAGAAAAAGTCATGCTTATACTAGTGACAGAAAGCAACTTGGAAATCCAGTTGATATTGGTCACACACTATGTCTAAGTCCTAGAACAGGCTCGGGGAGGGATGCAAACAAATATAGAGCACAAAACCTTTATTTTAGAAGCTTAAAAGCAACTTGAAACAAGATTTGTACAGTAAAAAAGTCATAGTCATAAAAATATGTTGTGGGTATTACTGAGCAATAGGCAATTACTTATTAAGTTTTCTTTCCTGCAGAGCTCCTCATAGAGCCTTTAATATCACAATATATACTAAGAATCTCTAAGAAAGGAATAGTAAGCAAAGTTTTCTGTACTTTATTTGATCATGGAACTCTTTATTTTAATTTTGTCTTTATGGCAATATCAGGTATAGAAAGATAAATTGGGGTCATAGAAAGCAAATGCTAAAGTGAAGACTCAGAATTTTACCCGAAAGCACTGACATTTCTAGAAAGGGAAGTGTCATGATTCAAGGATGTAAGTAATGTTTTTGGAAGGGTGGGTCACTGGGGATATACTGATACTAGGTCATTGATGAGAATCAAGAGAAAGGGCATTTTCAAGTAGAATGGTCAGGATATAGCCTAGATTACAGTTAATTAAGGAGATTGTAGGCTGTGACATAAAGTCAGCAGGTAGCTGAACACTCTTAACAATCATTCTGGAAGTGAAAGTATGAGACCAAGCCAAGACAGCTGTAGCCTGAGAAGGTTTTGTTCAGGATAGGGAAGACAAGGGCAGGTTAGATGATTAAGGGGTAAACCACAACAAAGAGAGGCCCATGAATGGTCCTGGAGGGCAGAAGGATAATTGTGGTGTCAAGTCCCTAGAAAGGGTGGAAGGGAATAAAGTAGAGAGCACAGGTATGGGAAGCAGCAAAGACATGTAGCAGATAGAGGAAAGGCAGGAGTATAACTCTGATTTCATAGTGCGGTCTACTGGGTGTACCAAGCCAGATTCATCATGTGGTGTATTAATTCTTAATTATAACAATAATTAAGTGTCATAGAAATAATGATCCTCAATTTGTAGACACGGAAGCTTGCTCAAGGTCACATAGCTACTAGATAGCAGATCAGGCATTTGAAAAGCATAAAATCACGAATAATAATCTTGTTCAGACACTGACTTCCTGAATGTGGACAATCCAGGAGATAATAAAGGCTTTGACAGGGGCCAGAGATGGGACAGAAGGCAGCCACCAGCTGACCATGCAGATAGGAAAACTAGGTCCAAAGATCATTCCCAGCCCAGCATAGGGCCACCATGGGCGATCACTTCAGCCTGCAGCTTTATATTGTCCTGCTAGAGCTTGCTGGGTCCCTCAAGTAAGATCGAGGAAATTGATTTATTTTTTTTCCCACAACTGTATATATATAGTTGACTCTTGAACAATATGGGTTTGAACTGCGTCAGTCCACTCATATTAGGATTTTCTTTTCAATAAATATGTACTATAGAACTACACCATCCACGGGGCTGATGGTGAAGTTATCAGTGGATTTTCAAACAGTCAAGGGTTGGCACCTCTAACCCACGTTGTTCAAGTGTCAACTGTATATACTAATGGATATACTCATTCAGGCTCTCTCTCTACCCAATTTTCTGAGGCCACCACTTCTACACCACTACTAGGTGACTCTATGTTGGATTCATGTCTTCTTATGAAGACTGCAGTATCTGGCATAACCATAGTAAACTAGAATTTCTGCTCCTCTACCTTCCTCTCTAATTTATCCAAGGTTTCAAATTTTTCACTGAACCCCACCCAAACGAGTTGAATCCTGGGCGAGTCGGTATCTTCCCATTTCTGATCTCCTTCCTCTTCTTCTCTTTGAAGTCCCCTTTCCTCGCTCAAGGACTGCTATTCCTCTTTCTTGTTGGGTGGGGTTTTCCTCAATTTTAGCTTCTCTCTTACTTATTCAAGCTTCACGACTTAGCCATAATGGCAAAGAAATATGCAGAAATACTTGTTGCAAATATCACGTATAAAAAACCATGTATCATTGGTTTATGAATGTCTAATGCGTGAAGGCTGAAAATTACCAGTATTGTCAAGTGATAATTTGGTTGCTCAGCCCAAATTAATTAAATGAAACACATGTACAATGGCAAAAGCAAAAGAGTAGGCTTGAGATGAATAAAACATAATTCCTGCATTCAGAGAGTCATAATCTTGCAGGAAAGATAAGACTATCTAGACAATGGATACACTGAAAGGTGTAGGGATGTAAAAGGCTGATGAGAAAAGAGCTGTGGGAATTCACAGGTAGGAGAAGTCAAATCTGGCTGAGACTATCAAGAAGGACATCTAGAAGGAAATGGCGTTGGAGGAGAGCCTGGAAGGATGACCTATATGGGCATGCTATAATTGCAATAGTTAATTCAAGACCTCTCTCCAAGTCCTGTGGAACAAACTCAGTAATGGAACATATTCTACAGATGGTTACAGTGGTGGGGCATGGGTGTTACCATTTGGGTATGAAAGCATTTGAAAGGGATGAATGAGTAAAGGTCATCTGAATGTGTCTGACCTCAGAGCCCAAGCTAGATCAGGAGGACAAGTGCAGCCAGAAGCAGGCTAATGGACAACTGAGGCAGGGAGTGAGTGAAGGAGCAGGAGAGGAATCACCTGAGCCAGACGGGGACATGGGAGAGAGGGAAGGTGTGGATGAAGAGGAGGAACACCACGCACTTGGCCATGGAGTATGATCATGGGATGGCTCAGACTAAGCCTGGTACAGTGAGCAGCTAATATGGTTGCAGGAGGCACAGAGCAGGAAGGTGAGACGTTCTGAGGTCAGGGTTTCAGGTGGCTAGTTAACCGAGGGCTGGAAATAAGGGGCTCATATTTTCTCTTGTTTTTCGCCTGCTGTTGGAAATGCATCCAACAGCTATAAATACACTGGGCTGTATTTTTCACTGGGCCTTGGCCTTTATAAGGGCATAGAAAGGTCACCACTGGAAGAGGCCAAACCTAACCCACATCCAGCTGTGCCCAGCTGTGAATTCAGCAGTTGCTGCAGGCACCAAAATCTACCGTGTCACTTGATTGGCATGTTTCCCCCTTGACATGAGTGCTTTTCAACACGGGCAGAAGCAAGGTTTGAAAGAAATGTATTCCACTCTCTTTGCCTACAAGTCTGGGGGATGGGGGTGAGGGGCAGGGGTGGGAGGAAGACAAAACCTCGGGAACACCTGAGTCAGCTTCAGTAGCTAGAAATGCAGCAGTCCAACACCAAATAAAGGCCCGTCTAATGGCTGGTGATTCAAATTAAATTCTGAACAAACAACTCTCCAGCCACATCTCAGTCAGTTTTAGAATCAATGCAGGTGATTTATGGTTCCTTAGGGTTGTATTCTCTCCTCAATGTGCTGGGATTTCCACACGTAGCTACCATTTACAGCTAATGAGTAGTGTGCATGGGTCCCTGGGCACCTGGGAGGGAACGCATCACTTAGTCCCATTCAGCGGTGTGGGCTCTTTCCATGCAAAAGGGGCTTCTTAGCTGGGTCAGGAGTCTGGGTCTACCAGGTGGACGCTGTTAATGCAAAGTGCTGATATGTTCCAGCCCTTTTCTCTCAGAAGCATCCATGCTTTTTCATTTAATGAGTCTCTGGTGTAGGAGAAGCCTTTGGGAGAAACTGGGTCCTCCCAGCCTCAGCACTCTGATTCAGACAGAAGCTGGGGAAGGACAGAGGAGAGCATTTGGTTTTCTTTGTTACCATTTGATGAAAGTGAGTCTTGAGTCTGTATTTTTAGGAACAAAATAATACATCAACACTTATCACAGAGTCTGCCACATACCTAGAGCTCCACAGATATTTGTGGAATAAATGGCAGGTAGAAGCACACATGGAGTGTACGTCTCTTGAAACAAATCTTTGAGAATTCTCTGAAGGGTATTGCTAGCTGAGGGGCAAGCTAGTCATAAGGGAGAGAGATCCTGGTAACGCTAGTGCTTTCTGAATGCCTGACTTTATGCCTGTTTAATTTCATTCTTTGCTCATAATAATCTTTTTGGGTCGGTACTGTATCCATCCCCATTTGACATATGAGGAAACTGAGGCACAGAGGGATTAAAGTGACCTGCTTGAGGTCTCACAACTAGTTAAGTGATGGAGCTGGGATTTTAACACAGGGAGTCAGCCTCGGAAGCCCTACATTTAATCATGATGTGAGAGGGAATTCTCTCAGGCCTCTTCCATTTGGGTAGTAGAGTATTTTCCCCCCCCCAAGGCAGTTAAAAGACTAGCTCTACTTTAAAATGTCAAGAAAAACAAAGCCACATTTGCAGCCTCTGAGTTCTCAGTTTCCACAGCAATTAGCAATATAGAAGTGAATTCATTTACACAGTTGGTTTCAGACCAAAGAAAGTGGAGGGTGACCACGAGGCAGGTAGAAATGGGGGTGAGAACAGATTTCTGTGCTGTTCTTGAAACAGATTTTATCTTTTAGAAGATAAAAGTTGGAAAAAGGGGGAAATAAGGCAGAGCTTCTGAATTGGCATCGTGAAGGAGGCCTTCGCCTGGGAGCAAAACAACTTCTCTGAGGTTAGAACTTGAGCCACATCCATTGGGGGAGGATTATTCTTGCTGAAACAGACATGTCACTTCATGTCTGCATGATGTGAGTTAACCTTCCAGGGCAGTAGCATAATGAGAACCCTGAAAAAGTAATTTTCTAAATGAAACTTTAGTTCCCTGGGAAAATACAGCCTGCACATACAGAAGGAAATGTAGGATCTTTCCATTAGCTCCTGGGATTCTTGCTCCTAAAAAAAGTTGTGAAACGAGACCTCACTAACATTGCTTGCATTCTTTATTTGTCCTTCTTCCCCTAAAACAGATTTTAAGCTCCATACAAAGCTGAGATGACTTACCCACTAAAATGGGTCTCAGAACAAGTGGTCTACAAACAAAATAAAAGGCACAACATTTGGAATCACTTTTCAAACCCAACCTAAAATTTCAGGATCCAGATTTCATAAGGAAAAGAGAGCCTCCTGTTTTGAAATCTGATTTAAAAATAGTTTCTAGAAAAGTGTTAAGTAAGCCCCAGGATCTCCTGGGAAAACAAGTGGCTCAAAAAATCTTAAACTGCATTGTAGAGATTTTTATGAATGAGCAACATATGGATTAAGTTACCCATATTTGAAAAACAAAATCAAACGACAAAGCACACTTGGCAGTTTTCTTGAGCCTGAATTATTTGGAAAACAGTCCCAGGATATCTTAGAAATCCCAAATGGAACCCAGTTTACCAACCATCTTTGAAAAATGAAATATAGCCATTCATATAAAGAAAAAGACCGTCTCTGTTACAGTGTGTAGAGGTTAAGATTAAAGTTAGCTGGTTTTCCTAAGTTCTGAGCGGTCCACGTATGAGTGGACCTGAGACAGTGATAATCATACACATAACTTCCTAGAACTCTCAGGGTGCAGCCAGTGGGGCAATGTTGATTCTCATTTCCTCCATCTGTCTCCATCTCCCTCTTTTTTTCCTCCCTCTTAGTACCAGTTTGGCAGATAGGCCAAAACTTGGTTGTTTGCTCTGTTCCCTAATTTTGGAACTCAGTCATTGTCAAAGCTGAATGAGACTCGCTTTCTGAAAAATAACTTGTGGTCAGCTTATCATATACGTTATGAGTCCTGTGGCTGTCTTTCATTCCATATATGAAGCTGTGGGGAAACCTCTTTAACTCTGTTTAAAAATTGCGTTATAGTTTAAAAATAGTCAGCTCTAAAAATAGTCTAAAAATTTATTGAGCAGTAAATGAGAGAATGAGTGAAGGTACCCAAGGGAATTAAAATCCTTGATTAGTTTTTATTACTAAGCACAGAAAGGGATAGAAGTCATGGGTTCCTGGCTGAGCAGCCCAGGGCTTTTGTATACCCACGTCTGGTGCATGGTGTCAACACATCAAATGTCAAATAGAGACATGAACTTTTTCTTTCTTGAACAAACACTGCAAAGGCTTTGACACCAAAGTATTTATAAACCCTTAGGCCCTTTTGGTCAATAAGTGACTGAGGCAGGACTTGATCCCAGGTCTTCTGATTCCGAGTCCAGTGCTCTCTCTGCTGGAATAAATTCCTTAGGCCTGTAAAAATCCTAGGTTCCTGGATTGACATTAAGCATTGAATAGGGATTTACAGAGACCCATCATAAATTTTTAAATTCAAATCTCCAAGTGCTCTTCTAAATAATTTACATGAAAATGCCTTAAATTTTATTTTGCATATAGGCCATTTATTATAGACTTTTATTACTGTATGCATTATACATTTATACACACACAATACTGAAGAACAGTGTTGTCAACATGAAACATGCACGTTATTTTTTGTGGGTGGCTTACGAGATGTTCAAGAAAGGACTTTTGACCACACTCATTGTGTGTCTTATGTCTAAACGTTAAAACTAGACCCTGTGTGAGATGTGACTCCATTCAGTATATTATCATAAAACATGCCCTTTTAGCCAGGCGTTCTCAATGTGCCCCTCCCCACTTCTCACCTTTATGCAATTGAGAAGTTCATGATTGGAGGTGAAAGGCACTAAATGAAAACTGTGCAGATACGTTTTGGGTAAAGGTTCAGGGCTCTTGGTTCCTCCAGTGGAGTCCATCTTCTGCCAGACTAACATGGCCAAGAAAACCAAGGTACTAGTTGATGCTCTCCTCCCTGCTCCTCTGGGTCACTGTTATTGTTCTGTATTTCTTGGAGAGAGGCCACCATCAAGGAGCAAAGTGGTGAATATTTGGGGGTAATGTCAGAGTTAAATCTTCCTTTCTTCTCTGGTGAGAAAAATTGATAATTGAGAAAATTGGTTTAAATTCATCTGAAGAACAATTCCAGAGAACATAATATAAATATGAAGTGCAGAATGATTGTTTTTGGCTGTCCATGATCCTTCATGCTGTTTCTTTGCCTTTGCATATACTTTTCTTTCTTCTTGGCATGACTGCTCTGCTTTTTTATCTAGCTACTCCTCTTCATCCTTCAGAACTAGGTTTAAGCACGACCTCAGGAAGCCCTCTCTAACCAGCCAGTCTGGTTTAGGTGCCTCTCCTCCAGGCTCCCATAGTAGACATAATTCTGTGGTAGGATTTTCTTGTTCTGTAATAATAGATTTATTTGTCTGTAAATACCAGAAATAGACCCCTCGAGGGCAAGAATCACATCATTTCATTCCGAATGTGCAGTCACTGGCCCAGTGTCTGGCCCATCACAGATCTTCAATAAATGTTTATTGAGTGGCTAATGATTGTATGGCTAATGTAGTGAGGCTGAACATCCAACCGCAAGGATGCACTGAAACCGAGAAGTGTTGCTCTTCCCTTATTATGTTTCAAAATGTGTCTTGCCTTTGGAAAAAGAAAAACAATCACACTCCCCAACACAATGAAACATATTAATATAATTCAGAATCTGGAGCTCAAAGTTTCATCTACAGAACAACAGTGTAGGAAATTAAAATTAAAAAAAATCCAAAGGGCACATGTTTTTTCAGCCTCGTTCTCATGTTTATAAACTTCTATGTAGTTGTAACCCTTCTGTGGTTCAGGGGAGACCATCTTCATGATTGTTTATTAAGCATCTTCATGTTCCAGGCACAGTGATAAACTCTACATGTCTCAGTTAATTACAATGACTTACAATGACTTCATACGCTAGAATCCTTATTTTTATATTACTGATAGCACAACTCCAGGGAAGCTAAGTCATAGTCTACTAAGTGGCAGAAACAGGATTTGAAATGACATCTGGCTGACTAAAGCTATTAAACATTAAAATTTTCAATTAAATTGAAATTAATTAAAAATTAAATTTAAAAAAGATTTTTAATGATTTCATTTTGTCAAATTTCTGAGAATGGATTTATTGGGTTGGGAGAAATTTGTATGCTTTTTAATAGTTGTTGCTAAATTAATTTCCAAAAAGACTGGAAGAATCAGATCACAGTCTTGCCCACCAGGCTGCAAATTTCTCAAAGAAAGCGTCTGTGTCTTATCTCCCTAATCTCAGAACCTAGCACAGTGCTGAGCATGTGATAGCTTCTTCACAGATGTCTGCTGAATGAATTATTAAATAAATGGACACTACCACCAGTATTATAAATTTTCTTTGAAACCTACATAATGTGGTGCCTGAGAAGTATATCTACAAAAGGCAGATAGGTTTCTCGTCCCCGAATAAAAGGAAAGAGATGACCCCTTGTAAAGCAGATTGGCTTTGCTGGAAAAGCAACGGATAAATCTGTACTTTTTTCAAGCAACAGAAAGTATTCTTCTCCATTTCTGCATCTAAGAATTTAGTGAATCACTTTCTAAAATATGTGATCTGAATAAATACCAGGCTGCCTAGTGGCCCAGACTCAGACTGTTGGTGTAGTTAGATGCAGAGTCCAGCCAGCGCAAGTTTCTAAAATGCAGTTCCGGGCTTTATTTGAATTTTCAAAGGAAATTAAAGGGAATCTAATAACACTTTAGAAAATTCTTTTTTCTCTTCTCCAATGTTCTTACATCTTCGGCTACTCTCATCCCTACCAGTCTCTAAATCCACATTTTCAAAACTTTATGCAAAATTCAGTTTAGATTCTTTAACCCAAGGCTTTTTTTTGTTTCCTTTCTTGTGGTCCCAGGGGCCTCACCTCCCCTGGAAGTTCTCCTGGCCTCTGAGACCCCAGACTTCTCTTCCTCAGCCTTGGAAGTTTTTTTCTTCTTCTGGTGGTTTTTCTTTTCATTTCTTCCCTTTTCCCTTCCTCTCCTTTCCTCCCTCCCATTTCTTCCCTCCTTCCCTTCCTCCCCTCCCTTCCCTTCTCCCTTGGAAATTTTTTCTGGAGACATGTTGCTTAAAAAACAAACAAAACAAAACTTTAACTATATCCTACACAGTTTTCGTAAAGTTGAGATATAGGTAGTATTTACAATCAGTTCATTGACCTGAAGCATTGCTTCTCAAATTATACCAGAATTTTCCTGTGTCCTCACCAAGCTTTGCCAGTTTTTCTACAGGAAGCTTTCTTAAATGTCCCCCTTGCCCTCCATTTGCACAGCATCAGCTCTCTATGTCGTAGTTTTCATGAAGGTTATGACAAATATTTGTCCTTCTTTGGTTCAGTTCCCTAAACTCTGGCCTCTCTTTTCTGTCCCTGTTTCCTTTCATTGACATCCTCTTCTCTCCACTTCAGACACCTCTAGCTTTTTGGCAGTTTTTCCTCTGACAAAACAGGGAAGATTCAAATAGAATTTACCTTATTAGGTCAAACTGAAATTCATGTTCAGATACTTCTCATAAGTATTTGTCTTTAAAACTCTCTGACACATCTGTGAAATGAGATCTCTTGAATGTATTTTAGGCTGGCTGAGGTTACTGTTCAGTTGTTTGTACCATTTGCCTGAGTTATAAATTCTCTTACCCTGATTCAAATTCAAATTTACTTTTATGACCTTTAAAAAGTTGGGTAAGTGATGTTATAACTTTGGCAGCTTATACAAATAAATACAGATATAATGAAGTAAATTAAACCTATAGTTATTATATTTTGAGTTTTTAGGAAAAAATTTTAAATTATCAATCTATTTTTTTAACTTTTCATTTTATTTTGGAGTATAGTTGATTAACAATGTTGTGAAAGCTTCATAATCTATTGTATCAGTTATTTTAGGCATTTGAAATATTAAGAAAATTCAACACTTAGAGAAACTGGCATCTTTTCTTTGTGATTTTAATTTGCAATGCTCAATTATTAGATTTGTGATTTTTTTTTAATTTGAAAAAAGAAGATGGTTAGTTTTGTAAACAGTTTTTCAAGCTTAAGAAAACCTGTTTTTTTTTTTTTTAATTTCTTCTATTAGATTAATAGAAGTTTTGCTTACAGGGATTGTAAGTCTGCCCTGTCAGGTATTTGAAGTTTTTGAGAGAATCGGCTTTACAAATTTGAAATGTGTTATCAGTCTCTGAGAAGCAGATCCAGGAGGAGGTATGATGTGTGTGTGTGGTTTATCACAGAGAAATTGGCCTGTGTGATTGTGGATGATGGCTAAGCAAGTCTGGGGTCTGTAAGGAAGGTCATTAGGGAAGAAGATCATGTGTAGGCTGGAACTCCATAAACATGGGCCAAAGCTTTGTCCGCAGGAGGAGTTCCTTTTTTTGTTTTCCTCCTGTGAAAGCGTCAGCCCTGCCTTTAAGGCCTTTAAACTAAGTCATGTTCACCCAGAATAATCTCCCTTGCTTAAAGTGAACTGAATAAGAGTGCTAATTACATCTGCAAAATCCCTTCACAGCAGCACCTAGATTAATGTTTGGTTAATTAACTGGAAGACTGTAGCCTAGCCAAGCTGACAGATCAAAGCTCCATCATAAAATGTTTAAGATGTTTTAATTAATTCATAAATGGGTTGGACCATTTAGTGACATCTAATCTGTTAAATTTATAATTAAACTTAATACAAAGTAAAAAGACAAGTTATATTTTTCTTTTGAGATAGAATTGCTAGTTTTCTAAATAAAATTACACCATTTATAAATTGAACCTAAAGAAATGAGAAAACCTAGATTTTAGGATTTATGATTTTAGCAGTTATAATCGACCAAATAGCTGTAAATAGTCTTTTCTGTGCACAAAGCTTTCCACATACGGAAAAGAAAATCCTCATTTGAGAGAGACTGGCAGAGTAGAACTGGATAGAGGACAATGGTCCACAGCCCTGGCATATAGTATGGGAATGACAGAAAATGGAATTCAAATGATTATGGAGTAAGATCTGAGACCTTTAACAGATATATATATATATATATATATATATATATATATATCAGTATAATGTCGTGATCCATGTGGTCCAGTTTCAAAGCTGTATCACGGTAAAAAAAAAATATCCAGCAGTCAAAAGAAATTTCAAAATAACTTGAAGGTTTTACTTGTGTTTCTTGATGCAATAGTGGATCACTCAAAGAATCGCTCTTTTGTCTATCACCCAACTCCCTTAAATAGCACTTCTGCAATTTCCTCTGCAAACTTTTCATTAATTTTTCAGTATTGGTTTTTCTTTTCCTCTTTCTCCTTCTGCACAGAAAGCCCCAATAACTGTTCTAACCAAAAAGGAACTCTTTGGGTGACAAGGGATATCTGAAGTCTTAGGAGTAGGCAGAAGAGAGAGACTGAACATTCATACATTAATTGGTTTGAGTCTTCCTTAGGATGGTGATAATTGTGTTAATATCAGGGAAAATCAGCCATACTAATAGCAGTATGGATACTGGAAAACCTAAAGTGAGAAAAGAAAAGCTAAAATGTGTTCAGTTATGTAAAAGTAAAACCAATTACACTTAATTATGTAAACAGTTTACCATTTATGCCTAATTACCCCCAAAGTGCAGTCATGATTATGCACTCCATTAGCTATGTATGTCAGATGAAACTGCCGGTAACTTCTATTCTATTACAATACTAAACTTGCATGTTCAATCCACTTAGATTACTGCTTCTTTTACTCAATAGCCTGCACATGCTCTCTGGTTATCTGCTTATAAATTAAAAAAATTTAGGGTGACCTTTGTTCAGGCTCTCACTGCCATATCTTCAAACTTCTGCAAGAGACCAGGGGAGCTTTCAGCCTCTCTTCCTTTCCAATTTCTTATACCCACTGAAATAAGAATAATTGGAAGCCTCCTGTAGCTCTCAGCTCTCTCTCATCACACAAAAGCTCCTGAATCTTACTTTCTAGGCCTTTGACTTCTTGTTACACCAAAGTAATATTTTTCTTTAAACATGGAATCCATGTGAGGCATCTTCCTTTAAGACCTCGGCCTTCCCTAATGAAGTTGAAGTGTGAAGGGGTTTTGTTTTCCAAGGCATATCTTGATGGGTGTCATTTTCCCTCCATTCAAATCCTTTGTCTAATTTGGGTTACTTGTCCACTTTATCTGCCTCTGGTTCGATTTGAGAATGAGCAGTTCGAAAGGAAAAATAGAGGGGACCCAGAAGCTGGGCACCCAGTCTGGGGCTCACCATTGATAATGGGATAAATAAACTGCTTTCCAAGTTAGGATGAAGTTGTGGCCTGTGGGGATCGCCTGCATGGAATCACAACAGAACCCAAGCCTCCTTTGAAAGCAAGCCCTGCTCTGAACTGCAGGACCTCCTTTCATAAACAGGAAGTGTCTGGACCACTGTATTTGTAACAGAGCCCACATTCTGGAAAATAGAAGAAGCCTTGGCGACTGTCCTTTCTTGTATTTCTTGTTTTTGTTGCTGTTATGGATGTGCTCAGACCTCTGCCTCTCTGCGCTCACAAGCAGACCAGGACAGGGTAGTTCCTGCTAAAGTACTGGCAGAAAAATCAGGATGGGACAGGGTCCTGAGGCTGGGTTTGGAGAACAGGATATCATACATTATGTCCAAAAAGCAGGAGTGGCCAAAAAATGGGAAGCAGGGGACAGGGCAAGGAGTCTTGGGTGATTTTCCCACCTCTAAAACTCCCACACAGCTCGGGCCACCACTGTCTCTCATGTGGAATCTAACACAACTCTTTCTCCTACCTGGTCTCCCCACTTCCACTCTGAATCCTACAAAACCTCCACACAGCAGCAATTGGTGCTTTTTAAAGCACCAATCAGATCATGGTTTCTCTTGCCTAAAACCTTCCAACAGCTTCCCAATAAACTTATAGCCCTTACAGGATCTGATTCCTACATTTCCCACCTACTATGCTTCAGGCACTCTAGCCTTTTCTGAACAAGCCAAAACCTTTCCTGCCTTGGACTCTTGCACATGAGTTCCCTTTGCTAGGAAGGCTCTTCTCCTAACCAGCTCCTTCCTGAATTTAGAATCTCAGCTCAACTAGATTCCCCCTCTCCCTATCATTCTCCATCACGTCACTGTTTTATTATCCTCGTAACACTGGGCACTTGTGAAATTATCTGTTGTCATTTATCTATTTCCTGTCTGCCTCTTTCCTATGATTTAAATTCTCTGAGAGTAGATTTCTCATTTGTCTTGTTCACTGTGCTAGCTCAGTGTCTTATGTAGAGGGTATCACACAGCAGGAGTTTTGTAAGTAATTAAGAAATAAGTAAAATATTCCTGGCACACAATTATTAGCTATTTTTAGAATTATTCATGGGAGGATTGGGTTAAGGTAACAAAGGTGTGTGGCTGAGGACTGTTTTAGAGTCAAAGAGAATCTCTTCACAGCAGCTTCAGGTTGAAGAGACTGGGAGTGGCAGGCCAGAAGAAACATTTTTAGGAAATCTTAACTTTTTGTATTGTGGTAAAATACACATAACATAAAATTTGCCATTAGTAATGTTTAGTACATTCACAATGCTGTGCAATCATTGCCTCTATCCAGAACACTTTCAGCACCTCCAAGGAAACCCCGTACCCATGAAGAAGTCACTCCATTCCCCTCTCTACCTCAAAACCCTAGGAATCACTAATCTACTTTCTGTCTCTGGGTTTGCCTGTTCTGAATATTTCATGTAAATTGAATCATACAACATGTGGTATTTTGTGCCTGACTTCTTTCACTTAGCATAATGCTTTCAAAGTTCTTTCATGTTGTAGTATGTGTCAATACTCCATTCATTTTTATGACTGAATAATATACAATTGTATGGATATACCACATTTTGTTTATCCACTTATCAGCTGGTCGACATTTGAACTGTTTCTACCTTTCGGCTCTGTGAATAGCACTGTATGAATATTCTTGTACAAGTTTTTGTTTGAGCACCTGTTTTCAATTCTTCAGGATAAATACCAGGAGTGGAATTGTTGAGTCATATGGTAATTCTATGTTTAACTTATTGTGATGGTTAACTTTATGTGTCAACTTGACCGGATCATGGAGTAACCAGATATTTGTCTAAATATTATTTCTGAGTGCATCTGGGAGGGTATTTCTGGATTAAATTAGCATTCGAATCAGTGGACTCAGTAAAGTGGTTGCACTCCCCAATGTAGGTGGTCATCATCCAATCTGTTGAGGACCTGAAAAGAACAAAAAGGTGGAGGAAGGAAGAATTTTGCTCTTCCTGCCTAAATGCTGAGCTGGCACATTGATCTGCTCTTGCTTTCTGTGCTCCATGTTCTCAGGCCTTCAGACCTTGATTGGCATCTACATCATCACCTCCCTTGGTTCTCAGGCCTTTGGATTCAGACTAAATTACACCAATTAAAAGTCCTTTTCCCATTTAAAAATTGTTTTTTTTGTCTTTTTTACTGTTGAATTGTAAGAGTTCTTTATATTCTAGATATTAGATCCTTATCAGATCAATGATTTGCAAGTATTTTCTTCATTTTGTGGAATGTCTTCACTTTCTTAATAGTATCCTTTTATGCACAAAAAGTTTTAATTTTGATGAAATCCATTTTATCTATTTTTAATTTTGTTGCTCATGCTCTTGAGATCATAAGAATCTTTGCAAATCCAAGGTCATATACATTTATCCCTATGTTTTTTTCAGAGTTTTATGTCTTTGATACATCATAATTTCTGTATATGGTGTGAGGTAAGCGCAAGGCTTCATTTTTTGGCATGTGGATATCCAGTTGTGCCAATATGATTTGTTGAAGAGGTTATTCTTTTCCCATTGAGGAGTCTTAGCACCCTTGTTGAAAATCAATTGACTATAAATGTATATATTTATTTCTGGACTCTCAATTCTATAGGAATCTTACTTTTCAAAAAATAGAGACACTACTAATACATTCTGAGATCCTGGAGAAAGGAGCCTTTGAAAATTCCAGGCTCTCTTTTGAATGTTGTTCTGATTAATTTGGTTTTAATACATTATAGGAATGTAGCTTAATAGTCTAGTAAATTATAATTACTTTAGTTTGGGATTATTATCCTCTTGCTGAGATGATATTAACACTATTATTAGTAGTGACAGTAATAGGAATTTTAGACAGTCCCTATTTACATGAATCTGAGCAGTCTTTTAAGACATATGATCCAATAATAAATATTAGGTTAATGTTACTCCCAGAGCCTAAGTCTCTTATCTGGCCACATTTGAAGATGACATTTTTCCCCCCACCAGTCCCTCCACAATTCTAAGAACTGAAAAATGGATAGAGGGGAGAAGAAAAATTGTGTGGAATATAATATGTACTCATTTCTAAGTCTCGTGAATCACCTGCCTTTCTTACTCTTTCTTTCACCATGAAGACTTAAACGGCTGACCTGGACCTGATAATATGGGTCCTGCTGAAATCAATCTGTGATCACACTGTTCCATTTTACATGGTTTATACTCTCATTCCTAGAGCAGACATTATTTATGGGTTTTCAGGCCCTGGGGTGGATTGTGGGATTGCAAGAATCTGAGAGAGATTCACGCTTTTGAGGCATTTACTATTTGATGAGAGGCATAGATACATAAGCACAGAGCTATGGTATAATGGGATAAAGGCCTCAATAAAAGTTAGGTACAAAGCATTTGGATAGCATGGAGAAGACAATGATTAATCCTGCCCAGGGCTTCACAGCTCCTCCATTAGACAAAGCTCCTTGAGGGTAAGAACTCTCTCTCTTCATCTTTGAACCCTATTGCTGAGAAAAATTTTTGAGCATTTATGTGCTCTACAAATGTTTGTTGAATAAACGGACAAGCTAAGACCTGAATGATGAATAGGAATTTTCCATACGGAAAAGGAGAATTCTAGGCTGAGGGAAGAGCACATTAGCAATACAAGGGCAGAGTAATGAGTATGATTCTTTCATTGAATGACAATTGGTGGGAAGAGTCTGAGGGTGGGGTAGCAGGAGGTGAGAATGAAAGCAGCCAAAGGTTAATCTGTAGCGAGCCTCAAATGTAACACTAACAAATTTGGAGATTATCCTGCAGGTTTTGGGGAACCATGGATCATATATAAGTCCAGGTTGGTGGCAGAAGTGGGAGACACAAATGGTTACATGAAAATTGATCTGTGTTTTAGAAAGAATACTCAGGGAGCACTGTAGAAAGTGGATTTGGGGATGGGGAGATAGGCAGGAAGACCATTTAAAAGACTATTACAGTCCAAGGGAAATTTGAGGAAAGTCTGAATTAGGGCAATGTCTGTGTGAATACAGAGAAAATGATGCGTCCCCCAAATATTTTGAAGGTAGAATTGGCTGTTAGAGATGGAGGCTGCTGTTGTTGAGGAGTGAGGCCAAGTTTCTAGTTTGAGCAACCATGTGGATTACGATACCAACAGTGGAAATAGAGAATAAGAAGTGAAACAGGACGGGGCCATATGCATGGGGAGAATGGGAAGGAAGATGATTGATCCATGAAGACATCTATAACCTAATTGAAAAATCCAATCCCCAGGTCACTTTTCATCCTTTTTAATAGCAGAATCAAGAAAGGGAACCATTCAGATAATCTGGCAAAAAGAAGGCTTTGTGTAATCTATAGATGTGATTTCCTTGTCCCAGGTTTTCCAATAGTAGTGAAGTCACCTGAGGCTTGAAAAAGATCATGTCCATTAGACAAATGATGTAAAATTACTATATTTGAGTTTACATTTTTCTTCCCATTTCACAATATTCTAATCTTTGATTCCAGTTCTGTTAGTTATTAAGTTTTAATATTAATAATAGCTAGCATTACTATGTTCCTGGCACTATGTTATATACTTTTTGTGTATCGCTTCACAGTCACTTTAAGTAGAAGAAAGGGTTTGCTATGATTCCTATTTGACACAATCTGAGTTTCAGAGAGGTAAAGTGACTTGTTTTAAGTCCACACATCTGAGTGACAGAGTCAGGTCTTGAATCTGGTTCCTCCAAGTCTATAGTCCACATTCCACTAATAGGCTGATGTTTTTCAAACTGTTTTGTGAAACTCATCAGTGGATTGTGAAATCATTTTAGTATCAATCAGCACTAAAAAAAATAGAATAGAACTTTACAATATCAATATGCATCACACATATTAAGGCTAAGTATTGTTTTGTAAGGTTTTTGTTTCTCACACACACACGCGCAAATAGCTAGGATGGCAACGTGTGTGTTCAGTATTGGTGTGAGTGTGGGCTGGAGGTGCTCTGAGAGAGGAAAGCCCTTCAGTTTGGGATGGTAGAGGCAAGTTTCACGGAGGAGGTGATTTTTTATTGAACCTTAAAGTGTGTTAAGATTTGAGCGGACAGAAGACCTGGGTCATTATGGGTGGCTGACTGTGTTGTATTTCACACGAAGTAGGTATGTCTCTTGAATCTCTTCCTAGGAATTGTATTGATATTTTGGGGAATTTAAGTATAAAGTCAAGATTCAGAGAATGAAATTAGCTCTAAGAACGTATGTAGTTGGCACTGGTTGATTTTTGGCCATCAAGCATCCTCATCCTCTTCCAAAAAGAGTCCCCATTTTCTTTGGGAAATTAGCTATACGGTTGGGGAAAAGATTTGGGTGTTGATAGGGGAACCATTTCTCCTTCAGTTAAGGAACTGCCATGGGACTCTAATGGTTTTAGTTGATTCATTCACATGCCTGCTGCCTGGGGTTACTGTAGTTGCTGCTGCTTCATCCTCCAGAGCAGCCTGGTTAGTGCTCCTGGTGATGCATATTTCCTAATCTTCCATCCACCTCTTAGCCCCCATCATCCTTCTAATTTCCTTCACTTTAAGTTACAACTCTAACTAGAACAATGAGAAAACATTTTAAAAAAATTTTTCTTACTGAAAATCTCCACAACATAGCTATGCATTAAATATTTTATACAGAAGGAAACTGAGGCTCAGAGGGAGGCCCTGCCCCTGGGAAGAGAGCAAACTGGGTTCTGAACCCAGGTCTTAATAAGGATAATGTTCTTTATTTTTTCCATCATTGTAGGCTGTCTCCCCAGAGCTGGATAAGCTTTTGTGCTTAGAAGTTTTTATGATTTTAAGGAGCTCTCAGTTGTTGTTAAAATGACCCAAAAATGTAAATGATTGCCTTAATATAAAAAGGATGTTTTCTTAAAAGAAGATGTTAGACTTAAACTGAAGTTTCCTGGTCTCAAAAAAAAGAAAAAAAAATCAAAACCACTCAATCAACAAGCCTGAGCCCTCTCCCTCTTTCCAAACGTTTATTAGAGATTCTAGGCAGAGGCTCTTAGATAATTGAGAGGATTACAATGAAGGAATGAAGGAGAGAAGAAAATCTTCCCTTAGGCAGAATGGAAACCAGAGCAATTGGAAAATGTTTTCTTGACAAAGCAGAAAACGTATGCAAAGCAATATTATTTTTAAAGACATTACGAGGAGAAGGGTCTGGGGTGGGGTAGAGAGAATGGGGAGAAGGCAAGGAAAATCAATGGAAGAAAAAAAAAAGATTTGGAATGAAGTTTGGTCTGGTTTTAATTTATGTCAGTTGGCAAATAAATCCATGAAAGCTGTTCTAGGCATGGATATCCCCTCTGTAACGTAAGTAACTGAAACCAGTTCAGAATGCATTTTTTTCCTCCTTTTCCTAAAAATATGATACACCCTATAGACAGAGGCAACATCAATAAAGTTCCCTGCCTCTGGCTCCACATTCTCCCTGCCTTTCCCCGACACCTTCTGTTTCTGCTACAATTCAGAGCTGGTATAAATAGGGGAATTAAGGATACTCATGGACATAAAATATATGTATGTTTAATTGTGCTCTCAAACCAAAAAGATAAAGATGAGCAGTGAATAAGCAAAATTCCTCAACTAAGATTCTGTTGAAAACTTTTGACCCTTTAAAGACTCACCCATTTCCGGCACTTTCCCTAACTTTG
The DNA here is from genome assembly GCF_003676395.1 of Aethalodelphis obliquidens. Taxonomy (NCBI): domain Eukaryota; kingdom Metazoa; phylum Chordata; class Mammalia; order Artiodactyla; family Delphinidae; genus Aethalodelphis; species Aethalodelphis obliquidens. Next base: position 68,576,650 of record NW_020837951.1, on the reverse strand, counting down.
GGATTAGGATGAAAGAAAAAGAATATTCAGTTGTATCAATTGTGTTCAAGTGTATTTTTAAAATTTTCCTTGCTGAATTCTGAAAAGAATTCTGAGACAATTAGGTAGACACGTATCATGAAAGTTTCTATAGAAAGTTAACCTTGTTAATTGGCTGCCAGGGATAAATTAGTGGAAGTGGGGAGATTAAAGACAATTAACTGACAGAATTTCATATCTAGACAAGAACTTTTACAAGTTTATAAGATGAACAACCTAATTTAAAAAAGGTTAAAGTTATGATGAGGCTTCACAGAAGCAGAAATACACGTTTTCATAAGAGATGCTAAACCTAATCAACATATTGTAATTTGAAACCACAGAAAGATATGTTTTCATACCTACAAGCCTGTCAAAATTAAAAACTCGGGTAATGCTAAGAGTTGGTAAGAATGTAGAACAACAGGAGCCTCATACAGTATCCAGAGAAGTATAAAAAGGTTGAATCACTTTAGGGAGGAGTCTGGTATCTGCCTTCCTAGTAGTGCTGTCTTACTTTATCCATTAGAGCCCTTAACACAGTAATCATCATCGTTTCAAATTCCTGGTCAGATAATCCCAATATCCCTGCCATATCTGAGTCTAGTTCTGATGCTTGCTCTATCCTTTCAAATTTTGTTTTCTCCCTTTTAGTATGCCTTGTAATTTTTTCTTCATAGCTGGACATGATGTACTGGGTAAAAGGAACTGCTATAAATAGGCCCTTAGTAATGTGGTGATGAGGTGTGTGGGGAGGGCCAGCTTTCTATAGTTCTATGATTAGGTCCTAGTCTTTTAGTGAGTCTGTGCCTCTGGACTGTGAAATTCACAAGTGCTTCTCAGTCCTCTCTAATGTGGGACAGGATGGCTAGAATGGGCTAGAGTTGGATATTCCCCTTCCTCCATATGAAGAGTGGCATGGACATATATACACTACCAAACGTAAAATAGATAGCTAGTGGGAAGCAGCTGCATAGCACAGGGAGATCAGCTTGGTGCTTTGTGACCACCTAGAGGGGTGGGATAGGGAGGGTGGGAAGGAGGGAGATGCAAGAGGGAGGAGATATGGGGACATATGCATATGTATAACTGATTCACTTTGTTATAAAGCAGAAACTAACACACCATTGTAAAGCAATTATACTCCAATAAAGGTGTTTAAAAAAAAAAAAAGAATACATAAGAATGTGGATGAAAAAAAAAAAAAAGTCTAGAGCCAACTGGCCTTGGGTCTTTCCCTTCCCCCAGGTCAGTTAGGCTCTGATAAAACCCCTATAGGTAAAGCTCTGGGTAAAGTTTCTCCTGAGAGCAACCTTTTTAAGAGAACCTCACACCGGTCAGAATGGCCATCATCAAAAAATCTACAAAAAATAAATGCTGGAGAGGGTGTGGAGAAAAGGGAGCCTTCTTGCACTGTTGGTGGGAATGTAAATTGATACAGTCACTATGGAGAATAGTATGGATGTTCCTTAAAACACTAAAAATAGAACTATCATACCACCCAGCAATCCCACTACTGTGCATATACCCTGAGAAAACCATAAGTCAAAAAGACACATGTACCCCCATGTTCATTGCAGCACTATTTACAATAGCCAGGACATGGAAACAACCTAAATGTCCATCGACAGATGAATGGATAAAGATGTAGTACAGGGCTTCCCTGGTGGTGCAGTGGCTGATAATCTGCCTGCTAATGCAGGGGACATGGGTTCAAGCCCTGGTCTGGGAGGATCCCACATGCCTTGGAACAACTAGGCCCGTGAGCCACAACTACTGAGCCTGCGTGTCTGGAGCCTGTGCTCCACAACAAGAGAGGCTGAGATAGTGAGAGGCCTGCGCACCGTGATGAAGAGTGGCTCCTGCTTGCCACAACTAGAGAAAGCCCTTGCACAGAAATGAAGACCCAACACAGCCAAAAAATAAATTAATTAATTAATAAACTCCTAGCCCCAACATCTTCTTAAATTAAAAAAAAAAGATGTAGTACATATATACAATGGAGTATTACTCAGCCATAAAAAGGAATGAAATTGGATCATTTGTAGAGATGTGGATGGACCTAGAGTCTGTCATACAGAGTGAAGTAAGTCAGAAAGAGAAAAACAAATATTGTATATTAACGCATATATGTGGAATCTAGAAAAATGGTACAGATGAACCTATTTGTAGGGCAGGAATACGTTGTAGAGAACGGACATGTGGACACAGCAGTGGAAGGGGAGGGTGGGACGAATTGGGAGATTAGGATTGACAGGTATACACTACCATGTGTAAAATAGATAGCTAGTGGGAACCTGCTATATAGCACAGGGAGCTCAGCTCAGTGCCCTGTGATGACCTAGATGGATAGGATGGTGGCGGGGAGTGGGAGGGAGGTCCAAGACGGAGGGGATATATGTATACATATAGCTGATTCACTTCGTTTTACAGCAGAAACTAACACAACATTGTAAAGCAACTATACTCTGATTAAAAAACAAACAAACAAACAAAACCTGAAAAAAAAAAAGAAAAACACAGTGCTCTGCATATTTCAAAGTGGTTACTTTCCTTTCCTCCTGCAGGAAGCAAGAGGGTTGAGCTTCTGGAGGCAAAACTCAGGTAGCCCCACAGCAGATGGCTGGGTACCCCTATAGTTTTTGACTCTCAGACTTGTCCACACTTAGCCTTCAGCAATTCATCAATTACAGTTCACGTTTTTCTACCCTGGCACTTGTTCCCAAAGAGGTTCCTGCTCTGATGAGTTGTGATTCTCTGTATCTGCCTGTCTGTCTCTCCCATTTGGGGGGCACTGGTTTGCCCTGTGACCCAACTTGTGTTAGAATTGCTGATTTTTCAATTTGTTCATTTTTTTCTTGTTATTAGGATAGAGTTGCAATTTTCAAGCTCCTTTCTTGCCAAACCAGAAACTGGAAGTCCCATAACCTTTTTTAAAAAAGAAAGTTTTAAGCCAATGAAACATGGAAATCCTCATGATCAAAGTGAGTCTGGTCAGAGTTTTCATGCTGTTACCAGAAAAGTTTTCTGTTGAGAATAATAATGCTGCTACCTGGTGTGTGTGACAACCCAACCTGGGTGAGACCCAGAGGGTCTATATAGAGACCTAGAGGCCCTGATGACTCAGCCTGCTGCCTGGCCACATGGTAATGGTAGAAACACTGTTCTAGTGTAAATTCCCTGGTCCTAGAAGTCTTTGGCCCTCTTTCTTAGGGTGCAGTGTTATTGAGGAAGTGTGTGGGCTGTATGGAAGGACTAAAGTTCTGCCTATGTGATGCTGTGATTCCTTTCCTGTTTGGGCCTTGATGAAACTCAGAGTATTGACTGAGAGAGGCACAGCCTCTTCCATTTTTGAGGCTCTCAGAATAAAAATAACAAAGTGACAGAATACAGTTACAAAAATGTATTTTTAAATATTTAAATTGAACCAATGTTAATTTGTATAATGCAATGCAATATAATTATGATATTGATATGATGATACAATATTTATGAAAAATGCCAGCACAGACTGTGTAAGCCACCTTGCAAACCAGTAGCGGGACTAGTTTTAAATCATGTGATTGAAGTTGTCACAGTGTATCTCTGTGACTGTATGTATAATCTCATCTGAAAAGGGGGTCAAAAATCTAAATTTGAGGCCCTAGATCAACTGCCCCAATTCCCAACCCCTTTCTATGATGGGTCATGGTCTAACTTTTAGACAAAATTTCAAAATGGGACCTACAGTTTTGCTTGAGTAAGATGATGTTTTCTGGCATCCAGGGTTAGTCTTATAAATAGGTTTAAAGCAAGTGCCTGTGTTGTATTAGTCAGTATGCATTGGTGCAGACTAGGGTTCAAATTCTGGCTATGTAATTTCCTACTTGTGTAACCTTCGTCAAGTCATTTCTCTTCCTCTGAGCCTCAGTTTCCTCATCTATAAAATGGGTTTCTGGACCTGGGTCTTAATAAGAGTTTAAAAATTCAGTATTACTGTTATTTTTAAGTATGTCTTATTTATTCTCTTAGATAGTAAGCTCCATGAGGACATGAATCATGTCTGATCCATTTAAAGAAAATTCACAGCACTTTTTACTAATTTAATCTTTTAAAGGAACTCTTGTAGACCAGGCATTTTACACCTGTCATTTTTAAAAGTTCCATGGCAAGCTTATGATGTTGGCCATACCACTTCACTGAGGCTCAGAGGGGTTAAGTTAGTTGCCTGTTAGTGAGCAGCTGGATTTAAACGTAGATCTGTTTGTCCACGTTCTTTTTACTATACCATGATGTTGCCTCCAGTTGTACTGAGCATACATTTGTTTAATGCATTTGATGGTCTTATCTCCACTAAATGGATCTCTCATTGGGCTACCTGAAATTCTTATCCCCTGATTTCTCTTCTGAAAATAGTGAGGCCCCTGTGGAGTACAGTTACCAACCAAAAGCAGGTGCGTTACCAGGTTAGCTTGGGCAGAGAGCTGAAGAACTAGGAAAGGGAGCCCAGGGCTTGCAAACCTTTTACAGAGTGAGAGGATTATGAGAAGCCTGGTGGATGGGGCTCCTCTGGGAGGTCAGGTTTCAGTGCTTGGCCATAGCACTCTAGGAGTGTGCAGATGGGGCAACAGTGAAAGATGGCATGAAGGCACCAGGTGTGTAACAAAGGAAGGAGGAAGGAAGGGACAGAAGGAAACAGGCAGAGACTTGGTAACAAAGACCCTGAAGAAAAAGCATCAGAATATGATTGGCTTTGAGGGTAGAAACTTGGTTGATTTTTTTTTCTTTGAAATTTCTCTACTTTTCTGTATTATCCAAATTTTTTACAATAAGAAGTTTTTTTATATAATTTTAAAAAACCCAGTAAGCTTAAATTTTTAGAATGACATATTTGCCCTTTCTCTCTACAGGTTTTCAGTAAAAAACCACAGATCTTTTTGAGAACCTGGAAAATACTCTGGTCCAATTCTCCTCTCCCTTGCCCTTTCTAATCTAAAACCATATTGTACTAGGCAGTGACATAGGCCAAGTATCCACCATTGTGTCTGGGATGGATAGAAAGTATTGGAAAGGCTGTCAACTCATTTAAGTGCATCTATAAGACAACTCTTCATACTCTTCTATGAGTTAAAGATTCTTCTGGTGTTTTAAGCCTAATAATCAGGAATAGGGAAGAATGTCAAGGCCTTGAACACTTAGGTGTGGTATTTTCAAAATGCTAGTCAGCACTGTATTTTGTGAGTATCTTCTCCAATATTTACACATAATAGTTTCTTGTCCTAGCCTCAAGCTCAACTTTAAGGTAATTGATGCTTATTGCTTTTTCTTTAATCCAGGGATTATCTAAAACAAGAGCGTGGAAATTTACCAATGCTCTCTTTAGAGAAGGAGGAAAAATTCGAGCACTGCTACTTACTAGATGTGACTTTAATAATAAGCACCACCGTTTATTGAGTGTTTACCTTGAACTAAGCACTTTGCTTATATTATCTCAGTCCACATGACAATCCTATGAGGTTTATATTACTCTTTCCATCATATAATTACAGAAAATCTAATTCATAAGAGTTTAGTAATTTTTCCCAAGTCTCATGCATATAACTGCAAACATGAGATTTGAGTCCATGATCTTAATTACTTCTCTGTACCCTCTCGGACAAGTTATTTAACCTCTCTGAGACTTAGGTTTGTCCTTTGAAAAGTAGAGAAAATATTTCCTCCTTCATAGTTTTACTGTGAGGGAAAAAAATCAATATAAATCAGAGGGTGCCCAGTAGATAGTGCTTCTCTTTAAGACAAGAGCTGAAAGCTGCAGGAATGGCATTTAGTGACCGGCTCTCAGATAAAAATGGAGTTGAACTCAGATCTGAGTCCTCAACTCAGATTTTTAAGTTTTATGGAAACTGGTCAATAAAGAAAAGAAAACTTACAATATTAAAAATACGTATGCTATCCAAAACAAGAACAGGAAGATAGGATAGTTCTGTCTCAAATGAGTTTTCCAGAAACCAAATGAGGGAATAAATCAAAAATTAAGAACTAAAGAGGTTTTTTTTCCTTTTTTTTTTTTTTAACACAGCTATTGGGATGGAAATGCAATCAACTGCTTTACTTTGCCTTCCTGATTACCAGCAAGTGTGCAGAACTGCTGAGTGTAAACCGAGCGCTCTGGTCCTTGGAACCAGGGCTGGCTTCATGGACAAGTAAGCTGTGCGACTGCACAGGGCCCAGCGCTTAGAAGGGCTCCATGCTTGGATAAACGCTCTCCTATCACTGTCTCGAAATTCTTAATAATTTTAGAACACGACACCTACATTTTCATTTTGCACTTGGCTGGGCAAGTTATGTAGCCAGGCTTGTTTGGAACGTTTGGTGTCCCCTAGCTCACCTCACTGAAATGTCCTCAGTCCAATGAACACATTCCCAGGGGAAGGCTTGGAAAGCTGCTTTAGCACATTTCCCTTTTCGTTTTGTTTTTGTTAGCAAGCGATCGCCCACCAATTCTTTGAGGTTATGTATAATGCATGCTATGTATAAAGCTTTAGGTGTGTAAGAAGGAAAGTAATACAGTAAAAAGGGGCCTGGGTGGGTTTTTTTAAGAAGGAAGAAAAACAGCACTGTGGCCAAAATGAACGTATCAAGGACAATAATACTTTGGAATGACTTCTCTAGAGAGAAGTTTTGAATTTCTGCTTACGAGTAGCTTTGGGTGGGTTCTGGGTATCTTTGTTTCCGTAAAACACCCCAGGTCCTTCTAATGTGTAACCATGATTGGGAACCACTGAGTTAAAAACTCACTGGAAGAAGTGGACGGTTCTGATAAGCACTGATATAATGTCTCCAGAAAATCCCCTAGAGGATTTGTATGTGATCAACTTTGTATTCTTGGGGTAACTAGAGTTTTGCAAATAGTAGGTACTCGACCAACTTTTATTGACAGATGTGAGATCAAATATGACTTTAATTCATTTGTTAAAGGATATTGTAAACACAATCTGCATCTAAACTTTTTGGCCTTAAATTTTTTTTTTTTTGCTTGCCCCTGGACAAACAGTTGTGAAATTACACTTAAAATCTTCCATTTATAATGGCATCAAATAAATCAAACAAAATGTCTACACTGAAAACTATGTATTATTTCCGAAAAAAAAAGACCTAAATAAATTAGAGCTATACAGTGTTTATGGATTAGAAGACTACCTATTACTAACATGTCAATTACTCCAAATTGACCTATAAACTCAATGCAATTACAATTGAAATCCCAACAGGCTTTTTTTTGTGTGTGTAGAAATTATCAAGGTGATGCTAAAATGTATAAGGAAATGCAAAGCATCTGGAACATCCAAAACAATTTTTAGAAAGAACAACATAGTTGGAGGAGCCACACTACCTAATTTCAAGACTTACTATAAAACTTCAGTAATTGAGACACTGTGATATTGGTTAAAGGATAGACAAATAGATGAGGAATAGAATAGAGTCTGCAGGGCTTCCCTGGTGGCGCAGTGGTTGAGAGTCTGCCTGCTAATGCAGGGGATGCAGGTTCGAGCCCTGGTCTAGGAGGATCCCACATGCCACGGAGCAATTGGGCCCGTGAGCCACAACTGCTGAGCCTGCGCGTCTGGAGCCTGTGCTCTGCAACAAGAGAGGCTGCGATAGTGAGAGACCTGCGCACCGCAATGAAGAGTGGCCCCCGCTTGCCGGAACTAGAGAAAGCCCTCGCACAGAAACGAAGACCCAACACGGCCAAAAAAAAATTAATTAATTAAAAAGCAAGTTAAAAAAAAAAAAAGAATAGAGTCTGCAAACTGACCAACACATATACAATCAATTAATACACAAGACAGATACCACGGTAATTCCATGGAAAAAGGATAATCTTTTCCACAAATGATCTGGATCAACTGGGTAACCAACTGGACCCCTTTCATACACTATATAAAATTTTTAATTTGAAATGAATCCAAAAATGATCTCAGACCTAAACATAAAAGCTAAAACTATAAACCTTCTAGAAGCTATGCAACTTAGGGTTAGCCAAAGATTCTTAATAGGGCATAAGAAAGAGCTAACCATAAAAGAAAAACATGTTAAATTGACCTAACCAAAATTTAAAATTTCTAGTCTTCAAAAGACACCACTAAGAAAACTGAAAGGTAAAACACCCACTGAGAAAAAATATTTGTATGTGAAGAATGGTCAGAGGATGCAATGTTACTGTCTTTGAAGATGGAGGAAGGGGGTGACAAGCCAAGGAATGTGGGTGGTCTCTAGAAGGTAGAGGGTCAAGGAAGCAGATTCTCCCCTAGAGCCTCCACAAAGAAACACAGCCTTGCCAACACTCATGATTTTAGCCCTGTGAGACTCATATGAGACATCTAACCTATAGAACTGTAAGGATAATAAATTTGTGTTGTTTAAGGCCACAAAGTTTGTGGTAATTGTTACAGCAGCAATAGGAAACTAATTCCTTATAATTTTCTATGTAAGCAATCATGTTGTCAGACAATTTCACTTCTTTCTAATCTTTAGGACTTTTATACTTTTGTTTTTCTTTATTGCATTGGACAGAAACTCCAGTACAGTGCTGAACAGAAAAGGTCAGAGTAGACATCCTTGTCTTGTTCTAAATCTTTGGGGAAAGCATTCAGTTTTACACCATTTAATATGATGTTAGCTGTAGGCTTGCCCTTTATCAAATTGAAGAAGTTTTCTTTTTTTCCCTAGTTCACTTAAGAACGTTTGTTGTGGAGGAGTTTAATTTTGTCAAGTGCTCTTTGTGTACCTATTGAGATGACTATATGATTCTACCTCCTTTGCCAATTTTTTTTTATTGATTTTCGACTGTTGAACCAACTTTGCAATTTTGAAACGCACTGATGAGTTTAATTTGCTAATATTTCGTTGACAATTTTTGCATGTGTATTATTTATTGCTGCATAACAAGTTACCAAAAGTTTAAAACAACACATATTATCTCACAGTTTCTGTGGGTCAGCTGGGTTCAGTTTAACTGGGTCCTCAACCTAAGGTCTCAGAGGCTGCAATCAAGGTGTTGGCCATGCTCTATTCTCATCTGAAGGCTCAACTAGGGAAGGATCTGCTGCCAAGCTCTTTCAGGTTGTTGGCAGAATTCATTTCCTTGCAGTTGTACAGTTGAGGGCCCCAGTTGCTCACTGGCTATTATCTGAAGGCTGCTTTCAATTTTTTGAGAGAACCCTCACTTCGCTGCCATGTGGGCCACCCAACTAGCAAGACATATTATATAAATGCCATGCAATCATGGCAGTGACATCCCATTGCTTCTGCCATAGTCTGTTGGTTAGAAGAAAGTCACAGTTCCCACCTGCACTCAAACTGGAGGGGATTATAGAAGGGCATGAACGCTAGGAGGCAGAGCTCCCCGAGAGCTGTTTATCACAACATCTATGTTCATGAGAGATATTGGCCTACCATTTTCTTGTCTTATAATGCCTTTTTCAGGTTTTGTTATTAGAGTTATGCAGATCAGTTTTGAAAATGCTTTTTATTTTCATGTATTCCTTTCCCTCTTTCTCATTTTCAACTGATTTTCGAAGCAAATACCAGGTGGAATTGTCGATAGGAACACCTAAGCTTCTGTTCATAGAATATATGATTTAAAATAAAAGCAAAAACAAAACTCTATGTTTGAGAACAGCATGAATAGTTTTATTGTCGATATAAGGGGTAAGTCCACAATGGCCACCTAAAAAGTACTGATCACCATTCAAGCCTCAGTCAAGGGCCTATGGAGGCTTATTCATGTCTATATTTTGTCAGCCATCCTTCATAATATCCCTAGCTTCTTCATAGGATGTTAGCAGAATTAAACTTAGTTCAAACGTGTATAATGAATTGTTTGCAACTTCTATACAATGACTCGTTGATCTGGGTCTATACATTATCAGCAAGTAAGAGGAAGGTATACACTGGCAGTGGCAGGTAGGCAAATGAGTCTTACTGCAGTTCTTGTGCATTAAATAACTCAGGAAAAAAATGTTTTTGCCTTTTAATTCTCACCAGCTCTACACTGGTGTCAAACTGGCCCCATGTGAGTCACCAAATGGTGATTAGACCCTTGAATTCAGAAGGATGATTTACTCTATAGCCTAAGGCAAAGACTGGGTATTGTACATTCCTTTTCTAACTAATAATTTAATCTAAACATGTGCTCATAGTCAGGTAGAGGGTGGGACCTGTAGCTCAAGTCAGTCAGATGACAGTTTAAACTGCGACACTTTAAACTGCTTCTTACTAGCTTCGTGACTTGAGGAAAGTTATTTAATTATACTCTAGGTCCCCTTTCCTCAACTGTAAAATCAGTGGTATAGTGTAGCTCCTATTTCAAAGGGTGTTTTGAGAATTAAACGAGATAATTCACCCATAATGCTCAACACAGATTTTGACATAAATAATAATAATAATAAACATTTAATAGATGTTAGATATTACTATTACTGTTACTATCACTATTCCTGTTATCCTAAAGTGGAAAGAGTACAGGCTTTGGAGTCAAACAGACCTGGGTACCACTATGTACTTGCCATGTAACCTTGTGAAATTAGTTGACTTCTCTGAACTTCAGTGTCCTCATTTCTGAAAGGAGGACTAATCCAACACCTTTTCTCCATTACCCTCTTAGAGCTGTTATCCCATAGAGAGGTAGGAGCTGGCTTTTTTGTTGCCTAAAGAACAAGTAGTAGTTAAGATATAGGCTAGACCATGGTTACAAAAACCCTGAAATCATAAAATAACAAAATTATCTCCTTTCATGGAAGGGGCTGGTATGTAGCCTAATATCAGGGATGCAGTCTCCTTCCATACCGCTGCTCTGCCCTCCTCTATGTTACAGGCTCTGAGAAATGGATAGAAAGGAGGGGAGAACATGCTTCCTGCTTTTGTGGAAATTTTCCAGAAGCTGTATGCCTCACTTCCGCTCATACCTCATTGGCCGGAACCGAGTTATTTGACCACACCTAGGTGGTAGGAAACGAGGTGTTACCTTTGGCTGGGCATGATAATGGGTGTAGGTGGAGCTATCAGCCTCTGCCAAAATACATTTCTAGCCTAATCCTACCAGATGAAATGAGAGTGGCAGGCTGGATTTCCCTCTAAAGTGGTGGAGGTGAGTTTCCTGGGGGATGAGAGTAGAAAAAAAGATGGTATTCAATTGTACAAAAGATGGAGACTGGTTTTGCATAACTGATCTTATATGTTTTGGATGTTAACAGGGCTTAACATGACTGTGGTTGCTTTTGTTTCTCATTTCTTTCCTTTATTACAACTCATGCTTGCTAAGGATGATCTGAGTTACCTATTATCCTCAACTTTCATTAAGCACAGAGGAAAACAATCCTTCTTCTGCTCTCTTGCACTAGAATCAATGAATTGATCAACAAGGAGTAATTGAGCTTCTAGAATTCATTCATTTATGCATCCATTTATTCATTCTCTCACTTATACTCTTTCCGTAAGTATCCATTGAGCTTTTATTTTGTACTATGCTCTGGGAATGTTAATACATCCTAGTCATGATCTCAGGCCTCAAGGAATTGTTGTTCAGTGGTTGACAGAGACAAGCATTGAAAAGACCGTAACACAGTGTAGTGGGTATGAGAAGGAAGAAAGCCCAGGGTGCTGTGAGAGCCCCCTGGGGAACGGCCGCTCAGAGAGGAGGTAGCCCCTGAGCTGGTTCCATGTTGTGATGGACGATGTGGCACTCTCCATCACGACAGTCCGAAAACAATGAATGCTCTTTTGGTAACCACATCTCACTAAATGCTTAATGGTCCTAAGGTCTGCAGGCATTTAGAGAGGTGGATACATGAGGGCTGGAGCAGACAGAAAAAAGCTTTTGGATAAGGTAAGTTTCAACAAGTTTTGGATCAATTTAGAGGTGTGAGAATGGCATTCCAGTGTGGGAGCAGTTTGAACAAAAGCCTGGCCTGTGCTGAGTTCCTGAGGTGGGAGAACGGACTAGACATTATCACTAAGTTTCCTTCAAATGGTAGGTACAAGTATCTCACTCTTTGGTCTTGAGAAAACTGCAGAATAAATCCTAGTAACTTCAGGGCTTCCCTGGTGGTGCAGTGGTTAAGAATCTACCTGCCAATGCAGGGGACAGGGGTTTGAGCCCTGGTCTAGGAAGATCCCACATGCCACGGAGCCACTAAGCCCATGCACCGCAACCACTGAGCCTGCGCTCTAGAACCCACGAGCCACAACTACTGAGCCCGCGTTCCACAACTACTGAAGCCCGCGTGCCTAGAGCCCGTGCTCTGCAACAAGAGAAGCCACCGCAGTGAGAAGCTGGCGCACCGCAACGAAGAGCAGCCCCCCCTCGCCGCAACTAGAGAAAGCCCACATGCAGCAACAAAGACCCAATGCAGCCAAAAATAAATAGATAAATAAATTAAAAAAAAAAATCCTCGTAACTTCTGCCTTGTCCTGTGTGGCTCTTCACCAAATACAGGTATAGAAATGGACAACGGTAGAGTTGTGTTTAATGCTGCTAAGCTTTCCATTCTGAGTTGGCAGCTTCAGTATATAATTTTCTCAGATAGAAAATCTCCTGGCTTGGGATTTTGCCAGAAATTACTTTCCCCCAATTAGACTCTAGTTTGATGCAATCATTGCTTGAAAATTGTCTCAAATTGAAACCATCTAAATAGACAATTTTGGAATGAAGAAGATGAGAGAAACTCAACACACCACAGAGAGTCCATTCATTGAGTGTGTGATCCAAGAACAGGAGAAAAGCAGAACTCTCCTGCCTCGGACACAGAGCGTCAGCAAATTTCATAACAGGGTGGTCTCAACCAGCAGATCCTTTTGTTGTTTTAGCACAAATCAAATCAAACTTTCAGAGGAAGCACAGTTTGATCTGATCTTAGGAAACCAGGTTTGATGTGTCCATTGGATGTTTTTCTCTCCCTTCATCATACAGGCATATACCAGAGAGGCTGGCCAGAGGGTACAAAGCAATTGGCCATGTCCTGGTTCCCCAAATAGTGGCTGAGCACCAGCTCTGTAAATGGAGTGACTCTACTGTTTGGTGCTAAAATGTATGAAGGCTCATGGCACATGATAGGTGCTCATCATATACTTGAATGAGTGAATGAATGAACGAACGAACGAACACTGCTGGACCGGGATATTCTCCCTCCTCCACGGCAGTGCAGGCTTGTCTTCCTCCAAACATTTCTCCCTACGTGTCAGAGTGGCACTTTTGTGATAACGTGCTACATTCCTCTGGGACTTTTTTCCTGATTTCACTTATGAGAAAAAACTAGCAGGTGATGCAGTTAAGTTCCTTGGAAAGTTTGTCCTTTCTGGTCTTTGCTTTTAGGCTTTATTAGGTGGAAGCAGAGCAGGCTTTAGTCTATAGCTAATTGTGCCACACAACTGAGGTGATTCCCTTCTAAGTACTCTTCCTGATAGCCTAGGTATTATGAGGTTTTTCCAGAGGGTTGGTGGGAACGTAGATTTTCCTGGCCCTGTGTGAACTGCATGGGTTAGTCCAACTGCTCCTCTGAGGTGGTCCTTTCCTTGGCCTCAGCGTATTCTCACACACATGTGCTGGGTGGATCGCTGCAACACTCTTTCTAATAGCCAGTCTAATGGCCAGCTAGTAGATGCAGCTCTCTCCTCTCTGACATTCTGCCACCTGGATTTCTTGAACTCCCAACCCCATCTCTACTACCCAGGATAATCGCTGATGTTCGATTAATAAACTGGGGCAACTGAAGGACTTGTCTCATGTGTTTCTCCTCTCCCAGGAATCACTGTCCTAAGTTGCCTGTTGTTCAATGTCTGAAACATTGTTTCATAGCTTTTCATATTGTTTTGGTCTTTTGATGCGGGAGTATAAATCTGAGCTCTGTTACTCCACCTTGGCTGAAAGCAGAACTCAGTGCATAAAAATTTATGTAGAAGAACATTCATCAAAGAATTACTATTTACGAAGAGTAATTAGAAATAGACAAAAAGCAGGATAAAAACAGAAAACGGGATGGTATAATTGTGATATCCACATAATGTATATTGTGGTATCAGTATAATGTGATGCTGTATAGCCATTAAAAACCACATTTTCAAAGAATATTTGCTGACATGGGGATATATTTGTGATATTATGTTTATTTTTAAAGGGTACATATAAATTTATTTTTATGATTTCAATTTGAATCAAAATCATGTTCAGAGAAGATGTGAAATCAAATATACTAAAATGTTAACAGTGCTTTATTTTCCAAATTTGTACAAAAATTTTTATTGTAAAATTTTTACAATTTTACAATATAAAATTTTTACAATTTTATCTAGTAAAAATATTAATAAAGTTTTTCAAAAGTGAGGATTTCAGTAAAGAAATAACCAGCAAAGCTAAATTTTACCATAAGTCAAGACGTTTACTGGGGAATCTATTTTTAATGAACTTAATAATCATAAACATTATAAAAGCCTTCTTTTATTTAACAAGCACTATTCTAAGTGTTTTTTATATATTAATCATTGAATCCTCACAACACGTCCTTAAAATAGTAATAATCATGTCTTCATGGGGGAAACTGAGGCACAGAGCATGTAAGTCATTTTCCCCAGTTACTAAATGGCAAAGCCAGGATTTGACTCCAGGCAGGCTGGGCCCAGAGTGTGTTCTTTGTCACCATGCTATGCTGCTTTGCTACCTAGAACTATGGGGTAGAAAGGACTAAGGTAGCTTTCTTGACCAAGCCTGGGGAAAGAGCCCTTCCAGGTGATTCCTGGAAGATCAAGGCATCAGTAGTAAGATGGGAAGATACTCAATTGCAAGAGAAAGCTCTGTGTTAGAAAAACTCTGGGAATCAAGCAGATGACAGGGTTGTTACTGAACATGGCTTGGGTCAAACAGAAAATGTAATAGAGCCATGATCTGAATCTAGAGCTACCTGCTTCACCTGTACTTTTTCAGCTCTAACCAGGTGCCTCTCACCACATGACTGTTGGCCTGACATCTAGGGATTGAAGGCCTAACCTTGTTTTCTTACATCCTACCACCTCGACAGAAGATACAGGGGGTGGAGGTGGGCATTGTTGCAGGGGAGGGGGGGTGCAGGGGTGGTGAGGGGAAGGGTTGTTCCAGATTGACACGTGAAAAATCAGCCAAGCCCCTTCCTGGAGCCCCAGAGACCACACTTCCCAGCAGTTCCGAGCAGGGAGGAAAAGGGCTGACACAGACTCTGTGGAACGTCCATCCAGGCAAGGCTTCCCGTTTACTGACACCCTGGGGTTATTATTGCTTCGGGCACATGAGATCACTCAGACTGGAACGCCTCATTATAGGTTTAAACCCAAGTTATAAATCAAACATTTCTTCTTGATATAAGGAAGTTTCAGACTATTTTCAAAAACACCTGGTACAAAGTGAGGTAATCTTATATGGTAAGGAGGACGAATAACTTCAACTGCATTCCCATAAATTTCTTTAACCTAGAAGGATGCCTTAAAAGCTATCTGCATACATGGCATGTCTGATTTTTCCTTGAATAATGTGTGAAGCATTTTAAACAGACCAACAAATTTGCAGGTTCTAAAACCTCCTGCGGATTCTGTCTTGCTTTCTACATCCAGACAAGTGTCAAAAATGATCGAGGATTGCTTTCTTTTTTTATTTTTTTTTTTGCGGTACGCGGGCCTTTCACTGTTGTGGTCTCTCCTGTTGCGGAGCACAGGCTCCGGACGCGCAGGCTCAGCGGCCATGGCTCATGGGCCCAACCGCTCCGCGGTACGTGGGATCTTCCCAGACCGGGGCACGAACCAGTGTCCCCTGCATCGGCAGGCGGACTCTCAACCACTGCGCCACCAGGGAAGCCCAAGGATTGCTTTCTTAATTTGACTAAATGTTCTTTTTTTCATCCAGAGATCTTGTTGACAATCATTTCTTCATTCTGCATCCCAAACTTCCAGTTTGCAGTAGAAAAATCAATATGAATGGCTTAGTGCTGACAAATGAGGCTCCAATTCCCAATACTTATATACAATATGGCAAACGTTTTCGTCCAGTTAACTCTACTCTTTTCTTATTTTAATGGTGTTTGGCATAGGTGGACCTAGTTGTTGTTCATTACCATATCTGTAAGTACTGTTCCCCTCTCCTTTTCCTTCCAAAAGCTCTACTGAATTTAAAATGAAATTATTTTGAGATGAGAATCAAGAACTTTTTATATAAGCTCCTGCAGGTTTGCCAAATAAGGACATTTTCATTTTAGACTTTGTATTTTCTTTTTGGTTCAAATAATGGAGGAAGAGTTGGGGAAGCATCCCATAACAGACAGTAAGGACCAGATAATCGTCTCTTAATAAGCCATTAACATTCTGATGTTAGATTTGATTGTATCTACTGATATGTTAAATGAGTGATTTTCAAACTTTAATGTACATACAAGTCATCTGAGGATCCTGTTAAAATGAAGATTCTGTTTCAGTAGGTCTGGGAGGGGTCCAAGTGTCTACAGTTCTAAAAAAGGTCTCAGCTGATGAAGATCCTTCTAGTCCATGAGAAGCAAGGGCTAAAGAATGTGTGTATCAGTTAGGGTCCTGGCAGAAACAGATGGCATACTGAGATTGGAAGTTTGAGGAGAGATTAATAAAGGATTTATTTATAAATGTGTGGGCATCATCTAGAAAAGCAGCAAGAAATGGTGCAGTGCCCAGGGCTAGTAACACCTGGATAGTGACACTAACCCTAGATCTCAAGGATCAAGGACAAAGAACAACTTGGAGAGGGATGGATGGACTGACGGCAGCCTTGGCCTTCAATGGAGGGACCCAGCCTACCCATAGTGACCTTGCAGGGGGACGAATGGGAATATATATCCCACTTCACTCTCCTCCTGCCCTCCAGCTTGCCTGCCAGTGCCTCTCACTAACCAAATCCAACCAAAAGCCGTAGGGTAAGGGAGCTGGTTGATGCCATGTGCACAATTCAGCTTCCTAGGGCCCCAAGATGGAAAAGAGGAAAGTAGAACTGGAAGGACAGCAGGAAGATATCCAACAGCATATTTTACTTGAATTCATAGGTACTTTAAACATGCCTACTGTATTTCATCTTAAAATCAATAGCATTGTTTATAAGAGACATTCTTTTTTTATGTACCAGTAAAGACAAAATGCTGCCAGTTAAACCTCCGATATGCCATTGATTGTAAACTGAATCCTGATTTGAGAGATTAAAATTTGAAAAAATGTGTATCTTAGAATTGGTGAAACACAGAATTATGTTTTTCTTAAATCCTGCCCCAAACCAAGGAAAGACCAATGTGAAACTTTATAGTCGTTTGAGCAACTGGATACAAAATGAATTTTCACAGGGCCAATGTTTTCCCTCTTCCCTAAAAATAATTTAAAATTTAATTCATGCACCAATGAGTCATGATAATCCACCAAAGGGAACATGTAAGAAGAATATCCCCACATGTTACTGTTTGGGTTGCAGGCAGTTCTCTTGTAGTTCTCTTGCAGTTTGGAGACCAAGAAGAGGAAAAGATTGGTAGGACTGTAAGAGGATAAAAGCACACAAAACCAGCCTTTGCACAACTGTTTATGTTAACGTAAGAGGAAAAACAGCAATGTATGTAGTGGAAGAAGTTGGACTACTTTGGATGAGATTTTATTTTGGAGTTGATTTGATTAAGTATTTATAAAACTTTTCAATAGTTTTCATTAGGCTGATGGTACCATGTATCAGCAGATTTCCTTAAACTCCTAACATAATTGGGTCGATTTTAAAGCAAGAGTGAAATTTCCTGCTATAAATACATTGATACATGTATGTCAGTTATTTTTCTTCCTTTAATGTCACAAATTTAAGTACTATATATGTGACTTTGTATGTAGGGTTTAAACGGTTTACAAAAGCCACATGTCCTGAGTCATCACTTCTAAAGCTAGTTGAAGCCCACCTTATATTTCTTCTGCTGTGGCTTCAGTTTCTTCTTGAAATGAGTAGATAGGACTATATTTCTTCTAAAATCCCATCCAGTTCAGATGGCTTGACATTAAAGTAGAAAGCTTTTTTTTGCGGTACGCGAGACTCTCACTGTTGTGGCTTTCCCGTTGCGGAGCACAGGCTCCGGATGCCCAGGCTCAGCGGCCATGGCTCACGGGCCCAGCCACTCCGCGGCATGTGGGATCCTCCTGGACCGGGGCACAAACCCGCGTCCCCTGCACCGGCAGGCGGACTCCCAACAACTGCGCCACCAGGGAAGCCCAAGTAGAAAACTTTTTTAAAAAAATTAATGTAACCCTGTTAATGTACAAGAAAAATGAATCAAAATTCTGTATAAAAAAGGATACCATAATAAATATATAAATATCAGAAAATGTTTTAAAATGTTAATGGAAATATTTGGCTAAAATTTGCTGGTTGCATTGAAAAAGTGGCATCCCATGGGGTTGATATTCCTTGTGTGTTTTACTTGTGTGTTGGGGTCTCCCAAGATAACACCCTATGTTTGATAATTCCCTAGGAGGACTCAACATATAGTCATACTCATGGCTATGATTTATTATAGCCGAGGGATACAAAGCCCAACCAACAAAGGGAAAAGGTGCATGGGGCAAAGTTGGAGGAAACCAGGCACAAGCTTCCACTCCCACAGTGGAGTCACACACCTAATTCCTCCAGAAACGAGTGGTGACAATACATGTGACATCTGCCAGCGAAGCTCATTAGAGACTCAGGACCCAAAGTTTTCACTGGGACTGATCACACAGACACCCTCTGCTTTGCATGTACTGAAATGCAAGACTCCCAGAAGGAAAGCAGATGTTCAGTATAAACCACATTGTTTGTACAAACAGTTTAGGCACAGTGAGACCCTCTTATCAGTTAGGGTCATGGGAACATTCCTGAAATCCAGATCACCAGATGCCAGCCAAGGGCCAATCTTGCAAACAGCCCTTTCTAAGGGTAACAGTCTCAGGCCTACTATGTTAATTCTCTTTGTTCAACTTGCTTTACCAGTCTGGGGAAGACTAGAGGTTATGTGTATTTCTTAAATTATTTTTATTCATATTAATTTTTCAATCCTCTCTCTGCCCAGATAAGCAGAAAATCTAATATGTTCCTCAGAATCTTTCTTGCCCCAGTTATCTAAGTACACTATGGGCTTACTCATTCCAGAAGGTATAGGCTAAATTTCAACTCCTTTGGAGAAAGAAAGAACTAGGGAATCTAGACCAGTGGTGAGAACCCAGATTTTGTCCTGTAGCTTCTGTGGCGATCACTTGGTGTCATATTGTAAAATGGAAGAGCTGGCACCGTATGATATTGTCCCTGTTCATTTGTATAAAGGAGGCTTTAAGGATTACTGAGGGAGAAAAAGGAGGTCTTTTTCCTGAGAGTTAATCTCAGATGTATTAATCCCACATCACCAGAGGCCTAGACTCCAGAGTTCTCCGATCTTCAACCAGGCTTTCAACAGTGAGGCCATGGTTTCCACCATTATCTCCTTTCCATACTTGTATGCCATCTCCCCTCACGGTCAGTTCATTTTGGCAGTTCTCAGTGTCTTTCATTTTACTTTTTCCTTAAAAAAAATTATTTTCCAGACTGAGCTGATACCATTTCAAGTTATTAGAGGTTATAGCATCATTAATCTTCAAAAGGGAAGAGGTCAAATCTCCATTCCTTTCCTTGTAGGAAATTCCTTGGCCTGCTTATAAATTTGCCCAACCAGAGACGTCTGAGTTCAATCTCCTGATGGATATTGGGTGGGCCAGCCTTTATGAAGCCAAAAATGATGCCACACCATTCCTCAAGAGTAATATCTTCTTGTCTATTTTCCTAACTAATGGGGCTGTTCAAAAGTCCTCTGAGAACAAAGATCTGCTCCAAGGTAAGCAGTCTCCATGAATACAGGCTATATAGAAAGCACCAGCACCTTGTACACGGCAGCTTCTCTTATGTTACTAAACTATAAATATGTGTTGAACAAGGCCTTTGAGGGTCACAGGTGAGGAGTCAGGCCAGCCCTCAGTAAAGTGGTGATGCAGGAAGACTTCTCCTCCAGCTCCTCCCCTTGGCTCCACCTGTCCCAGGGTCCCACCACCATCCTTCCAACATTCTCAGAAAAGATGATGAGAAGTCATTTGAGGCCTTCAATGAGACTTGAATTCAAGTATAATTTCTCTTATAATGACTTACATTTAAAGCCATATTTCCAATTGTGAAATTCAACAACCCACGTGCTAATGGAATTATGAGCACCCCAAAGAAGCTGGGTGTGAGCAGGATTTCCCCAAAATTCCAGAAATGAGACCATGGTTCTAAGGAAGACTAGCCTTATCCACCTACATGAATTACCTTTATGGATTTATTCCTGTTGGGTAAATTAGATTCTAGAAAGACCACAATGTCTCTAGGAAGAAGGTATCCGTAAGAATTTTACTTCTTTCTAAGCTAAAAGAGACAGGAGGATGGGGTAGTGGTGGGGGAGAATGAAAAAGAAAAACAAAACCAGAAACCATCCCTAACAAGAGGAAATAATAAGGGTGGAAGGAATTTTAAATGAATATTAATTATGAAATGAAATACTAAGACTAAAAACTCCAGTATGTGGTAGTAAAAGGAAATATTATTGACCTTCTTGAGTGTTAATGGTGGCATAGGTATATTCAAAACTTATTACTGAATGAAGTATTTAAAACCTTTGTTGAATACTTACTAAGTGTCGGGCACTGTGTTAGACATTGGAAATAAGATTCCCAATGGGGTGGGGACAAGATTCCCACCTTCATGAACTTTGAATCTAATGAGGTGCAGATCTTGTATGAATATCTGCACTTATGATGAGAGCTGTGCAAGAGAAATGCAGCTGGGCATGGAGTGTGCAGTAAGGGTACTTAATCTAATCTGGAACATCAGGGAAATCTTCCTAAGAAAGGGACATTTAAGCTGAGAACTGAAAGATGAGCAGGAGAGGAAGAAAAAGAAATGAACTTCATGATAAGAGATAAAAATGCAACTTGTCAGCACAAAACAGAAAGTCTTCATAACATGCTCAGGAGTGGGTAATTATTGGAGGAGACATGAAATTGTCAGGAAAGGTAGAATTGGGGCCTATTTGGGTAGGAGAGGACTGGAGGAAAAAAATCCTATTAACATTCCATCATTATCAAGGCATTATGTATCAAAGCTATTTTCTATGAAACCAAATAGCACAAATCATAGAACTGAGGTATCTAGAAAGTACAGCTGGGTTTTGTCAGACTACTCTGGAGGCAGAAAAAACTACAGGTCCAATCTTGATTGTTTTATGTAGATTTGGTGTTTGGTCTGGCCCTAGAAGGAGCCTGGAAAGTAGCTTTGGAAAGCTTTTGGGGCTTGACTTTTAACGCAAACACAGAACAATCTGTCTTTATTTCATCCTGCTGCAACCTAGTTTTTCCTTGATTTTTTTGCTTGTTTGTTTGAGGGGAAGAGTTCTGGGATTTCATTACAATTATAAGGCTTTATGGGATATATATACCCTTTCATCAGCCTGGTAAATGAACAGCAAAATCAGTACAAAAAAAGGAAACTGTGAGCAGATTCAACTTAGAAAGGGTAATGATTTCATTGCTTAAGGGAGAAGAAAATAAAGGCAAATGTCCTTTTCCATGTGAATGAATTATTACAGTTATATGATTTATAATCATTGTTGGCAAGGGATGGGAAGAGGATGATTATCAAGTACTTTCCCCTATGTCCAGATAGAACTCTATTCACATATTACAAGAAATATCATTGTCAACCATTTCTTTCAAAAACCTACTAAGAAAGGTATACAATCTCCCTTGGGAAATGTATGCCATATTATTTTCATCTTTTGATTGGTAATGTCTCATTTCTCTGGTGTCTAACCTAAATTTGTCAGCTGCTACATATACCTTTATCTTTTTGTTCTGTTGACAGCAGAAGCAAATGCATTACCATCTGCATAATGATGTGCTTTAAAGCATTTATTTCTCTTTGGTTTTCTTTTCATTAAGTTGTATGTACCCTAAATCAATGTTTGAAAAGGAGAGCTGCATCCAAAATTAATGGCAGAGGAGCTAAGAGAATAAGCTAGGAGCACCTCTGAAAATACCATGCCAGAGCTACTGCTTGTGTAAATTATAGAGATTTTCCAAGGGAGCTTGACTTGGATTTAACTGTATCTTCCCCATCGTTCTGCCTTTTACTAGGAGACAGTCACAAGTGGGACATGGATTTTTCAGAAATCACTTGCAGACAGATTATAACCTGGCATGTTTATTCAAGGGATAGGATGGGTCAGAATGTTTCTTCCCACTTTAGGGATAAAGAGAAAATAGCCAAGCAGTATCATTGCGGGGCTGACCAGAAGCCTTTTGGTAGAACCTAATGCTGAGTTTCTTATATTTGGAACATAGCGTCAGTTCTTCTTTGAACAAACTGGGTTGGTTCTGAATCCAGTTAGCACTGATAGGAGATAAAATAAAGATACATAGGGTGTGTATGATGCCATGGAAATGACTCTCAGTATTTATCTTGATCTTCAATCTTTAAAATCAGGACACCCAGCACCTGAGAAGAAAACACTTTGGGCATCATAGCCTTATTTCCAACATGAGTTCTGGACCTGCCCCACTCATTTTATTCCTTCTTCCTGTTTGATTTCTCCATTTCCTTGGCTTAAGCATTAATAATATAGTTTATAGACAATGGCTATTTATGAAACAATATTGTTGAATGAATGACCTTGAGTTTCATTAGCTATATCTGGCCTTTTGCTCCTTTCTAAGAACTAATAACTAAGTAGTCTCCTCTGCTTTGACCCTTAAATCTTTTCCCCAGCTTTTATATTTACACCCTGGTGCCATCTGCTGTAGACTGTTCAAGATCCTAAACCCTGGACCCAATCTTGACATTAGTCTACTTGGGTGTCATCCACATCAGGACTGCCCCAGCCACCTTAAGGGGGAATTGGATAATCTGTTCATCCTACAAGAAGTTTGATCTGTATTCTCAGTAGAAGAAATCGTAGGGCTATTTCATAGGGTTCACAGAGTTATAGTAGCTTAGAGATTGGTTTAATATTGCCAACAATCTCAAAGTAGCATCTGTCTATTAGTCTCCACTATGTTGTCTCCCAATATCTACTAGAGTATTTATAAAGATACAGAAAAAAGAGGAAAACTCATATCAACACTGAAAACTAAATTCGTTAGATAACCCATTGCCAATATCTGGAAGTGAATCTTTGCTGACTATAAATATAGGTGGGTTGAATTATATTGAAAACAAATTACTCATAATTCATCTCAAGGTGTGACGAATTATGGGGCAACCTGAATACTCTGCTCATTATCCTTGCTCTCAACCATTAGATTGTATCCATCAGAGATACAGGTTAACATTAAGGATCTATACAAGAGGCAGATGAGGGGTAATGGTGACGGCACAGTTAATTCTCATAGTAGTTGTAGTTCTTAAGTAAAAGGTTGTAGGTAGGGTGGAAGTGGAATATATTTATTATAAGTATAAGCCACAAATTATAGTTTCTCATGCATTTCACTTGTTGACAGTGACCAAGAATCAGGTTGTGAGAAAAGAGAATATAGGACATTGGTAAAGTAGCTTTGAACTAGGTGAAAGCCCACAGGAAGTTGGAAATTGAATTAAGACTCAGTGCGTGTCACTGTACTTTTCAGATGTAGATTTGGCAAGAGGAGGGGTTGCCACAGAAGAGGCAGTGAGCAGGGCCAATGTCACCTCAGCCAAAAACTGTGTTTTTTGAAAACAAAAACAAATTTGAAAAAATTTCTTAATTAAAAAATTAGCAAAGAGAAACATTAAAAAGGAAGAAGAAGAAAAGAAAATCTAGCCTGACCCCAAGAAATAACACTATATAATAATTTTTTAAAAAGACTTAGAGGAAAGGTAAATTTCCAAAATAATATTCTCTTGTAAAATCCAGAAAAAACTCTCAGGAAACTATTTGCAATAGAGAAACAGAAATAGAAAGCCAGGAAGATATAAAATGCCAGGATAAAAAGGCAATATAAGTTTCAATGAGAGATGTATAAAATACAGAATGATTATCGTAACAGACTTGAAATCCACAGAATAAAGTAAAAAGAAAAAACTGTTGAGAGAGAGGATGAGGAGGATGGAGAATGAGGAGTCAACATGTGGATAACTGGTGTCCCTAAAGGAGAGTAAACAAATAACAAGAAATAATCAATGACATACACAAGAAGATATGCCTGCGTGGTTAAGAACCCGCCTGCAGGTTCGAGCCCTGGTCTGGGAAGATCCCACATACTGCAGAGCAACTAAGCCCGTGCACCACAACTACTGAAGCCTGTGCACCTAGAGCCCGTGCTCCACAACAAGAGAAGCCACCACAATGAGAAGCCTGCGCACCACAATGAAGAGTAGTCCCCGCTCGCCGCAACTATAGAAAGCCTGTGCACAGCAACGAAGACCCAATGCAGCCAAAGATAAATAAATAAATAAAAGATATGCCTCAGAGAAAGAGTGATTTATAGATTAAGGTGGCTCACCCAGCCAAAGTCCATAAAAAGACTCACTTTTGGTCACACCCTGGCAATACTTTTAATATAAGGTTTCATACTCCATAACAATGTTTTCAAACTTCTTGGTCTCACGATGACTTTATACTCTTAAAATTTACTCAGGATCCTGAAGGACTTTGTTTATACAGGTTATACCTATCAATGTTTACCGTACTAGAAATTAAAATAGAGTTTAAAGAAAATCTTTATGTATTTATTTTTTTAAACCCCATTACATGTTAACATAAGTAGCATATTTTTGCGTAAAAAGCCCTGTTTTCCAAAACAAAAAAATTATGGGAAGAGTGACATTGTTTTATATACATTGTTGCAAATCTCTTCAATGTCTGACTTAGTAGAAGACAGGAGAAGTCACATTTACTTCTGCATTCAATTGGTTTTAATATGTTGCTTTGGTTGGAGTGTGTGAAAAATATCTAGCATCACTCAGACATGTAGTTACAAAAGAGAGTAAAGAGCCATTTCAGACAATTGTAGATATTTAAAAAATACTGCACCAAAACTTGAAATGTGGTAGTTTTTAAAGGTT
This sequence comes from Aethalodelphis obliquidens, assembly GCF_003676395.1. Taxonomy (NCBI): domain Eukaryota; kingdom Metazoa; phylum Chordata; class Mammalia; order Artiodactyla; family Delphinidae; genus Aethalodelphis; species Aethalodelphis obliquidens. The sequence continues at coordinate 68,551,515 of NW_020837951.1, read as the reverse complement.
AATTGTAATATGGAAATTGAAATCCTTTTAAATAACTTTTCATACTCAGTTATAGCCAAATCCATTAGTCTGTCTTGCACTTTGAATGGATCTTCACCTATATAACATCGTTCATTAATCATTTGAAAACATATTGTTTCCCTGAGTTATGCAGATCTTCCAAATGTGGACACATTTCATTATACAATTTTTGAAGTTCACATTCGTTAATATTCCCACTGATAATCATCAGAAAAGTAAGTATTGGACTTTGCTAAGTATTGCTAACAAGGTCACAGTGGTCACTGAAAAGTTTTCCAGGGCTTCCCTGGTGGCGTAGTGGTTGAGAGTCCGCCTGCCGATGCAGGGAACGTGGGTTTGTGCCCCGGTCTGGGAAGATCCCACATGCTGCGGAGCGGCTGGGCCCGTAAGCCATGGCCGCTGAGCCTGCGCGTCCGGAGCCTGTGCTCCGCAACGGGAGAGGCCACAACAGTGAGAGGCCCGCGTACCGCAAAAAAGAAAAAAAGAAAGAAAGAAAGAAAGAAAAGTTTTCCAAAGTTCTAATTTTCACTTGGAAGCTTGAATGTTATCATTGAACAACAAATACAGTCAGTTCTTTTCCTCAAAATGACAGTTTTGTTTAGTCCATTTGAAAGACTATGGCTGACAAATACTCAAGTTTGATTTACCATAGTTTGTCTGTTAGTTGTTCTTTCACGCAAAAAGGTGGCTAGTTCAGTTTGTTGCTCGAACAATTGCCCCAGTGGTTTTCCTCAAGACAGTCATCATACTCTGGTGTGCTGTAGAAGTGCCTTGCGTGTTCCTCCCCTTACTATCAAATAGAATATACAATGACTAATATTGCAATTTGGTGCCACTGCCTGGATTCTTGCTAAGGCATCATTGCTTTTGCACTTTTAGTGCAAATGTCAACACCATAAAAGAAAAAAATATCTTAGTAATATTATGAAAATTGTTTTGACCTCATGGACTTCCTGAAGGGTCTCAGGGACCCCCATGGGTGTACTGACCACACTTTTAGAACCACTGCTCTGTAAGCATCATGACAGACAAAAATAGGTTTTCTATAAAGGCATTTAAATGGAGCAAGAGAAATTTCGAGAGACAAAGTTTGTAACCCAAGATGTCTTACATGTTTTTGGTGTATGTATTACCCTCCCTCTTAAAAGAAAAATATTTCATAGAAAACAAAATTCATTTATCTGCTATTTTAAAGAGACATCTAAAAAAATATGACTCAAAAATGACATGCATAAGTGTATTTAAAAAACTGAAAATATAAAGGAAGCAAGAATCAAAATATTATCAAAGTATAATTCACATCAGAAATCATTAAACAGAACCAAGACAGCTATTTTTCTTGGCCATGGTTTCATTCTACAGAGGAGGAATTGCTGCCCTAAACCTTTATGAACCAAATATATTATGTATTAAAGCAAACAAAATAAAAACAGGCATACAAATACAAGTAGAAGTTGAAAGAAACATACTAGAAATGGTAGATCAACAATTTTTTTTTAATCTTTCTTAGATCAAAGTAGGAAAAAAAGAAAGGCAGGCTACAGCGCATCCAATAATACACGATGATTTTACATTCTTTGCCTCCTGCAGAACAAGACAGGCTTTAAGCTGTAGGGAGAGGAAATACTATCTTTCTTTGAGACTTGAGCAGTGGGGTCTATGCTTTGAAGGTGGTAGATTTATGTAAATGGTTTCCTGAGTGGTGGGTCTAAAATTGAGGCTGAGATTTCACATGTGGTCTGATATATGATCTACACAGAAATCAACTGTATCTTGTAAACCAGATAACTTCAATTTCTTGGGTTCTCTGTATTTATGTCCCTGTTAGTAACATCTATTCTTATATAAACATTCCATTCTTGTTTCAGTTGCACTATAGGGAAGCTGAGGAGGATCGAGAATCTTCCCTGATATCTCTAGCAATTAGAACAATATCTGGTGTAGAGTAAGTGCTCAATAAATATTTATTGAATGAACAAATGTCTGTGTGTGAAGCCAGAATGAACCAGGGTCTTTTTCTCTAACTTCCAATCCTTAGACTAGCATGATGGGGAGGAGGAGAGGCAGTGAAAATCGGCACAAAATTCAGGCAAGAACCAGATAGATACGGTCCAGCTACCATTTCCCCAGTGGTGAATTTAATCTTCATGGCCACCCTTGGAGGCTCTGAGCTGTATTTTATTCACAAAGGTAGCCATTCCCTTGCAGCATCATTCTAGGGAAGAGCTTATACTGGAATTATGGGGGCGGGGAGGGTACCTATAAGTCAAATACTCAAATAACCTCCTGCAAGTGGGGCTTAAGACCAGACTCATGTATAATAACCACAACCCCTGTGTATGTCTTCCCAGCTGCTCCACAATGCTCTGGAATCATGTGCTTCTGGGCATGTGCAAAAAGATTAATGTAATACTTTTCTCAAATAGGTTAAGGCTATTCAGCCTTTAGGACCTGTGTGGCACAAGGAAGCTGATAGGTACCCAGAAAAGGAACGGGCAGTAGAGGAGCAAAGGCTAGAGGCCCAGAAATAGATTCTTGCTGCTGAGACAGACGAGACTGTGACAGCGGAAACAATACCTGTATGGGGAGGTCCCCCAGCCACAGAGGAGTCTTTAGCAAGGAACTTGGGCACACCCACTTCTCCTGACAGGGAAACTGCCCAGAGGCTGTGCCTAAACAAATGAAGGCAGCAAGAACCACTATAATAAGATCAGAAGAGAAGCTCAACATCACTAATCATCAGAGAAATGCAAATCAAAACTAAAATGAGGTTATCACCTCACACCAGTCAGAATGGCCATCATCAAAAAATCTACACACAATAAATGAGGGAGAGGGTATGGAGAAAAGGGAACCCTCTTGTACCGTTGGTGTGAATGTAAATGGATCCAGCCACTGTGGAGAACAGTATGGAGGTTCCTTAAAAAACTAAAAATAGAACTACCATATGATGCTGCAATCCCACTACTGGGCATATACCCCGAGAAAACCATAATTCAAAAATAGACATGTACCACAATGTTCATTGCAGCTCTATTTACAATAGCCAGGTCATGGAAGCAACCTAAATGTCCATCAACAGAAGAATGGATAAAGATGTGGCACATGTATACAATGGAATATTACTCAGCCATAAAAAGAAACGAAATTGGGTCATTTGTAGAGACGTGGATGGATCTAGAGACTGTCATACAGAGTGAAGTAAGTCAGAAAGAGAAAAACAAATACCGTATATTAATGCATATATGTGGAATCTAGAAAAATGGTACAGATGAACCAGTTTGCAGGGCAGAAATAGAGACACAGATGTAGAGAAAAAGTGTATGGATACCAAAGAGGAAAGGATGGGGTGGTGGGAGGAATTGGGAAATTGGGTTTGACACATATACACTATTGATACTATGTATAAAATAGATAACTAATGAGAACATGCTGTATAGCACAGGGAACTCTACTTAATGCACTGTGGTGACCTAAATGGGAAGGAAATCCAAAAAAGAGGAGACATATGTATATGTATAGTTAATTAATTTTGCCATACAGTAGAAACTAACACAACATTGTAAAGCAACTATACTCTAATAAAAATTAATTAAAAAAAAAAAAGAAAAATAGAATTCCACCCTTTCCTCTTCAGGCAAAAGTCAGAAACAGGCAAACACAAAGCAGTAGCTGGGATTTGAGGCCAGCCGGGGGAGAGAGTGTGGGGTGTCAACGTGAATTGTGTGATGAATCTCAAGCTTCAGGGCCCCGGGAGACAGAAGCGGGAGACCCTGAAGCAGATGCCCTGTCAATACAGGCCATGTAGTCCAATAAGTGAACCAGTGGGAGGGAGGAGGGATGGGTATTTGAGGACACTAACCAGGAAATACAAGCCATTAATACTGCTGGAGAGGAGACATCAGAAGGCTGCAATTATGAACATTTTGTGAGAATTCTGGGAGATTTGACTGTACCAAAGAGTCCTTTGCTCTGAGAAGGAGAAGCAGTGGTGGTGTTTGGTTTTATGAGTCCAGCGAGCTATGATGTAGGAGGACATGGGAGGTGGGCAGGGTACACTCTTCTGGGATCCTGTATTTTTCAGGGCAAAAAAATCCTGCCAAGAGAAGCTAAGTCAGTTCTGGACTCTTCACTTCCCATGCATTTCCACTACTGTATTCAGGTTATGTTGAAAAAAAATTCCAAAGGGAAAGCAGCAAAACCATGGGTTTTTGTAATTAGTGCAGCAAAGTAGCCAGGTTTTTAATATTAATGAGCATTGTTTGATGTCTGTATACCTGAGTAAAAGCACACTTGGTAAAAAAATTTTGAAACTATTGTGGGCTTATAATGAATATTTAATCATCAAATGCAATAGTATATTTAGCATTCAAATATTCTATTTTTAATTGGAAAGGTACACAATAAAATCTTGCCATTAACTAACTGAATAGTGGGATCGGGAGCTGCAATGGATGGGGAGAGAATTTTGCTATTCATTTTGTACTCTTCAAGTTTTGTACTCTCTTCTTAAATATTTTTGAACAATGTGCTTGTGCAATTAAAATAGTAGTTAGATAATACTATTATAGTCTAGGCTAGTTCTAGAAATTATGATGAGAAAATAAAGTGAGAAAATTTTGATTTTGGAGTTCCATTGTCACGAACACCTTTTCCTCCATGCTTTTCATCCCCCATCAGAATCTTTCTCCTGCACATTAGAATAATGGTAAGAGTTTAAATCATAAAATTTTGATTCAATAGTAATTAAAGCCTTACGCTAAAGGAATTTAAAACAGATGTTGGGACTTGTCCTGCTTTCCGTGTTTTAGGAAAACAATAGATGTAATAACAGAAGCGATCCTTTCCTGGCCTCCTCTAGCTGTCAAAACCCTAGACTGTGCACCCGACCTCTCAATGTCTTTCATAATTAAATTATTTAAAAGAAAAATTTTTTCCCTTTTAAAACCAAGTATAATTAGGCTCATGGTACTTTCATTGCAGCAATCTCTTGGTTATGATCCAGAGGAATATGTAAGAAATTAGAGGTATAGGTATTGGATTGAATAAGTTGCACAGAAATAATGAGCTGGAAACAGTTGGTGCTGCTACCCAGGGAACAGAACAGGCCAGCCCACTTTCACAGTGAGCCTCCAGCAATGAACGAGTCTTGGTTTTTACCCAGCTGTATCTGGGGAACTGTTTCACTCTGGAGAGTCCATTGAGGTGGCTGGGTGTGGCAAATGTTTAATAATCCGCTCTGCAAAAAGCAGAAAAGACAGAAAGGAAGGGATGGAGGAAGGAAATTCTGATTTGTAGCATTTCCCCATTTTCCTGGCCAATTACAGGCTACCCTCAGGTCACCAAACCTGGAGTTGGGAAGAGACGTTCAACATGGGCTCTCCCAAGGCACGCCAAATCAACTCTAGCACACCACTAACCTGTTTCAACTTTCAGGTGCCTGCTGAGAGGCTGAGGATTCACTTTGCAACATTATCTCCCTCCAGTGACTTATGGGCTTCTGTGGGCCATGAAGAGTGGTGCTTTTTTTTTTTTTTTTTTTATAAAATCTCCCCATTCCATAGTAAAAAGCCGAGATCTACTTCCTAATGAGGTATTATTTTTGGAATCAAGCAAGAGAGCTCTGACCATTGGCTTATTATTTGCAGTATTGCTCTGGAAACCCATTATCAAAGGAGCAATAGGCATATGGAAAGGAAAAGATATTACTTTGGCTCAGAGCAAACAATATAACAGTGACACCAAACTGAAGGAAATAGGGTAGAGGCTTCTGTGCGTCAGTTGGTAGGTAATGAGGGCCTGAACTCCTAAAGGAGAAGAAACCCACAGCAGAGCCCTGCATTAGCATATGCCAATTTATCTCAGGTTCTAATGTAGGCAGAGAGGATTCTAAATGAATAATTGCTGACGGGGCAACTGTGGGAGCCATCTCTCGAAGAGATCAATTTTATTATTTTTTCCCCAGGCCACTGCAAATATGAGCTTAATAATCCTTTCAATGGGTACTGCGTTATCATAAAATAATCTAAATGCTACTAAGTGGTATTTAAAATGATTTCCAGACACCAGTAGGCTCAAGGAAATGGCGATTCAGCTGCGAATGTATCGCTAATACAGTATGAAAGAAGGTACAGCAATCAGGTCACGTTGCTGGGGTCAAAATCCTCCATGATTCTTTTTGCTTCCATCTTTGACCCCCATCCAGTTTTTGGAACTCTGCCTCACTTCTTACTTATTTCATCTTTTTTCAGATTCCTGCCCACACCCTGCCCAGACCTGCACTGTGGTATGAAAAAGATGTTGTCTGCCACTTATTCTCAGTTGTGAGGTGCTGCAGAGCTGCTGAGAAGGGGAAATCAGAGATGGAAGGCAGCCTTCCCTGAAACCCTGAAGCAGCTAGGCTGAGAAGAATGAAAGGTCTGGGCAATGCATGTTGTTCATCATACCTCCCACCTGACTTTGTGTGATCTGATAGTATGTAGTATTATGGAAGGGGAGGTTAGAGGGAATCCAGAGGTGAAAATATCCATGGCTCTACTGTAATTGGGAGACAAAAGTTTCAGAAGTTCAAGTGCATGATCTAATCATGTGCTGCCCAAGTGAAATCTACAAGACGATATGCTTAATATCTCCAGTACCAGCACTGTAGTACAGGGGTTCCCCAAACCCCAGGCCACGGACGGGTACTGGTCCGTGGGCCTGATAGGAACTGGGCCTTACAGCAGGAGGTGAGTGGCAGGTGAGCGAGCCAAGCTTCATCTGTATTTACAGCCACTCCCCATCACTCGCATTACAGCCTAAGCTCCGCCTCCTGTCAGATCAGCACAGCATTAGATTCTCATAGGAGCGCGACCCCTACTGTGAACTGCACGTGCGAGGGATCTAGGTTGCACGCTCCGTATGAGAATCTAATGCCTGATGATCTAAGGTGGAGCTGAGGGGTGATGGTAGCACTGGGGAGCGGCTGCAAATACAGATTATCATTAGCAGAGAGGTTTGACTGCCCAGAGACCATAATAAATCAATTGCTTGCAGACTCATATCAAAACCCTATCAGTGAGTGGCAAGTGAAAATTAAGCTGCATCTGGTGGCAGGCTTTATAGTGGGAAGTGAGTTGATGTACTTCAGTTGTACAGCTGCATCTTGCGGCAGGCTTTAAGTCAGAATCTGACACTTATTTTAGTCTGCATGTGGCCCGCCCATTATTTTATTTACCACTTCTGTCCGCACCTCATTCCCACACTGCGCGCTTGTCTTGGTTTTTGTAAGCTCACAAGCTAACCCTTGCCAAAATGAGTAAAAAACAAATGTTGCTGGAGAGCTTCTTTGAAAAGGGGGAAAGACCCAATGATGAGATGGCAGAAGACTCTAAGACCGCGAACAAAAAGAAAGCTGCATTTAAAAGAAAATACCAAGAGTCCTACTTAAATTACAGGTTCATTGCAACAGTTGATTCACATTCTCAAAGCCTGCTTTGTATAATATGTGGCAACCGGCTATCCAACCAAGCCCTGAAAACTTCAAACCTGCTTCGCCACATGGAGAGTAAGCACCCTGCATTAAAAGACAAGCCTTTGGGGTTTTTCAAAAGAAAAAAAACGTGAACACGAAGAACAGAAGCAATTATTGAAGGCCACCGCTTCATCAAATGTGTCTGCACTGAGAGCATCATTCTTAGTGGCTAACTGCATTGCTAAAGCTAAGTAAGAAGCCCTTTACTCTTGGTGAAGAGTTGATCCTGCCTGCTGCTAAGGACATCTGTCATGAGCTTTTAGGAGAGGCTGCAGTTCAAAAGGTGGCACGTGTTCCTTTTTTGGCTAGCATCATAACTAGACGAATTGATGAAATAGCAGAGGATACTGAGGCGCAATTGTCAGAGAGGATTAATGAGTCACTGTGGTACGCAATCCAGGTTGACAAGTCCACCAATGTTGACAACAAGGCAACAATGCTTGCTTTTGTGTGATATATTTTTCAAGAGGATGTGCATTACGATATGTTATGTGCACTTTTGTTGCCAACCAACACCACAGCTGCAGACCTATTCAAGTCTTTGAATGATTACATATCAGGAAAACTGAATTGGTCATTTTGTGTCGGTATATGCAGGATGGAGCGGCTGCCATGACTGGATGGCTTTCTGGTTTCACTACTCGGGTCAAAGAGGTCGCTTCTGAATGTCAGTCTACACACTGTGTCATCCACAGAGAAGTGCTGGCTAGCCGAAAAATGTCACCTGAACTTAGCAGTGTTTTGCAGGATGTGATTAAAATTATCAACCATGTTAAAGTACATGCCCTTAACTCACGTCTGTTCGCGCAGCTCTGTGAGGAGATGGACGCAGAGCACACACGTCTTCTCTTATACACAGAAGTGAGACGGCTTCTAGAGGTAGATCACTGGCCAGAGTTTTTGAGTTATGAGAGCTGCTCCAGAGATTTCTTTTAGAAAAACAGTCACTACTGGCAGCACATTTCAGTGACACAGAATGGGTCACAAAACTTGCTTACTTGTGTGACATATTCAACTTGCTCAGTGAACTCAATCTGTCGTTTCAGGGGAGAACGACAACTGTGTTCAGGTTGGTAGATAAAGTGGCTGCATTCAAAGCCAAACTGGAATTATGGGGGCAACGAGTGAACATTAGGATTTTTGACATATTTCAAACATTAGAGATTTAGAAGGAGACTGAGCCAGGGCCTTCCTTCTCCCAGCTGGTGCATGATTACCTATCTCAGCTTTCAAAAGAGTTTGAGCATTACTTCCCAACCACAAAAAACCCCTGAGCTGGGGAGGAATGGATCTGCAACCCATTTGCGAACAAGCCAGGTGAATCAACTTTGTCCATGCTAGAAGAGGATCAACTGCTTGAGATTGCAAATGACGGTGGCCATAAAAGTATGTTTGAGACAACTTCAAATCTCCATAGGTTCTGGATTAAAGTCAAGGCGGAATATCCTGAGATTGCCACAGAAGCACTGAAAAGCCTGCTTCCATTTCCAACATCCTATCTTTGTGAAGCAGGGTTTTTTGCAGTGACAACAAACACTCCAAAACGAGATTATGAAAACAAACACACAAACAAACAAAACGAGATTACGGAGTAGACGGATTTAAGCAACACACTTCAGGTGTCACTGTCTCCCATCACCCCCAGATGGGACCATGTAGTTGCAGGAAAAGAAGCTCAGAGCTCCCACTGATTCTGCATTATGGTAAGTTGTATAATTATTTCATTATATATTACAATGTAATAATAATAGAAATAAAGCACACAATAAATGTAAGGCACTTGAATCGTCCAAAAACCATCCCCCGCCCCCAGTCCGTGGAAAAATTGTCTTCCACGAAACCAGTCCCTGGTGCCAAAAAGGTTGGGGTCCGCTGCTCTAGTACATCATTAACCTAGCTAACCAGCACCCTGGAGATCAAGAAAGTCATCCAAGGAGAGGCCCGATGGCCCTCATGTTTTTCTATTAAGACACATAATAATGCAGAGGGGAGAGACACCTTTAGGATGAAATACCTAATTTCGGTGGCTTTTTTGGAAGGAAAATAATGGGACACTCTCAGCTCTTAATTTGTCTTTCTGTTTGTTTGGCTTTTTTTTTTTTTTTAACTGGTAAAATATACATAACAAGAAATTCTTAATTGGTTTTTACAGAGCAGTTAAAATCCATTCTAAGAAATAGCCAGTAGCGCACTCCCACCCCCACCATGGGGAACAGAGGTGGGAAATTCAGAGCATCTTCTATCTCCATCTCCAGATTATAGCAACGTGTCAAGAAATAGTAAAGGAGGGCAAGAAGCACAGGGACATTTACATCTCACAATGCTGACAGGCAGCCAGCTGGTGATGGTACCCTGGAGCAGCCATGCAGAGAGAAAACCACTGCAGAGCATGGGAGCTGGTGGGATCACAGGCTGCAGCACTCCTGGCAAGGATGCGAGAACGGTGGATTTGCAGAACTGCAGATCTGCTGCTTTGGGTGTCAGTCACAGAGCTCTGCAAATAGTAGTGAATAAACTGGGATAAGAAGGAGGTTGTGTGGGTCCCTCCAACATACTCTTTCCATGTGACTTGACTGGAAATGAGGAATTAGCCAAAAAATGAGGTTTCAGGACCTGGATGTGCCATGCAGCTGAGGAGCCTTATGTGCACAAACAAAATCAGGGTTAATAGGAGGCAAGTTATCCCAAAGAGATACAGCAGCCTGTGTTTCTCCAGCAGGCACTCTGGTTGAGGATATCAAGTTTGCATCTTTATTTCCTGGAATGTTGTCAATCAACATCAAACAATCACCAAATAAAATCCGGGTCAAGTGGAACAGAGACCTCAGGTACAATGCGCTACAGACAAAAGTGTCTGGAAGAAGATTAATGGAGCAGCATAAAATTCATTCAAGTCATCACACCAGGATTTGAAAAGTCAAAATATTTTTCAGGTCACGGTGAGAATCCCCTGAAAGGTGATGAGGAATGGCTGGGATTAACCCAACACTACATGTCAGGGTTGAGGGAACAAAGCTACAATATAATCTGGGGACGATATTTTCCCTTAGGTGTGAGAAATAACATTAATTAGAATTTTTATTTGAGTTTTAGGTCATAATTCCAGGCATGGAAGATTTTTCTCCCCAACCCCACCCAGTAACATCTGAGGAATATGAAAAACACAGGTCAGTAGCAATTTAACTTGTTGATCACACCTGGTGTGGTCAATGACCTGGGGAAATGGGTCCTCTCAAACCCTGTGAGAGTAAAACTGGGTACAGTCCTTCTGGAAGGTAATTGGGTAACATGCGCTTTGACCTACACATTCCATTTCTAAAAATTTTTGCCAAATACACAAAGACATATGTACACTGCTGTCATTGTACCATTGTTTAAAAGAGCAAAACACCAGAAATAAGCTAAATGTCTTTCCATAGAGAATGGTTAGATAAATTGTGGTAGTGTGGGACTCGAGGGACATTGTTCCAGCTAATGATTAAGAACTCTCCAGACAATAGGGGCTTCTTAGATAATGGGTGAATTTCCAGGATGTCCGGCCCCCTTCCGAGAAGGAGGGAGATAACAAAATGTAAAAAAGGTGTCTGTCAAAGACCAATCAGGCAGCTGGGGAGAAGGAGGGAGATAACAAAATGTAAAAAAGGTGTCTGTCAAAGACCAATCAGGCAGCTAGGGACAAGTTCCCTCTCTGGTCCGAGCCTAAGCCGGGACCAATCAGCAGGAGAACACAACCAAATCTATAATTTACATACGGGGCAGTGGGAACCTATAAAACTGACATATTCGCGCCCAAAAGGGTTCCTTCTTCGACCTCCTGCGTGAGGACCAAGGAACCCCGGTGCACCGGCCTTCAATAAACCTCTTGCGTTTTGCATCGGCTTCCGACTCTTGTTGTTTCCTGGGCGAGTCGAAACTCCTAGGAGACCGCGAAGGTCTAACAGTAGAGCCATACAATAAGAATATTGTAGCCATCAAAAGATGAGCAAATCTTTTTCTGGCCCATGTGTAATGTGTCCATGATATACTAAGTGGAAAAGACAAGAGGCAAAACAGAATAGTATAATCCCAGTTGTGTTAAACAAAAGAATAAGCACATGTAAGTTGATATTTGCACAGAAAATTACAGGAAGGCTTATGCAAACACCTGCTAAGCATGCTTATGTTTAGGAAGGTAGTTGCTTCTGGTGGCTCCAGGTGGCCCTTGGCTTGTGCCTATAAAACTCCAGTCTCTGCCTGTCTTCACATGGGCTTGTCCTCCTCTGTGTTTGTGTCTTCTCTTCTGACTCTTATAAGGACATTTGTCATTGGATTTAGGGACCACCTGGATAAATCCAGGATGATCTCATTTTGAGATCCTTAACTTAATTAACTCGTCTGTAAAGATCATTTTTTCTAAATAGGGTCATATTCACAGGCTCCAGTGGTCAGGGCATGGGTATATTTTGGGAGGGGGGCACCATTTCATTTACTACAACAAGTTACTAGTATTTTAAGACATAAATACTCCAGGAAGTATAGCCATGTTAAGCTCACTAGAAAGTATCTACCATTCTTTATTTCAATTTATCTCACAGTTGTTTTCTTCCTAAGTACAGACTGAGGGCTGCGGTGGGGAATGATTATTGATGAGGATTTAGGGACAGGGAGGGATTCTTTTGGAGGAAAAAAAAAAAAGTCCTAAGGTCAGAGCAGCCTGGGTAGGTGGCTCTGAAAGGTCAGAGCCTAACTAGAAAGCAGAGGGGCAGGGGAAGGCAGCTTAGCACAGAAGGAGCAGTAGAAAGGGGGCTGGAGGCGAATGGAATGGTTCTGGAAGCAGCCAACTCACCGTCATGGCCTGCCTGGGTGGGATTTTAGTGGCTTTCACGCAGCTAGAGTTACTGAAGCCTATTTTTGGATTGGAAGGGAAGAAGGGAGAGAAGATGAACATCGCCATCTTGTTCTTCTGGTTTCAGGTCACTTCACCTGTGGGAGATGGGCTGGAAGCCCCAGAACCCACAACAACCATAGCACCAGGCTCTCTGCAGAGGGTGGAACAGTCACAGCTGGGAGCTGCTCGGATGCTGCCGTTCTGGTTGATTTCTCCTGCACCCACTCTGGAGGGGAGGGGCTGGAAGTAATGGAGAGTCCTTTAATAACCCCAGAAATATTCTCTAGGGAGGACAGAAGGATTATAACTCCCATCAGGAGACTCTGCACAGGCTCTCTCCTACTTCTTACAGCAACTGTGGAGCACACAGGCTTGGCCAAGCCAGTCCAGGACCGAGGCCAATGGGAATTCCCTCCACCAGCGTTCTCACAAGGAGCAGGGGTGCTTATAGGCTGAGAAAGCCTTTTTTTCCCCAGACCCTGTGCCATCTAGTGCCAAAGAACATACCCCACACCTTCTCCCAGAGCTGTGCCCCCCTGCACCCCCTTCACCAGCATTTACGCACTCCCAACATATTCTCTTTGAGGGAGCCCAGACTCCAGTTCTGATACAGTTCTTGCATCTATGTTATTTTGTTTCCTTGGCACTAGGGAAGGGATGTTTCAGAGAGAATGGGCAGAAAGTGAGCTAGATGGGAAGAAACAAACAAAAAAAACGTCAGAAAGGATTCACTAGGGCTGACTTGGGAATCATAGAAATCAAGTTTGTAGCCATTGGAGGCTCTTGGGAGCTTTCCCAGGTAATAGAGGTCTCTTCCTCCCCAAAGTTCTTAAGCTGCAAAAGATGGCTAACTCCTTGGTGTCAGAGCAGCAGTACATCTGGAAAGGCTAAGAATGAGACCCTAGAGATGCCTTTAAGCTTCTCCCTATATAACAGTTCCCCCAGAAAGTTGGAGGCAACTAGGAGGCAAGAGACACTCAGCTGAAGGCTGGTCTTCCCTTAAGGCTTAAAAGAGGAGGACACCATACATTCCTGAGTCACTTGTGAAGTAGAACACAATTGTCTTTGGAACTCAATTTTCGTTGTACTTATCTCTCACTGCCACTTGATAGCTCCCCATTCCCCACTCTGGGCACCTACTATTCCCTTTAGTTCTCTGTATTAGTTTACTAGGGTTGCCAGAACAGAGTACCACAAACTGGGTGGCTTGAAACAATAGAAACTTATTTTCTTATAGTTCTGAAGATGTCCAAAATCAAGATGTCAGAAGACCATGTTCCCTTTGAAACCTGTAGAGGAGATTCCTTCCTACTTCTGGTGGTTTACTGGCACTCTTTGGCATTCCTTGGCTTGCAGTTACAATGTCTGCCTCCTTCAATCTCTGCCTTGGTCCTTCCATGGCATTCTCCTCTCATGCATCTTGTGATATTTCTTTAATCAGAACTCCCCAGTAGCAGAAAAAGCACCAAAGCAAGAGAGTCAGGGCACTGAGTGTCATTCTACTCCTACCACACTGAGTAGCTGAGTGACTTGTACAAACTCACTGACTCATTTTTTATCATCTAGGAAATAAAAAGGATTTCTCATGTTCATCCAACTATCACAATCTAGAGGACTCTAACTTTTTACTTTTACCCTTTTGATCAGTGTTAAATTTTTATGTCGTATTAATTTTACAATAATTTCTTTTAAAGTGGGAAAAAATAGGTCAATTTCTGCTAGCAGTTGCATATTAGTAAAGGCAAGTATTCTGGAATGCAGTAGTGCAAGTGGTCTTCCAGATTTTTCCAGAGGAAGATCTACCTTTGAACTCCCCTGATTCTTAAAGCCATGGGGATGCTGACAAGGGAAGCAGAGACCCTGTGAGGTAGAGTTTTTGAAAGCAGGAAGGAGTGAGCCCACACTTGCAAGCCATTCAGTCTCCCACCAGTGTGCTCCAAAGGGTGTGGGAAGGCGAGTGTGAACAACAGTTTATGTTGCCTGCTTGGGTAACCTCACAGTTTAACAACGTTGGGTTTGATTGGCCACCATGCAAGTGAAGGGGCAGGTGGTAATGGAAGAGCTTAAACCTCAAAAGCACAGTCTTCGGAGTCTGGTGGTGTAGATTCAAATTTGAGCTCTGCTACTGACTAGCTTAGCAATGCAACCTTGGGGAGGTCACCTAACCACCCTAAGCTGCCTCCGGTTCCCCATTTATAAAGTAGAGGTAATAATCCTATCAGAGTATTGTCCTGAGGATTAAATAAAATGTTTAAAGCACTTAGCATGGCACCAGGCACATACTAAGTGCTCATTAGATTGCAGTTTTATCATTATTTCTGCTCCCAATTTCATTTCTACTTGGCTGTCATAGTTAATATGAGTTGTTTCCAAGCTATTAAAAAGCAATAAAAAAATTTTTTTAAAAAAGCAATAAAAGTAGTAATACCAAAGTCATGACACAAAATAATGTTTCACTAAATAGATACTGAATTTCACTTGGATTTATTTCAACAGAGAATCATATAATTTTAAACCTAGATGGAGTTTTAAAATCTTCTGTTATTTCTTAGATGCAAAACCAAGGCTCCGAATAACTTGCCAAGATCACATAACTTGTTAAAGGCAGAGGTGAAGCTAGAAGCCATAGCCCCTAGCTTCTTTCCTGGAGTTTTGTCTGGTACAGTATAAATTCTGATTTCCAGGAGAAAACAAATGAGAAGAGGAAAACAGAAGCATTATTTGCAATACCGGATGTTAGAGAAAATTCTAATCCTACTAAATCCCTACTGTGACTAGAGGGTTAGCATATTGAATAAAAACGTGATCTATACTGACCCATTGGCTTCTACCAGAAAAAAGGTATGAAGAAAGGGAAACAATAAAGATACGAGTCCTCTCTCTCTCTCTGCCTCTCTCTCCCTCTCTGTCTCTCTCTCTCCCGCCCCCCTTTCTTTCTTTTATCTTCCCCGATTAGTTTCATGAGGCTACTGGCCATGACTTAATCAGGACTGCCAAATTATAGCTGCAAAATGATTTGTCAACAAAACCATTAATTGTCCTAAATGAAATGAATAATAAATTATTGGACTCCATGATGAAATGGTAAGGACATGAACCTCATAAATAGTGTGTGTGCCTTGAGCAGTGAGGCCATGTCAACTTCTTAAACATACAAGAAGGTAGTGAGAATACAATATTAGTGCTTAATTGATACTGTTGGAAGATTAAAGCTTCCCTAGGGGTGTGAAGGGAAAACGCCAGCATTTGTGAGGGCTTGTGTTATAGTCTCCTGCTGGAAATTATTGACATCAATACCATATAAATCTGAATTCTCATACTGAGTTCATAATGTGTTTTCTGGTTACCACATACTGATTATATTACGGTATAGTGGGTAAAACTTCAAACAAGAATTGTTGAGACCTGAATTTTGATCCCAGGCCTTCACTGACTTTCTTGTTTCATAATTATAGGTAATTTGATTTTTTCGACAAAGATTCCTAATCAGTAAAACAGAATAATTTCCTGCAAAAGGATATATAGATAGATGTGAAACTTTATAAGGATTCTGTGTATATATACATGCACTGAACATATATATATATATATATATATATATATATATATATATATATCTAGAAAAATAACATCCTCAATTGCTAGGATTAGATTTTCTGTAAATCTCAGAAATATGAGAATTTTAGTTTAGGACCTAAGATCTTATGTGTCTAAAATGTCTAAAAAATGACATTTTATGTGTCTCTGGTAGGCAGAATTTTAAGAAAGCCCCAATATTCTCACTGCCTGATGTACACACCCTGTAGGATCTCTTCCACTTGAATGTGGGCAGGATCTGGGAACAGAATGAGATATCCATCCCATAATTAGGTTATGTTACATGGCAAAGGTGAAAAGATTCTAAAGATTAATTAAAATCCTAAGTCAGTTGACTTTTAATTAATCAAAAGAAAGCTTATCCTGAGTGGGCCCGACTTAATCAGATGAGCCATTTAAAAGAGGGTCTAGAGGTCAGATGGAAGAAACAGTGACTCTTTCCAAGACACCATGAGTTCTACAGCTGCAAGAAAATGAATTCTGCCAACAACCAGAGCTGGAAGAGGATTCAAGCCACAGATGAGACCCCCAGCCCCAGCCAACACGTAGATTACAGCTTTGTGAGATCTTTGAACAGAGGACCCAGCTAAGACTGCCTGAACTCCTGATCTATGAAATCAGATAATAAAGGTATGTTGTTTTAAGCCTTCACATTTGTGATAATTTGTTATGCAACAGTCAAAAATGGATATAGTGTCTTAATTTAGTTAGTGGGACTGTGTATAATGTCTCTGTCTGTATTAGTTTCCTATGGCTGCTATAACAAACTGCCACAAATTTAGTTGTTTAAACTACAACAAATTTATCTCTTAGAGTTCTGGAGGTCAGAAGTCCAAAATCAGTTTCCCTGGGCTAAGATTAAGTGTCAACAGGACTGCTTTTTTCTGAATTTTCTGAGGGGAGAATTCATTTTCTTGCTTTCTTCAGCTTCTTGCATTCCTTTGCTATGATCCCCTTCTTCTATCTTCAAAGGGCATCCTTCCAATCTCTGTTTCCATCATCACATCACCTTCTCTGACTCTGATTCATCCTGTGTCCCTCATAAGGATTACGTTGATTACATCAGGCCAACTAGATAATCTAGGATAATCTTCCCACCTCAATCCTAACAATCATATCTTCAACATCCCTTTTGCCCCATAAAGTAACAGTCACAGGTTCTGAGAATTAGGATGTAGACAAATTTGAGGGGGGCATTATTCATCTAACCACAATGCACCTTCTGGTCCCCAATGGTTCATGTCCATCTCACATGCAAAACACATCTACTCCATCCTAGCCCAAGTCTTGCCCGTTGTACTGTTGTTTTACTCTGAGATGACTTTGAGATGACAGTGAGGCATTGTTGATGGTAGTGATGGCAATGGTTAGAAACTCCGGACCCTATACCTCTTTTAATGAATGTAACTCCAATTTCTCAAGGTCAGTGTGCTTGAGGCATTAGTAAGCTTGTTGGCCATGAAACATATTTGTCCAGGCACCCTGAGAGTACTCTCTCCATCTTTTCGTGAAAAGCATAAAGTGTGGACTAAGCAGTCTTGTTCTGAAGATTTATTTGTAACTCCTTAGTTGCCACAAATCATTAGTATCTTGTTCTGTGGATTTATCCAGACTTTCCTAATGCTCTTGCATAAAGTAGAAACTTTAAGTATCAGGCCTTTCTAATTTGATCTCCATGAGAAGCTTTGCCTCTCTGTTATTCTTTGCAAAGTAGTGGATGCTTTAGCAGTTCACAGGAATGCTGCACTGTGCCAAAACACACTTACTCTCTAAGCTGAATACGTTGCCTGAGGTTGCGTTGGTTCATTTACAAACTCAATCAAATGTACGATGATGGCTCCCTGAAAATATCATCAAAAGAACCTGTCAACAGACAAAGCTGAGTTTATTCTTACCATGCTAAAAGTAACATTTATAGTACAAATACTTGTGTAAGTGCCACCCACTGTCTTGACAGAATTCTAATGCCTGTCAGAGGGCAGAGGGCAAAATTAGGATATTTATGGAGTTTTAGAGTCTGGTTTAAGGCAAGTTTTTCAATGTGGTAGCTTGATTAGGATTGGGTAAGAATCGTGATTCAAAAGTTTAGCATCGGTGGACACAACAAGGCAAAGGTAGAGAGACAAGTGCTCAAAGAATCTTGGAGAGGAAGCAGTTGTTTCAGTTGTTTGATGCTACCTACTGAAAATTGGTGAATTTAATGTTTATTTAAATGGTTTTTAAAGGAAGTTTCTGAAATGAAAAATAGGTTATTTGTAACTTTTATCTTCCTAGGCAAGATTTTCCTGGAATAATGAAGTAATATTGAGTAAGACAGTGGCATAATAATGTTATGTTAATGCGGACAGTAAGCTGTGTGGGTATAGATGGCTTTGGTTTTCACAACATATATATTTTGAGCACATACTATGAAATAGTGGAAATATAATGGTGAACAAAAGGGGCTAAAAGTCTACTAAAGGGGGTAGAGAAGTAAAGAGTCAATAGAAGTAAAAACTTCTATTATTTACAACATGGATGAATTGTACAATTATAATGTTGACTGAAAAAAAAAGAACAAAATAATGCATACAGCATAATTCCATTTTCATAAATGTAAAAAAATAAGATAACTGAACTGTATTCTTTAGGTATGCATATGTAGGTGGTAAAACTATAAAGGAAAGAAAAGAAATTATTACCATAGAAATCAGAGTAATTATTACTTCAGAAGGGAGAGAGAGGATTGTGATCTGGAAGGAATGCACGGGTAGTTTTGGGGTGCCACTGATATTTTTGCTTTTGGCGTCAAATCCAAAAAATCATTGCAAAGGCTGACGTGAAGAAGTTTACCCACTATATTTTCTCCTGGGAGTTTTATGGTTTCAGGTCTTATGTTCAAGTCTTTTATTTTGAGTTGATTTTTGTATATGATATGAAATAGTGGTCCACTTTCATTCTTTTACATGTGGCTGTCCAATTTTCCCAACACCATTTATTAAAGAGACTATCCTTCCCCTATTGTATATTCTTGGCTCCTTAGTCATCAATTGATATAGATGTGTGGGTTTTTTTCTGAGCTCTCTATTCTCTTCCACTGATATCTGTGTCTGTTTTATGCCAAACAATATTGCTTTAATTCCTATAGCTTTGTAATATAGCTTGAAATCAGAAGGTGTAATGCCTCCAACTATATTCTTCTTTCTCAAAATTGCTTTGGCTGTTTGGGGTCTTTTGTGATTCCATGTAAGTTTTAGGATTGTGTTTTCTATTTCTGTGAAAAACGCCATTGGGATTTTCATAGGATTACATTGAACCTGTACATTGCTTTTCTGTAGATCACTTCGGGCATATGGAAATTTTAACAACAATAAGTCTTCCAATCCATGAGCACAGAATATCTTTCCATTTATTTGTGCCTTCTTCAATTTCTTTCCACAAATTTTGTTAAGTTATATTTTCATTTAGTTCAAAATGTTTAAATTTCAGCAACTGACAATGGATTAATCTCCAAAATTAACAAGCAGCTCATGCAGCTCAATATCAAAAAAACAAACAACGCAATCCAAAAATGGGCTGAAGACCAAAATAGACATTTCTCCAAAGAAGATATACAGGTCACCAACGAACACATGAAAGGATGCTCAACATCACTAATCATTAGAGAAATGCAAATCAAAACTACAATGAGGTATCACCTGACACCAGTTAGAATGGCCATCATCCAAAAATCTACAAACAATAAATGCTGGAGAGGGTGTGGAGAAAAGGGAACCTTCTTGCACTGTTGGTGGGAATGTAAACTGATACAACCAATATGGAGAACAGTATGGAGGTTCCTTAGAAAACTAAAAACAGAACTACCGTATGATGCAGCAATCCCACTACTGGGCATATACCCTGAGAAAACCATTATTCAAAAAGAGTCATGTACCACAATGTTCACTGCAGCTCTATTTACAATAGCCAGGACATGGAAGCAACCTAAGTGTCCATCAACAGATGAATGGATAAAGAAGATGTGACACATATATACAATGGAATATTATTCAGACATAAAAAGAAACGAAATTGAGTTATTTGTAGTGAGGTGGATGGACCTAGAGACTGTCATACAGAGTTAGGTAAGTCAGAAAGAGAAAAACAAATACCATATGCTAACACATATATATGGAATCTAAAAATAAAAAAAAAAAGTTCTGAAGAACCTAGGGGCAGGACAGGAATAAAGACCCAGACATAGAGAATAGACTAGAGGACATGGGGAGGGGGAAGGGTAAGTTGGGATGAAGCGAGAGAGTGGCATGGACATATATACACTACCAAATGTAAAATCAATAGCTAGTGGGAAGCAGCCATATTGCACAGGGAGATCAGCTTGGTCCTTTGTGACCACCTAGACGGGTGGGATAGGGAGGGTGGGAGGGAGACGCAAGAGGGAGGAGATATGGGGATATATGTATATATATGGCTGATTCACTTACTAATACACCATTGTAGAGCAATTATACTCCAATAAAGATATTAAAAAATGAAATGTTTTAATTTCTCTTGAGATTTCTTCTTTGCCCTATGTGTTATTTAAAAGTGTGTTGTTTAATATCCATGTATTTTGGGATTTTCCAGTTATCTTTCTGTTATTGATTTCGAATTTAATTTCATTGTGATCTGAGAGCAGACATTGTATGATTTCTATTCTTTAAATTTGTTAAAGTATGTTTTATGGCCCAGAATGTGATCTGTTTTGGTGAATGTTCCATGTGAGCTCAAGAAGAATGTGTATTCTGCCTTTGTTGAGTGAGGTAGTCTATAGATGTTAATTATATCCAGTTGACTGATGGGGTTATTGAGTTCAACCTGTCATTACTGATTTTCTGCCTGGTGGACCTGTCCATTTCTGATAGAGGGGTGCTGATGTCTCTAACTATGATAGTAGATTAATCTATTTCTCCTTACAATTCTGTTAGGTGTTGCCTCATGTAGTTTGATGTTCCATTGTTAGGTACATACACATAAAAGATTGTTATGTCTTCTTGGAGAATTGACTCTTTGTTATCATTATGTAATTCCCTTCTTTATCTCTGATAATGTTCCTTGCTCTGAAGTCGGCTCTGCCTGTAATTAATACAGCTATTCCTGTTTTCTTTTGATTAGTGGCAGCATGGTGTATTTTTCTCCATCCATTTACTTTTAATCTGTTTGTCTTTATATTTAAAGTGATTTTTCTTGTAGACAACATATAGTCGAATCTTGCTTTTTGATCCACTCTCACAATCCTTACCTTTTAATTGGTGTATTTAGACCATTGACATTCAAAGTGATTGCCTATATAGTTGGATTATTGTCTACCATGTCTGTTACTGTTTTCTATTTGTTGCTCTTGTCTTTTCCTATTTTTGTTTTCCATTCTTTTTCTGCCTTTCATGATTTTAATTAAGAGTTTTATTTGATTCATCCTCTTTTTTTAGCATATCAATTATATTTCTATTTTTTACTTTTTTTTTAGTGGTTGCCCTAGAATTTGCAATATACAATTACAACTAATTCAAGTCCACTTTCAAATAACACTGTATCACTTCACAGGGTTAGTACCTTATAAAAATAAAATAATATTAATTCCTTCCTCTGTCTCTTGCATCATTGCTGTTATTCATTTCATACACACACACTATATATATATATATATGTAATCAAATACATTGTTGCTATTATTATTTTCAGCAAACTATTATTTGCTAGATCAATTAAGAAAAATAAAAGTTTTTATTTTACTCACATTATTCCTTCTTCAAGATCTGAGTTTACGATGTGTATGAATTTCCTTCTCTATAAAGAATATTTTAAAACATTTCTTGTAAGGTAGGTCTATTGGTAACAAATTCCCTCAATTTTGTTTGTCTGAGCAAGTCTTTATTTCTCTTTCACTTCTGAAAGGTAATTGTGCAGGGTACAGAATTCTGTGATTTCACTCTCAACACTAAATATTTCATTCTATCTCTTCCTGCTTGCCTGGTTTCTGAGTTGAAGGCAGATGTAATTCTTTGTTTAAGGTGAGGGTTTTTCCCCCTTCTTGCTCCTTTCAGGATTTTTTTCTTTGACTTTCTGTGGTTGAAAATGAGATGCCTAGGTGTATGTGTTTTGGCATCTATCCTGCTTGGTATTCTCTGAGCTTCCTGGATCTGTGGATTGTTGTGTTACATTAATTTGGGGAAATTCCTGGTCAATATTGTTTCACATATTTCTTCTGTTCCTTTCTCTCTTTTCCTTCTGGTATTCCCATTACACAGATGGTACATCTTTTGTATGTAGTTGACCCACAGTCCTTGGATATTCTGTCCTGTTTTTTTCAGTCTTTATTCTCTTCACTTTGTAGTTTTAAAGGTTTTTATTTATCTATCCTCCAGCTCAGGGATACTTTTTTCACCCATGTCCAGTCTAGAATAAGCCAGTCAAAGGAATTCTTTATTTTGGTTACAATATTTTGAATCTCTAGAAATTATTTTTGCTTTTTCTTAGGATTTCCATCTCTCAGCTTGCATTGTCCATCTGTTCTTGCATGGTATCTACTTTATCCATTACAGCCCTTAGCATATTAATCATAATTGTTTTAAGTTTCTGATCTGATAGGTCCAATATCCCTGACATGTCTGGTTCCTGATTCTTGCTCTTTCTCTTCATATTGTGTTTTTTGCTTTTTAGTATGCCTTGTAATTTTTTTCTTGATAGTTGGACATGACATACTGGCAAAAGGAACTCCTGTAAATAGGTCTTTAGTAAAGTGGTGGTATGGTGTGCGAGAGGGGAAGAATTTTATAATCTATGATTAGGTCTTAGTCTTTTAGTGAGCCTATGCCTCTGGACTGTGAACTTCACAAGTGTTTCTCAGTTTTTTCTCCCCTCTTAGGTGACACAGGATGGCTAGAATGTGCCAGAGTTGAATATTTTCTTTCTCCCATGTAGAAGGCTAATATTGACTGGAGTTGGGCATTTCCCTTCCGCAGGTCAGTTAGGCTCTGATAATACCTCAGTATGTTAGGCTCTTGCCAACTAGCTTCTCCTGAGGGCAGGTCTTAAGAAATATGCTCTGACATATATCAAAATGGTTACTTTTCTCCTCTCCCTGTCAGAAGCCGGAGATTTTTCTCAATATTTATTATGAGAACCTGGTTTGAGTTCCTGGTGGTAAATCTTACAAAAGCATGGGGCGCCCCCAATTATTAGATCACTCTGAAGTTTTTAACTCTCAGCATTGTGCACACTAAGCTTCCAATGAGTTGTCAATTACATTTTAGTTTTTTCTGCCCTGGGAGTTGTTCCTGAGCAGTTTCCAATCAGGTGGTTTCCATGCATGAGTCTCTGCTCCAATAAATTGTGACTCCCTGTATTCCCCTGTCTGTCTCTCCAATCTTGGGCACAGGGGTCTGTTTTTATCTCCCCTCTCTTATGGATCCAAGAAGAGTTGTTGATTTTTCAGTCTGTTTATCTTTTTACTTGTTGTTAGAATGGAGTGGTGACTTTCAAATTCCTTATATGAAGAATCGGAAAGTGGAAGACCCACAATCTCAGCTCCTTTTAAAGGATACTTAGATATGAGAATTTTTCAAGAAAACTTTTGGATCTTGATAATTGGATTGGGAGCTTATCATTATGAAAGTGTCTGAAGAAGTGATCCAATGTAGCTTTGTAATATATTGTTTTCCCATAACATCTATGAACTAAGTATTTTGTTTTTAGAATCAGAATGAAGCAAATTCTAAGCAATTTGGGCTACAGTATTTTCAGAAGGAATTGGTCATCACCCATTTTTCTCTACCATATTTCTTCCACTTAGTTGCTCTAAACTTCTTATTTCAATTTTAAGGTTTTTTGTTTGTTTGTTTGTTGTTTGGAGTAATGACTCTTCTGTTGAGCATCAAATTAAGATGAAGTTACTTAATAAACATGTCAGAAACATTAGTTCTATGTCTATTTTTTTAATGCTTAACATTTCTTTTTGATAGTACAGTTACAAATAGTATTATTACAATTATTATAATATCGTGAAATGTCAAATGACATTTCATTTTGATAGCATGACTACCTACAGTATTTTTTCCTTTTTTTAAAGAGAGGCCTTAAGTTATTACTAACATAACTGTTATTTACCTTACTTTCAGGATAACTTTTTATTTTGTTATAACTTTAAATATACAGAAAAGTTTCAAGACTAGCATAAAGAACTACTGTACACCCTTTATCAAGATTTGCCAATTGTTTAAATATTTCCGCATTTGTTTTATCATTCTCTCCTTTTGCATATGTATATCAAGAATGAGTAGGATGCATCATGCCCTTTACCCCTAAACACTGAAATGTAGATTTCTTAGATAAGGCCATTCTCTTAAATAATCATAGTTCAGTTATCAAAATCAGAAAATTTAACTTGGTATGATATTAATCTACTGTCTATATTCAAATTTCATCAATCGTCCCAATAAAATCCTTTATATCTAATTTTTTTTGAAAATCAGGTCGAGGGTACAATCCAAGATTACACAGTGCATTTATTATAATGTCTCTTAAGTCTTCAGCCTGGAAGAGTTCCTAAGATTGTCTTTCTTGATCTTGACACTTTTGAAGAGTATAAGCCAACTATTCTGCACAATGTCCCTTATTTGGGGTTTGTCTATTTCATTACGATTAGGTTTGGCGTGTATTGAATACATTTTGGCAGTAATACCACAGAAGTGATAGCCTCATCTATTTTTTGTGTGTTGAAGTAGAGAATTATTCTGATTTATCTTGTCTACTCTAATGCTGAAACATCTTACTTATCCACATCTCAGTTATTAAGTCAACTAATTTGCCTGGAATATATTCAATAATCAAAAAGAAAGTTTTGGTTATTGGGCATATGTGCCATCAATGTTGCATCATCCATGTTTTTCAGATTTTTAGTGACTCTGATTGGACTCTCTTCTCCTCTGAAGGGAGCAGAGGAGGAATATTGATATTATTACATTGGAAGTACTGTGACAGCCAAGTTTGTGCCAGTAGAAGAATCTCCTTGCCAAAGGGCTTAGACTATTAACTTCTGTATCTTGGCAGTGTCTTGGGTGAAGCAAGCTGTCCCAGGTAAAAATGTGAGTTCTAATGGTCATTTTGCAGAGTAGGTTCCAGGAGGTTAAATACCCCAGAAAAATCAACATTTGAAGATGTGTTTATTGTAGTCTCTTTAAACAATTACATTAGCAGAAACTAAGAATAGTCTTCAAATACTTTCAAGTTCTAAGAATGCCCAAGCACAGACAACATAGGCACAAGAATATCAGCAAAATCTAGAAAGAAAAAGAAAAACCCTGCCTAGTTCAGAGGCTCTTGCTTTAGCAAGTGCTACATTGCCCAAAAAGCTGAGGATAAATACCTGAACTCTGGTGAGTGATCTTTATAGATTACTGATATATTTTTGTACATGTTATATTTAAAAAATATGGTTCATTTTAGATAATGTAATTTTAGTTATTTCTCAATGAACATTTTTGTTGTCATAACATCTAGAATTAAAGGATTGGGGTCAATTCTACTTAAGCCATCTAGTTGGGGTCAATTCTACTTAACCATTGTAATCAAAGCCTGGATGGCTAGAGTAGACTGAAGCAGGTAAGCAGCACCTGTTTAGAGTTGACAGATTGAACAAATAAGAATACAGGTAATGTCCAGTTAGATTTGAATTCAGATAAACAGCAAATGATTTTTGAGTATAAGTATGTCCCAAATATTGCACCATGAATATCATCTGTCAGCACTACTGTTAGAGAAAACTTATTCCAACCTGCTTTTTTCTGGTTGTTGGGCTACACATTAGAAGAGCAGATCCTCTTTTGAGCCCTTACTTAGCACCTTTTTGTTCTAATGGATCATTTGGTTTCAGAGCTTCTGGAGTATTAGTAATAACACTTTCTGACAGAGGGAGGATACTGTCAGAGGGAGCCCTGTAACATGGACAAAAAAGTGATTGCTTGACAGCAAGGGAAGAGACAGAGCAACTTCAAAAAACAGACATAACAATTAAAACAATACAGGGGGATATGGCCACCACAGAGTAAAGGACCAAGTATGCTTATCTTCCCAAGGGCATTGCCTTATTATAGCCTCATGCTGTTGCTGGTGTATGAAGATCCTGGGACATCAAAAAGAGTTCTAATTATGTTTAGACTATAGTTTAATAGTTCTCTGAGATCCTTTCTGAAAGTATTAATAGAATAAATTATAACTAAACACTGTTTAAGAAGGCAAAGCAATGTATGATATATTTGACAAAGATCTTAAAACCAGTTAAAACTTAAAATAATATTTGGGTGTTTAATAAAAGGAAAACCTTCACTGTACGGAAAATACAGCTTTCTAGAACAAATTATTTCCTGAGACTCCAAACTGTAGACATTTTCCTGTTATTACTTTTATTACTGGTATGCTTCAGGTGAGAATGTTAACTTGATTGGAATTATATGAATAATTTCCTTAATATCGTATTTTCCTTGGCATTTGGGATGCAGTTCTCTCCAAATGATTAGCCTATGAGGTTGTAATTGCAAGTGCGTCAAGTCATACCTGTTGCCTCAAGTAAGCGTTTTTAACACATTTTTAGAAACTTTGGAACTTAAAAATACCAAGTCATTTTTTTGCCGGGGGTGGGGCAGGGGAAGGAGTGAGTGAGTGTGCGCTGCTATTTTAATTTCCAAGTCTTTCTTTTACAAAAAGATTCACCCTTGGGAGTCCTTTTAAAGCTGAGCAACTTTCCTCAACTAAAATACCATTTAATTAATATCCATGTTCTATAAATTTTTTTATACTTCCATTTTGCAAAGCAAGATAAATATGTCACAAAACTGGGCTGTGCAGATGGACAGAATTCTCTTTAAGTAGGTCCTTAAAAAGTGAAATATGGATATAGACACAGTGAGACAGTCAAGTGTCAAAAGAAATCTGTCGGCTTTTTAGCAGTTGAATAATTCAGAAGATGTGCATTAAGCCAACTTCTTAATTTCCCATTTCCCCCTTTCTAATTCTTTCCTTTTCATCCTGTGATCTTTCTTCTCTCTCCTTCAAAGCTATTTGTTGCAGAGATGCCCTGGAAAGCAGGTGGTCTTCCTTATACGACAGCATCTGTTGCTCAGAATGAGAGGCTAAAGATCTAAAAGCAAAGGAAATGAAACCCACAGTCCTATAAATGCCTTTTTAAAAATAGCCTTGTTTTTGGTTATTTTTTGTTGAATCAACTGGAACACTTTTATTGTTCACGATAAAACAAGTTGTCTGAAGGCAGTGATCCTCCTCCTTTTATTTTTCTGATACTGGGGTTTGCTTCTTTCCAACCATTTTCTGGATCAGGTTTCCTCCATAAGATTTTACAAATGGTGGAGGGGCTACAAACGCTCTGAAGGTTTTTCTTAAGCCATTTGTTAACAATATCCTCTCGGCACTGACTCCAGCCTTTATAGTTGTGATTGTTAGCAAAGCTTCAAGGGCATGGTGGTGTTTTTCTATTCTTCTAGCCCTAGGGGAGAAAAGAATTCCTAGGAGGACTTCTGGCTGGCTTATTATCATCCAGAAACAAGAAATCAGAGAGCCGAAGCTGAAAGGCTGAACATTTTTTTAAACTATCCAAACCTGAATGGGCAGTGTGGTATAAAAGAAAGAACAGGGGCTCAGGGCTCACATGGACCTAAATTTAAATACCAGCTCTGCCACTTACTAAGTACGTAACACTGGCCACTCAAGATTTGGAGCCTTAAGTTCTTACTTGTATATAATGTGTATCATGGGTAATGTAACCTATTTTATAGGTAGGAAAGATTTTTGAGCTTCAGTTTCTTATATGTCAGGTAAGTATAATAATATCCATCTCACAGAGTTGCTGGAAGGACTAAATGAAGGAAAGGTGCCTACCAGTACTCATCAGGCTGACCCTCAAGAAACATGCACTTCCTCTGAGCATCACCCCCCATTTGTCTCTTCTTCCTCTGCCCCGCCCAAGTAAACATCCACATGCACATACATGGGACTAGCAGTCTTACCGTATTCTCTGCCTTTTACGGGGGAAAATATGAATGAGATGAGAACCTGTCCCAGCCTGCCTCGCTGTTAAAGTAAACTTTGATTCACAAATCAGACTCTTTATCTCACCTACTCTCCCCTGGTCCATGCTTAGACAGAAAGCTCAGGTGACCTGGTTTGGCAGAAGGCATTTCCTCTTTGAATCTCTGCCCAATGTTTCCTTTTCTGATTTTCCCCACAGTTACGAAATGTGATCGTAAGGTTCTAGGATTCACGTTTTAGGGACCTGAACTAAATGTTTTCAGTTTGTCTGATAATACAAGTGGCCCTTACATGTCTCTAGCAGCTTATGAGTTAGATACCGTTTTTGCAGTAACAGAAATTGCCGGTAACAGGGTGATTTGCCAACACTTTGTTCTCTCTCCTCACTTCCTCTTGTCCCCTCTCCTCCTTTTCTCCTCTAGGCTGGGATCCCTTCCCTGCCTCGGGCTGACTGGCAGGTACACTGATAGTCATCAAGGCAGGATTCTCACGCTGAGCTCTTGGGGTGCACTGAACAGTTCCACAAAGCACGTCTTCTTGGAAATTGCATATCATGTGCCTTTGTTCTCTGTAGTCTCCTAGCTTTTTCTGATTTCTGCTTCTGGTTTCAGGGCCAGGTGCTTGAAATGTCAGTTGGTCAAGACAGGTACACTCCATCTAAAGATCTAACAGAATAATGTCCTGAGCAGGAAAGAATAGTTACCAGATTCATCAATCATGCTCTGTTTACCTTTCCAATGGGGAATGTAAGTCAGAGAATAAGGCAGCTGATTTGAAAATAGTATAATTAAGTGCTAGAATATAAGAAACCACAGAAGGCTATGTGATTAAAGAACAGATTAATCTTCTTTTTTTTTTTTTCTCTCTTGGCTAACTTTTTTTCCTCTAACAACTAAGAACACTTTATTGGAATATAGTTTATAGACTCTAAGTACACAATTCAATGGTGTTTAGTAAATTTACAAAGTTGTGCAACCATCAGCTCAAGCTGATCTTAGAACCCTTCCAGCACCTTCAAAATTTTCCACAAGCCTATTTGCAGTCAATCCTCACTCATACACCTCCAGCCTCAGCAACCACCTACTGTCTCTATAAATGTGCCTTTTCATCCACTTCATATAAATGGAATCACACAGTGTATATCGTTGTGGATCTGGCCTCTTTCATTTACTATAGCATTTGTGAGGCTCATCTGTGTTTTAGCATGTATCATTGTTTAATTCCTTTTTGACTGCTGAATAATAGTCCATTGTGTGGATATACCACATTTTATTTATCTACTCTCAGGTTGATAGACACTTAGATTTTTTCCTGTTTTGGGCTATGGCACTGCTTCTATGAAGGTTTACGTTCAAGTCTTTGTGCATGTTTTCATTCCTCGGGTAGATTCTTAAGAATGGAATTGCTGAGTCCTTTGGTAAGTTTATATAACCTGTAAAAAAAACTGCCAAACTGTTTTTGCACAATGGATGTGCATTTCCACCAGCATTTTATGAGGACTCAGTTTCCAGTTTCTTCACATCTTTACCAACACTTGATGTCTGTCTTTTGAAGTAGAGCCCTTCTAGTGGGTATACAATGGTAACTCATTGTGGTTTAAATTTCTTTAATAACTAATAATGTTGAACACTGTTTAATATACTTGTTAGCCAGGTATATGCCATTTTGCTCATTTTGTAGTTGGACTGTCTTCTTATTGAATGTTGAGTTCTTTATATATTCTGGATACAAGGTGTTTATCAGACATATGCTTTGCAAATATTTTCACCTACTCAGTGGCTTGTCCTTTCATTTTCATAATGGTGTCTTCTGAAGCATAAAAGCTCTAATTTGATAAAGTCCAGTTTATCAGTTTTTTCTCTTAAAGCTTGGCCTTTTGGTATCATATCTAAGATATCTTTGCCTAACCAAAAGTCATGAAGATTTTCTCCTGTGTTTTCTTCAAGATGTTTTATAGTTTTAGCTCTTACATTGATATCTATGATCTATTTTGAGTTTGTGTGTGTGTGTGTATAGTGCTGGTACAAACATTTATTGAAAAACAACTATCTTTTCCTCACTGAGTTGTCTTGGCGCCTTTGTTAAAAATCAATTGACCATAAATGTCAGGGTTTATTTCTGGACTCAATTCTGTTCCATTGATCCATAGGGCTACTTTTATGCAAATACTGCACTGTCTTGATACTGTAACCTTATAGTAAGTAAACTTTGTTCTCTTTAAAAATTGTTTTGACTATTCTAGATCCTTTCATTTTTATATAAATTTTAGTCATATCTTGTCACTTCTACAAAAGATTCTTGAATCTTCTAATCAATAAAAATGGAATGTCTTTCCATTTATTGATATATTCTTTAATTCCTTTCATCAGTGCTTTGAACTTTCATTGTACAAATCCTGAACTTCTTTTGTTGAACTAAGTATCTTATTCTGTTTCATTCTTTCTGAATGGAATTATTTTCTTAAATTTACTTTTGGATCCTTGTTGCTAATTGTAGAAATACAACTGAGTGGTTTATACTGTTCTTGCATCCTGCAACCTTGCTTAAAGTTGTTTTGGTAGTTTTGACTGGTGTGCCTGCACGTGTCTGTGTATTCCTTAAGAATTTCTACATATAGGATGATGTCACCTGCAAATGAAGAGTTTACTTCTTCCTTTCCAATCTGGTTGCCTTGAATTTCTTCAGTACACAAGTTTTAGTCTTTATCCACTAAGTTTGATATTAGCTGAAGATTTTTCATAGGTACTTACCACACTGAGGAAGTTCCCTTCTATTCCTGGTTTGCTGAGAGATTCTGATCATTAATGGGTGTTGGATTTTGTCAAATGATTTTTCTGTATCTATTAGATGGCCACATGGGTTTTGTCCTTTATTATGCTACGATAATGTATTATATTCATTGATTTTCATATATTAAGCCAACCTTGTATTTTTGGGATAAATCTCACTTGGTTTTTGACTTTTTATATGTTGCTGAATTTGGTTTCCTAATATTTTAAGGAATTTCTGAATTTATGGTTATGAGAAATATTGGTTTATAGTTTTCTTTTCTTATGATATCTTAGTCTGGCTTTAGTAACAGGGTAATGCTGGCTTCATAGAATGAGTTAAGAAGTGTTCCCTCTTCTTCTATTTTGGGGGTAGATTTTGAGAAGGATTGATGTAAAATTTTAAAATGTTTGGTAGAATTCACCATTAAAGCCACCTTGTCATGGACTCTTCTTTGTTGGATGTTTTTGATTACTGATTTAATCTCTCTACTTATTATAAACCTGTCCAGATTTTCTAGTTCTTCACAAGTCAATTTTGGTAATTTGTATGATTTTAGAAATTAGTCCATTTCATCTATGATATCCAGTTTGTTGGCTTTTTTTTTTTCCCCTCTGGCTGCATTGGGTCTTCATTGCTGCGTGTGGGCTTTCTCTAGTTGTGGTGAGCAGGGGCTACTCTTCATTGCGGTGCATGGGCTTCTCATTGCAGTGGCTTCTCTTGTCGTGGAGCACAGGCTCTAGGTGTGCGGGCTTCAGTAGTTGTGGCACACGGACTCAGTAGTTGTGGCTCGCAGGCTCTAGAGCACAGACTCAGTAGTTGTGGCACATGGGCTTAGCTGCTCTGCGGCATGTGGGATCTTCCCGGACCAGGGCTTAACCCTGTGTCCACTGCATTGGCAGGTGGATTCTTCCACTGAGCCACCAGGAAAGCCCCAGTTTGTTGGCTTTTAATTGTTGATAGTATTCTTTTAATCCTTTTTATTTCTGTGAGGTTGATAATAATGTCCCCACTTTTATTTCTGATTTTCGTTTTTTGCATCTTCTCTTTTTTATTCATTGTAGTTAAAAATTTGTCAAATTTGTTGATCTATTCAAAGAACCAAATTTTTATTTTATTGATTCTATTTGTTTCTATTCTCTATTCCATCTATCTCTGCTCTAATCTTTATTATTTTCTTCCTTCTGCTAGTTTTAGGCTTAGTTTGCTCTTCTTTTTCTCTTTCTTTGAGGTATAAAGTTAGGTCACTGACGTGAGAGAGATATTTCTTTTTTACTATAGGCATTTACAACTATAAATTTCCCTCTGAGCACTGCTTTTGCTGCATTCCATAAGTTGTGGCATGTTGTGTTTTCATTTTCATTCATCTCAAAGTATTTCCTAATTTCGCTTCTGAGTTTTTGATCAATTGGTTGTTTAATAGAGTATTTTTAAATTTTCACATATTTGTAAATTTTCTAGTTTCTCACACATTATTGATTTCTAGTTTCATTGCACTGTGGTTTCAAAAGATACTTGGTATGATTTCAACTTTTTAAATTTATGGAGCCTTGTTTTGTGGCTTTATGGTATATCCTGGAGAATAAACATTCTATGAGCACATGAGAAGAATGTGTACTTTGCTGTCATTGGATGAAGTGTTTTATATATGTCTGTTAGGTCTAGTTGGTTTATAGTATTGTTCAAGTTCTCTATATCCTTGTTGATCTTTTCTCTAGATGTTTTCCTGCCTTCACTTATAAGGACCCTTGTAGATACATTGGGACCACTCAAATAATCCAGGATATCTCGCCATCTCAGCATTAACTTAATTACATCTGCAACCTTCCTTTTTCCTTTTAAGGGAACATATTTACCAGTTCCAGGGATAAGGAACTGAACATATTTGGGAGACCATTATTCAGCCTACCATAGTAACTATACAGTCTTAGCTTAAACACTTAATCTACAGTCAGCACTCTCACTACCACCAAGGTAGGACAGCACTGACTCAGAAATTGGGAAAAGAGCATGCAACTACAATAACATGAGGCAAAATATAACATCAAAGTATCATTTTGAAAAGTTCTAAAAATATCAGAATGATGGATATTATTCTATCATAATAAAAAGGGACTTCTACTCCTAGGACAATGGAAATTAGGCTGGAAAAATATATTTAATGTATTTACTGAATTGAATGTATTTAATGTGATTTGGTAAGAGGTTTTACATGGGGGAGTCATTTTTCTTCTGCATTTTCACTTACAAATATTTCTGGGTTTTGTTTTTTGTTTTTGAAGGACACGGGTTTGTATCAGAAGTGTACTTTGGGCCTGTATATTTGAGTTTTATGGTACAGTTTTAATTTCCAGTATGGGCCTATTCCTGTGTTATGTCACACAATATATGCTTCATGGTGGGGAGATTTTATAAGTCAGGAGTTATGTTTTCCACTGGGGTTTTTGTTACTGAATTTTTTCTTTCTTTTTTTTTTTTTTGCGGTACGCGGGCCTCTAACTGTTGCGGCCTCTCCCGCTGCAGAGCACAGGCTCCGGACGCGCAGGCTCAGTGGCCATGGCTCATGGGCCCAGCCGCTCCGCGGCCTGTGGGATCTTCCCGGACCGGGGCACGAACCCGTGTCCCCTGCATCGGCAGGCGGACTCTCAACCACTGCGCCACCAGGGAAGCCCTGTTACTGAAATTTTTAAAAAATATTGATTCATCTGTATTTGTGTCACGTTATGTCCAGCTTGAAAAAACCTTGATCTGACTTCTGTTCAATTAAGTTTTACTGCTTTGTACTCTAAAGCCAAACCATAACTATAAACCTAGAAGAAAAGTTATGGCTGAAAGAGAGAACATCACAACATGTTAACTGCTCTCCTTCCATCATTTAGAAGACTCTAGTCGTGAGCCAGGAAGTTTCTGACCAGTAAATTTAATGTTAAATGTTGAGCCCCCTTGTTAGACTTTATTTTAAAGTCTTTGTTTACCAAAATGAGAACTTTTGAAGGGTAACCACAAAGTGCAATGGAAAATAACATGGGAATAATTTTGATAACCTACTAGAGTACAGTCAGATGATGTGGTTTCGTAGCCTGGTTCTGATACTTTCAACCTATACAACTTGGGGAAGTCAAATAATCTCTTTAAGTCCCAGTTTTCTCATCTGTAAAATGAGGATAATAATAGCCACCTCAGACAGTTTTGAGAGTTATGAGAAACATGCTCTCAATACTGTCATATACCAAACAAATGAAACAGATTATAATTCCTCTCAAATGAAAAAAAAAAAACAAACCACTTCATCTTGAATCGTAATAATGGAATTACATATATGTGAATTATCATCATCAAGAATGAAAATATTTTGTGGGAATAGGTACTCCATCCAAGGATAGGATGGGTTTCAGATGTCTAGATTATGGGGCTTATGGGACAAATGCAAACATTTTACTTCCATGTATCTCCATGTGAGCAAGTGAGATTTCTCTCCACTTTTTAACCACACCCCCAGCTATGATCAGTCATCTCACAAGTCACTGGTATCTGGTTAGGAAAGACTGGATAGACAAATCTACCCCTACTACAGAAGACAGGAGCTAAAGACACAAGCTACCTTATTGATATAGGTCATATGTGCAAAGTTCATGCCCGTAAAACAAAGTACTTTGTCAGCTACACCAAAAGGGCAGGGATTAGACCAATAATATTTACAACATTATTTAATACTTTATAAATGGTGGAGACTATCACATTCTCAAATTCAGTCTTTTATAAATGACAGCATTAAAAATAGCATGAGTGATTTAGAGGGACATTATTGAGAATCTGAATCTTCTGGCTTGACATATTCATAACTGATAGAATTAACTTGTCTTTTAGCAGAATGCTTCAAATGTGCTAAAGGAGAACAGAAATGACACAATTACTGTTGTAGTTAACAAAAAACTACATAGAGGAATACTTCTATTTTTTTTTTTTTATGATTGGGGGCATTGTGACTAAGTTAATGCAATTATTGGTGGGGAGAGGGGCAATATTAATCAGAGGAGCTGACTGTCCTATGTACTATATCTATTATGGGTATCTATTTACTCATGTAACTCAACACTTCATTCTCTTTCCTCACTGTGATAGAATTTCATCAGTCTTGGATATTCATGGCACATATTCTGTATTGTGCAACTGGAGATCTCAATGCAGTCACTCATCTTATGCCCCACAGGAGCTGGCTCTGCTCTCTGGACCTACACCAAACTGAGGCAGCGTAAGAGCAGCAAAAGGCTCCAACTGTGAGGATTCCATTCAGGACAATAAGAGTCTAAGAGAGGAAAGTACCAAACTCCTTATGCATATGCAGCACCAGATGGAGATAAAGAATTTTTGCAACTGCAACGGGGAATTGGAAAGAGTCAATGTGGCTATAGAAAACTCAGGTGGGAGGAAAAAAGATCAGAAATGGAAACCAGAGCAAGGAAATAAAGTAAAATAGCATCTTTGTGAAGAGAGTAAAAAGTAAAGCAAACGAAAGGTAGGAAAATACAAGATGCCCCCAAAGTTGCTCTCTCCTCAAAATTCTTTTCATGCTCTTCTATTGCGGTGCTTTCACAACGTGTTGGAATTCCTTGGTTATATATCCTTCTGTCATCTCTCTAGGATGTGAGTACGGGTAGGGCAAGGCAGTGGCCAACAGGTAGCTATTTCTAGGACAGAAAGACGAAAGGTAAGGGGTTGGTTAATAGGAACCTACAGTAAGGAAGGAAAATCTAAAGGCAAGAGGAGGACAGTGAAGTTTAGCAGAAATTAACAACCCCTAATCACTAACTAGGATGATATGAGAGACAAGATGGCCTTGTCAGGAATGGAAAAGCCTCTCTCACTCTGATTTGCCATAACTCTTTCAAACATTTTATATCCAGCAAAACGCAAATGCTGTGTTCCTGTTTTTTAAAAAAGTAGAGGTAGTTAGGGAGGATGAAATCCATATGTTTCTGATTCATTTACACAAGTCTCATTGAAATTCAGCTCATTGTAGGGTGATTGAATGTCATATATGCCAATGCACAGCATAGTAATCATTTTAAGCCATTTTTGACGCTCCAGGAAGTCTCCAAGAATAAACAATATGAAGCCCCAAAGGCCTACCAGCACAGTCTGAAAGGGCAAGCCAGAAATATCTGAAAGGGAGTCTACATTTCCAAATTCAACAGTCTTCCATGAAGAATCCAAGGATTTTTTTATGATGCCCAGGAGCCCTGGAAATGGCAGTCAGAACATGATAATTGGGAACTAAGTAGAGTTCTCCCCAGCAAATGTTACAAGGGAGAAAGAACAAAAGAAGATTAAACAAAATCTAAATGGAGGAGAGAATGTGGCTCTATCTGAAAGTAATTGGAAGTGGATTGAAACAAACAAACAAAAAATGGAGAAGAGGAAGATAAGGAGTTCGAAACAAATCCAGTCTTTAAAGAATGAAGTTTCACAAGTGCAGTGTTGTAAAGTGCAATTGCTCCTTATTTCCGTGCCTTATTCTATTTTATACACTGGTTCAGACACAGCTAATGCAGAGACACACTTTCCATTACCCCCCAAAAAGAAGACAGAGAATGTCTTTGCATCTAATAGCTTCCATTTTGACTGGGGGGGAAAAGGCCATAAACTAATAAAAGGGAAGATTTAAGGATGAGTTGGGATTCTCCTTTGAGCAATTGCAAATGTGGTTGTTATAGACTTAAAGTTTATTTCCCCCATAATTCTTATGTGGAAGCCCTAACCCCAATGTGGTGGTATTTAGAGGTGAGGACTTTGGGAGGCCATGATGAGATTAGTGTCCTAATAAGTAGAGGAAGAGAATAGAACTGATTCTCTCTACACTGCATGAGGACACAGTGAGAAGGCGACCATCTGCAAGCCAGGAAAATGATCCTCACCAGAATCCAACCATGCTGGCACCCTGATCTTAAACTTTCAGCCTTCAGAACTGTGGGAGATAAACTTGGTTGTTTACACCAACCCAGTCTATGGTATGTTGTTATGGCACCTTGAGCTTACTAAGACAGTGATGACTTACTGAGTGATTATTTACTGAGTGAGGAGAGAGTAGACATGTTATATTTGAGATGGCTGAGATAGATCCACATGGAGATGTTACAGAAGTTATTGCTTATATACATTTGGGTACCACCAACATGTTGAATCAATGATACTGAAGCCATGAGAGTAGTGAAAACTTCAAATACTACTACTAATATATAGTGAATACTTCAATGTGCCAGGAACTATTTTAAGCATATCAAGTGCTTTATCTCATTAATCCTTACAATATAGCCCTGTGAACTAGGGGCAACTGTTACCCTGAGTTTACATATGAGAAAACAGGGGATTAAAGGAGTCTTCTCAGTGAATCATTGAAATGACCACATACAGTGACACTAGGGGTTCCCTAGTGAATGATGAAAGCCCTGCCTCCCATACTCAGAGCTTAAAACCAGCTGTCTAGTGTTTCACTCCTAAGTATTAGCAGATAGCTAAAGATC
Organism: Aethalodelphis obliquidens; assembly: GCF_003676395.1. NCBI lineage: Eukaryota > Metazoa > Chordata > Mammalia > Artiodactyla > Delphinidae > Aethalodelphis > Aethalodelphis obliquidens. The sequence continues at coordinate 68,514,170 of NW_020837951.1, read as the reverse complement.
ACCATAAATTTCAGAAATTCTCCAAAATGAAATACAAAGACTAAGGCAAGCAAAGGGGGGGTGGGGAATTAAAAACAGAAAAAGAAAGAAATCCACAGTGTCAGAGTGGCTTTGTCTTAATTTATGGCTCAGTATATAGTAACTTTTAGAAGTTCAACGTGTGCTTCACTAGGATAATTCTGTTCTGTATGTGTGCATTATGTCAAGCTTTTTAATCATGTTGTTCAGTTTGTTAATGTCACATTTTCTCCACCCATACTGATTTGTTGTCTGTTCTACCACTTACTCAGATGTGTAAATGTCCTAGTATTGTGGTAACTGTCTGTTTCTTCTTGTACTTCTGTCAATTTGCTTAAAGATTTATTATTTATTTATGTATTTATTTTATTTATTTTTGGCTGCACTGGGTCTTAGTTGAGGCACAAGGGATCTTCGTTGAGGCATGAGGGATCTTTCATCGCGTCATACGGGTTTTCTCTTCTCTAGTTGTGGTGCGCAGGCTCCAGGACGTGTGGGCTCTGGAGTTTGCGGCATGCAGGCTCTCTAGTTGAGGTGCGTGAGCTCAGTAGTTGTGGCCCGTGGGCTTAGTTGCCCCAGAGCATGTGGGATCTTACTTCCCTGACCAGGGATCAAACCCTCATCCCCTGCATTGTAAGGCAGATTCTTTGCCACTGGACCACCAGAGAAGTCCCTAGACTGATCTTTAATACCGATTAAAACTATCATTATAGAATATTCCTCCTTATTTTTAATAATACTTTTTGCTTGGTATTATTATTGTTGTTATTTTAGTTAGTATTTGCTAACCAAATAACTTTTTTCCATCTTTTTATGTTTAACTTTTTTCTATCCTTTTACGTTTAAATTATTTCTGTTCTGTTTTCTATGTGTCATTTGTAAATAGTATATTGTTGAGTTTTATGTTTTTAGCCAGTTTGATAATCTTTACCTTTTAGCTGGTACATTTAGTCCATTTATATTTAATAGAATTAGGGATATATTCGGGCTTAAATCTACTATCTCACTATGTGCTTTCTAATATTTCTTCTTTGGCAAATTCAATTTTTCCTTTTCTTCCCTTATTTTGATTATTTTTTTCCATTTTCCTCTGTTAATTTGAAAGTCATATAACCTTTCATTATTCTTTAGTTCAAGTTGTTATTCTCTTCTTTTCAATAACTATATCACTACAGTAAATAGCAGAATACAAAGCAAATGAATAGGTTACACCTTTTATCAGTTGTAACCCAGGCTGTACACTGTCAGTAAAAATTTTAAGTCAGACCCACTTATATGGGCCCCAAAACTTATCCTGGACAATGTATTCATTTCCTTGAGTTTCTTCACTTGTGCAATGAGGCTGATATACCATTATAAACTTAAATTGTGATCAACTTATGGGGTTGAGGATAAAGTGATATAATGTTGAAAAGCATTAAATACTGATCCTAATACATGGTAAGATTAGGTTTCTATTATCCCTTTCTTGTTCTAGGCTGTGTCTTGACCAGATTAAAAGGCAACACCCTGGAACCTAGAGTCAAGTAGACTTGGAAAGTCAAATTATTTTGTAAATGGCTGGACTTATTTCTTTTATATTGATTCAGTTAGCTTCAGATTCAGAGAGGGACAGTGCTGATTTTGGAACCAAGTTGTGTGTGTGCATATGTGGGTATATGCTTATGTCAGTTCGTGGCCTGTTGATACCACGTATGTCCCCTCTCCCTTCCCTGCTCTGCTCAGTTTGGCAGGGTGACTGATACCTGAAAGCTGTATTTCCCAGTGGCCCCTGTCAGCTGGTTTCTTGCTAGGTTTGGCCAATGGGACACACCAGTGAGATTGTAGGCAGAAGGAAGGAAGAAGCCAGGGCGTTTTCCCCTTCTCTCTGTGTATCTGGGACCATCTTTCCAAGTGGCTGTTTTTATTCTATTGCTCCAATTTCCTCTGAACTGATGCAGTGCATTTCTAGCTTCCACTCAGTAATTGCTGGTTCTGGGTTCTGGTTGAGTTTTTAGAATCCCTCTAGTTTAGGACGGCAGTTCTTCCTGATGTTGCTAATCTCTGGGTTGCTTCCATGCCTGCCATGCAACTTCTCAAGTACTCCATCATCTTTGTAACCAGTCACCTGGATTAAATGCCTTCTTGTATAAATACTTAGTGTGGCTTCAGTTGCCCTGGTTGGACCATGATTGAAACCATGTGAGTGACTGTGTGTGTGTGTGTGTGCGCGTGTATGAGGGGGGAGAGAGGAAGGGAAAGAGGGAGGGAGGGAGGGAGAGACAGAGAGAGAGAGAAAGAGAGAGAGAGAGATTATATTTAGGGGTGAATTAAAGTAGAGTCACCCACTTCAGTGACTGTGGCTTCCTATGCACTGCCAAAAAAACCTGTAACTGCTAATCTATGAGCTAGCCAGATCTTCAAGGGAAAAAAATTCACTGGAGTCATTGAATGACTTAATATACCTACTCAGTGAGGTGTGACACTATGAATTATACAGACACTTTCATAGGTATTCAAACATATAGTTGTTGCCTGATTGAGGTGATGGCTCTGGAACAACAGCCATTATAAAATTACAAAATAGAAAATAGTCTCTTTCCTGCATAGAATATATCCTCATTTTTCTGAAAGAAAATAGAGTTTGCTGCCTATCTCAATAACTTTTCTATTGCTAGATAAATCACAGGGAAATCCTTGCCACATGTGGTTACTCTTCAATGATACCTGTCCTCTAAATGGGAGAGAAGATCCCAACAGTCACCCAACACCCAGGATTGTTGATAAAATACCCTCAAATAGTTGAAAATAGGACTGGGGGAAAACATCCTGGGCCTAAATTATTCTGGGAGAATTTTTAAACCTTGGTTTTGCTACTTCTAAAATTCTTTCATATCAGAAATATTGAGATCTTTGTTTAAAGAAAAAGTACTAAGAGGAATTATGTTAGAAAGTTCAATTTTTTCCTTTTAGGGCTAGTTCTATTAATTGGTATTTCCAGCTGAAGCGGTACTCTTGTTTTGTCTCAGTGCCTGTTTCAGATTTTCATTTCCTTGTTTTGAATGTTGACTCCCTTAATTACTTTGTTATTCATTTGCCAAGAAGAATGAATATGTTTTAGTCTGTAAAACTTGAAGTAATCTCTCTTAATAACATCCCCTTTGACACATCATTGGCTTGTGCTGCTTTCTTTCAATCTAGGCCAATGTAGAAAAGCCTTCTCACCAATGAAGAAAGATCTTAGTAACAGATTTGATAACATCAAATCTGATAACATCTGCATGTTCTCCTATGCTTCAGATGCCTAAAAGCCAAATGTCTATAATATTGCTTCCACATTTGAATTACCAAGCAAATTATGTGCATTCAAAAGGGATAAACTAAGAATGTTGCAAAATGTTTCAAAGTCAACGAATATTTACTGAGCATCTACTATGTGCCAAGCACTGTGATAGGCATTCCAAGGTTATAACAACTAAACTTACAGTTCCATGGGGATTATATTTAAACAACTTATTTAAAGCATTTTGCATTGTTCCTGGCATGTAGTAAGTGTTCAATAAATGGTAGTTATTGTTAATAATCTGGGGATTTATATCCAGATCCTGGGTTTTCCCTGCTCTAAGGAATCCAGCGGGATAAGCATATAAGCCACCTGATCCTTCCCCTGCCTATGTTCTCTTCCCATATTATCCACTTTAACCTTACTCCTAACTACCAGCCTATCTACTTATTTATATACTCGTACTAACTATTATCTATCAACTAACTAACTAACCTATCTACTTTAACCTTGGTTCCAATTACTGCTTTTGGTCCCCTTATCTTAATAATGATAATGGCTAACATCTAACCTGACTTTTCACTCTTGCTAGGTGCTATGCTAAGTACTTCATGAGGATTATCTCATTGAATCCTATGCAATAGGATAATCCCACAATCCTAAACTGGGCACATGTTGTTCTGGACTTCAGTCTTCCTTGATAGACTCTTGCAGAACATGACGCCCTCCCAAGCTCTAGCGCTATGAACTAAATTACATAATAAAGAAGAGGAACAGCAATCCCGTAAGAAACAAAGGCTCCCTAAGTGATCTTCCTGGTTGTTCCATGTGGAGACTGGAATGAGAAATTAAAAAACAAAAACAGTCCTGGGTTTTATGAGAAAGTAGATAGACAGAATATAGCCTGGAAATTTACTGTGAAGAAACACTTTTAAGGAGGCAGAAAACTGCTTGAAAAAATTGAATGGCAGTAAGTGAGATCAAATAGCAAATGAGATTCTCTGAGGATGGGTGGAGATGAGTAGCTCGTGAATTCTTTTTTTCTTTCAAAAGACTGTCGAGGCTTGGCTGTAACTCTTGGGGGTTCTCTTTTTCCTTTTACCACCCCGCCTTGATTACCATACAGTTCTCGCTTAAGCTGTAAACCAAGTAAACCCTAAACAGCATTCTCAGCAGGGGAAATGTTGTTTCTATCCCAGAGGACATACGGCTTCAAGACAAAGATGGGCTCAATTTGCATTTCTGTTGACAACCAATTTTAAGTGCCCATGAAAAAGCTCTTGGTGCTGCCATTCTGGCAGAAGATATGGTTTTGTCTGCTTAAGTACTTCCTTGCTCTGTGACTTACAGTCTCCAGATGCAACAGAGAAACCTGCTGGGTCAGCCCTTTCCTTTCTTCTCTTTCTCCAGAAGCAATTAGCAGATGCCAACAAGCCTCCTTGATGAGACACTTCCTGGCCACTCCACACAGTGGGCACTTGTCTTTCCTCCTTCGTTTGGGTCCACTCACCCTCAGGCCTTGGCTCTAAAAATGGCTGTGAATTAATACCGTGAAAGGTGCCTTACAGATAAAAGAAGAGGGAGGACATTGCCCTTGCTAGAATTCTTCTCAGGAAAGGAGAGTTGTCTAGTATTGGGAAAGACTTTATACGATAGCAGCTGGGAGCCTGTCTAGCCTGGGGTTAAGAAGATCTGTTGTTTGCTGCTTGCTAAACCACAGGCCCTTTGCACAAGCTGTTCTGTATGTGGGGAGCATGGCTCCAGGGCCAGGCTACCAGTTTCAAACCCCATTAACTCACTGTCTGTGACCTCAGGCAAGTTTTTAACCCCTTACACCTTGATGTTCTCACCTGTATAATTAGGCATAATGATGGTAGCTCCATCCCAGGGTTGTTGGGGGAATAAAATAAGCATGTATGTAAAGTTAGCAAAACAGTGTATGGTACATAGTAATAGCATGTAAGTGTTCCCTTTTTATGTCTTACTTAACCCTTATCATCATTCTTCCTTCCTTCGAATCTCAGCTTGTGTCATTTTTTAAGGGAAACCTCTCCATCTCGCTTTGCTACATGTTCTAGAGAAATCTGTTCTTCTTTTACAATCATAGGTTTATAAATGTAATCGTTTGGTGTATGTCTGTCTTCTCCACTGGGCTGTGAGCTCCCTTTGATCACTGTATACCCAGTGCCTGGCACAGAATCTAGCACATAGTAGATTCTCAATAAATTTTTGCCAAATGCATGAGTGAGTGACCCACACACAGAAACATTTAGAGCAACTAAATCAGTAAGTTTTTATCTAATTCAACAAAAATACACTGAGCACTTTACTCTGTACCAGACATTGTGCTATTAGCCGATCAGGCAGAGATAGAGAAGATGGTTCCTGATCTCAAGAAGCCCCTGTCAGAGGTCAACAGCCATGCATCAGATAAATCACAGCACAACACGATGAAGTCTATGCCAGCCGTGTGCTAGTGTAACAATGACCATTCATGAATTGGTGCGGGTAATTTTTGGTTCACCAGAGATTACAGAAGCCTAATGAGTTGGTAATAGTTGTATGCATGGTGCCATCAGGGCCTAGAGACAAACAGACAAGTAAATAAAATAGGATAATCAGAAGAGTTCTAATTGGGTAGTAGAAAATAATCATTTATATTTCTTTGGTACTTTATTTTATTTATTATTTTGCGGTACGCGGGTCTCTCACTGTTGTGGCCTCTCCCGTTGCGGAGCACAGGCTCCGGACGCGCAGGCTCAGTGGCCATGGCTCATGGGCCCAGCCGCTCCGCGGCATGTGGGATCTTCCCGGACCGGGGCACGAACCCGTGTCCCCTGCATCGGCAGGCGGACTCTCAACCACTGCGCCACCAGGGAAGCCCGGCACTTTAAAGCTTTGTAGCTCCACATCAGCTTTCTTTTATGATCTTCTGGGTCATTGCAAAATTTTCATCTCCAACTTACTAGGTGAGAGAAAATATGCAACTTTCCTAAGAAACCAGTAAGAATCTAAGCTCAGAATCTTCCTCCTGGACCCTGTGGCTTCCTCTCCTGTGGCCCAGTAAAGGGAATCTGGGTGGAGAGGGGAGATGCCTTCACAGCCCTGAGCACACACTGCCTAGAAGAGTGCCCACCAGGGACAGTGTACCCCTCAGTGCCACACTCCCCAGGCCAGGAAGCACCCAACAAATGCCCCTCCAGGAGATGACAGGCTCCTCGCTCTAAGTGCCAGACTCCCCTCCTTTGTCTCATCGCAGTTCTTGGAGCTGCCGTGTCCAAAGTGCAGAGTCTGGCACCTGAGGGGGAAGGGGAGGGGGCGGGTCTCGGCAGCCAGCCTACCTGTCAAGGGCTTCTGGGATTAGAAGTGCCCATTGCCAACACACCCTCTGGAAGAACCTGATGGGTGGGCATCCTGCCAAGAGGCAGAGCTCAAAGCCCTTCTGTGCATGTGCTTCTCAGACCCCCAACTGGTTACTTAGACATTTGGCCTGATACCAACTTTTCCAGCAGTGCTTTTGAGCCCCACCCAATCTTTGGCTTGGCTGGGTTGAGCACCTCCACTATCAAATACTATCAATTTTCTTTCATATGTATGAGGTTACCCAAAGCAGTGTGTTGGGTTGGGTCCATGTCTTTCCTCTACCCTCAATGCCCCCTCTCTCTCCCCAATGATTTTGATGATACAAGTCTGGTTTTGTTCTTTTGAAACAAAGCCTCTGTTCTGGGTGGATGTTCCAAGTCAGAAAGCCTGGTTGTGTTTATCCCAGGCCATTGGCTGGGCATTCACATGCTTTTTGTATTTGGTAAGTGACAGTATTTGCAAAAGCTGATTGCCACAGCAGGCAGAACAGAGACAAGACTAGCGAAAACATGTGTCGGTAACATATGCTGTAGCCTTTTCTTCTTTGCTTGGAGGACTGACACTTCCTACAGGAAGAAGTAATTATTTTGCATGTGCATAGATTACACTGGAATGAAAAAGAATGGGGAGGGGCTGCTGCTCTATGCATGCAAGAAGCAATGCCTCTCTCTCTCTCTCCCCCACACACATACACCCCTCGTGTTCACGTGCATATATACAGGTTAACTTGCCTTACTTTTAGACTTTGCTCCTTTTAAAAAACTAAATGGTCTAAAAATTCAGAGCCTATTATTAGCAGAGATGCCTCTTGTAGAATAATGACAGCACCACCTTGGGAGTTAAACAAGCCTATGCTCAAGTCTCCCAATTCTATAGCCTGTGTGACGCACAGAAAATAAGTAAACCTTTAAACTTCATCTGACACCAGTGGACAAAAGGCTTAACTCTCAGGTTTGTCGTGAGGATTCAGCCACAAAGGGCACGTGCAAAGCACCTCAAGTAGGCTCTGAGTAATGCTCCTTCCCTGGGTTAGCTTCCCAGGTGGGACACCAGCTATCAACAGCCCTGATGTTTGACTTTACTCGCCTCTTCATGGTCAAGTGGAAGCCATGGGGAATTCTGGGCAATTCCAGAGAGTTCTGGACCTACCTAGAACCTCAGAACTTACTTCATATATTTTCCTGCAGGCGAAAAGGACAAGTCTGAAAGTGGAACTTGGGCAAGCAGACCCAAAGGGAACTCAGATTCCTGTACTTGAAGCAATGTTTGTCTTGGTCATTTGGTGGAAACTCAAAAGAACTGGGTGATGCACATTGGGATGGAGCTGGCAAGGCCCTCTTGTGTCTTGCTATAAGTTCAGAAGTCCTGGCAACAGCAGGGCCAGCATTTGATTCATTATTCTGTCTTAACCAACTCTCTTTCCCACCCTAAACCTGGAATCATTCTACACTGTATGTATTAGCATGAGTTTCTCTGCTGCTTTTCACATTCCTCAGAGCAAAAGTATCTCTCAAACTTCTCACATATACCTTCTTTTGTTGTATTTAACATCAAGATTTCTCTAACAACAAAAAAAATGTTCCATCATTCTTGACTTCACAACAACCTTATGAGGTAGATATTCTCAACCTTGTTTTACAATCAAACATTAGAAATGTTGAATCACTCACCCAACGTCCCAAAGCTGGGAAGTGAAGCCGTGAGACACGACTGCAAGTCAGCACATCTTCAGAGCCCCACATGTATTTTTGACCCCAGGCTGAGTGGAATGGATGAATATTAGAGCTTGAGAGAACTTTCTCAATGTCCCCTTAACTGGCACCCTTGCTCCTTGCTATTTCTTCCCTATATTCCAGCCCTGCCCCTCCCAATACAGGAGAGACTTTTATCCTCCTTTCTGTGAGTTGGTGGCCACCGTATTCTCTAATTCTTAACAGCTGCATTGCCATTTTCATCTCTCGTGCCCAGTTCCTCTGTGTCTCTGGCACTGAGCTCCAAGCTGTCCCGCCAGTGAGCCACTAGGGAGTAGAAACGTGTCCCCAAACCAAAGCCCAGGAACTGGGGCCTTACTGCCAATTTCCACAATGCCAATCTCCTACTTGCCTGTTTCACCTGCTATAGTTGGGTCACCGTAGGGACACCTTTGCTATAGCTTCTTCTGCCCCCTAGTGCCCATCATTGTTTTTGTAGCCTCCAGACCCTGGGTTCTGCCCTAGACTTGACTTCCTTTTCCACCCCTTGACCCAACCCCTCCCCTAGCTGCCCCACTTCCGCAGGCATGCCCAATTCCAGATTCCAGCTCCTCCTGGTCGGCCCCAGACTCCAGCAATTAACCAGGGCAAGCCCAGCATGCTCTAGACGCAGCAGACCCCATCTAGCCCACCCTTCATGTGGATCGAGGCCCAAGGAGGTTTAGGGATTTTTGTCAGGGTCACAGAGCGAGACATACTAGAGCTAGGACTCAGGGGTCCAGACTCTGTTTCAGCATCTTTCCACCGTACTATGCCACATCCTTTTCCCCCCTCTGTCTATATTTTCCTCTTGCTTTCTTTTTCTCCCTCACCCACACCTTTTTAATTTAAGTTTTAACATCTGTTCCCTCTTAGTCTATTATTCCTGTGACATTTTATATTATGTTGAATTTCCATTTCCATCTAAGACCCATCCATTTTTCTTACTTAAAAAACACATTCTGAGTCTGCTTTTTTAAAAATTTATATAACTTGTTTTAAAAATTCAGTTTGATTCTTTCATTCTAGCACCTTTCTTGGCTTATCTTCCCTGCCTCTTTAGCAGCAGAAATTATTCTCTGCTTCCATGTAGCTTTGCTCTTCCCATTATCCGTGCCGCTATGATATCAAGCCTGTAATCTAACAATTCATTTTTGCTTCTTTTTTGTGAAACTAGTATTTTTTAAATGCAAATGAGGAGGCTGGTGGTTTTAGTTTAACTCCTGATTTTATATTTGGGGGAAAAGCCTTTTTTTTTCTTGTACTTTTACTGATTTCTGCTGAAGAAAGATCATGGAAGGGAAGAGGGCAGGAGAAGGAAAAGCTCCACGTGTCAAACTGCCTCACACTTAGTGTTTCTGAAATATGGACTGAATTTTTATTCATGTGGTCAAGTGCAAAGAGCACTGCCTTGAGAGTCAGGCTTCCCGTCCTGAACTTTTCACCTGTGACACTGCATAGTTCTACCCTTAGAAGTAACCAAGGAACAGCAAGTCCTCACTGGGGTATTGGGCACAGAGACTCAGGCAGCCTAAGAGTAAACAATTACAACAATGAGGAGGGTAATAACTAATATTTATCTCCCCCAACTTCCTGAGGGTGGTTTTCTCATGATCTCCATTTAAAGGATAAAGAAGTTGAAGCTTAGAGGTTAAGAAACTTGTCCAGGCTTGAACAGCTAGTATGGCAGAGCTGGAATTCAAGTCCAGGAAGCCTAGATCCAGAGCCAGTGCCCCTAATTATACAGGAATATTTTGAGGAGACTCGATTTTAAAAGAGTTTATCATGCTTTGGAATTAAGATGAGCCCAAAGGGCTGAAGCTCTGGAGGATCCAACCTTTACTTTATCAGACAATGAAAAATTATCACATTTTCTCTGAAATCTGCCAATTCTGATATTAGCAGACCTAGCCTTTTAAAGTGATAATATTGCCATCATAATCCTAAAAATAATTTTGTGAGATCGCCTTCGGTCAGGATTTCTAACCTTGGCACTACTGACATTTTGGGCTGGATAATTTTTTTTTTTTTTTGCGGTACGCGGGCCTCTCACTGTTGTGGCCTCTCCCGTTGCGGAGCACAGGCTCCGGACGCGCAGGCCCAGCGGCCATGGCTCATGGGCCCAGCCACCCTGCAGCATGTGGGATCTTCCCAGACCAGGGCACGAACCCGTGTCCCCTGCATCGGCAGGCGGACTCTCAACCACTGCGCCACCAGGGAAGCCCTGGGCTGGATAATTTTGTGTGAAGGCTGGGCTGTTCATTGTGGGATGTCTAGCAGGATCCTTGGCTTCTACCCACTAGAGGCTGGAAGCACACCTCATCCCTTGTCCTTCATTTCCTTCTTCCCAGAGTCATGACGATCAAAAACGTCTCCAGACATTGCCATATACTACCTGTGGGGTAAAATCACCCTCAGGTGAGAACCACTGTGTTAGACATTGCTCAAATCCTAAGCACCTCACTTATAAATAGTCTGTATGGGACTGGTGTTCTATTCATTCTTGCCCCAGAGCTTAACCAAAATGTCCACTTGGAAGATGGTGTGCAGAGCTGTTTGAATCTACTTCTCTTGCTTTCCACAACTTCTCTTCAGAAAGAATCACTCAGTTTTTAGCAACCTCATACTCTCCCCCCATCCTTTCTCTTTTTGTTTTCTAATTCTTTTCCAGTTACCTTCATGAATCATTTTACTTCTCCTTGTCCTTTTTCTTCTCCCTCTTTACTCCTATATGAGCTAAAATATAATCCTAGCCATTTCAGATAAGGATGAATTGTTCTGCTACTGATAATTCCCTTTCTAGGAACAGGAAAGGCAGATGTGTTGTTAAGAAATTTGGGTGAGATGAAAACCTAGCATCACCAACCTTTAAACCTTTCAAAAGTGGACAGATGCCCCTTTCAAAATCTTGATAGAGATTTTCTTCTGCAGTTTCATTTTTCATTGCAAGTCTCTGCTTTTCCAGGAACTAGCATATTCTTAGCAAACCTATATATCATAATTACATTTTCAACAACTCAAAATGAATAATATTCATAATCCTCGTTAGTATTTACTGAGCACTTACTTTATGATGGGCACTCTAAGTGCTTTACAAGTATTGTCTTATTTAATCACCACAATTTAATTTAACAAAGTTATTTAGAATTTACATCATTCCAGACAAGTTAAGGGCATGCATATCTAAGCACTGTAGACATTCTGAGAGCTTAAATGGTTTTCCCAAAGTCAGGAAAAGTCAGAAGCAGGACTCAAGACTTGGTCAAGAGTATTCCACTAAATTCATTGTTTCTATTTTTCCCCTCAACTTCTAAAACTAGCATATTATTTTTTCTACTATCTTTTCTATTTAGTTACATAGCATATTTTAACTACATTCTAGAAAAATGGATTATTTGAGAAAACCTGGGAAATGTCACGATTTATGATATTCCCATAGAGGAAATACAGTATGAATTTCAATTACCCAGATTCACCAATATAATTTTGTAATATAAGCGCCCTTAAAATTGAGATTTTTTTTCCTACTGAGCATTCTCAGACAAATGCAGGATCAATACTAGTTCTATTTTACAGTATCTACTGGTTCTTGAATCTTAAAGGAGCCAGAGTGCTTAGGAATAAGCACATCTCCCCCTTCAGCTTAGTCGATTTGTAAAATATCTTGAAGAACAGGGTGAAGGCAAATGTAATGCAGTGCCTTAAAGAAAGCTGCCAAAAAATCAATACAGGCATCTTTTGTTTCATTTGAGCTGTAGTTCACAAATGGAATTTGTGTAGAGCAAATTTTATGCTTTTACATCAACTTTTGTTACAAAACCTGACGAATATTCCTATGGTAAATAAAAAATTTTAGGCAGATTGAAACCATTTTCTAGGAAGGGGTAAGTCAATAACCAAGCATGGAAGACTTCTAGTATGGAGTGGAAAGGGTTTTTGGAGGTATGTTCAATTCTTTTTCAGATCTTTGATAAAACTACTCCCATGTCTGTAACTTTCTCTCTTTGGCCAATTTCATCCTCAGTACTCCAGTCTAGTTTAGAAAAATATTTATAGTGCTAAGGTGGTCCCTAAAATTTCCATTCTAATGTCCTTCCTCCCTGGCCTTGATATTTATAATTTATCATATCAAAGCTAGAATGACATACTTTGACAGAATGCTGCCAATACATACTAAAAATCATGCACTTCTTCAGCAACTGTTCAGTTCTACGTAGGCACTGAAATGAGAATTCTTTCCATTGTTACAAACTGTTTCTATCAAGATTCTACCTTATCTACTAAAGATTAAAAGGGAGATCACGAACATTTCTGACAGCCAGCATTTTCCAATTGGTTTTCTCATTTACTTCTCTCTTAGCTGTCATGCAAGTTAGGTATCATAGCCACTTCACAGATAAAGGAACTGAGCCTAAAAACCATTAAATGACATGCCCGGCAATGGAGGGGAGAAATTTGATCTTGGGTCCAAGTCTGAGTCGGATGCTCTGATTCTTTTCACTATGTTCATGTTGCTAAAGGTCTTTTTGAAAACACTAAGAGCGATTTTTAACCTGCAGAACCGTGGAGTCTCATTTCTCAGACACATCAAAATTCCCTTAAGTGTTTGTTTAAGATGCAGATTTCCAAACCCAGGAAATCCAAATCTGTGGGTGTGGGGCTTGGGAATTTGCATTTAACATGACTTCCCAAATAATCCTCCTTCATGCTCAAATTTGAGTGTCATTAGATGAGTTCATGAGGGGACTTCAGGGGCCTATGAACCCTGAAATTGCATTCAACCTTTTGTGCAAGTGCTGTGGGTACATTATTCAGAGAATATCTTTTAGATTCTCAAAGGGGTGTTTGACAAAAAGGCAAAGAACACCAGATGAAAAAGAAAGAAATTGGAATTGTGCCTTGTTACTTTCTAGTTTTGATCAGCTGCTGGGAATGAGGAATGGTTAAGTCAGCTTGAAATAGAAGCGGTCTTCACGCTGTGTGTGTTTCCTCACCCACATGCCCATCCTCACCTCACCCCACCACTCCTCCTTGGCTTTGGTCCTTCCTGGTCCCTACTAGAACCGGCTCCTACCACCACCTCATTCACAGCAGGAAACTCTCCCTTTTGACACAATTCCTTCTACTGCAAATAACGCAGAATTGTCTGTCCCTTTGTCTACATTAACTGCAGTGAGTTAGTTGACTCAGTGACCCAAGTTGTCTAACATTTTACTGTAAACAGGATACCATTTATGTGAAAGAACACAGTTACTGTATTTCTCTGTCATCTGCAGTCTGTAGAGGACAAAAAACAATGGTAACCTGACCCTTGGGCAAAATGCTAATGGTTACATAACTGACTTAGCAGATAATTATAAAACACAGTTCCATATTAAAACACAAAAGATGTAATTATTGCACTTTACAAACAAATGCTAACTCAATTCAATAATTAATAATTCATTATTTAACCTCTAATTAAATGATCATCCTTCCTTTCCCTGCAAACTTTGCTGGTGGCTTAATTGCTCTGGGCCAAATATACATGAGAGCAAACCTTCTCTGTTAATTAAACAGTGAAGAGATTTAAAGTCATTGTAACAGAGAGAATTAGGGAATTTAAATCGGGTTATCTCCCATTTGAAAGAGACAAGAGCAGCTCCAACCTCAACTCCCACCCAAAGCATTAATCAATTAAAATGATCCAGGGTAACTCCCACCAAAGCTCCAGACAAGGTGGTTGGTTAATAGCTGGGTGTCCAAGGTATAAGTCAGGCCTTAGGAGCAAGGCAGGAGCCCACCAGCCTGGACACATAGGGTCCCCCAAGAAAGTTGTGTGCTGGAAATACAGATGGTGGCTCACAAGAGCCAGCTATGCAAATCTTCCCAACTCTACATCCTTTGACATCACATTAGCAGCCTGAAATCAATCATCATGGGAGTATTTACACTACAGAAATTGGAGCACACTCAAATGAAGAGCTTTTCCTTTTCTTTTTTTTCCCCAGTGCTAATTATTAAACATTTACCAGCATACTACTGTCCCTAGAGCAGCAGAGGCAACTTGTGGCTGAGTCCTGGGTTGTCTGCCCACAAGGGCTAAAGTCCTGGTCAGCTTTGGGGCTGGCCTGCAGACTGGAGTTCTGTCCCTGGGAACCTGTTCCCTGGACCTGACGTTTCCTGAGTCTGCGCTCCACGCCCAGTCTCACGGGGGCTCTCTGCATTGAATCCCATCTCACTGAATCCTCAAACAACTCTGTCATAGATATTGTTATTGTTCCCAACAATCTTTTGATTAAAAAAAACAAAAAGTACATACTTTCCTCACAATTATTCTCCATTACTTTAAAACTTATTTATAATCCATTTGTTAGTGGCTTACTCTTTAATTTTTTTAATTTAACAAATTCTTAGCATTTCAATAAATGTTTTTCTGCTTATAAAGTGTGTGTATATATACATGCAGAATAAAATTTATGTCTTTGGTTCTTTTACGTTTTATCAAAGGCAGGTGGCATTGTCACAGCACACATGACATTTCTGTTGGGGGCCAAGAAATAACAGAGTGGTCTAACAAATATTTTCCTCACAGAGAGGGATTCCCCTGGCGGGAAGTGCTGGTGAAGGTGTGAGGTGAGAGTGGATGGGAGCCATGACTGGGGAAATTCACCACTTAGCTACACTGCATCGCATTCTAAGAGACAACACAACGGCTGCTGCCCTTTCTCTTCTCTCCTGGTGATTCCTTTAAAAGGGTTCATTTCACTAAATAGTTACTAATGGTTTCCTTGTCTGTAAAAGTGTGATTATGGTAATATCTACCTCCTACACACCTTCTGAGGATTAAATAAGTTAATATTTACAAAGCTCTTACAACACTGCCTGGCACATACTGAGAGCTGTAGAAGTCATACTGTCAGGGGCAGACGACAAATTCCGAATAAGCAAAGACAGGGAGCTGGAAAGGGTGAGGTTTGTGCAGGATGCTATGCAGAGTCCCCAGAGCCCACAGGAGCAGAGGAAACATGATGAGTGACCAGATGACTGGCTCACCCTATCGGTACAGCTACTTGGTCCCTTCCCTTCTCATTGTATGGCATTAGGAGTCTTCTCAGGGAAGCAATTGCATCAGCACATGACATTTCTACATGATTGTATGAGAGGAGCTCAGGTTCTCCTCCCTAAGTAACTGCTAAGCTCAGTTACTGTGGCAGCCTCTTCCTTGCTGCCCCCTCCTCAGACCTTACATATGACTTCCTCTTTGGTCCTCCCTTAGATTATGATTTATCAAAAAACACATATGTGACCCCCCCTACTCCTTTTCTCAAAACCCTTCAAACCTCCCCATAACTTTCAGAATGAATTCCAAATGTGATAGAATAACTTAATAGGCCTTTCATGTCTGGCCTCTCTTAAAGCCACTCTTAAAGCCACTTCATGCCACGCCCCTTCCCTCCAGCCACACCCCATCTGTCCCAACCCTGCCCCTGGTGCTTCATGCCTCTGCACATGCTGTTCCCTATGTCTGCAAGGTGCGCTCCAGAGAGACCCTATTAAACATTCTAATGTGGTGACACCTCCTCCTTCAAAGTTCACCTCCAACATCACCTACTCTGTGATGCCAATCCAAAAACCTTAAGTTTAATGTGGGTGCTATAAGTTGAATGTTTGTGTCTTTCCAAAATTTGTATGTTGAAATCTAACCCCCAATGTGATGGTATTTGGAGGTGGAGCCTTTGGGAGGTGATTAGATAATAAGGATGGAGCCCTCATGACTTGGATTAGTGTCTTATAAAAGAGAGCTCCCTCACCCCTTCTGCCATGTGAGGACACAGCAGAAAATAACCATCTATGAATCAGGAAGTGGGCTCTCACAAGACACTGAATCTGTGCATCTTGATCTTGGACTTCCCAGCCTCCAGAACTGTGAGAAATAAATTTCTGTTGTTTGTAAGCCACCCAATCTGTGGTATTTTGTTAAGGTAGCATGAATGGACTAAAAGAATAGGCCCATTTTCTTTGCATCCAGAGCACCCTTTGTGTAATTCTAACATGGGGCTCGTCACACTATAATATTTGTTACACTGCTTGTTTCATTCCACCCTCCCACCATACACAGACACAGACACACACACACATATACACACACGTCCCAGTAATTTTAGCTTGTATCAGAATTAAAGGTCGTATTGCCTGGCTTCACATTCTGGTTCTGCAGTGGAACGGGAATTTGTAAGATGGAGCTCAAAAGAGTAACCACTCCTAGGGTTACTGTGAGCATTAAATGCAATAATCCATATAGTTTCTCTAAACTGCCTGGCATTTCATAAGTGCTCAGTAAATTTTACTATCATTATTCTTCCTCACAATCAGGAATGCTTCAACACTGGAGGATCAGCACTGAGGGTCAAGTATAGGACAGCTCAACAAAGACTGGGTTTAAGAGCGTGGACTCTGCAGTCAGACATGCTCAGGTTGCCATGCTGAGCTGTGGCGTCTCTAAAAATTGTACGATAAGAGTTCTTATCTCACATGCCTGTTGTGAATAGTCAATGAAATAAAGCTATTCACCTTGCCCATATAAATACTTTAAAAAGGTAAGGTATCATTATAAAAGTTGGAAATGGATGACGAGCATGCCAAGGTAGACGCACAGCTCCCACTGCCAGTTTCTGCCAGGGATGTGGAAGGCGGCTGCCCTGAACAGGCGGTGATGCATGGGCTCCACTGTGCCCACAATGCTCCGCCGTGCTGGCTTGGCCCCTCTGCCTCCTGAAAAGCTTCAGTGACAAAGATCTGGCTCCTGCTATAGCTGCACCTCAAGCCTCCACACTAAATCACAGCAAGTGATAAATTGCTGGGGAGTGGGTGGAAGAGTGATGGAGGAGGTACGTAGTCTGCCTGAGAGGCTCACCCAAACTTTCAAGTAGCCTCCACAATAAATCCAGGACTGTCGCTTGGTGATTAGTTAGAGGAAACAGAAACTGCAGGACAAAGCCAGGAAATGACCTTAGAGACTAAACACGGTGTATTTTATTTTAGGGCTTTTTCTCACTTAGAAGTGCTGCCAGGTTGTTTAAAGAGACCGAGTGTTATCAGGGAAGGATTTGGGGATCTGCCAGGCTTTTGACAACATCTGGTAAAAGATTTACAAAGCCCGGAATCAAAGGAGGAGGACGGACAGGAGGATGTGTACTCTAGAGATGCTGCAGGTGGGCGTGAGATTGACATAAACTTTTTATTGCCCTTTGGGGAGCTTTCTAGTAAGCCTGATGGACTCTGTGAGGCAGGGGGGAAGCCCAAGCAGAATGGCACGTTTCTGTGAATGACGGCAGAGGGAGGGAAGGGTGGGAAGCCATTTGGGACCCATGGGAGTTAATCAGGGAAGGGAGTAGAGGGGTAAGGAGCCTGCAGGCCAAATGAGACTTTGGGCACCATCCTGCTCCCATTTTCACACAGATGGAAATTAAGATGATGTTTAAGGAAAAAATAAGCCTCAACAATTCAAAACAATTCACAGGAAATGGGGAGGAAGGAAGGTTAAAAGTATTGAGCCCCTTTTATGCTACTGGATCATTAATGCTAACCCATTATCATCCTTGACACAACAGAGAACGCTCCTGTAGGGCTGACTGGTTAAACCCACTTTGTACGTTGCAAGTGGGGGGAATGAGGTTTGTACCCACGTCTGCCTGACTCTAAAACCTTCTGGTATCACTTTGCCTTGGAAGGGAGGGCTGGAGTTTAATACCAGCTGGCTGGAATTCATTCTTCTCTGCTTCCTTAAGGGACTGTCTTGATGCTCATTGTTACAACAGTATAGGGGTCCTCAAAACGTGGGCCCGGGGGTCTCCCTTATGAGTCCCCTTCCCCTCGGGGGTGGTTCTAGCTTACTAACCGTGAGCTTATGTACATTCTCTCATCTGCATACAATCGACTACAGGCTCCTCTACTTATTTTATCCCTGGATTGGCCTAAGGCCCGTTGATTTATTTATTTTTCTTTCTTTCTTTTTTTTTTGGCCCGTTTATTTTTAATGATGCCATTTACTGAGGCGTGCAAAGGAGTAATTCTGAGGCCATTTATTTTCTTTCTTAAAGAGAATCTGCAAATAGCTCCAGAGATTTTTTTAAATGTGATGAAATAATAGCTAATAATAGTTTCAACTTATGGAGTGCTTACTATGTGCTAGTCTCTGTGAGAAGTGTTTTATGATTACTGTCTTACTTAATTGCAAACTGGTGGCATGCAAGCCAATCTGGCCTATAGATTGAAACTCTGTTTTCTGAATGTAAATTTGGATGTCTTTATATGGGGCCTGTGCTCTTCAGTTTTCTATATTTCACAGCACTCCCTAATTTTGACCCCCTTCACTACAGGCCCCTGGAGGCAGTTGTATATGTGACCTCTGCTTTAAAACAGCCTGATGAAATAGATCATACATGGTCCCCATTTTATTCCTGAGGCAAAGAAAAACATACAACTTAACCAACACCACACAGTTGGTAAGCGGGTTAGGATTTGAAAACAAATTCTTCCGACCAGAAAACAAGCTCTTAACCAATACATTATAATTCCCTGCTATCGTGGCAAGGTTTCCACAGGATAGTTTACTCTTTCTCTTTAAGGACAAAAAAGTCGTCCTGAACAGTTCATTAATAGCAGTAATGCACCGCTGTCTTCTTTCCTATCTCCTCGCTTCTCTGCTCACTGAGCAGCTGTCTGTAAAAGCTGTTAGCACGGGGGTGTTGACCCTCCCACCTTTTCCTCTCTGGTAGACATCACTGCCCTTTTTCTATACTAGCCAACAGCTGTAAAGTCACCTGTGATTAGGATTTCAGGACCTCTGGTTTCTGGACTGGGAGACGCATGAGAAGAATGCCATAGAAGAAGCTTTTTAAGAGTGGAAACTAGTGGCATCCATCTTTATAGCTCTATCTGGTGGCACAGAAACTAGTACATGGCTGCTGGTCAACAAGTGTGGGCTAGTATTATTGCTACTGTCATATTTAATATTATTACTAATACCACTACTACTAGTACAATGAAGATGACAATGATGACAATGGTGGAGCTGGCCAACAGGTAATAATGTTCACCCAAATATCCAAAATCACCCACCACCTGAGGGTGATGCTTATCTTTTATTTTATGCTTGTATCTTTTGTGATTAATTTGTAAATTAAATAGATTTCCAGGTTGGCCAACATTCCTGCTTTATATACTGAATTAGAATATTAGGTTCAACTTATTCATTTATTTATTCACCACTCATTTATTTAACAAATGCTTACCAAGTGACCAAGTGTTAGGAGTTGGGATACAGAGCGATTATAATTTCTGCACTTAAGGTTAATACATTCTAGCGCAGGGTTTTCAAACAGCAGGACACAATTCATTAGTGAGACATAAAATTAAGTTAGTGGGTCATGACAAGCACAAAAGAAAATAAAACAGAATAGAATAGAAAATACCAAAATGAACTTAGGGTATTATTTTATGAACATTTATTTCCACAGTATCTATGACTGCGTTATGAATATCCTGAACGGCATTGTAAAAAGCATTTCTTACAATAGACTGAGATTAAAAAGAATTGAAAGCTACTCGTCTTGTGGCCTAGGGAAGAGGATATAGAAGGACAGATGCTTGAACAAGAAGATGACCAGATGGCTGAATTACAAGGCTTTACTTTGCCCCTCAGGTGTTTTTCAGTAAGTCAACAGATGTCCACAGATTGAAAAACATTTGAAAATACTAGTCCAAAACTCTTCAGATGCTTCATGCGTCGGGACTAGACCTCTTTTTTGGCCTTAAAACCTTCTCTCTTCTCTTTTTATAGTGACTGAAATTAGCTAGATATATCAATACAAACAGACACACATACCACATACATGCATATATTTTTATAGTCTTTTTATGTTTGTAAACTCCAAGGTTTTTCTTACCAGAGAATCCACTAATTTTAATGACATACAATCACATAATCACATTCCAATGCCACCGCCCGCTTAAATATTTACAGGGTTGAATGGGAACCAATAAATGTGAAAAGGCTGTCAAGCTCGGCAGTGGTGTTAGTAATTCAGTAGTAACCTACTTGCTGAAGGCCAAAGCCGGAAAAGCCAATTCCTGTGCCAAATGTGAGTTCCAGCAAAGTTCACATTTCTATTCCAGTCCCAAGGCTTGCGTGTGGGGATGTGTTTGTGGGTGGGAGTTCGTCAATTGTTTATTTTTTTTAAGCCCTTTGTGAGGTCTCTTGCCAGTTGCTTTCCAGGTCTGTGCTTGGAATTTTCTGCCACACATTCTCAAGATTTTTAACCAAATCCAGACAGCACAGTCCCATTTTGTTTGGATTTGTTTTCCTTTAAGTAGTTCTCCAACCAGGCTTTGAAGTAAGCACCCAGGATGATAAATGGGAGAAACTCACACCTCTTGGAAGGGCTGTGATTCCACTCTGTCTGCCTGGAGTCTAAGCAAAGCAGCTCTAAATTGATTTACGGAGACAACTGGGGAAATGGGAAAGCATTTCCGTGGAGATGCGGCAAATTAAAGGCTAGAGTAACCAGCTCAGTCTTCTTTGGCTCTTTCTTCTGCCTAAGTACAATATTCTTTTACGGAACAGAAGCTCCTAGCTCTAGGGTGTCCTCCATGGGCCTTAGCTCATTGGAAAATATATTCTCAATTTGAACGGTGGGCACTCTTTAAAGACGTTCCTTTTTGGACATGTTGGCCAGCCATTTGCCTTCCCCGACTGAGGGGCAGGATGGCCTATTGTTTTCCTTCCCAGTTTGTTTTTGAGGAACAGCTGCTTCTCTGGGCATTTGGCTAACTCTTCTCTAATCCTGAACAAAATCACCAGGAGCCAAGAGCTGGGTAAATTTTAAAAGTAGGTACCTTAAGGCCAAACAGATTGTGCCTCTTCTCCCACAGATGAGTGCTTTCTAAGCAAGATCAGAGAAAAGGTACTTGAACATATCTTGGATTGGTGGTGGTAGGTGGGGGAGTTTCTGAATGCCAGTGAAATGAAACCCATTGGTTTCCAATCCAAGTGAAATCTGAGGTCACAAATGAGTGAGAGCTACAAAGATTGTGTAATTTCCAAAAGCAATCATTGCTACCCAGGTAATTATTAACAGTAACCAAGGCTAGTAATTCTGTCCCTTTTCTCTATTACCTCCTGCTTACCTCACTATGGAGTTCCCTTTGTGTTTCCATGGAAGTGCAGACTGCTGAACATTAAATATTCTTTAAAAGCAAGCTTGAGAAACTCATCCTTTGTGTATTGATCTTATTAACTATATTCTGTTGCACTACTTTGATGTCAGGTCAGATGGATCATTTCAAACCTTTGGACCAAGAATTTTATTTCCATGTTCTCGCTGAAATCTATCGTGAAAACATATAGTGGGTATGATTTAAGAGTCAGTCTGTTGTAGCTTTTATAATTGAGTAGGCTGCTTTTTCAGACTGCTCAGTATCTGAATGGCAGTAGATCCCCAGTGTCATTTCATTTTCTCTTATGTTAGTAACTGAAGCAATTATCCCCATTTAAATTTAATATTCTGTTCTGTATTATTCCTGGTGTTGACTTCAGATAGCCTTCTGCTCCAAGGTCATACCTGTCCCTTATCATCTTCTTAAACAAGTTAATTCAGGTGAACATACCTAGACTAATGTCTGGTACATAGTAGGTATTTCAGTACATGTTTTTACCCCTTTCAGATCTGTAATATGTTCGTTCTTATTAGCAAATAAATGGCTGTTCAAGGGAATATCCAAGGCTAGATAATAGCAACAAACCAGGTCTGTTTGTTTGGCTTGTTTTTAGTAACAGCTAACTAACTTTCCTTACCATCAAGTTCTTGGACTAAGGTCCCAGAAAGGAATTGGTAAGAGAGAAGCAGCAGAAACCTCTTCTTTAGGACTATAACTTAGCTGTCATGACTCTTTTATGTGTGAGAGTGAACACATGGATTAGTGACCACACGGCCAGGGACTTCAGTAACAGGGATTGTGAGAGGGAGAGTTGCAGTCATTGAGCGCCTGGCCTCTGACCTGACACTGACTTGGCTTAAATCCCACCTCTGGCATTTGCAAGCTGTGAGGCCTTGTCTAATGGTTCTGTGCCTCAGTTCCCTCATCTATAAGTGATGGCTAATAATGTACTGACTCCAAGAATTTTTACACAGATTGAATAAATTTATATATAAAGTGTGATTAAAATTTGTGGTATGGAACCTAAGTGTCCATCATCGGATGAATGGATAAAGGAAATGTGGCATATATATACAATGGAATATTACTCAGCCATAAAAAGAAACGAAATTGAGCTATTTGTAATGAGGTGGATGGACCTAGAGTCTGTCATACAGAGTGAAGTCAGTCAGAAAGAGAAAGACAAATACCGTATGCTAACACATATATATGGAATTTAAGAAAAACAAATGTCATGAAGAACCTAGGGGTAAGACAGGAATAAAGGCACAGACCTACTAGAGAATGGACTTGAGGAAATGGGGAGGGGGAAGGGTAAGCTGTGACAAAGTGAGAGAGTGGCATGGACATATATACACTACCAAACGTAAAATAGATAGCTAGTGGGAAGCAGCCGCATAGCACAGGGAGATCAGCTCGGTGCTTTGTGACCACCTAGAGGGGTGGGATAGTGAGGGTGGGAGGGAGGGAGACGCAAGAGGGAAGAGATATGGGAACATATTTATATGTATAACTGATTCACTTTGTTATAAAGCAGAAACTAACACACCATTGTAAAGCAATTATACTCCAATAAAGATGTAAAAAAAATAAATTGTTGTATGGTAAGGATTGTGTATATTTTTTCTATTATTATCATTCAAAATTACCTTCATCTTTGCAGTAAATAGTCGAAGGAGATTTGATAGGTGATACAGAGAAGGAAAGAGTGAGGAAATACAAATGTGCTTACTTTTAGAGAGAGAAAGGAAAGACATTTTTAAAAGACATAAATAATAGTTGGAGAGAGTGTTGGGTGGTATTGACCAGAAAAATACCTTAAATTAGTAATAGTGAAGACGGGGAAGATGTATCAGGTTTAGGTGGTAGATACAGAATAAATTAATCAGGGATTTTAGGGGAGACATTGGGAGGAACAGGCAGGACTTGAGTGTAGGCTGTGTTTATTCTGGGGATCACTAGAGAGAGCTGAGTTTGGATCATGGTTGGAGTTCTACCATGGAGGCAGAGGCTGCTGAGACTGGGGAGAAGGACACGGACTGTTCTATCCCAGCTCCTGATGGGCAGGATGGGAGGTGATACTAGTGCAGAGGGGACCAGTGGCTTCTCAGGCTAATAATAATGTAATGAGAAAAGTGGACAAAAAATAAGTAAATGGCTTTAAGGGGTAGCCCAACACATGGGGGCTGCAATCTGAGCTGGAGTTTGGGAGGAAGTTGGAAAGCAGACAGAGGAAGACAGCACAAGGGGAATGGGCAGCGTTTTCCAAACAGGAGACTATACTGAACCCACCCGTATGCTTGGAAACTTCTTTGCTACTGCAGTCGGATTCTGTGTGAACCTATGTGGCCTCATTGCTTCATTTCTTACTTGGTGACCTCTTCACCATGGAGAACACTCCAGGGCACGAAAAACCAGAGCTCCTCTTGGTACTGCAGCTTTTGTCAATCTACCTGGATTACTAGCAATTGGGATAACTGCCTTAGATTTTATATTGGGGGTGTGTGTGTGTATGTGTCTGTAATATAATTATACACACACACATATATATCCTTCCCACAATTTCTCATAAAGAAGGAAATAAATCAGCACAATTTACTAAATGCTTTTGTTCAAAAATAAATGGATTGTACACAAACACATCTATCTACAGTTCCCTCCCAATCTATGTAACTCCTTAAAAAAAGAAAAATAGTTTATTATTTGTATAAAAATGCGTTACTTATTTTAATGTGAAGATATTCATTTTTCAGTCTACTACTCCTGTATTTGGATATGTATATACAGATAATATATAAATGCACATATTCATATATTATGTCTGTACACACAGTATGTGGTCTCAATAATATATGAGTGTACATAATGGGTCAACTTCTGACCTCCAAGGGGACAAGTAAAAAATAAAGACTAGTGGGAAAGAGTCATGTGGAAAGTACTCTTTCCATATATTCTTATTTAAATGATGTCGAATGTAATGGAGTCTATGATTTAACAATTTTTACCGGGATTTCCTAAATTTTAAAATAAAGATACAGGCAGCATAAGAGGAGAAAGACCACATGCAGTCTCCACCTAGAGATGATCACTTTAATGCTTTAGTGTATACATTAGCCTTGTGCGAATTCCTTTATACACGCATGCAAAACCACAAGCAGACACACACTCGATAGATGATAGGTACACAGATAGATTGGATAATAGTTTTATAAAATTGCAATCACCCAAAGCAAGCTTTTTAACATTTTAAAATTAACGATAATATAAAGATCTTTTCATGCCAAAAAAATAGAAAAGATTATAATTACTAATGTTCATACAGTATTATGAATGTTTAGATTGATATTATTTTGATCCAAATCTATGCCTTTTAAATTAAAATCTGTTATCTTTTCATTAGAACAGTGTTTGTTTCCTTAAGTACACAAGTAGTATATAAAACGCACATTTATTGTGAGAATTACAAGTGGAAGCCCTCTTTTATCTCCCCTGATACCAAATTATCCCCCTTCTCCCTCCCTCTGCAGTCTCGCTGTCACTTTCAAAGAGATCTGCTGCTCACATGTGGGAGTGTATCCTCCCATGCCTTTTTCTAAACATCTATGTGTGCATGTGTGTGTGGATAGTTGGTGGTTTTTGTTATATTTATTCACTTTCAACAAATCAGTCACAGAATTTAAATACATCCTCCAAATTTAGAAACAGTACTTAGAGAAAATATTTCTACAGCTTTAGTTGAGGAGTAAAATAAATCATACACAGTTCGTAGTTTATTTATCTTGAATTATGCATAGGATTAGGTTAAATCTAGAAAATCAGTCACCTCAGATCCTTTTTGGTACTGGATGGATAAGGGTGAATGTAGCAAAAATTACAAGCAAAACATATTCAGGAAATCATTTAGGAGTCGATGTAGAACACCGTTCATTCAACCTCATGAGCTATCTCATAAGTTTCTCTATTATACATCTACATTTATATCCTGAGTAAATATCTTTCTAATCCAAGTCCTAGAATTAGATATTGTATGTAGCAATCAATACCGTATCTATTACATTCTCGTTTTTCCTAAAAACTATATCCTAGTGAAAGGATTCTGAGTTATTTGATAATACAATAGAATCAAGCTAAAAATAACATTTTGATCTACAGAAATCTGATATTTCTAAGAAAGGGGATGGATTATATAGTTAAGATAAACAAGGATCTACTTAATATCATTTTGTACATTCCTTTCATAGTTTAGCATGGGCTAAAATCACAGCACTGGCTTAGATTTTCCAGCCTGTGGTACAGATCTACATTAGTAAAACTGTCATGTATACTTTAGAATTCGCTCATTACACTTGTGAACATTTTTAGGTGATCATAGAAATGTCTAAATAGCTAAAGCTGTACTAGCACAGTCTAGTACTGATCCCTTCCCACTCAGAAGATTCATTTAAAATAGAATCTTATGTAATGGGATTGTAAACTAGAATCTTAAGTACTATAATAAAATACAATCTTATGGAAATACAATCTTATATAGTGGGACTTTTTCTACTGCCTTGGAAATGGTGACTGGGGTCTGAAGTTGTAAATAAGAAGAATCAGGAACCCCACATTCCAAAACCTGGGGCTAGGTTCTCAACCAGAACTATTAAGAGATTAGCTCTGCTGTCGCTATCCACTAGCCAATTTTGATATCCATTTGCATCTATATGAGAAGACAAGAAGACAGGGTTGGGGGGTGAAAGAAACACTGGAGTTAGAAATCTTAGGCCTTGGAGTATTTTGTACTGGGTCAACCTAGCTAAGCTTGAGCTATGTTTCCCAGAATACCCTTCTCAGTATGGTCTGGTTTGGGGTTGGCCACAAGAGAAATTCTTATGGGAATGGGAAGACAGAAGTGAAGCAGCAGCTATCTTTACTTTCAGAAGATGAGACACTGTTACAGCTCAAGCATACTGTTGGAACCTGCTTGCTGATTTTCCAGGCATAAGGCAGAAGAGCCCAGCCCACAGCTCTTCTAGTTCTCATGAGATTCCCTCCTTCAGCTGAACTCTGGGGTCAGATGTGTGTTCTGCTCCATGACAAAGGGCATCAGCTTCTACAGAATTCCCCATCTTTGAAGCTGGAGACTTGGAGGCAGTGAGAGACTGACCCAGATTCCAATTCATCCCTGTGGGTTGCAGCTCATCCTTGCTCTCCCCTACTTTACTTCCTTCTTTTCCTTCTGACTGCCTGACCTGCTGATGTTAGGCTCAGCACCAGATTCAGAAGGTACAGCTGTATATAAACCATATAAACATAAAGAAGGAGCACTCAAGAGAATGATTTAGAGATGGAAGTTTCCCCAGTGAAGGGAAGACCAGCATCTCTCCACCCCAATGCATGCTCGTTTGACTGGGACCCTGAAGACCCTTGTTGGTCCTGTCAGTGGGGTGGAGCAGAGGGTGGAGAGGGAGTAAGTGGGAGAGCTCAGTGCATCCTCTGGAGTTCGGGGCCTGAGTGAATATGGAGTCTGGAGTCTGCCTCTTTCTCAGAAGTTTCCGAGGACAGCAGGATGGCCCGCAGCACTTGAATGTGCTTGAGAAGAAATCAGGCACAAACTCCCACCCGCCTTACCTTTGAGGGTATATAAGAGGATTCCCCAGGGCTCCATGGCAGGAGGCAGAAGCCATGGGGCTACCAAGGTGGCTGCCAAGTGAAGGCTGTCCCATCTGGAGAGGGGATTGGAGGTACGGAACTGTGTCTACAAAAGTAGACACGACTATCCTTCAGCAATGGAGGGATGAAGTGAAGGTGACCATCACCTCCTAAAACCATGTAGAGACTATCCATGTGCAAAGGCCACCAGTGGCAGGCAAAACCAGGCCAAGCCAGAGTAAGACCACAGATGCCCCCGCTATAGATAGGCAGCCAGGAACCCCTGCCCTCTCCTGTTTCCCTTCCCAGAGGATCGAGAGACCCAGAAACGGGTGGGGCTGGGGGAGAGACGGTGTCCCAGAGTCTGACCCAGGAGACTCTGGAAAAGGAATTAAAGGAGAAGCCCACTTGCCCTCACTTCTGCAAGTCTCTTGAAATACAGATCAAGCCTGTGCTGCAGAGAAAAGGCGAGGAGATTTATAATACTTTTGGGATTAGACTTTCAAACTGGGCTGAACTAATTCCTTTTAAAATAACTACATTTTGGGATATGCCCTAAGGGACTTCTAACAGAACAGTTGAGAACAATGATTAGTGAAAATAAAACCATGTCATGTTAGAATCCCCACTGACTTCAATAAGGTGGATACTTTATAGACACATAAATGGATTTATATACACATACAGATGTTTATGGGTTTATATACACATACATTCACACATGTATATACCCCTCATTTATATGAAGATAACTGAGTTGGAAAGCTTAAGAACCTAGATTAGTTTTAGCAAATACGTGGCACATGTGCCACCCACCTCATCCCAGCCCCTTGCCCAAGGCAGACATTACTAATTGATCACTGCCCTCTTTCACACTGAACCAGGGCTGAAGTACAGAGTCATTTTCAAACCAACATTCCAGGCAGCCACTTCCAAGAGATCAGAGTTGGCATACAAGATGAAAACTGTTTATCATTCCTGTTCAAGAGTCTAGAACACAGATCAGGAGCAGGGAGTCTGGTTTAAGCAGCATGAAAACTATGCCTTTTATTTTCTCAGATCCTATTTATTCTTACGGTGGTCT
Organism: Aethalodelphis obliquidens; assembly: GCF_003676395.1. Taxonomy (NCBI): domain Eukaryota; kingdom Metazoa; phylum Chordata; class Mammalia; order Artiodactyla; family Delphinidae; genus Aethalodelphis; species Aethalodelphis obliquidens. The sequence goes on along the minus strand of NW_020837951.1, from coordinate 68,485,882 downwards.
TAATTCTAGCAAGCCTTATCAGCTGTCGTCTGGTTTGTCAGTCCACAACATGAAAGAGTAAGCTAATTAACAGTTGGGATTTTACTGGAGTAAACAGCACTAACAGTAGGAAGCCAGGATACTGACAAAAAAAGGTGACATAATAAGAATAATTTCCATTTACTTTATATTTTTAACTTTGTTCCAAGTGTCTCTCTCTCCTATATATATATAAAATATGCATGCTCTAAGGAAAGTATTACAATTTATTTCCATTTTATAGATGAGAAAAATTTAGGCTCACAGAAACTAAGTCACTTACACAAAAACACACAGCTGGGAGTCAATCTAGGTCTTTAAATCTCCAAAGCACATACTATTTTCTTGACACCGCATAGACCCCTCCAAATTGTAGCTTAAATATTTCCAAGAGAATAGTAGGAGCAGGGAGTCCCCTAGACCTCAATGAGACCTAAAGGCATAAATTTTAGAATAGAATAATATATAATGTTTCTGATGACTACACTGTCATTAAGAAAACATTAAATTAATATGCTCTGTAAATGAGGAAGGTAGGTAAATATAGAATTTTTGAAATTAAAATACTATAAGATATTAAAGAAAAGGGTCAATTATGTATATATATTGTATTACACTATGTATAGTATATCATGTAGTCCACTGTTAAGCCAGATAAATTGAGTGACTACTCCTCCTTGTAAGTGCATGTACATGGTATGACAGAATATAAGTATGAATTTCCCAAGAGATGTTATTAAAATGCTAGTTACCAGCTGACCTTATGCCTTCTACCCTCAACATTCAGGTCATTTTCTTATGGTCAATAGCCTTAAGGTTTTCTGGTTTTTTTTTTTTTTTTTGAAGCAGGGAATGAGATCCTGGAGTTCCTGATCATTTTGGACTGTTCATCTTTTTCCCATCTCTACTCCACCTTTAGCACCTGGTTCAATCGCTGGTCCTTGGTTTTATAGAATAATTTCACATTCTGCCAACAATGTAAAATTATTTTCTTCGACCCCACCCAATAGAACTTTTTTCTGGGAGAAGCCTCCTTTGATATACTCAAGAAATGCCCCCCTTCCCAATCCTTTAGGACCTTCCCTTTGGCTAGGCAACATGCTGGATGAGTTAATAAAAGAGGTTTTGGAATCCCAGCGACCTGAGTTCAAGTCTTTGATCAACAAGTTCATAAATTTGTGACCTTAGGCAGGATGCTTGACCTCATTTCCTCATCTGTAAAATAGGTACAGCATTAGTGTGTACATCTTGGGCTACTGAGATTAAATGAGCTAACACATGTAAAATCCTTAACATAGTATAAGGCACAGAGCAAGCCCTCAAAACGTGTTTGACTATTATCACTATTCCCTAAGCCCTTCTATTTTTAGGATTGCCAGGTGAATGATTGTCTTTGTCTCAGTTCTTGCCATGGATAATTTCTAGGGCCCAACAATTTGTGCAAAGGGAAGAGGGCCTTCTAATTTGACTTTGCCATCAATTGTGGGTGAAGGGAATAATGATTTATCTTTGAGGTGCTTATCAAATGCACGCAGCTTAAAATTAAAGAGACTGTTCCAGGCACTCTTCTCTCCATGAATTTTATTGTGACGTTTTAATGTTTGACTTTGGATATAGCCCAACTATTTCCATGACAATCAGTATCAAGAGGTGTAGTTTGGGAAACTATCAATATTTCATTGTGCTAACTAACAGACTGCAGCACTAGAGAGGAAAATCTTATTTAGTATCAGATCCTTGAAGTAAAGAGAAAAAAGTGGGGTTTTTTCCCCAAAAAATGATATCGTTTTCAAGTTTGCCTCTTTCAGCAATCTTCTCTTTATAACAACTCAGGTTCAATTACGTAATCCCAAAGGAAGAAAAGAAAACTCACCGTCTTCACAGCACATTGTTGAGCCTGCTTAATAAAAGCAGTGCCTGCTTTGTTTTGTTATAATCCCTCATTCTTTGGGATTTACTGAGACAAGATACTGTATTTTGAAATGAACACATATACAAAGTCAAGTTGATTTCCTTTGGGGATAAATCCCTTATTAAACTCCAGCTCAACAAATTTAAATATAATAATGGCTTTGACTAAATCTGTGTACGGTGAAATCCACTAATGGGGGACCACCCCATAGTTCAATAAAACAAAACAAAACAAGAGAGTCTTTCAGGCAGGTGGTCTCATAACGCACATTCATGATAGCTTGTGTTCACTTATTAACTCAAGGATTCATGGTAAGATAGAATTAGCACTGTTTTCTTTCTTTTGTAAAGAATGTCACTTCTCTTTTCTCCCTCTCCGCATCGCATACTCTGTGCTGCCCAGTGGTGCACCCAGCTTCCCTGGAAAAGGCCAACCACCACAGTGGCCACGGGCCCAGCTGAGCCTGGGTCGGCAAAAGTGATTTTAGGCTAGCTGGAGGGAAATCTCCAAAGATAGGGGATTAAAGATTTGGGGAGCAAAGGCTGTTATGTATGAGCACAGTCCATGCTTTCTCACCATCCTTTGACTGCTTGGTAGAAAGACCTGGTGTTAAGGGATCTGTATCTATTTTGTACATATTCAGCATTAAATACATGAGAGAATATCAAGGCTTAGAAAATCTCCCTCAGAGCAAAGAAAAGAAAATCATCTCATAATCCTAGCTCTCCAGCCCAGCTACTACTTGCATATATGTATGCTTTCATTCCCAATTTTTAAAATATAGATAGACAAATTTATAACATAAAAATAGAAATAAATAGGAATAAAAATAGAAATAAATAGAAATAAAATAAAAATAAAAATAGACATATACACAGTCGTAATCACTGAGAATATACTGTTTTTCATCCTGCTCCTTTCATTAACTATCTCATGTTAATACAGTCTTCATAATCATCATTTCAGTGATGGTGTCATGGGTTGGCAAACTGCTTTTCACCAGTCCAATCTGGCCCATTCCTTGTTTTTGTAAATAAAGTTTTATTGGAACACAGCCATGTCTACCTATGTTTGTATTGCCTATGCCTATTACAAATGGCAAAACTGAGTAGTTGTGACAGAAACCCCATGGCCTGCAAATCCTAAAATATTTACCCTCTAGCCCTTTACATAAGAAGTTCACCAACTCCTGGCATACTTTCCATCAAGTTGAGATCTATAATTTACTTAACCATCCCTGTGTTTCTGAATATTTAGTCTGACTTCTCTTTTCTTGTTGCTGCTACCTCACTGAATATCAGGGTTCTTACATTTTTTTCCTTCCTTAAAAAAGGATTTCCTTAGCCTAAATTCTCTAAAGTAGGATTACTGCATCAAAAGGTATGAATATTTTGATAGTTCATAATCTCTAGTTCAATCCTCATGAAACAAAGCAATTTGTCTTATAACAGTGCATTTCTCTGACAGTAGGATGTTCACCACATGAACAGGTATGGATTTGGATTGACCTGTGGCTACATAGCTAATTGCTGGAATAGAGTCTTAGGGACATCATTCTGCCTGTTCTCACACATATAGTTTTCTAACGTGAGTATGTATTATATGTTCAATTGTTTGGCTAGTTGCCATGTATCATCTGCATTGACCATTCTCCATACATTGTGGAGGGAATCCTCACTTAGAGATTTGCCATGCAAAATCATCTTACCACTTTGACAAGCATAAACTGAACACCAAAGAAGCAGGTGGGATGACTTTATAATCTGTGAGATCTAGAGCAAAAGGAACGTGGCAGGCCCCTTCTTCAGAAGTTATTGAGAATTTCAAGATGGCAACAGGCTAGCACTGAACCAAGCACAGCCCCCTTCTAAGTACACGGCCCTGTGTGAATGCACACGCATGAAGCCAGGCCTAGAGCTGGGCAGAGGGTGTGTGTGTGGGCCACAGCTAATAAAAACCCTGCTAAGTAGAGGAGAGTCAGCCCCTATGGTCAAGCCCTCCTGGAACCATCAGACATGGGTAGTGGGTAGGGATGGCAGAAAAATCTGGAAGAAGCATCTGGCCACTCTACATCTAGAAGAGGGAAGGCCAGGCACTTCTGTGGCTTCCTCAGATGCAATCACTCTGAATGCACCAACCTGGAGTCCCCATCACCTACCTGTCCCTTCCATGGTTAAGAGCATGAGCTCTCAGAGTCTGACTGCCTGAGTTCAAGTCCTAACTGACTGCCTGTGAGATCCTGGAGAAGGTACCTTCAGTTTCCTCATCTGAAAAATGGGTTTAATAAGGGTACCTGCCTTGTAGGGTTTGCTTTAATGGTAAGTGCAAGAAAGTTCCCTCTATTTTCATGTCTGATCATGCCCCTGGGTCATTTGTGGATTTTCCTGGTGTTATACTATTATCTTTTCAAGGGGATACTAAACTGATCATTTTTACTAGGGGGGAGAAAAAGTCGACAGACTGTGTAAGCCTTTTTGTAGAAGAAAATGCTAATTTTTTTCCTAACACAGAAGCAACATGTGTTGCACAGAGACGTGGTCCAACTGCCGGTGAGGCAGTGCTGACTTGTCAGTCTGTGTACACACAGATTTGGGGGAGATACAGGATGATAGTGTTATTGGTCTAAATGTTACTCCTCTGGTGTCAAAGTCTTGTGGTACAAAGCAGAACGCCTGCCTGTGCACTGGAGAGCATGCTACAGAGCAATCCTTCCAGACTGTGTCAGCATTCACAAGTGTGTTCCACTAAACCGGGACTGAGGGTTGCCTCTACATGTTGAGAAGCAGAAGAATTCAACGAACGTTTTGGAAATGCTGGGTTAAACTCCTATAAACACTATTCTCACCTTTAATACGTTAAGGTGTAAAGAGGCTGTATTGTATGCCTTCCATGAAGTACATTTTTCTGGGAACATATCATGGGACCAGTGTTCCAAACTTTTGGGAGATTTTGGTGCTGGATCAAAGTAGGTGTCGCTTTACGAAGGTTCATTTCTTTGGACAAGTGACTATTAGCCAGAGACCTCATGAACAGGACATGTAATATAGAACAGCCAAATCCACGTAACAAGTCTTAAAGACTCAGTAGGAAAATACTTAGCAATCCCTTTTGTGAAGAGGTAGGCAGATCTCAAAGTTGGCAGGTGACATGGAGGGGAGGTGACTGTCCACCAAAACCAACCATTCCCTTCTGAGGTGCCTTTATTCAGAGTTACCCAGTGGGTCTATTTCTGATTTCTATGTGATTTACTGAAAAGAAGGCAGGGCCTTGACAGGCTGGGGACAGTTATCCTTATTCTTGGCAAAGCAGATTGGGGGAGAATGATTTAAGCAACACAGGAAAATTAATTGGCTGCATTGGCTCCTTTCCCTTCCTGCCTGCCCACTCCCATTGAGGGTTTCATCTACAGGGCAGTTCCCCTCTCCGCACGCAGGGCTGGGCTCGGGCTGCAGCTCCTGTGTGACTGAGGCTTGACACGGGGCCACCAAGCACAGCCAGCAGAGGGGAACAGGATTTGGGAAGGGTCAGCCAGCGCTCTCCCCACATGAATATGCAGCATCTCAGGAAGCAGGGTGCACAATCCCTGCCTACCCTCACCCCCATTCACTGAAGGGATCTAAGAGGACAGGATGTCTTGTTTACCAGGAACAAGGTGGACTTCACCATCGGAAACAAAGGGATGACACCCTAGCCTTTGGCTTGTTCTTCTGTGACCTAGGGGATGCAACTACCACCCTTCCATTTGGTTATTTCATTTTATGTTTATTTTTAAAATTTATTTATTTTTGGCTCCTTTGGGTCTTCGTTGCTGCACTCAGGCTTTCTCTAGTTGCGGCGAGCGGGGGCTACTCTTCACTGTGGTGCGCAGGCTTCTCATTGTGGTGGCTTCTCTTGTTGCGGAGCACGGGCTCTAGGCGCGCGGGCTTCCGTAGTTGTGGCTCATGGACTCTAGAGCGCAGGCTCAGTAGTTGTGGCGCACAGGCTTAGTTGCTCCGGGGCATGTGGGATCTTCCTGGACCAGGGATCAAACCTGTGTCCCCTGCATTGGCAGGAGGATTCTTAACCACTGCGTCACCAGGGAAGTCCCTGGTTATTTATTTTAAAAGTGAGGGTGGGACCATTAGATCAATGGATGGTCATCTCTGCTCTTGGATACCAAGATAATATTCATCTTACCATCTACTGGAGTCAGGTAATCCTTCTGAATTTAAAAAATGAATTCCAACTTATGCTCTCCACCTCCGTCCCCCACATCCTTTTACACATAACTTTCCTGTGATTCTGTTTTTCCCATGAAACGTTTCTGTGTACAGAGGAGAAAGAGTCTCACATTTTACTATTAATTCTCTCTCTGGCATGTGTATTTCCTTTTTTTTGCTTAAGCCCAAAGCAGGCTTCATCCTCTAGTTCAAAATCAGAGCCTTCAAACTGTAAAACACTGACATTGAAGAAACCCAAATGCAAAAGGTGACGGAGATGGAAACCATGGGAGAAGGAATCCATGTCTTCTGTCCGGTTCACCATCTTCCTCTGAGCTCCTGTGGCACTTCCTATAGGTTTCTACATCACGTTGTTTGACTTCTGAGATTTCTATCTTGCTCTTCGGCGAGATGGAGTAGACTCCTTGAGGAGGGAGATGGTGCCTGCTGTATACTGAGAAGCAGCCCAGAAAGTGCTCTATAAGCTCCAGCCCAAGGTAAGTTTCCACCCTATAACAACTACAGGACAGGTCTGGACGCAACCCGCCTGGGCCAAAGCCTGTCTCTCCTACTTACTAGCTCCATCCTAGCTATGCATGGTTAAGTCAGTTAATCCCTCCATTCTTTCAGCTTCCTCATCTATAAAATAGGGAGTTGTGAGTGTAGCATGGCTCTTGGCATATAGGAGCGTTGTGTGGATATTAACTATCACTGATATAAGGTGGAATAACATTCACCGAGTGCCAGCCATGTTCATGCACACTTGCTTACAAAAATCTTTTTAAGTAGTAATTATCGTCCCCATTTTTTAGCTAGAAAAATAGCCAATCAGAGAAATGTAGTTTTCTTGTCCCAGATCACACAGTCAGTGATTAGCAGAGTTGGGATTCCAGGCCCCAAGACTACAGTCTCTGCTCCTCTCCATGCTGTCCACAGCTAGCACTCAGGCCATGAGGATCCTGAATTGGAGGACTTCCAGTCTGGCTCTTCTGCCCCCAGCCAAAATCGCCACGAGTAACCATAATAAGGAGGGACGAAACAGGCTCTTCCTAGATGTCACATTCCTAGCTGTGGGCACTGACTGCTCTTTGTGCCTCCTGGGTCTCTCTGATGAACATCCTCTGTGACTCTCGCTCAGGGAACTTTGGGGCAGTGGACAGGAGGTCAGCTCTGTAATTCCATAACTGCTTGCTCACTGACTGCTTTGGGAGAAGCTACAGTGACAGCTGGGATCCTTTCCATGATGAGTAATTGCCCATCATACAAATCTATTTAGACCACTTCCTCCTGGTGCACAACTACTAGTTGATTTAAGATGCAAACCTTTGTATAGCTTATTGCCAGAAGGATGAAATATAGAGCTTACCCAGACTTTTCTTTGCTGAAGCATTTATTGTAAATCATTAGTTTCTGTGAGTTGCTACCCATTTATCAAGCAATTCCTACCCAGCTCCAGGTGCTGAAAGAATTCTCTGTGCTTTTCTAGAAAATGTACCATTTGTCCAAGAATGTAATTACTGTATACTTAAAAAAAAAATCCCAAGCTCATATATTCACATGGAGAAGCTCAGGCCCAAGGATACCCAATTAGCTGGGAACAGTCAATGTGGTTTTCAATGCAGTAACCACAAGTCTTTGGGGATATTTAGGAACATGGATAACAAACGCCTCATCTACCATTAAGGCTTGCAGCCAGAGAGGGGAGGGGAAGATGCTAACATTCAGAGCATCCCTCTGCTCCAAGCTTTATGCTAAACACTTTATATAACTCCTTTAATTCTTCCAGAAGCCCTAGTGGGTAGGTACTATCATCTTCATGTTATAGACAAGTAAACTGGGGATCATCATCTCACGCCATGAAGCAGTGGAACCACAATCTGTACCCCAAATAATGAACTTGCACAAGTCTCTCTGCTGGATCACCACACACAGAGAAACTCCCAGCCCCAGCTAGCTGATTCCTGGCTTCTGCTGGTCTGAGTCTTCCGTGGGTGGCTCTCTAACAAATAGGATGGCTGAGGTTCCCCGTCAGCAGGGCTGCCATTGAATGTCAGGGAGGAAAGCTGCTGTGCATAGCAAGCATTTTCATCTCGCCACCAACGAAGATCAAGCACACGAAATCTGAATCCCCCCAGGGGTGGGGGAAGGAGTGAGGTTCCATTTCCCCCTGACCATTCTATCCGGAGCACGCAGCAATATGGGCAGACAATTAGTATGAACGGATTTGAGCAAAACACCAAATCTGATTGATGCTGAAAGCACACCAAGTGGGAGCACACAAAGGGATGGCGAAGAAGAGGGGTGGTCATATGTAGCAGGGCCTGCTTAAAAATTCTAATCCTCATAAGCTTCTGAGGAAGCTGCTCTTTTCACTGGGCAGGTTTTTAATATTTATTGCTGAGGGCAGTTTTAATCCTAATGAAAATAGCATGTCCTCAGGAAAAGAAGTGCTGTAGCTCTAACGAACAAATGTGGCTCTGACTTTAAATGTCTCACAAGGCTCACAGAGGGTAGAGTTTACCTGCAACTGAATCACTGAAAGGCTTCAGGAAGTACTACTGACAGGAAAAAGTTGAGCTCAAAATGGGTATGTGCCGTCCAGCTCTGGCTGCGTTACCCCCAGAATGGAAGACCCAAGCTCCTTGTCAGAGGAACAGTCCATGTAGCTCACAGGTGAAGACAGACAGACTCAGAATTCTTCTGCCAGGGTTTGAATCTCAGCTCTGCCAACTCTAAGCCTCAGTCTCAGATAATGATGATTATAGATCTTACTGATTTCTTATGGAGATCAATTGACACAATGAATGTAAATCACTGAGCACAGACTCTGGTGTACAGTAAGTGCTAAATAGATGAGAGCTACGTTATCACTTTAATTTTTTATTATCGTTATAGCTTATCCCCAGTGTTACTGGCTTTTTTGCCCAGTAAATGAGGATGCCAGATTATGAAGAGCTAGCAACTAGGAGGTCCTGTTGGAAAGAGTCAGAGAAAATTAATGATCTTCTACTGATTAAATCAGGATTCAAATATGGCTTAAGTTGGGAAGAAAAATAAGAGCTTCACCTTTGCAGTGAGGAACAGTGGAAAATTAACTATTTATACAAATAGTATTTCCATTGGCAGATAAAATGTATTGCTTGAATCCAACCATGTCATCATGTGGGATCTAAGAGCTGAACTTGTGTGGAATTGTGACACCTAGAAGTTTGTATGCCAGTTTTCTAACCATTCAGTAAATTCTCTGACTTTCTCCACCAGTGATAGCGTATCACGGTTGAGAAAATCCTTCTCTCTTTGGATGCGTGTGCACAGCTCTTACTCTGTCCTCTTGTCTGCTCAGGTTCTCAAGTGGGGGAACTCAGCTTCCTCCCTCTAAGGACTAGCTTAGGAGCTTTAGGAGAATCATGCCCTGAAAGATTATAGTGCCCACACTCCCATAAGAAAGTAAGAATGAAAACGGTATTGAATTGTTAAATAAACCCATCTTTCAAAATGACATAAACCTTAAATGTAGGGTGCCATTATGGTGTATTCTTTCTAATTTCTCTATCCTTCTCTCTCTGTGCCCCTGCTTTGCTGATGTCCTAAACTCATGCATAGTCTGACTATTGAGAATCCAACACCAAAATTAGATTATAAAAATTTTAAAAAGAACTAGTAAAGATCCTCTTCTAGACTGAATTCTAGACATTTCTTTCAGTCTTCAGAAAAATACCTCTTTTGTGTTCTTATTCTCAAGAAACACGCCCAGCTAAAGGGCTCAGAATATTGTTTTCTTTTTGGATTTTCACACCATCTTTTGCCCGTAATATTGGCCTTGTTTCCTAACCAGTTGTCTCCCTCTATTTTGCCTTCCTCCTCTCCACTCCTTTCCCCATGCTGTTGCCACAGAGTACTTTCTAAAATTCAAATGCAGGGACTTCCCTGGCAGTGCAGTGGTTAAGACGTTGCTTTCCAATGCAGGGGGTGCAGGTTCGATCCCTGGTCGGGGAGCTAAGATCCCACATGTCTCGCAGTCAAAAAACCAAAACATAAAACAGAAGCAATATTGTAACAAATTCAATAAAGACTTTAAAAAAAATGGTCCACATCAAAAAATCTTAAAAAAAAAATTCAAATCCAATGATGTCACTTCCTAGTTTAATACCTTTCAATGGCTCCTCTTGTCTAGACCTGTGATTCTCAAACCAGGGAAGGGGTCCTTCTCAAGGTAAGGAGCCTCATGGTGAAAGCAAGAGCACATGATAAACATATTGGATCTTCTGTAATGCCATTGGTGATAAATATAAAACATTTCTATATTAAGAAACACGAATATATTATGGAGTAGAACATAATTTTTCTGGCTATTAAAGATGAAACATGGGGTTCCAGAAGAATTTCACACTTGGAGTTGTTGGCTCCTGACCCAGGACTTATTGAGATACGCAATCACTCTCTTAGGACCTTGAAGTGGAAAAACTGGTGAAGCACTGACCCACAGGATAAAATCAAACTACTTGGTGCAAAGCTCTCTGAGATCTGGAGCCTGATTTTCCTTTCCAGCTTCATAATTTTTTTTTAAACATCTTTATTGGAGTATAATTGCTTTACAATGTTGTGTTAGTTTCTGCTTTATAACAAAGTGAATCACCTATAGATAAACATACATCCCCATATCTCTACCCTCTTGCATCTCCCTCCCACCCTCCCTATCCCACCTCTCTAGGTGGACACAAAGCACCGAGCTGATTTCCCTGTGCTACGCGGCTGCTTCCCACTATCTATTTTACATTAGATAGTGTATATATGTCCATGCCACTCTCTCACTTTGTCCCAGCTTACCCTTCCCCCTCCCCGTATCCTCAAGTCCATTCTCTACGTCTGTATTTTTATTCCTGTCCTGCCCCTAGGTTCTTCAGAAGTTTTTTTTTTTTTCTAGATTCCATATATATGTGTTAGCATATGGTATTTGTTTTTCTCTTTCTGACTTACCTCACTCTGTATGACAGTCTCTAGGTCCATCCACCTCACTACAAATAACTCAATTTCGTTTCTTTTTATGGTTGAGTAATATTCCATTGTATATATGTGCCACATCTTCTTTATCCATTCATCTGTAGATGGACATTTAGGTTGCTTCCATGTCCTGGCTATTGTAAATAGTGCTGCAATGAACATTGTGGTACATGACTCTTTTATTTATTTATTTTTTAAAGTGAGTATTTATTTATTTATTTATTTTTGGCTGTGTTGGGTCTTCGTTTCTGTGCAAGGGCTTTCTTTAGTTGCGGTAAGTGGGGGCCACTCTTCATCGCGGTGCGCGGGCCTCTCACTGTCGCGGCCTCTCTTGTTGCAGAGCACAGGCTCCAGACGCACAGGCTCAGTAGCTGTGGCTCATGGGCCTAGTTGATCCATGGCATGTGGGATCTTCCCAGACCAGGGCTCAAACCTGTGTCTCCTGCATTGGCAGGCAGATTCTCAACCACTGTGCCACCAGGGAAGCCCGACTCTTTTTGAATTATGATTTTCTCAAGGTATATGCCCAGTAGTGGTATTGCTGGGTCGTATGGTAGTTCTATTTTTAGCTTTTTAAAGTAACCTCCATACTGTTCTCCATAGTGGCTGTATCAATTTACATTCCCACCAACAGTGCAAGAGGGTTCCCTTTTCTCCACACCCTCTCCAGCATTTATTGTTTGTAGATTTTTTGATGATGGCCATTCTGACTGGTGTGAGGTGATACCTCACTGTAGTTTTGGTTTGCATTTCTCTAATGATTAGTGATGTTGAGCTTCCTTCATGTGTTTGTTGGCAATCTGTATAAGTTCTTCGGAGAAATGTCTATTTAGGTCTTCTGCCCATTTTTGGATTGGGTTGTTTGTTATTTTGATATTGAGCTGCATGAGCTGCTTGTAAAGTTTGGAGATTAATCCTTTGTCAGTTGCTTCGTTTGCAAATATTTTCTCCCATTCTGAGGGCTGTCTTTTTGTCTTGTTTATGGTTTCCTTTGCTGTGCAAAAGCTTTGAAGTTTCATTAGGTCCCATTTGTTTATTTTTGTTTTTATTTCCATTTCTCTAGGAGGGGAATCCAAATCAGAAAAGAAGAAGTAAAACTGTCACTGTTTGCAGATGACATGATACTATACATAGAGAATCCTGAAGATGCTACCAGAAAACTACTAGCGCTAATCAATGAATTTGGTAATGTAGCAAGGTACAAACTTAATGCAGAGAAATCCCCTGCATTCCTACATACTAATGATGAAAAATCTGAAAGAGAAATTAAGGAAACACTTCCATTTACCACTGCAACAAAAAGAATAAAATATCTAGGAATAAACCCACCTAAGGCGACGAAAGACCTGTATGCAGAAAACTATAAGACACTGCTGAAAGAAATTAAAGATGATACAAACAGATGGAGAGATATACCATATTCTTGGATTGGAAGAATCAACACTGTGAAAATGACTCTACTACCCAAAGCAATCTACAGATTCAATGCAATCCCTATCAAACTACCAATGGCATTTTTCACAGAACTACAACAAAACCTTTCACAATTTGTATGGAAACACAAAAGACCCTGAATAGCTGAAGCAATCTTGAGAACGAAAAACGGAGCTGGAGGAATCAGGCTCCCTGACTTCAGACTATACTACCAAGCTACAGTAATCAAGACCATATGGTACTGGCACAAAAACAGAAATATAGATCAATGGAACAGGATAGAAAGCCCAAAGATAAACCCACGCACATATGGTCACCTTATCTTTGATAAAGAAGGCAAGAATATACAGTGGAGAAAAGACAGCCTCTTCAATAAGTGGTCCTGGGAAAACTGGACAGCTACATGTAAAAGAATGAAATTAGAACACTCCCTAACACCATACACAAAAATAAGCTCAAAATGGATTAAAGACCTAAATGTAAGGCCAGACACTACAAAACTCTTAGAGGAAAACATAGGCAGAACACTCTGTGACATAAATCACAGCAAGATCCTTTTTGATCCAGCTTCAATATTTATTTCCCATCCTCACTCTTTCTAACACTCCTCACTTCTTGCAGTTCATGCACAATGTCAGTTACAAGTGTCTCTGTTAATTCCACTCCTTTAACCCCATGTCTCTGAAACAGCTGTCTTTAGGCACCCATCTTCTTAGAAAGTTGTACAGTGATATTCTCATCCAACCTTCCCTTCTCCTCACCCAAAAAACCCAGTCCAGCTGCCTCTTGAGACTGGGATTCAAGAGGTTAGCTCAGCCGTGAGCATGTGCCTATTCATCTCCAAAGTGGGGAGAGGCATAGGCCAGGCTGCCTTGACTACACACATAGTGCCCCATCTCTTGAACGTTAGGAAACAGTGAGCAATTGAAGGTTTGACGCTGTAGCTATTCTGCCTAAGTTGCATGTGGGCTCCCCCACTTCTCGACTGGATGGTCTTTGACTAGTTAAACACTCTGTGGTTCCAATTTCTCATCTGTGAAATGGAGATCATAGCAAGATAATAATTTTGTAAAGAAGGGCCAAGAGGTCAACTGTGTTAAATGCTTCAAACACTGACACCTAACCGAACAGTAGCTATTATTATCATTAAGCACTCCTTCCACTGGGAGAAAGTTTGCTCAAAATACCCAGTGTCCTGATGGAAAAGATCTTGGTCCCCAGGCATTCTCACATGGCGCCCTCACAGCCTGTATCCTATGGTTCATAGGACAAGCATATTCTGGGAGATAAATTCAGCTCTTTTGTTTTTTCCTTCCGCAGGACCAGGGGCTTTCTGATGTTCATATACACAACCTCCACCCTCCCTTTTCCTTGGGGCATGTGTGTTGAAAACGTGACTGAAGCTGGAACATATTTCTAAGGAAGAGGTATAAGGGAAGAGTTTAATGTTGACTAAGATTACAATTTTTCAACTGAGATACGATTCACTACCCAGCTTCTTTCTAAGTCCAAAAGATATGCATGGAAGAAGAAAGAAAAAGAAGGGAGCTGATATTTGCTGCAAGTTCACATGTGGGTCTTCAATCCTGGCTCCCACAATAATCCTGCATGAAGGGGAATAGTTATCCTTATGTGGAGAAAAAACCCTAAATCCCTGAGATATGAGCTCACACAGGGATTAAATCCTCTCACCATCCCCCAAATTAAAAAATAACGGCATTTGTTCCTACTGAAATTCAATATCCTTGACTTTTTAAGACAGAAGGTGCTGTTTTAGTTACTTTCAAGTAACACAATCTGCATTCTCTGGGAACAGACCCCTCAAGACTCACCCCTCTCCCTGCATATTTGAAGAGACCTCTAGAGTGAAGCGTGTCTCTCTCTGCAGAGTGAACCAGTGTAGGGTGGCTGCAGGGCAGGCTAAAGGAAGAAGCTGGAAAGCTGCTGAACCTTGGCACACAGAGCCACACCGTCTGCAGGTCAGAAAATGGCAGCCAGGACCCCGTCCTCACACCTGCTGAGGTCCTCAGAGCTGCCAAGAAGCTGCTCTGCTCCTAACCTGGGCATTCCCTTACACCTTGCCAACTCCTGCCTGGCTCTCCATCCAAGAATGTTAAGTGAGGCTTTGAACAGAGTAAAAGTCCTGGTCATCCCTACCTCCCAGGCATGACAAGTTAATCCCCTGTGAATGAGCCAAGATTTAAAAAACAACAACAACAACACACCTTGCAGCTGCTGGACCCACAGGTGCCCAACCCATTCAGGCATAAACCATCGGCCATGCTCTAGCCTGGAATTTGTATGACTCAGAGTGGAGAATGAGAGCCCGGTCAAGACTCTGGCCCACAGAATTGTGTTGGTGGTTAATTACCCTGGTCATCTATGCTAAGGTTCTCTTTCCATAGCCTTTGCCAATGGTCACAGTTTGTCATTGCCTTTTAATTTAGCTCTTGGCAGAAGAGGACTCTTGTTTTGAGATCATGAGCAATTGCAGGGTCTTTCCCTGATGGAGAAGGTTGTCTTCACTCCTCCTCTTAAAGTGTCTTTTTCTACTGGAAGCAGAGTGCAGAAGGCTGCTGCAGTAGAAAAGCAGCTCACCTGGAATCAGCCAGATATCAAATCTTGGTTTTGCTCCCAGCTCTGCCACTTGCCAGCTGTGTGAACTTCTGCAATCTACTTGGCCTCTCTTCACCTCAGTTTCCTACCACACAGCTGCTGTGGAGATTAATTCCAAATGAACAAGATAATGACGGAAAGGTGCCTGGCAAATGGTGGTGGCTCAGTTACTGTATCTTTCTTCTCTTCCTGTGTTTAGATCTGATGACTTTCACCATGGGCATTAACGACTGTGCTTTATCGATCACTAAGCGCAAATTCAAGACTCTTTTATTTGTGGTTATGGGGGATATGGTGGTAATATTCTGGAGAGGTTTAACATCTTACTGGGGAGAGAAGATATAATTAGAGAGTAGTACAGTCTCCCATAAAATGCTTAATTAGTGACTGCACACTCTGTTCAGGGCACAAGGAAATCTGTGTGGGCTCTGGTTATCAGGCTCGGCTTCATGGAGGAGGTGATATGGAATGAGGAATTAACTGGCACATTGCCCTAAACATAGAAGCACACTGCCCTATAACGATGAACTGTGCGGAATGATTGTACGTGTTCAGTGTTTGAAACGAATAACTTCTAGTTTACAACCTAAGCAGTTCAGAGGAAGAGTGAATGCCCATGGATGGTAGAGAACAAATTTTAGGAAGGACAAGGACAAAATTCTTAAGAGTTATGGACTTATTTTCATGTGGATTAGAAAAAAATTAACACATGAATTGTGTGAATTTGTATATTCTATATCCTGGCAGAAAGCTAAAGTTTTTTAAGTGTATTGATTTTTTAAAATCCATTAAATAATATTAAAGGTAGTTTGTGGATATGTCAACAATGTGAATGACTGAAGTTTGGGAAACTCTGCTGGAAGTAATAGGATTCATCTCTGGATACCCTGTGGATGAAAAGATATGAACCAGAATCTTCACCTCTCTGCTGCATAAAGCTGCAATCTTAAGCAATTGCTTTCACCTCTTCGTGCCTCATTTATTAAATAGGAATAATTATGATGCTACCATATCGGGTTGAAGGTTAATATCTATAAAGCATTTGTAACACTGCCTGGCACATGTTAGGAGTTCAATTAGAATAAGAAAAAAAAAACCAAAGCCCATGGGGGTCATATTTGTTTGGGGGCTGTCACTGACTAAGTGAACCATCTAGTAGGTCTTTAAGTGTTAATCTGCCCCACACTGATGCAAAATGATAGGTCAACAGATTGCACTATGGTTGCCAGGAAGGGATTCCCAGCTCTGTCATTCAAACCCTTGTGGGTTATTTAAGGTCACAAGTCCTTTACTGTATGACCAGAGAAACCACAGACTTGGGCAGCTGGGAGCATATTTCTGCCAATGTACAAATGCTGATGTAATTCTACAAACAAAGGCATGGGTGGTTTTTTCTGTGGACAAGTAAGAGCCCAGTCAACTGAGTTGAATTTACTCTGAACCCTCAAGTCGGCTCCAGTGAAGTACTGGGCTCCTCTGATTCATTCCAGAGGCATATGAAAGAATTAACCGAATCTTGTCTCTGTTTTTTTTTATTCAGTTGATAAACATTTTATTCTGACAATTCCAAAAGCTTGCCAATTTAACTTGGATGGTACACAGTTTGTATAAAAAGGTATTTGGTTCCACCCAGAGGTAGATATATTTTAGCATTCACCTACATTGCATTTCCAACTCATGATACATAGCCACTGGTTTCAGAATTTTAAAAATATATTTAGCAACACACATTAAGTGAGCAAGCACTGTCACTGACACAGAAACGCTGTCAAAGATCTGCTGAATAAAAAATAATGCTCAAAGTTCTGCCTCCAGGCCGGCCCTCTTGAGTACCAGACCCATACTGCCAGGACATCCCCCCAGTGCCTAAGGAGCAGTTCTCTTGGTGATTCCCAATGCACAGTAGTGTTTACACATGTTGAGAAGTCCTGTGGCAAACAATCCTATTAACCCAAGCATGTTTGCTAATGGGCTCCTTTTGAGTGATAACATTAATATTTCTCTTCCCTAGAGGACAGAATAAAAAATGCTGCCCCAGCATAGATGTAGCCAACCATCCACTCATTCATCAAGCTAAAAACCTGGGTGAATTACTCTACTTCTTTTCCCTCATCCAGCTAGTCCCCAAGTCCTACTGCTTCTACCTTGGGGATGTTTCTTGAGTCCCTCCCCACATTCATTCCTGCTACCAAAGCCTTAGCTTAAGTCTTGTTCAGGTCTATTTTGAATGTCCAGGCAAATTTTGAATGTCTTTAGTTCTCCCTGCCTTCAGCCTCTCTCCTCTATAATCCATCGTTCGGAGTTATTTTCCTAAAAATAAATCTCATCATATTACTTTCCCACTTCAAACCTCCCCTGGCTCCCCATTGCCCACATAAAGAAGCCAAAGTGATTATCATAGACATTAATTCTAGGGCAGAATATAGCATGGTAGTTACAAGCATAGAATCTGAAATCAAATAGCCCTGGATAGAGCTTGGGCAATTTACTTAGTCCTCCCAAGCCTCAGTTTTGTCATCTATAGGATGAGTATAATTATAGTGTAGATTTAACAGGATTGTGGTAAGGATTAAATCAGATAATAGATGTATAATATTCAACACAGCACCTAAAATATTGAAAATGCTTACAATTATACCATTCTTATTAACATTACACAATACTCTGAGTAACGGAGCCCTAGCTCTCCAAACTCATCAATGTACAGCCTTTCCTCACAGTGACCTATGTTCCAGTCACCCCAAACATCTAACCCTTCTCCAACACACCCTTGCCCATCTCCACGATTTTGCACTCCATTCCGTCTCTGCACAGTACTGTTCTCCCCTCCTCCAGTGGATATGTCCTCACGCCAAGACACCTCTCAGCAGGTTGAAAAAAATAAATGTCACAAAGCCCATGTACTTCTCTCTATGGGAAGATTCTGAAGCTTTAGTCTGCTTGTTTAGAATTGGGTGGCAATTTAAACCCACTGATTTAAACACACAAGATTATCCAGTTTCCTTAAAATGAAAGGCAGTATTCTTCTTAGCTTACACGGAGATCAGATTAAAAGCAGCAAAGGGAAGGACTCTAAAAGAAAACAGGCTAAGACACAAAAGCTAAGAAACAGGAAGGATCAGGAACAGTGACAGATCACTTAGCACAAAGCACAGCCTAGAAGGACTTCACAGTATTAACATCCACTTTAATGAACACTTATATAAAAAGACTGACTGGGCTAAGTGTAATAATTGACATACTTTATGATGACTCCCAAATCACCAGAAATTAGTAATGACAATAACATTTATATCTTTTATTAAGTGCTTACGATATGCTAGCATTAAGTGCTTAAGATATGCACCTCATTGTAGGTGGTATGATCAAGCTCCAAGCTCCATTTGCAGAGGAAAAATGAGGCTTAGAGAAATTAAGAGACTCTTCCTAGGTACTCAGTTAGTGAGTGGCAGAGTTCTATTGATTCTAGAGCTAGTGATCCCAACCTTTTATAAAATCGTCTCTTTACAAGGTTATTACGTTTGGTAAACTCTGTTTAAACAGACATGGAATAATATCAGTGCATGATATTTACTATGCTGAGTGTGTATGACTTAAATGTATTTTATTAAAATTTTTATCTAGCATTGTTTATATTTTTAAATGCTCGTGTTAGCTGCAGAATTTATAAATAGGACATCTCATATTTCTCTGCTGCTGGATAAATGATGCTTCAAAAAGACAAGAAAGCCAGCTTCCACAAGAAAATGTGATGGCTGTGAGCATCTTTGTGTTGCAAATATCTATCGTGAAAATTAAAGTTTTAAGCAAAATTTGGTTTTATTTCCTCATAGGTTTTTCCCACAAACTGGAGTCAAAAGGCCATGTGCGAATTGGAACGACTGGATTCAGTGTTCTTCTGACCTTGGTTTTGTTTCAGAGAGAGGTAAGTGTAAACTTGTTTCTCTCCTTGGTTCTTCTGCAAAAGCAGAACCACCCCTGTGGGGGACATTGCCTATTCCCTGTCCCTTCAAGCTTGTCCTTAGGGTGTCACCTTTTAAAGCCAGCTCTTGTCTCTCCTCCTATTCAAGCCAGATCCTCCCTCCCTTGTCTAATTCTTAGCCAAGCATAGCAAGGCCAGCTGGTGAGAGCCTTGTAAAAAACAATGGCACCAGACCCTGCTTAATGGAACGCTGCTCGCGCCAGTCAAAGCTTCCTGGATGGGAACAGTTGATTTTGAGTTGTGGCCCATTCTCTGACCCATACTGGAGCACTGTATTCAGTGGGGATTAAAAACCTTGTGAACTGGAGTAAGAAGAGATAGAAAAAAGAGGTCATTGTAGGTCTAGAGGGAATCAATATTGTCTCTTTGAAAAAGCCTATATCTGTTCCCAGACTGACCATCTGGGGCTGTGTGGCTCACAATCGGCTGCAAAGGATGGAAAGAATTAAACTGGGGCAGAGGGAGAACTTTGTGAGGGCAGGTTTCCAATGTGGCTTGTCTGGGAAGACTAAGGAGGATCCAAGGAGGTTGTAGAGAGAAATAGTTCAAGAAAAGGAGAAAAACCTTAAATTCCTATACGTACCTGTAGTTCATCTGTCCCTCCTTGTACCTCTACCAAATGTTTCCAGTTGTGACTAAAGAACTATTTCTACAGGGCTCACAATTTCTTCCTCAATTCTTGAATGCTACTTTAGCATAATCTTACAAAAGTGTTTTTTGTTTTCAATGAAATTAACATTTCCAATAGATTCCAAACTTGAGGCTTATGGGCATGAACACGGGGTGGGGAGTGGTAAAAACTTAGATGGGTGTTGCTGCCTTAGTGCCCCTACAGCAGAGAAAGTGTTTCCTCTACCTGGGAATTCATGGCTTCACTTCTCTTTGGGAGAGAGTGGTAAGTGGGTGAAGACAGAGCAACAAATGTGGCCCAAAGAAATTGAGAATACAGATGTATGATGCTGAAGGATTCTTGGGCTAAAACTGAGTTTGCTCAAAGCAATGACCTTGCTCTGGTTTTAAGATACCAATAAAAACTGCTCCAGGAAACTTTCTGGATTTGGAGAGACTTTTACAAAGATAGATACATTTCCCCAGGAGGCGAACAATCCTGGGAAATGATGCAACTCTTGGTTCTTGAATCTGGGATTCAGCGGTAAAACGGTGCCTGGTAAATGTGGTGTTTAAGCAAGAGTGCTGAGAGCTTGAGTGTTGAAAAATTCTGGTTCTCGGATGGATATGCTTTGTGTCCCTGGATGAACCCTTAATATTATATAATCCTCAGTCTTCACTAATCTATTAAAATGCAAAACTGAATCTACTAAAAGGATCTTGTAATAGTAAGGTAGGAAGTTAGTGATTTCTTGTACATGGATCAATATTTTGATTGAGACGGGAGTTTCATCCATAAGGCTTGTCCACCAGGGTGTCCTAGAGCTCTTCTCCTCCATTATATTCCAGGAGCCAGTGGTCCAGCTGACTGTGAGAGAGAGCTCCACCTGCACTTCCCAGGCACACCCATCCTCATGACCCAACTAAACTCACTGTCTTCACACTTCAAACCTGATCTTCCTCCTTATTCCCATCTACAGCAACGTAGCATCAGCTCTTCCAGGTGAGAAGCTTCAGTACCACCCTTCACTCCTCCCTCTCTCCTGCTCTCCTCCATCCAGTACCACTCTCACGGTCTGCATCGTTTCCTCCTTTGTCACTGTCCGCTTGAATTCAAGCTCATTATCTTTCATCAGGGCCAACGGCAGCTTTTTAAAAAATTGAGTTGAAAATCACGCAACAGAATATGAACCATTTTATTTATTTATTTTGTACTGAGTTGTCTGTTTTGTAATTTTTTTTCAGCTTTACTGAGATATAACTGACCAAATTGTATAAATTTAAGGTGTATGACATGATTAACCCTTTTAAAGTGAACTTAGTACAATTACAATATTGTGGAATCACCACCATTAACCCTGTTCCAAAGAATTTGCATCATCCCAGAAGGAAAACTGTACCCACTAAGCAGTTACTTTCTATTCCTTCCCACTCCCAGCACCCCCAACAACCAGTCTGCTTTCTGTCTCTATGGATTTACCCATTGTGGGTATTTTGTATAAATGGAATCACACAGTATATAATCTTTTATGTCTGGCTTCTTTCACTTGGTATAATGTTTTCTAGGTTCCTCCACATTGTAGCATGTATCAGTACCTCATTCCTTTCTGCGGCTGAACGATATTACTGTACGTATATATTATTATATTTTGTATGCATATGCCACAATTTGTCTATCCATTCATCTGTTGATGGTTATTTGGGTTATTTCTATCTTTTGGCTGGTGTGAATAGTGCCGCTATGAACATGCATGTACATGTATTTGCTTTGCAATTTGGGGAGTCTATACCTAGGAGTGGAATTGCTTGGTCAAACACTAATTCTATGCTTAACTTTTTAAGAAACTGCCAAACTGCCTTCTACAGCAGCTGAACCATTTTATATGCTCACTAGCAATTACAGAGGTTCCAATGTCTCCATATTTTCACCAATATTGTTACTTTCTGTTTTTTGATTATTGCCATGCTAGTGAGTGTGAAGTGGTATTGATTTGCATTTTTCTAATGGCTAATGATATTAAGCAACTTTTAATGTGACTTTTAACCATTTGTATGTCTTTTATGAAGGAATGCCTGTGCAAGTTCTTTGCCCAATTTTTAATTGGATTGTCAGTCTTTTTGTTACTGAGTTGTAATGGTTCTTTATATATTCTGGATATTAGACTGATTAGATATGTGATTTGCTAAGTATTTGCTAAAAGCTGCTTATTGCTTTTCAAATCCACCATAGTGCTTTTCAGTGTCACCTTCGTGCTGGTATTTCCTTAACCTGAAATGTCCTACTCCCTTGCTTCTCCAGGTATGTGACCAACATTATTTAAAACTTGTTAGAAAATGCAGAATCACATGCTCTGCTTCAGTTACTATCAGGTCTTTCAATTCCAGTGATTTGGATGCAGATTTTATTTGAGAAGCATGGCTTTATTTTCTCCTTTTCTACCAGATCTCTCTTTCTATCATTCAAAGCCCAACTCCTCTATCAGTTCCTCTGGGACTGGGAAGACTTTATCCCTGAACCCCAACCCAGTAAAACTAATCATTTCCTCCCTCTGCTATTTCCTTTACATACTTCTACTGTGTCTGTTTTCTCTACTAGACTATGAGTTCCTTGAGTAAAGAAATTGAATCAACTTCATTTCTGTGTCTTTTGCAGGCTATCAACCTACCATAGATATTTGATGAATTAGGTGGATAGTCATCTACATGAGGGAGATTTTATTGTCACCATATTGCAAATGCAGAAATTGGAGCTCAAGGAGGTTAAAGTGGTGTAGTAGGTGACAGAGTTGAAATTTGAGCCCAGGCCTCCTCATTTCAACACCCATGTTCTCACCTCTATGTCATACAGCCATTTTAAGAATTTCAGACAGTAAAGAGAAATATCTTCTTAGGTACTGCATGTAGGCAAATATCCATCCTAAAGTCAGGTAGTAACTAAGACTAAGGAAAACTAGGCCATTCAAAGAGATTGGTGCTGGAGAATGATGGCATGCCTTGAGAAAGCAAAGAATTATTTTGTGATTTTTAAGGTACATTTGCAAAGATCATTCCTAAAATGTGTTCTCTATGAGAACACACGTCTAAAGTGGCTGCCCTTTAAAAATTCACTCAAAATTACTTATTACCTAAATGAATGAGTAAACGTCTTTTTCTCAACCTGTGTGGGTGTTCCAGCTCACACATGTATACGCATGTTGCACATCTTTGAATATCTCTGTATTTGTGACTGTGTGTTCTAAGCTTTTGCTCATGAAAGTTTGGTCTGAGGATCAGCAGCATTGTTATCACCTGAGAAGTGGTAGAAAATGCAGATACTCAGGCCCTACCTCAGACATACTGAACCAGAATCTGCATTTTTAATCAGGTCCCCTGGTGCTTCATATGTCCATGAAAGTTTGAGAAGCACTAATGTAAATCATCCCAGGTATGTCAGGATAGACCTGAACATGACATGATAGTCTAAGCGCAAGATACTGAAAAGCTGCCAGAAAGAGAGATGTTTCAGCTACTTGCAGTACACTGGGATCATTATCTCAGGCCTCGGCTGTTCACACACCTGTAGGCAAAGATCTAATTTACCACTTAGAAAGGAGAGCACACACGTGCCACAAGCATATTTAAACCAATGTTGATACTTTATGATCCAGATTGGCCTCAAAGTCTTCCTCTGCCAGGATGTAGTCATCTTTCTTCAGCATGCAGAGAAACTTGCCCCTTTCACTCAGTAGAGCTACTCACCTGCCCATTTCTTCTTCTACCTGTTTTTCTTCTTTCCTTCCTCCCCAGCCACTCATTTAGCAAAACTACTGTTCTCTTCGCTCACTTCAATTCTGGCAGTTCATAGATTATTTTCTCCACTGCCCCATGCCTAAGAATTAGATGTGGAGCTTGTTTTGTTTTGTTTAGAGGGAGTTAAAGAACTGATATTTCTAAAATTGTTAAATATTTTAAAGAAAAAATGTTCTCTTCTTTCCTTAAATTGTCTTGGGAATCATAACATTGGTTGCTTGCACTGACACTACTTCCTTTCTTCATCTACTGCCACCCACCTGTCCTAAGCCTTTTTAAGACTGTAGAAGTTATACTAGGGTCACATTTTCTCCCTCTATTGGAGTGACACAGCCTTCAGCTTAAAAAAAAATTGGCACTTGGAGCAAGCTAAAGATAACAACTAGTGGTTATTTCTGAACATCATTTCTCTCTAAAGCGCTCTTCTTCAGGAACTGATAAAGTTCCTTCTATATTCTTTAGCTGGAGATGGCAAATGATCATGTGATGCAGGTGGTGCAATAAAATTATACAGGGTATAATGCAGATATGAAGTTGGAAAGCCAGCTTAGTAAATGACTATTTGATAAATAGAAGTACATATTTGATGCAGGTTGGAAATCTATTTCACAAATTCAAGAGTTCAGAAATGTCCATTCTCTTATTCTCTGCAGTTAAATTAGATCTACATCTAGGATATTTAAGTTATTAATAAGACTTTCCCAAGGATTGCACAAAGACCTTGGGGTCTTACACAGCAGCACATCATCAGAGAGATCCTTCTGGCCATCATTTACCTACCCACTCTGCATATGTTTTCTTTCTTTAATAGATCTTTATTGGAGTATAATTGCTTCACAATACTTGTTAGTTTCTGTTGTACAACAAAGTGAATCAGCCATATGGATACATATATCCCTATATCACCTCCCTCTTGAGCCTCCCTCCCATCCTCCCTATCCCATCACTCTAGGTCCTTGCAAAGCACCAAGCTGATCTCCCTGTGCTATGTTGCTGCTTCCCACTAGTTTATTTTACATTCAGTAGTGTATATATGTTGATGCTACTCTCACTTCCCCCCAGCTTCCCCTCCCACCCAATGCCCTCAAGTCCATTCTCTATGTCTACATCTTTATTCCTGCCTTGCAACTAGGTTCATCAGTACCATGGTTTTTTTTTAGCTTTCATATGTATGTGTTAGCATACAGTATTTGTTTTTCTCTTCTGACTTACTTCACTCTGTATGACAGACTCTAGGTCCACCCACCTCACTACAAATAACTCAATTTTGTTTCTTTTTATGGCTGAGAAATATTCCATTGTATACATGTGCCACATCTTCTTTATCCATTCATCTGTTGATGGACATTTAGGTTGTTTCCATGTCCTGGCTATTGTAAATAGAGCTGCAACGAACACTGTGGTACATGACTCTTTTTGAATTATGGTTTTCTCAGGGTATGTACCCAGTAGTGGGATTGCTGGGTCATATGGTAGTTCTATTTTTAGTTTTTTTAAGGAACCTCCATACTGTTTTCCATAGAGGTTGAATCAATTTACATTCCCACCAACAGTGCAGGAGGGTTCCCTTTTCACCACACCCTTTCCAGCATTTATTGTTTCTAGATTTTTTGATAATAGCCATTCTGACTGGTGTGAGGCGATACCTCATTGTAGTTTTGATTTGCATTTCTCTAATAATTGGTGATGTTGAGTATCTTTTCATATGCCTCTTGGCCATCTGTATGTCTTCCCTGGTGAGATGTCTGTTTAGGTCTTCCTCCCATTTTTTAACTGGATTGTTTGTTTTTTTTGATACTGAGCTCCATAAGCTGTTTGTATGTTTTGGAGATTAATCCTTTGTCTGTTGTTTCATTTGCAAATATTTTCTCCCATTCTGAGAGTTGTCTTTTTGTCTTGTTTGTGGTTTCCTTTGCTGTGCAAAAGCTTTTAAGTTTAATTAAGTTCCATTTGTTTTTTTCTTGTTTGTTTTTATTTCCGTTACTCTAGGAGGTGGGTCAAAAAAGATCCTGCTGGGCTTCCCTGGTGGCGCAGTGGTTGAGAGTCCGCCTGCCGATGCAGGGGACACGGGTTCGTGTCCCGGTCCGGGAAGATCCCACATGCCACGGAGCGGCTGGGCCCGTGAGCCATGGCCGCTGAGCCTGCGCGTCTGGAGCCTGTGCTCCGCAACAGGAGAGGCCACAACAGTGAGAGGCCCGCGTACCGAAAAAAAAAAGATCCTGCTGTGGTTTATGTCAAAGAGTGTTTTTGCTATGTTTTCCTCTAAGAGTTTTATAGTGTCTGGTCTTACATTTAAGTCTTTAATCCATTTGGAGTTTATTTTTGTGTATGGTGTTAGGTAGTGTTCTAATTTCATTCTTTTACATGTAGCTGTCCAGTTTTCCCAACACCACTTACTGAAGAGGTTGTCTTTTCTCCATTGTATGTTCTTGCTTCCTTGGTTGTAAGTTAGGTGCCCATATGTGAGTGGGTGTGTCTCTGGGCATTCTATCCTGTACCATTGATCTATATTTCTGTTTTCGTGCCAGTACCATACTGTCTTGATTACTGTAGCTTTGCGGTATAGTTTGAAGTTGGGGAGCCTGATTCCTCCAACTCTGTTTTTCTTTCTCAGGATTGCTTTGGCTATGCAGGGTCTTTTGTGTTTCCATATGAATTGTAAAATTTTTTGTTCTAATTCTGTGAAAAATGCCATTGGTAGTTTGATAGGGATTGCAATGAATCTGTAGATTGCTTTGGGTAGATTGCTTTTTCACAATATTGATTCTTCCAATCCAAGAACATGGTATATTTCTTCATCTATTTATGTCATCTTTGATTTTTTTCATCAGTGTTTTATAGTTTTCTGCATACAGGTCTTTTGCCTCCCTAGGCAGGTTTACTCCTAGGTATTTTATTCTTTTTGTTGCAATGGTAAATGGGACTGTTGCCTTAATTTCTCTTTCTGATTTTTTGTTGTTGGTGTATAGGAATGCCAGAGATTTCTGTGTATTAATTTCGTATCCTGCAACTTTACCAAATTCATTGATTAGCTCTAGTAGTTTTCTGGTGGCATCTTTAGGATTTTCTATGTATAGCATCATGTCATCTGCAAACAGTGACAGTTTTACTTCTTCTTTTCCAATTCGTATTTGTTTTATCTCTTTTTCTTCTCTGATTGCTGTGGCTAAGACTTCCTAATCTATGTTGACTAAGAGTGGTGAGGGTGGACATCTTTGTCTTGTTCCTGATCTTAGAGGAAATACTTTCAGTTTTTCACCATTGACTATGATGCTTGCTGTGGGTTTGTCATATATGGCCTTTATTATGTTGAGGTACATTCCCTCTATGCCCATTTTCTGGAGAGTTTTTATCATAAATGGGTGTTGAATTTTGTCAAAAGCTTTTTCTGCATTTATTGAGATGATCATATGATTTTATTTCTTAATTTGCTGGTGTGGTGTATCACATTGATTGATTTGCGTATATTGAAGAATACTTGCATCCCTGGGATAAATTCCACTTGATCATGGTGTACGATCCTTTTAATGTGTTGTTGGATTCTGTTTGCTAGTATTTTGTTGAGGATTTTTGCATCTATGCTCATCAGTGATATTGGTCTATAATTTTCTTTTTTTGTGCTATCTTTTTCTGGCTTTGGTATCAGGGTGATGATGGCTTTGTAGAATGAATTAGGGAGTGTTTCTTCCTCTGCAACTTTTTGGAAGAGTTTGAGAAGGATCGGTGATAAGTCTTCTCTAAATGTTTGATAGAATTTGCCTGTGAAGCCATCTGGCCCTGAACTTTTATTTGTTGGAAGATTTTTAATTATGGTTTCAATTTCATTGCTTGTGATAGGTCTGTTTATATTTTCTAATTCTTCCTGGTTCAGTCTTGGAAAATTGTACCTTTCCAAGAATTTTTCCACTTCTTCGTGGTTGTCCATTTTTTTGGCATATAGTTGTTTGTAGTAGTCTCTTATAATCCTTTGTATTTCTGCAATGTCAGTTGTGATTTCTCCTTCTTCATTTCTACTTTTATTGATTTGTTCCTTCTCCCTTTTTTTCTTGATGAGTCTGGCTAAGGGTTTATCAATTTTGTTTATCTTCTCAAAGTACCAGCTTTTAGTTTTATTGATCTTTGCTATTGTTTTCTTTGTTTCTATTTCATTTATTTCTGCTCTGATCTTTGTGATTTCTTTCCTTCTACTGACTTTGGGTTTTCTTTGTTCTTCTTTCTCTAGTTTTTTAAGTGTAGGGTTAGATTGTTTACTTGAGATTTTTCTTGTTTCTTGAGGTGAAATTGAATTGCTATAAACTTCCCTCTTAGAACTGCTTTTGCTGCAGTTCTAAAGTTTTGGGTCATAGTGTTTTCATTGTCATTTGTATCTATGTATTTTTTTTATTTCTTCTTTGATTTCTTCCATGATCTCTTGGTTATTTAGTAGCACATTGTTTAGCCTCCATGTATTTGTGTTTTTTATAGTTTTTTTTTCCTGTAATTGATATCCAATCTCATAGCGTTGTAGTCAGAAAATATGCTTGATACGATTTCAATTTTCTTAAATTTTCTGAGGGTAGATTTGTGACCCAAGATGTGATCTATCCTGGAGAATGTTCCGTGTGTGTGCACTTGAGAAGAAAGTGTAATCTGCCATTTTGGGTGCAATGTTCTATAAATATCAATTAAGTATATCTTGTCTAATGTGTCATTTAAAGCTTGTGTTTCTTATTTATTTTCTGTTTGGATGATCTGTCTATTGGTGTAAGTGGGGTGTTAATGTCCCCCACTATTATTGTGTTACTGTTGATTTCTCCTTTCATGGTTGTTAGCATTTGCCTTATGTATTGAGTTACTCCTATGTTGGGTGCATAAACATTTATAATTGTTATATGTTCTTGGATTGATTCTTTGATCATTATGTAGTGTCCCTCCTTATCTCTTGTAACAGTCTTTATTTTAAAGTCTATTTTATCTGATACGAGTATTGCTCCTCCAGCTTTCTTTTGATTTCCATTTGCATGGAATATCTTTTTCCATCCCTTCACTTTCAGTCTGTATGTGTTTCTAGGTCTGAAGTGGGCCTCTTGTAGACAGCATATATATAGGTCTTGATTTTGTATCCATTCAGCCAGTCTGTGTCTTTCGGTTGGAGCGTTTAATCCATTTACATTCAACGTTATTATCGATATATTTGTTCCTATTACCATTTTCTTAATTGTTTTGGGTTTGTTTTTGTGGGTCTTTTTCTTCTCTGTGTTTCCTGCCTAGAGAAGTTTCTTTAGCATTTGTTGTAAAGCTGGCTTGGTGCTGCTGAATTCCCTTAGCTTTTGCTTGTCTGAAAAGCTTTTGATTTCTACATCAAATCTGATTGAGAGTAATCTTGGTTGTAGGTTTTTCTCTTTCATCGCTTTAAGTATATCCTGCCACTCCCTTCTGGCCTGCAGAGTTTCTGCTGAAAACTCAGTTGATAACCTTATGGGGATTCCTTTGTATGTTATTTTTTGTTTTTCCCTTGCTGCTTCTAATATTTTGTCTTTGAATTTAATTTTTGTTAGTTTGATTAATATGTGTCTTGATGTGTTTTTCCTAGGTTTTATCCTCTATGGGACTCTCTGTGCTTCCTGGACTTGGGTGACTATTTCCTTTCCCATGTTAGGGAAGTTTTCCACTATAATCTCTTCAAATATTTTCTCAGACCCTTTCTTTTTCTCTTCTTCTTCTGGAAACCCTATAATTCGAATGTTCGTGCATTTAGTGTTGTCCCAGAGGTCTCTGAGATTGTCTTCAACTCTTTACATTCTTTTTTCTTTATTCTGCTCCTTGGCAGTTATTTCCACCATTTTGTCTTCCAGCTCACTTACTCGTTCTTCTGCCTCAGTTATTCTGTTATCGATTCCTTCTAGAGTGTTTTTCATTTCAGTTATTGTGTTAATCATCTTTGTTTGTTTGTTCTTTAGTTCTTCTAGATCTTTGTTAAACATTTCTTGTATTTTCTCAATCCATGCCTCCATTCTATTTCCAAGATTCTGGATCATCTTTACTATCATTACTCTGAATTCTTTTTCAGGTAGATTGCCTACTTCCTTCTTCATTTATTTGGTCTTGTAGGTTTTTACCTTGCTCCTTCACCTGTGACATATATTTTTGTTGTCTCTTTTTTTTTTTTTTATGAGTTGGATTGTGTTCCTGTCTTACTGGTTGTTTGGCCTGAGGCTTCCAACCCTGGAGTTTGTAGGCTGTTGGGTAGAGCTGGGTCTTGGTGCTGAGATGAGGACCTCTGTGAGAGCTCACTCTGATGAATATTCCCTGGGGTCTGAGGTTCTCTGTTAGTCCAGTAGTTTGGACTTGGTGCTCCCACTGCAGGAGCTTTGGCCCGACCCCCAGCTCGTGAACCAAGGTCCTGCAAGCCATGTGGGGTGGTTAAAAAAAAGAGAGAACAATAAAAAAATAAAAAATAAAATTAGACTAGGAAACTAAGAGATATGTTAGAAAGAATATAAAAATAAAAATATAGACAAATAAACAACCATAAGGTACATCAGTACCACAATAGTAAAAAAAGAGGAGGAGGGAATAGAAAGAAAAATAAAGAAAGAAAAAAAAAGGCGGGAAAGGCCTTGGCTGTGGAGGGCAGAGCCTAAGCAAGGGTGAGGTTTGGGTGGTGGGCGGGGCCAATGTTCAGGACCCACAGGGCTGGAAAAGGTCCTGGGGGCTGTGGGGAGTGGGTCTTAGGCTAAAGGAACAGAAGAGGCCTAGGCGTGTCCCCCACCCCTGGTTTCAGAGGGCAAGGGACCTCACCTGGGAGCCCAACAGGCTTCCTGGACTCCAGTGGGCAAGGCAAATGCCCTCCTCTCCTCCTCCTGGAGGGGCCCTCCT
Source organism: Aethalodelphis obliquidens (assembly GCF_003676395.1). Lineage (NCBI taxonomy): Eukaryota > Metazoa > Chordata > Mammalia > Artiodactyla > Delphinidae > Aethalodelphis > Aethalodelphis obliquidens. The sequence continues at coordinate 68,455,464 of NW_020837951.1, read as the reverse complement.
GCCTGCCTCTCCTGATCTCCCTGGTGTATATGTTTGAGATACCCATTATCCCTGGCACATGATCCTTTCTGGTCCAATAAAAAAATAGTTATTTGGTGTAGTTGGGAACTCTGTGTCCAGAGCCCATCTGCCCTAGATTGCCTCTTCCTTCTCTGACCTCCAGCTTTTTTTTTTTTTTATTCTATGTGAAATCTCTCCCTCTTCTCTGTAAATACCCTCAAATGCACTCCTCAGCTAAATCCCTTCATTGGGTTTAGGCTTTTGTAAAAGACAGGAGACATAACTGTCTTCAAATAGCTGCTGCTTCCAACCCTACAAAAATCCCCAAAGCAAGGACATATCAGGGTTCCAGCTACTTGCCTGAAATGCAGGGGAAAAGGAAAGATTTAGTAAATCAAATCCAAGTTATTATTTCAGAATAGTATCCAGACTGCTCTTGTGATAAGGAGCTTGTACCTATCTCTCCACCATCTCTTTCTGACCTTGCTGCAGAGAGGTCATCGTTCTCTTTGGTTTGTGGTCTACAATCATCAGTAAAGCATGGTCCCACTCTTCGTTTTATTTATTTTTCTCCTTTAACCCTGTCTCAACTCACACTCCTCCAAGGCACCCACTAGAATGCATTTAAGTATGCCTTTAATTGCGTGTACCTTGCTGAAATTTCTTTGAACTTTTAAAACACTTTAATATGAGTTCAAACATATGAAAAAGTCACAAGAACACCAGGAGCTGACTTATATACTTTATCCAAATTCACCAACTGTTTATATTTTGCCCATTTATCATTCTTTCTCTCTCCCTCACTCCCAAACACACAGAAAAAATATATAATTTTCCTTACATATTTGAATGTAGATTGGAGATTTACCCCTAAATACTTAAGCATATATATCCTAAGAACAAGGACATTTTCTTACATCATCACGGTACTGTTATCAAAATCAGAAATTTAACATTGCTATAATACTGTTCTATGAACAAAGAAAAAGAAAGAGCATTGCTCACCACCCTGTTCTACGTACCCACAGCAATTGCCCCGACAGTGGAACCTGAGAGGAATTTGGGATGAAAAACAGGATGTGGCGCTCTGTGCTTTGGGTAAACATGCCCTTAGATAGTTAGATGTATATCTTAAGAAGAATTTCAATGACCCCAGATTCTTGCATTTTCCTGTGCATAGAAAAGCACTAAAATTATTAACTTGATTTATCTGTTATTTGTGATTAGCAGTAATCTTTTACCAAGATGTATGCTTGACTGCATGTATTCCCTAGCCAAAAAAATTATATGTAAACTGGCTTCTTTCCTACCTTTTCAGAGCAGTTCCCTCAGAGCCACTGAGAGGCTGTTTCCCAGGCTATAGTCCTCAGCAATTCCCTAAATAAAACAAACTCAAAATGTTTATGTTGTGCATTTTTCTCTAAGTTGACTGTTCTCTAATACGGTTTATGTTCCAACTTCATTCAAATTTCCAATATTTCCCTTTATTTTCAACATTTTCCTCTAGTCCATGATTTAATCCAGGACCACTCTTTACTCTTATCTTGCATTTTTCTTTAGAGTCCTTTAATCTGGAACAGTTTCTTAGTCTTTCTTTTGCCTTCATGACATTGAAGTTTCTGAAGAGTACAGGTCAATATTTTTGTGGAATGTCCCTCAATTTGGGTTTGTCTGATGTTTCTTCAGGGATTAATTCAGGTTATGCATTTTGGGCAGGAACAGTATTGAGTTAATAGTGTCTCTTTCTCAGTGCATCATATTGGGAAGTACATGATATGGGTTGGTCCCAATTTTGGTGATATTAACTTTCATCATTTGGTTAAGATGGTGTATTCAAGTGTTACCAAACCAGGTTTGTTTTGCCCAACTTGCAGCAAGCCAAAATGCTGAGATGCTGAGGTTTGCAGCAAAGAGAGGGTTTATCCACAAGGCAGCCAAGTGAGGAGATGGGAAAACAAGTCTCATATCTGCCTCCCCAAAGGTAAGGGGCTCCGAGTATTTACAGGATAAAGAATAAAGAAGCAGGGTGGTCTGAGGTGTGGGAGCATGGAGAAAGGTGATTGGAAAAAGATGCAGTAATCATCGTTCTGCACAGGCATAATTAAGCTACAAGCCTCTGCATGTTTGAAAATGGAGGCACTTAGCACGATCTGGCAGAGTTTTCAGCCTGCTGACATCAAAAGGCCACCAAGGGGACAGTCACACATGCCCACTTGGAGGGCTGGTGGTATGAAGGCAACCAAAGCACCAGTATGTCTGGAACCATTCAGGCTATATAAATGACTTTATACTTTAGGCTATATACATGGCTGAATGCTTTCTCAAAGTATTAATCACGTGTCTCCATGTATCTTCCTTTTTTTTTTTTTTTTTTGCGGTATGTGGGCCTCTCACTGTTGTGGCCTCTCCCGTTGCAGAGCACAGGCTCCGGACGCGCAGGCTCAGCGGCCATGGCTCACGGGCCCAGCCGCCCCGCGGCATGTGGGATCTTCCCGGACCGGGGCACGAACCTGTAACCCCTGCATCGGCAGGCGGACTCTCAACCACTGCGCCACCAGGGAAGCCCCTATCTTCCTTTTGATTAAAGGATAAATTACTTATTTTCACATGCAAAAAAATTTTTTTAAATCTCCCAACTTTTAAAGAAAAATCCCTGCCAAAATCCACAATTTTCATATCCTCTATGATTTGTTTAATTATATATTTATACCAAGTATAATATCAAAGATCTGGAAGCACATTCCATAATGGTTAAGAGCTCAGACTCTGCAGAATGTACAACTTTGAATCCTGTCTGGCAATTATTTGCTGTGTAACCTTGGCAAAGTTACTTTGCCTCTCTGTTTCCCAGTCTTCTCATCTGTAAAGTGGGGATGATCAGAATGATACCTCAGGGGGTTGGTGAGAGGAGTATATTAGGTAACACAGTTAAGCACTCAATGAAAGTTTGCTCTTATTGTTATCATTTAGATTTGATGAAATTAAAGCTACTTCTCTTGGATTCTTTGGAAACGAAATTGATGTTCTGATCTAGGAGTTATACTTGCCTTAAAAGTTAGGGAGAGATGAGTATACCACTGACAGAAAAAGGGATGTGTTTTCTAGGTAAACACTGGGTACCAGGCTTTGCCCTCACCATCTTAGTGTTGGGCCCTTCCTTTAAGGTCTATGGAGCCCAAGAAAGTGGGAAGGTGCTCGTGAGATGCATGTTTCTCTTCCACTGTGTTTTCTTACAATTGCTAAGAGGAGGCTGTACCAAAACAGCTTATTCTGGGGAGGCACTGGAACTGAGGGAACAGCAGGTCAAATTTAGAGTTTGAAACTGGGAATGAGACTGGGACTCAGGGCAGAGATCCACAGAGGATTGATTCTGTTGGGAAGAGGCCAGAAGCCAGTGAGGAGGGCAGGACTGAGCAATCTGGTGACTAGAGGAAAGAGGACTGCATAACTGGTACGAAGAAATGTTGCCACTTAAGACTGTAAGATGCAGATCTCCCCAGAAATGGTAAGGTGGGGAGATAGGAGACCCTGGCTGGCAATCAAAACAAATGTTACTCTTCAACAACATAAACGCCAGGGCAAAGAAGAGGGTCAGGAAACCAGTCATCAGATTAGCTGAGGTCAGGTGTTGAGTACATACTCAACAACTCGTGTGGGGCAGTGTGTAGTTTCCAAGCAGTCTAGAGTGTCAACAAAAAGGACCTGACGACAATGGCCAATCTGTCTTCTGCTTCTGCTCCTAGGTTAAATGCTGAACCCATGGTCTCAACAACAGGTGAGAGCAGGTAAATATTTGTGAGACATTTCACCGCACCCCAGCCCTGTGCGGCTAAGAGTGCAAGTGAAACCAGTTAGGGATAATCAGTGGTTAGAGCCAGACTGAACTGTACTAGATGTTACTCGGCTTCTTTTGAGGGTCTACACGTGTATATCTAAAAATGAAATGAAAATAAATTCTTGGCGTAACAACACACACACCATGAAAAAGTTTAAAACCTAAGTTGACTATGTACCCAAATTAAACAAATATAGCTAATTCTAAGTGTTTCATTATGGTTTAAAGGAAATCTACAGAAATGGGTCTTTTGGGCTTCCAGGTCTTTTCTCAACACTTCATTTATCCGAATGGCTTGGGTCATGCCCAGGTCCCTTTCTCTTTTGATCTGTTGTCTTTTCCTGATCTGTTTCTGTTGCTTCTTTTACCATACCCTATGTGAACACAGTCCTGTGAAGTTTTACTGTCCTTGTAGCTATTCATGTTGCCAGAGCCTACCTTACCCATTGCAATTAGCCACCTGTCCAGCCTTTGTTTATGACTGCAACTGGGCTTTGCTGTCCCTGATGGCACTTTCTCATATGTTCATTGCATTTGTCTTATTTTATTCATCTTCACAAGAAGATGAAATTTTTTATTGCTGTGTCTTTCAGACTGCAGCACAGGGGTCTGAGCATCTTTTATCCAGAGTTGGGCTGGAATCAATAGACGAAAAGCAGAATATTAGAAGCAATGAGCATGTCTTGAAGGAGAACAGTGTTAAAGCCAGAATAAGCCATCAAAAACCAGGTCTCCAACACAGTGAGCAAGGTGAAGAGTCGGAACCCATCTTGGATATAGAGCAATCACAGGAACTGATGTGTGGCTTGACAATGAAAATAACAAAGAAACGGGTCACCTCTTTTGGTTCCCTACCATATGCCAGGTATTTTCCATCCTATGAGGAGGTATTTTTATCATTCCTTTATAGATGAGGAAATGAAGTTCCAAAAATGTTCTATGACTTAGCTAAGATGTGATGGAGCCATACTCAGGTCTATCTGATTCCAAGCTCACTATTCCCCTCCAATTCCACATTACCATGGATGGACAAGAGGTACAGAGAAGGAGACAAACATGGAAGAATGCATGTAGTATAGTTCAGGCACACTTGGAGGATTTTTTTTGCCATACTTCCTTCATGGAAATGCTAAATACACTTTAAGAAGGAATATCAGATTGCACAGTCAAGATGTCCAAGAAGTGGTTAGATGAGAGAAGTGTCTGTATGAAAGCTGACTAGGAGCCAAGAAGTAAGGGAGCCCAGAACAGCTATGCTAGGATCTTGGGACTGGAGGCTGGATATCAAAGACCTTTAAATCAGACCCTTTGTGTCATTTTGGCCTAAATCAATCTTGGTAATCCCGTTTCCCCTTGCCTGGGATGGATAATTCTATTATCCTCCCTTCGGGATGAATGTGTGACCTAGTTTTGCCCAATGAAAACTTAAGAGCAGTCTGCTGGAGTGGGGACTTCTGGGAAAGATTTTCCTGCCTGATAAAACTTTGAGAAAACCTTCCTGCTTGGAACACTGTCATATAAGTATGTGACATTCGGCTATGGCAGCCATCTTGTGACCATGAAGGAACCACAGAGAAGCAAAAACATTCTATAAAATAACAATATCTGACCTTGGTATAGCCTTTGTATATTGTTAATAATTTGGAAAGTACTCTTATATACCTCATCTCATTTAATGCTTAAATAATCCTGTGAGCTGGTTATTTTGTGTTCTCTGGAAGGATCTAAAAGCTGTGGATTCAACCAAAGTGACAGCCGGGTGATAGAAATAAAGTTATCCAATATTTCCAGGTGGTTTTTTAACTAATCCTATATGGTTTAGTTTCGGAAACAGTTTCCAATGTTGCCTATAATGAGCTCCTGAAAGAGGCTTTTGACTTCAGACCCATGGGATGTTGCAAGGAAAATCAATTAACAGTTTAAAGCACAGGTTTGTGTCTTGCTCAGAAATGGATATTGGAATGGTTAAAGGCAAAAACAGGTAAAACTCTAAAAAGTACACAAGCACTTGTTGACACAATTTAGGGACAAATTACTGAGGAAATGCCAAAGGCTCAATGCTGCTTCATAAACTAGTTGGGAGTGCAGACCTTGGGAATCATTTATCATAGAGATTTGATTATCATTCATTTGGAGAAATTTCACCATAGCGTTTCAAGGCAAATTCATAATGGCTTTAAATCACAGGTGCCCATATCTCTACCTTCTAAGTACAAATAATTTCATCCTGTTAAGTCTTAAATTAAAAGAAAAGTACTATTTGATTATATATAATCAAACGCTATAGAGTGGCATTGACCTATAAACAGTAGCACTTATAAATAAAGCAGAATACGGGGGAAATATATTTATTCAGTGCTTATCATGTACCACGTATATATTACATAATCTAGTTGACTCTCCCAACATCCTTATGAGATAAGATTATCAGTAATCTATGAAAGTGAGTACATCACAGACTCAATGAAATCACTTTTCAATGTGCAATAGACCAGAATATCATCCTGAATTATTAGACTCTGTGTACGGAAACAAAACATGCAAATCATTCAGTTAATTCAATTTTTACAATTGAGTCAAATGACCTTGTTTCATTCCTTGACCAAAAAACCCTACTTGCTGAGTAACTAATTAAAAAAAAAAAAAGAAAAAAAAACTTTTAATTATTAAGAGGTTGTACAGCCACAGCATTTGAAAGGATCTCAAACAAGCTGGTTAAATGGATTTGGTTTGGGGGCATCTGATGTAATTATCCTCCTACTTCAGACTTGATGAGAGCAGTTTACATAAGTTACCTTATTAAATTATCCCAAAATCCTATGAGGTATGAATTATTCATATTTTACAAATGAGAAAATAAGTTCAGAAATGTTAGCATGATGCCAAGATTGCAGAGTAAGACAATGGCAAAGGCAGGACCCCAGTCTAATGTGTCTTTTGCTCCAAAGCCCATGTCTATCTACTACTTTTCGTGGTAATCACTACACAACTGTATTTTTAACAGATGATAGGAAGAAATTCCTTTGAATTTTAAACCACAAAATGAACTGCTTCACTAAATGTAGGGTCTGTTAGACAATTTTTCTTAAATGAGAATTTTATGTATTTCCTATTTTTCTCCTTTAGGGAGTCACAGAAGGAGCAAAGGAGAAAGCTTTGCTGTTATTTCCAAGAGATTCTACATGAATCATGCCATGGCTGTGTGTCTACTACATGAACACATGGGTAGCATCATTTTGATAAAGTCCAGCTCTCAAGTCCAATTTCTATGCTCTGGAATGACTCGACTGACCAGCAATAGAAAGGCCCAGTGCCTACCACCCTCCTCTCAGCCTTGCAAAATCAAGCTTAGTGTCATTGTTTAAATAGGCAGGTATGGGCAGGCACAGTTCTTAGTCAAGTTGGATGTTAATTTTAATAAAAATAAAGTGAGTTGATGGGCATTGGATTAGGACTTGAGTTTGAGTCTTGCCCTGCCTCTTAATGACTAAAACTGCGGCAAGTTACTCCATTTCTCTGAGCCTCAGTTCTATTATCTAGACATGTTTCTTAAACCGTATTTCTTAAATTTCCAATCCATTTGAGGAAGAATACTGATGTAAAATTCATTGAAATTAATTACCAGGAAAATAAAAAGCATAGACATAAAATATACGCTCTTTTTAGATGATTAGATTTAACAGTCAAAAAATTACTCTAATTGTTAAAAGTCTCTAGACACCTGCTGTCAGTGTCTCATCTCACTGTGGACTGGAAAGAAAGAGCTCACTGCCTGCCACCCAGTCCAGGAACTGCATTTTGAATAGCACGGATCTTTGAAACTAAGGCTAAAAATATCTTTAATCATTGGAGGGTGGTTGTTAAAATTCAATGCATAATGTATGTGAAATGCTTAGAAAAGTGCCTGGCACTTACAAAACATAAGGAAATTCCACTTTCTTCAATAAAATTAAACCCAGAACCTCTAAGGAAACAGCACCAGGTAGAGAATCTCCCAGGGAAAGTGAGTGAGGTAAGCCCCTGACTGAAGGCACTTGACCTTGTCCCCCAACTTCACCTTCCCATCGAGGTTTTCTTCTTGTTCTTTCTCTTGCTCTCACTCCCAACTCTAGCTCTGTCTATTCTCTTCCTGTTGCCACCATGATATTGGTCTCATGTGGGATGAAATTTGTTCCCATGCAGAGTCAGAAACTACATACAAGGAATATAAACAGCCCAGTTTACAAAGTATAAAGTTCTGGTCCCAACTCAACTTGTCTATTTGGTTCCATAAGCCCTTTGGCATAGAGGTTCTTGAGCCAGATTTGTGACCACCCAGCTCTATTCTTCATTCTTTTTTTTTTTTTTTTTGCGGTACGTGGGCCTCTCACTGTTGTGGCCTCTCCCGTTGCGGAGCACAGGCTCCGGACGCGCAGGCTCAGCGGCCATGGCTCACGGGCCCAGCAGCTCCACGGCATGTGGGATCTTCCCAGACCGGGGCACGAACCCGGGTCCCCTGCATCCGCAGGCAGACTCTCAACCACTGCGCCACCAGGGAAGCCCTATTCTTTCATTCTTATTTGTCTCTGGGAAGTCACTTAAGAGCTCTGGGCTTCAGTTTCCTCCTGTATAAAATGGGGGAAAAAGTAATACCTATCTGATAGGATTGTTATAAAGATTAAATGAGCTAATATATATCAAGGGCTGAGTATAGCACCTGGGACATAATAAGCAACCTGCTCAGTAAGAGTCAGCTGCCATCATCATCATCATCATCATGGTCACATGATGATGGAAACACCTGGGTCCATCAATTCTCACCTGGTCAATACCTGCACAGCTAAAGTCATTCTGAATGGACCGTAGAGAAACACCCTCCTAGACAAAAGCTCCTGCCTAAGAGAGATCCTATCATAACACCCACCTGACTATAATCCTTAATCTTAATTTCCACCTGGAGAGAGACTCCTTTTCCCTGAGCAAATGGTGCAAAAATGATCTCATCTTTTAAGTGAGATCCCTTCCGCTACTTACCTGGATGTGGCTCATTCACACAGGGCTACAGTCAACCTTAACATAAGTCCCTACTGTCACTTGCACATAACATGCAACACAATTACAATGTGTTTTGATATCCAGAAACCATTTCCTCACCGTACGTTTTCTATCAATTATCTAGTGCCACAATAATACTACATAACAAACCACCGCAAACCACACAATAAACATGTATTACTCATGCATCTGGGAGGTGTGCTCAGAAGCTTTGCTGATCTTGGCTCAGCTAAGCAGTTCTTTTGGTCTTGGACTTGCTTATATGTTCACGGATTGCCTGGGTGTTGACTAATCTAGATTGTCTCAGCTGGGGTGACTGGCATGACTTCACTCTGTTCTGTGTGTCTCTCATCCTCCATCAGGCTAACACAGACATGTTCTCATGGCGATGGCAGGGTACAAGAACAAGTGGAAACTCAAGCACCTTTTGGGTTTCTGCTTGCATCACATTTGTTAACATTCCATAGGCCAAAGCAAGTCACAAGGCTGAGCTCAGAATAGGAGTGGGACAGCAAGTGTTGTAAAGTTACATGGCAACAGGCATGGGTAGTGTGCTCATTAAATGTTAATTCTGACTTCTATTTCCTTATATTCCTATCCAATTAGATCAGGAAAACCACTTGCCGACTCATATTACCAAATCAGGACCTTATGTCAAGCCAAGATTTTATTGAATATACACTCTAGGATTTGGTTTATTTGTTTGTTTTAGTGGAATCTATATGGTACTTTTCCTTTTCTTTCTTTTCCCCACTAGGAAGAAAAGTAGCAAAAGAAAACAGATTCATTTTTAATAATGGATATCTGAACATTTCATGTCATAATCCCCAGGATGACTTATAACTCCTACTGGGACCAGTCTCCATCCCGTGGTATTATGTTAGTCTCAACAAATGAATTTAACACACAAGGAATAATACTCAAATAGCTACTTATTAGAGCTGAATGCTTTTCTCATAAAACTTGCAAAATACAAAATGAGCTTTCCTACTGAAGGTAGACTCTAGGGAGATTTCCTATGTTAGGAATTTGATATTTTCCTCTCAAATAAAAAAAAAATACTGCATTTTTCCTTTCTGAGAGTGTTTCCTAACTAAGTGGAGAAATTACTATTCCATTTCTTGAGGGGGAAAATGATTTTCATATGCACGAAACTTCCCAGGTAACATCTTGGTCAAAGGGAAATATGAAGTCACTCCTCCAGTCAATGACTTTGTGGGAGGGTTCCTGGAATGCATCAGTGATTTCAGAAAGGGTCCCCTTCCACTTTAAGATCAAAATCAGAACTTCCTCTGCCCCCCTGCACAAGGAGCTACTTGAGCATATACATGATTGTGCACGGAAGGAGGATGAGGCAATGAGAGAGGGTAAGGTCCTTGTCCAAACTCTAGTTTGCAGGTGCTTTTGGTCCCTTTGTTATATACAAGGTCAGCTGGATAATTCACCATAAAGACGTGTGAAGGAAGTCACCAGCAGTGTGTAATGGTGGGGTCACGGTGTGGCGTAGAGCCCTTCCCAGTCCTACCCATATTTATGCCACTGACCTCATACTTCTGTACAAAACCTGGACTCTGGGGTCAGACAGCAAAGGGTTAGTATTTTAACTAGGCCCTTTATAAGCTCTTTGACAATGAAAATTTGAAACGATTTCCATGAGTTTGAGGCTACTCATATGTAAAATAAAAATTTTTTCTTATACCTACAGTGATACCTGACATACAGAAAGTCACTAAATACCAATTTCCTATATCCCCACTTCATCTCCCACCATCCTCCCACCACCACCACCACCAGCACTCCATCTTCTAACTTTCTCCCCTGCCCCTTCTTGGTCCTTTATTCTCACCTCAGCCTCAAGCCTCACAGCCACTGCTTACCTCAGAGAGAGAGAGAGCCAGAGACAGACTAAAAGTAGCTAAATCTTGTTTGCAGAAATGTTCAGCTTCAAATTCATTTCTGCAGAAAAGCAGTAATGCACTTGAAGAGAAGAGATGCCAGAAAAAAAAAGAGGGAGCATGGGGTTTGGTCCTGAGGAGAAGGGGAAATGTGGAATGTTTATAGTGTTTCACTGGCATGAGACCCAGGCTTTCAGGGAGAGAGGGAGACTGAAATTACTTTGATTTTCATGGAAATTATCATTTGACTTTGATCTTGACAGAATGTCACTGAGTCAAATTCTGAAATTTAGGTTTGGAGGGAGAGATTTGGGGGAGGGAGTGCAGGCTGCGAGAAAGAATAGATGAAAAAAAGTAGATTTCATTCTGGGAAAAGTAGTTGTGTGTGTGTGTGTGTGTGTGTGCACGCGCGTGTGTGTTGAGAGCAATGGGGGTGGCGGATGCAGAAACAGGGAATTCCCTTTTCTCCCCTGCCTTAAGAAATTCAGGTTTAAAACAGAAGTCGTAGAGAAGCTGAAAGAAGACTGTTCTTAATTCTCTCAGTTCCATGCTAGTTATAAACATTGGAGAGAAAATGGGATTGCAGACTGTCTGGTAACACAGGCACTGTAGACCTTTTATTATCATATTTTTGGCTTCTGGGGTATGATTTTAACACCATCTTTTAAGATGTTGCTCACTTAAAGCAATTGTGTTTAATTTTAAATTAAGTAAAAAACCTAACGGAAGTATTCTTCCCTTCAATTAATTTTCCATTTAAGCATATGATTTCCTTGCTGAAGAAACTCATGCCCTGAAAGTAATGCATAGATTAAGTATTTTCACACTTAAAGAGATCTATTAATTATGTAAAATAATATTAAAATAAAAAGCAGTGCATTGTAGAGACAGGTATTCCTGCAAATATTCTGGTCCTGGCTGGTCACAACTGGCTGTGTGATCCTGGCTTAAGTTGTTAACTTCTGAGCCATAACTCCTTCATATGGATTATGTAAGTGTAAAGGTCCTTTTAGCTCTAAAAACTTTATCACAGTTAGTCTTAAGGTGAATACAACACCTTAAGGTTAATATGAAATAAGTCTACCCACTTCTTAGATTCTGCAGATCTTAATTCTATAAGCAAATTAACTTCTCCAAACTCCAATTTCCTAATCTATAAAATGGAAATTATAATAGTGTCTATCCTATTAGGCTTGTTGTGAGGTTTGCATGAGAAAATGTTTGCAAAGAGCTTAGCATAATGACTGGCACTTAGGAAGTGCTCCAAGAATGTAGGTTTAAAAAGAAAAGAACAAGAGAAGCCGCTGTGCTTCAGAGTCAAATCGTTCTCTGTGATTCTATTTTGGGCACTGTGGGCTCCCCAGTGTTTAGATGAACAATGTTAAAGAAGAGTTAGCAAAAGGTTATGGTGATGATGATAACTGCACCTAACCAGGTGCTATTCAAAATGCTTTTATCTGTGTTAACACATTTAATCCTCATACCAACCCTATGAGACAGATAAAATTACTATTTTATAGATGAGGAATATGAGACACAGAGAGGTTAAGTGACTTGCCCAATGCCACACTAGTAAAGATCATCCTCTACTTTCTTTAGTGAGGCTGGAAACTGACACTGACCCTGAGGTATCTGAAAACAACAACAAAAACAGAAAATTAATTCTTTGTTAGCCTCTTTGGTTTTTTAAGGATGCTCATAAAGTTAGATAATTAAATGATGCATAATCCTGAATCATCCCCAAAAGTTCCCTGCCTGTATCTAGCAGTTTCTTCCCACCTGGTGCTAATGAACATGCAAAAGAAGATCAACATTTGTCTAATGACGTTAACTAATGCTGCCCCCTGCATGGTGATTATGAGTGGAGCTGTGCTGTGGCTTCAGCAAGCAGGTGGTGGGAGTTCTTAATGAAGATTGCATACAGATTATAGCATTCTGGTATATTTTAGGATGAAATTCACCAAGGGTTCAAAACCTTTTCCAATTTGCTCACTCATCTCACCGCTAATAGGAGGGCTTGATGTAAGGAACTAGAAGCATGGGAAGAACTAAATATAAATCACATTAGAGCTACCCCCACAGTAGAGAAACCACTCAGAATGCTAATGAATAAAGCTTCTGTGATGCTCTTCATGAAAGGAACTGACAGGAAGCAAAATATGGACTCAGAAGACCAATTCTGACTAAAGAGCACTGGCATAGATGAGACTTTCTTTCTACTGGGGAATGAGAAGTCTGCTAAGAATTAAGAACTATATACACCTATGTGTAAGAGAACAAGTGAACTTGAAGGATTGGATGTGGTTAAGAGAGAGAAAGGAAACGGTGAATTGCTTTCTATACTGAGAGGAGAAATTTATTCATGCTAATGCTGCGAGGTGAACTATTGAAAAACGGTTCAATAACAGTGAACAACTTATGATTTATTCCCGGGAAACAGAATGGAGAGAAAAAAAATTCTCATTCTCCTTTGCTTTGTACACTTGATAAGGTCATGCTAAATGAACGTGTTCATTTTTTTCACCTATAGTTGCAGTAAGTATATTCAAATATAATTAAATGTATATTTGCTAAACATGAAAACAAGACAAGTAGAAAAGCTCAAAAACCTACCTCATCATTTTCTGAACAATTTTCCACGGTTAAGAAGGAAAATTTGCTTTGTAGTAATTGTAAAAGCCATAAGACTTTTGTTTGTAGTCATTTCTGTTCATTTTTAATTTCTTCTACTAATTCAATTGCTTGAGAGGAAAGAATTTGTATTCAAAATCCCAAATTCTCAGCAATTGCATTCAGACACTACCATTTTGTTAGTCGGCATATCCACTTTTTTGTTTGGATTTCAAAGTTTGTTTTTAACCATAGACCAATATTTTCCTGTGTTTATTTTTCCCTATAAACATTCAACTTGTATTTCTCATTTCCCAAAAGGACAATGAGTTCAATGGTGACATGTTTATTAGTAAGGATGGGCTTAGCTGTGTGCAAATTAAGCCCAACTGCCCTAGAAGAATATTGAAAGTATCTCAGGGTTGACTGTATTATTTTTTCTGTTTATGATTTGAATTTCTTTTAATGACAAATACTAATTTCTGGTAGTTTGATCTTATCTAAGAGACATCAGTGGCTCTAAGTATGCTGAAGTGCTCTTTGTATTCATACTTACTCATCATTGAACAAGGCTGCCTTTTCATTGGAAGCAAAAAGATTTAATTTATACACCATTATTATATGCTCACATATATTATTATGGGCATGCACACACAGGGGTCCAAATCTATCCTTAATTATTCATGCTAGCAGAGACAATACAGAGCTATACACAATCCAAAACCCTTAAATATTTCAGTTTAGAATGTCCTGTTTGACTTCCATTTGGAGATGGAAAATTTACCGAAGTGATATATGAAATAAGTATTGATATTAGGCACCTGCTGTACAGAGAATTCTAAGTACCAGGGGACATTACAGGGTATAAAAGGAATACCTGGCAAGTGATTTGCTGAGAGATCAATCAAAAGGAGGGATAAACTACACAGTTGTGATGCTCTCTAGAGAGAGCAGGACAATAATGGATCAACTCATACGAAGTAATTGCCAGACTAAAATTCTGGTGATGAGGCAGTGAAATACAGAGCAAGCTTCTTGGGTTAAATTCATCTTTACTCCAAAGTTGAAGGGCATAATGGCTATAGTTTTCAAGAATGGAAAAGCCTTTCAGATCCCCAGAAAATTACAGAGAAGAAAGGCCAAGTGAAGTCACTGCTTTCTGGCTCCAGGATAGGTTGTGTTAAGTGACTTGTCCGGCGTACAGTGTGTCAACGGCAGAAGAGAGCTTAAAATTCCTGTTCTCTGAACCCTCACTCAGTGAAGGGATAGGGTCCTGGTCTTCTGTAATTGGATTAAATTCAATTTATCCACAGAACAGTTTTAATAGCTACTATGACTATGGCCACATAAGATACAGCAGGTTAAATCAGTTTCGTCAATTCCATTGACTTGAGTAACTGGGGTTTAAAACTACAGCCACACACCAAGCCAGCCAATGTTCCAGTCACATTAAAAACTCATTCCTCATCACATATGCCTCACATGTTTTTTCAGAGCTGCCATACAGCTAGAATGCACTAGTATAATAGTACCAGTTGTTAAAATATTAAAACATTTCTGTTCCAATTGGTAAATAGCCACATCTCTGATAGATCCTCCAAATGCCTTAACCACAAGAGCCACCAGACTTCTCAGATAGTCTCCATAATCCAGTAATTGAAGGGGACACAATCAGGGCCCTTGAGGACCCTGCTTCATTCTGATTGGTCAGTGCTGGAGCCAGAGTTTGTTCTGATTGGTCAGTAGCAATGGCATGCCAGTGGTTAAGTATTACTCCTACTGTTCCCTTCCATGTTTTTGTTCATGCTATTCCCTCTGCTTCGAATGCTTTTTTTCATTTCACCTGTTCATATTTTCTCTCATGTCTGTCACAGGGAACTGGACTACACAATTGTGGGAGGTGGTAGAGCAGTATCTGTAAGGCTCTTGTCTCCATATCTGAGGCTGGTGCTCCAGGCAGTCAGGAAGGCTGGCATCCCAGAAACAAAGAAGGGCTGAAGCCTTGTCTGGTCTTGCTTTTCACTTTGGTGATGAAAGTGTCCTTCAGAAGCAAAAGCTCTTTATCACAGAGCTAAACATACACTCTGAACCCAGAAGTCAGAAAAGCTGAAGGAAGGCGCAAGGGAAGGTAGAGAAATTGCAGGCCTGGCTGCTGCTTCACACTAACAAGGTGAGTTAGCAGATTAGCATCAACATGTGTGCACCACAAATTGGCTGCTGCTTCCCTTCTGCCTGCAGCAAGAATCTCCTTTGTGGCCCACTCTAAACAGAAATGTAGAAGAAAAGGAATTCTGGGAAATGTAGTCAGCCTAGACAAGGTGACTCATTACAAAGCCATCACACCTTAGTATGAAGGCTTAAGTGCCATCCCCTCCCTTTCATCCCTCTCTCATCTGGCCAGGCTGGAAGTTCTCATTTCCTCCTCTGAGTTCCCAAAGCCCTCAAAACAAAACCACATGGTAGCATTTAGCATGCAGCTCGCCTTTTAATTTTTAGTCTGCTTATTTCCACCACTGGACTGTAATCTCCTTCAAGTTAGGATCTGAAGGTCATTACACTGCCTGACACATGGTGAACAATTCATAAAAGTTCATGGAATGAATGAGGGAATTGTTGAATGAATAATGAACTGCCTGATGGAACACAGAGATGCTGTGAAGTGGGATTCAAGGGTAGTGCAGTCACTATTACTATACAACAAATCATCTCCAAAGCTTAGCAACTTGAAAAAACAGTTATTATTTCACAGGTTCTGAGAGCCCTGAATCTGGGAGCACCTGTGTGAATCGTTCTGGCTCAGGGTCTCTGGTGAAGTCACAAACTATTGGCTGGGGCTGTAGTCTTTGAAGGGGCTGCAGGATCAGCTTCCAACCTCACTCACATGAGTATTGGTGGGAGGCTTCACCTCTTCATCACATGCACCTTTCCATGGGGCACAACAGGGCAGCTGGCTTCTCCCAGAGCAAGGAATCCAGAAGAGAGGGAGGCAATACCACACTGCTTCCTATGACCTAATCTCTGAGTCGTACACTGTTTTCCACCTTTTCCTCTTAGTTAGAAGTGAGTCACTAGGTCCAGCCCAACAGGAGGAGGGGATTACACAGAGCATGAATCCCATGAGGCTGCCTCACAGGTGGGAAGGAGTAAGGCTTTGGGCAGGGGCCATGCCACAGAGTTCCTTAACTGACCTCAGAAGAATTCAACTCACTTCCCACTACTTAGTGTGTACAGTCATGTTCTTTTCTCTCTTTTTCTTTAATTCTTTTTTTTTTTTTGGTGTGTGCAGTCTGCTCACTGAAAATAAGCCTTTAATGTCAAGCCAAAGATTGGATTTTGTAGAAATACTTAAGAAGAACAAGGAGAGGGAATCCAATTTGGAACTAACCTTTCTTTACTAAAATGATTTCCACTGCTGCAGCCAAGTTTGTTTTGGCCTCTAGAAAATACTGGTGAACAAAGTTAACAGCAATTCCAATTTCACACATACACATACACATGTGCACATGCACACACACAATCCTGAGTTTGTATCATCAGAATAGATATTGTAACCTAGCCTGGGGAGTTCAGGCTAGCATTAAGTGGTTGGACAGTAATAACAGATATATTTGTTCAACAGCTAATATAGCCAATAATAGTTTATTGAGCACATACTAAGCACCAGGTGCTGTGCTAAGGGTTTTCCATGTGTTATCACATTTAATTCTTAATCCTATGGGGTAGGTACTACTATTTCTCCCATTTTTTACAGATGAGTAAACTGAAGCTTAGAGGAATTACATGACTTAGAGAGAAGCTTAAAGAAATTACTTACGTAAACTCACACAGCTAGCTGGTGCCAGGACGAGCACTCTACATTCTTAAATGCATCAGTACATGGCTGTCACCGTCCTTCTGGGAGACAAGCTACGTGCTAGGGTGGACGCCTATATTCATTGCTCATTCTTCTCTATAACCCTTTGAAGTAGGTATCATTATCCCCCTTTTATGGATGAGAAACAAAAGCTCAAAAGAAGATGTTGCTTGCTTTAGCCCGCACAGTTAATATAATAGCAGCCCAGGATTCAATCCCCACAACTGTCTGAATCAAAGGTCCATGCTCCTACCACCTCTATTGTTTTCTAGCTCAGGGGTTTTCAAACTGCAGATCATAATCTATTAGTGTATAGTGAAGTCAAGTAAGTGTGTCCCAACCAGCATGTAAAACACTGGAGTAGAATAGAATGTAAGAGAAGGGAAGGAAAGAGAAGAAAAGTGAACAGAAAAAATTAGTATGCATCGCACATAGTGATGGTAAGCACTGCTTAAAGTTTTACTTCAGTTATGTATATAGGTATGTGTGACTGTGTGTGTGTGCACACGCACATGTGTGTGTATGTGTTAGAATTTAAAATGCATTTCTTACTTTGGTTGCCATCAGAAGCATTTGAAAGCCTCTGCCCTAGCCATTCCATCTGTTCTTAAGGTCACTGCCAACAGTGCTCAGGTATTAATGATACCTTACCTTCATTGTACACACTTTCTTCTGGCTCTAACCACTTAAACAAATGTGGTTATAAAGATCCAATTCCTAGTGCCCTTTCTACTAAAATAATTACAGAAACCCATATGCAACTTACTAGCTGTGTGACTTTTGCCAAGTTACTTACCCTGTCTAAAGGCAGCCTCCCTGAATTTTACTTTCTCCATGTTTAAAGTACCATAATTATGTGCTCACTTATGCTGCAAGGATTGACTGAGATCATGTGAACGTCTCAAGCACACATGTGCCCAACACAACCATTAAATAAGTACCAGCTATTATTAAATTACCTACAGACGGTCCCTGACAACTTACAATGGTTCGACTTTATGATGGTGGGAAAGCAACATGCATTCAGTAGAAACTATACTTGGAACTTTCAAGTTTAATCTTTTCCCTGGGGTAGCGATATGCAGTACAATACTCTTGTGATGCTGGGCAGTGGCAGTGCCACAGCTCCCAGTCAGCCACGCCATCACGAGGATGAACAACCCAAACACAACCATTCTGTACCCATACAACAATTCTGGTTTTCACTTTCAGTACAGTATCCAGTAAATTACATGAGACATTCAACACTTTATTAATAGGCTTTGTGAGAGATGATTTTGCCCAACGGTAGGCTAATATAAGTGTTCTGAGCAGGTTTAAGGTAGGCTAGGCTAAGCTCTGATGTTCGGTAGGTTAGGTGTATTAAGTGAATTTTCGGGGACTTAACGGTATTTTCAACTTACGATGAGTTTCTTGGGACGTAATCCCATTGTAAGTGGAGAAAGACCTGTACGGAGACTGGAGGAGTCTTAATTGAGGGTCTCACGTTCAAGGAAATAAAAGAATGAGGAGGGAAATGTGCTCTTTTCTAGCTTTGAACCCTCCAACCCCATGAAAACATAAATTAACCTAAGTAGGTCTGCAATCTTTTGGTTTATTCATCAAACACTTATTGAATGCCTACTATGTGCCAGAGACTGGACTAATCTACAATGACATAGTAAGAGTTTTTAGGGTGAGGCCCAAGTTTATAGATGCTTCCTAAAGTTGGGGTTTATTAGAAGAGCAGAGTGACAAATCACCCTGGCACCTTATTTTATGATTTTGGACAAGAGTGATCATTGTTTAACTCTTACACATAAGCTCTATCAAATGGACTTCAGTGATAATAGCCTCATTTTTTTTCAAGCCATGTCCACCTGGCATCCAACACTGAATCTGAGGTCCTCACTTTCCATTTTTATAGCTTGGTTCCTTCTCTCCACACGCCACAATTGGGAGGATTAATTTTCTTTGTACATTGTCTTTTCTTCTCTCCAATTCCCAGGTCCCTCTTTTTCTTTTCTACCCCTGCCGTCCATCACTGACTCTCCTGTGTTCTGCCGATTACCTCTAGCCCTGAGCTAAGGGACCCACCTCTTTTTTCCTATACACATTTCTAATGAGAGGTGGATTAGCAAGAATCAAAGTGTGGTTCTTAGGAGGAAAAGCCACAGTATCCCAGGACAATGGTTTCTAATTCTTTACCACACATCTTTGCTTTGGGGGGCAGGGAGCTTGCCAAAGGAAAATTGCCTTTCCGTACCTAAGGTGTGTGCGTACAACTTAACACTCCTTCCCAAAGGGTCAGGTCCAAAAGCAGGGCCTCAGAAATGTTGGTTGACTTTAACTGAACATAAAAATGATGACATTTTAGCCTGGATTTACTATTAAAATCATAAGCAGTTATTTTTACATTTGTGTGCCCCTTAAAACTTAAAAAAATATTTTCACACACATTCTTTTACTTCACACACTTACACTTACACTGTCTCATAAAACCAATGAGAACAAGGACTGTTTGATGTAATAAGAACCCTGTGAAGTAGAGAGAGCAGGTATTTTATTCTCATTTTCTAAGACAAGGAAACTGAGATACTGTGTTTTACCCAATGTCACTTAGCTCTTCAAGAGCAAAGTTAATGGCGGAGTCTGAGCCTCGTGGCAGCCAGCACTTGTCGATCAGTGCCCGAGGCCTGAACACGTTTTGTGGCCAGCACACCATGGCTTGGTTCCAACTGCACCACATCCAACAGACATGGGTCTTTGAAGCCTTCTAGCTCTGGAGCTCAGGCCATAGGCAGCCCCATAGTGGCAGAGAAACAGAACCTCTGGATAAACTCTTCCAGGGAAGCTTTACTAATCTGGGTGGCTGGACAATGTCCCTCATGAATATTTGTCAGCATGATTGTCACATTATTTCACTGTGGTCATAGGGACTCAGCTCCAGAATTCTGCAGTTAAAGCACCTGGATCCCAGTCTTTCAATGGCTTTGAGAGAACTCCAAAGGCCTGCCCTTGAGCCTAGTGGGCCTCTAGGCAAGATGTCCCTCCCCACCAGGATGTACTGTCAGTTATTCAGCCATGACAATGCCCTCAAGGGCCCTACACCATGTTACTTCTTCCTTCAGTTATGGGCAGCATCCCCTGGAAGCCAGTGATTCCAGACACAAGTAGCAGAACCTTGCCAAAGTAGACTAAGGAGACGCCAGTATGCACACCACCTGCCATGACCCTATAGCACTGACAATGTGGACAAGTGGTAAAGGCTAGAACTACCCATGTTATCATGAATTCTCTGATCACAAAGCAGACCCAGGAGAGCATTCACTGTTTTGAACAACATGCAGGGCTGAGAGGTGCCGGCTGCACACCCCACAAGGGCTTTCCCACCGAGGGAGATCAAGTACATTCAAGTGGTAAAAGCATGCCACAAACTAAAGCTACACAGTGGAGAGACAACAAAAAAAGAGAGGCAGCCTGCATCGACCCAGCCCACCCTAGCAGCACCCCTCACTCTTTCTCTAAGCGGAAACCCAGAGGCTGTTACACTACTGTTCTTCCACAGCTTTACCTGGCCCAAGCCCAGTGCCATGGATTCTGTAAGTGGGTATAAGGAGAGAAACTCAGATAAATGGAGCTTCTTTGAGCCAAGACCACTCCAGAAGTCTGACTCAAGTTTTGCCACCAGGCCTACAAAGAAGCCCAGAAGCCCTCTCCAATAGAGCTGATCCAGATCGAGGCCATCTGAATGGCTGAGGATCCAGCAACATTCAAGCCACCCAAGATGGACACCCCAGTGATAGAAGGGAAGAAAAAATGACTGCAGATCCATAATCTCAAACTTGAATGTGCTCATGCCTACTGAGTTCTAGAGCTCTTTCTATTCCAGGCACTCTGGGTAGAGGGTGTCTTGTTCCCTTTTACCTTACCATAGGAAAGGTTTTGTATTTTGGGGTTTAAGTTGTTAAACTGAAGGTAGAGCTGGAGATATATTCGGCTTTTGAGAAACACTAGTGCAAAGCTTGTCTTTATTGTATGGAAGAAGCCATTCTATACTGCTTTAATTTACAGTCAGACTAAATCATTAACCAGTGATGTATGAGAGAACTCATTACCTATTTTTATATCATTCACCCTAAACAAACACTTTGATTATTGCTTATTAGGTAAATATTTGTGTTGTTCCAAAACCCAGGCTCCTCAGTTCCATTACCACTGGCAATGTCCCTAAAAAGCATTGGCAAATAGTGGAGTAGAGATATTGACTGACTAGTTTAGACAACTTTGGCCCTCTTGACCCTGTGCTGGTACTGTGTGCTCTGGTCTTGTCAGTTAGGGGCACCTAAGATCTGATTGAGATCTGGGTACAATTAAAAATCAGACTTGGCAGGCATTTCTTTGCTGAAACTGGACTCTTTCTGCCCTTTTAGTCGACCTAATGGATCCCTTTTCCGGCAGCCAGTTTTATTGTAGTACCTCTTGGGCCAGTGCTGTTAGAAGGATGCTTTTTTGTGTGTGTCACACAGAGCAAGCACTTGTCTTACATATTCTTTTTTGCACTTTAAAATGAGATTAATTTAATTCCAATTTGGTTAAAAACCTTGTAAGGGAGAAGATTCAGTGTACTGGTTTGGAATGGATAAAAGGATGCTAAACTTTTTAAAACTAAAGAAGATGGTAACTACAGTCAGATTATAGTTTTGAGGTTCATGTGAAATTAGTGTCACCCTATTTTGTTTGGCCCAGGGGATTGAAACTCTTTTTTTTCTGGATGATGGAAGAAATTAAGATTTTTTCTATATGAAGGCATTTTTTCCCCAAAATGAGCCTCATACATTTTATACATATATATATACAACTTACTAAGGAAAGGAAATAAGAAAATTGCTTTCTGTTTCTCACTGAATCTCATTGTTAAGACTATGTCCTTGTTAAGACTCCCTGTCTTAAACATTGTCTTAAATGCCTATAGTTTGAATAGCATCTTGCCCTCATAAGCAACTGACCTTTTCATAGAGAGACCCTAGAGTCTAAAATTCAGAAAAATTAATTTATGTATTCTGTTATGCTTGTATCTCTTACTTGTTCTGATAATAAAATCCTTACTGTTTTCTCAAAAAAAAAGGGAAGAGAAACTGAGACTTTCTTCTCATATTTCAGCTCTTTATTTATTCATTCTACCACGTTTTCTACAAGCTAACAATATTTATTGTTGAAACTTCACATCACTCCAACACGATTATCATCTTCGTATAACAGATGAACTTTTTATCTTTAAATCTAAGACACCATTAACTATAAAGACATATAATATATCACTCCACAGAAAACAATGCAGTCAATTAAACTATGCTTAATCATGGGACAAATCCTTATTTCAGAGATAACAAAATGTGGAGCTGTATGTGTCTTAGAATTGGTGAAAGGGAATAACTGAGTTACTTACACTTCAGTTTGCTAATTTATAATATGTAATAGTTAACTTATGGAATTGTTGTGTTACTAGTTCCAAGTTTTGCTTCTTATAGACGTGGGCTAAAGAACTTCTCTGACAAAAAGGCAACAGCTCAGCATCTCATATGAAGAGGTAGAAGAGGTTTCCTCACTGAATGAGGATTCCCAGAGATAGACATTATGTCCAAAATAGGACTCTGTTGCATTGCTTCCTCCAGAGGAGGGGTTGGAAAGCCCAGGGAAATATTTCAATATTCTTAGAATCAGAAACAGACATAATAAGAGAGAATGAGGAAATCTGGTAGAAAATGCTGTTTTATTGGCTAATACATGCACAGTCCTGCTGAAGTTGCAAAATCAATTTCCAATCCTTCCTAGGGGGACATACATGTCCCTTTGTCTTGCATAGCCCATGTTTATGCCTGTTTTCCCAACATTACTAAAATTTTTATCAAATGGAAAAGGACTTAGAGGAGTCAAGACAATTTTGTGAAAGAACAAGGTTGGAGGATATACACAGCTTAACTTCCAGATTTATCATAAAGCTACAAAATACTGTGACATTGGTTTAAGAATATATAAATCTAAAAAAAAAAAAGAATATATAAATCTGTAATCCAAAAATAAACTTTATTTACAGTCAATTGACTGTTGATCAGGAAGTCAATGTGATTCAATGGAAAAGGATACTTTTTACAAATTGTGCTGGACACTGAGTATCTGTAAGGGAAAAATGTGAACCTTGATCCTTACCTCACACATTATACAAAAACTAACTCAAACTGTGTCACAGAGCTAAATACAAGAACTAAAACTATAAAGATTCTAGAGGAAAATTTAGGGGGAAAATCTTTATGACATTCGGCTAAGCAAAGAATTCTCATATAGGACACACAAAAAACACAAGTCATAAGAAAAAAAATTGTTAAGTTGGACTTGATAAAATTCAAAAATATTTCCCCATCAAAAGACACAATCAAGAAAATGAAAAGTCACAAATTTGAAAAAAAATCCAGAATATATAAAGAATAACGACACCTTAAGAAAAACCACACAATTTTAAAGAAATGAGTGGAAGATTTAGACACTTCCCCAAAAGTTATATGAATGAGCTCCCATTATGGTCAAGCGTCTCCATGAGGAAGTGATACTTCCTGGTGATAATTATCAAATGCCTCACGGAGGGGGCCTTTGCCTGCTCTTCAGCAATGGCTGAGCCTGGTCAGGAACTTAGCTGGAGACCCACCAGCCCAGCTCCACACTTAGCAGAGTCTTCTGACTTTGCTGGAGAATACAGATTTCCTATGGTCACAAAGTCTCTCCACTATGCAAAAACCTTGTTGGCCCTACATGGATATTGTAATAACCACAACTTCATAGGCCCCAGGAGGTTTCAGTATTTTTCACTTCCTCTTTTTATGGTGTTTAAATTTTCCAAACTAGTGATCAAAAAACACAACCTGAACCACAACCTGATAATGAGACCCAAACTTGATAGATAATTGCCATCTCCATACCCTCCCATCTGTTCCACTAAAATATAGTCTTCATGAAGGTGGAATTTTTGCCAGGTTTCTTCACTGAAGCATGCCCAGCACCTAGAAAAATGACTGACACATAGGAGGTGCTCAGTAAATATTTGTTGAATGTAAATAAATTTTCTTGTAAGATCATCTTGAAAGAGCCAAGATATGTGGTTGTTTCAATTATAAGAATTGACACAATTTCTACCCTTCTCCAAATCTTCACACAGATCCATTATTTTAACAGTAGATGAAGTTAAGATATTGTTTTGACATCTTTATCAGGGACCAGATGTTTAAACAAGACAGAAGTTAACTTTTTGTAATAATAGTAAGTCTTTATATAGCTTTACACCAACCTATTTACATTATCGACTGATGTCATCTTTACAATAACCTTATAAGGAAGGTATTAATACCCCCAATTTACAGATGAGAAATGTGAGTCACAGAAAGTTTTAGTAATTTTCCCCAAGTGGCACAGCTAATTAAGTCACAGATTTGGATTTGAACTCAGGAACTGCCTCCAGAATCTATGCTTTTAACCACTATATACCCATGCTTCTCAACTTTTAATGTGTATACAAATTGTCAGGAGATTTTTTTTTTTAAGTGATTATAATTCAGCAGGCCTGAGGTGGAGCCCAAGATTCTGCATTTCTAATAAGCTCCTAGGTGCTGCTGACAATCTGAGGACCACATTTTGATTAGCAAGGCACTACACTGAACCACCTCTCTCGAGAATATCCAAGGAAGCAGGCAGTCTAGAGATATGGGCTGGTTCTGTACCATGAGGTGGTCTAAGGATGCAGGTGCCTTCTTTCTATTCACCATCCACTAGGGATTGCCCTCATCTACATGGTCAAAAATGAACCCCTACCACCACAGCCACATTCCAGTCTTTGGAAAGAGAGAAAGAGAAAGCGGAGAGCAAGCAGCTTCCTTTTAAGGGCATGACCAGAAGTTACATATCACTTCTACACACTGTTCATTAGCCAGACTTGATCATGAGGTCACACCAAAGCTGCAAGGAAGGTGGGGAAATGTAGTCTCCAACTGGACCAATGCACAGCTAAAACTCAGGTGGTTCTATTATTGAAATAAAGTTTCATAATGAATTAACGTAGATTGGTGAGACAACTTACAGTCTCTGCCACAGTAGATTTAAAAGCCTGTGATTTTCATCACATCTTGTTATCTCTTTCTTCTTAGTGTGAGCCAATACAGTATATCTCCTTTCCCCCCCCCATCTTCTGCTGACCTGCACAGGAGTTCCTTTGGGTCTAGAAAAACCCATTTTACGACTAAGTAATCTTCCTTAATTTGATTCCTCCAAAGCTCTGATTAAATGGAAACAGGGAGTCCATTCTTGCACACCCTAAAAATAGTACCTTACGATGAATAAATAATAAGCATTTTAAACATCTGAGTCCCCCCTCCCCATCTTTCTTTAGCCACATTTCATTAGTGGCCCGTCACCTCTCAACCTCTACCTGATCCTCAGGAAACACAATGAAGCTGGAAATATTGTCCTTGAATTGATTTTGATTAATTTTTCCTCTTTCTCTAACTAGAAATCTTGAGGAGCAGCTTTTTGGCTTCTTATCTCTATTATAGCCAGAGTGGTCCCTGAAGAAAATATAGTGAAAGTAATTCATTCCAAGTCATAAGTCAATGTGATTTGAATCAAGTTTAGGCAAAGACTGGGAGGCTGCCCTCATTTTTATTGGAAGGTCTTAGCCTAAACCTAGCAACTCAGAGACATTTGGATTAGGCAACTCACACAATGCACTCATCCTGCCAGCAGTCACGGATGAGTTGGCTGGAAGTAAAGAATGCAGTGAGGATCTGTGGTAGCTTAATACATCCAGTCACTTGTGCAGGTTATAAGAAAGGGCTTACGAGTCCTGCATATCACTCGGGAACCTGGATCTTTTTTAAGGAATTTTATCTTCACAGTTGGGAAATATATTTGAGACTACTGTTCTTTTTACAAGCTTTTGAATTAAGCACAAAAGCTGAAGATACCCAAAGAAGAAAAAGAGAAGCAAGTTGGGGTGAGGCAGAAATTATTGTTTATAGATCACAGTCTATAAACTCTGGGTTTCTGAACAGGTCATTCTGCAAAATCTACCAAACAGAACATTCAGAAATAAATTGAACTAATCCCTTTTGTGGCAGTCAAAATGTGGCCTTGTTTTTAGTTGGACCTGAGAGTTATTACTAACAACTGGTTTTCAAAAGATGGCACCTGTCTGTATATTGACAGAGGTTTTAGCTACTGAATGGGCTTCAGCAGACAGCACGGCCAATCCATTTGTTTTAGCTTTCTCAATAATCAGTATCACTGCAGGCTCAGTTGGTCTGGCTGATTGATTGTAAAGACAGCCAAAATGAACAGCTCGACCATCTCACAATCTGATTTCTCCGCCATGTATTGACCCAATCCAAGTTACATATGTTACAGTATTTGCAAAGCTGTCACTGTTATAAAACCCTTACTGGGTACTCACAATCGACAGGGGCTTTATGAGAACCCATTAAAATTGGAATCCAACTCACCCTGGCCTGTTTGAGCTGTGAAAATTCTTCTATATGGGAGCACGGAAGTGGTTTATTAGATATCTACGTATTCACACAAATATAGCAGTAACAACAATGACAAAACAGATAGCTCTTTCAGAGAATTGCCTTGGATGCGATTAACTGAGCAGTAACTGGGAATGAAAGCAGATAGAGAATAACCTTTGGGTGTATGTGTGTGTCTTGTTTGTTTTTGTTGCTTTTAATCTGCCTTTATTTTACAAATCTCAGGATGTGTGGAGTGGAGACCAAACTCCTGGGCCCTGTCTTATCCAAGAAGAGGAGGTGCTGGCATCTGCTGGTAGAGGTGGGGACTGTTCCTTAGCAGGAGTTGTCTCATTAACTCAGGAGATGCGCTGGTCTGTCTGGAAACTGTCTGCATTTCAGACCCCCTGGCTGATTTACGGTTAAAAGCAAAATGGGTTGTTTGAAATCGTGGAGCCAGCGGTTTGCTTTCATTCATCTTTAAAGCCTTCGGTTGAATTCAGGATAGATCAGAGAGATCTCTCATTGCACTAAATAAACTTCTAACGATACTGATTGAGCTCCTCGGATGGGACACTATGGGAATGCAGGAAACTCGAGGCCCATTAAATTACTGAGCGCACTTAGTTGAAATTATGATACTCTGTTCATCCGTGGCTAAATGAAGAGCAGAGGTTTAATGAGTTTACCAGGTTAAAAATGAGCCTGTGTCAAGCAGGAATCAGACTCATTAATTAGGACTCTACTTAAACTACTGAGTAGTTTTACTTAGCACAGTACTCAAGAAGGGGGAGGCAGGAGAGGCTTGGTGATGGGGATGGCCACCTTTGCTTGTGACCAATTATGAACCACTAAATGAGGGTTAAGAGGGTGCAAGGGGTAGAGAGAAGAGCATTTTAACCAGTTTTATCCACTGACCACAATAAACCTGAAAATTCAAAATCCCTGCAGTTTTACTTTTGAAACTGATTGTCACTCAGAGTGACAATTTTCTCCACTCTACGTGGAGAGGACAGAAGGTTCTCAGACCTCGAACAATCCCTGAACTCCCAGGCTGCTTCTAAAGCGTCAACCAGTGTGAAATGGGAACTTGTCAGGCTCCTTTGGAAAAAGACTGACTTTCTTACTGTCCAAGTCCTCAAGGGACATATGGACAAAACCAGTCTGTTCCTACAGTAATGGGAAGACACCTGCATTTCAATTAGCAGCAATTAGTTGAGCACTGGGAACTCAAGGTGAGGGCTTTGGAGAAATATTGGCTGCCTCTTTCTGTGAGATCTTTGAGCCTCCATCTTACCCTCTTTGAGCATCCATTTCTCCATCTGCACAATAAGGGTAATAACAACACATAACTCAAAAGGGTCTTGTGGGGATCCCTAACAATCATCTGTGCAGCTTGCTTAGTTAGTGTCTGGCATTCTAAACATTCTACAAACTAAGGTGACTCCTGTGGTCCACAGTCGACAACAAGGCAAAAATTGCTCCTTTTCACTTCTTGTTTCAACTGTGTGAAGCAATGAACATGGAAAAGAAAAAAGGAAACATAGATGTAAAATGCTTGGGGGAGTTTAGTCTGGTGAACAGCTGAAGGCACTGAGTGACTGTTCTTACATGAAGGGAGTCCATTTCTACAGACTTGCTGCTCTCTGGCTCGCTCTCTCTCTCTCTCTTTCTCCCTCCACACCTCTCATCCTCCCGTATCCCTCCACCCTTTTTGTTAGTACTGAAAGAGCCTGGTCCTGCCAGCATTTTCTTATAAAGCAAAGGCATTTTGTCCTTGATTCAAAGAAATTGCAAATGAAATTGTCATAGCCGAGTCTGCAATTTAATGTCTTTTATGCTTGTCTGTGACAACTCAGTGCTGTGTTCAACATGCTAATCTTCTGATTTGGGTGTCCTGATTTTTTAATTCAAAGAAAAGCAGCTGAGTTAGATGTGTATGATTTGACTGATCAGGGCTCTCTGCATGCACGAAAAGAATGTGTGTGAAGAAAGACCAGTTCATCCATACTGAGGGGATATGCTAGGGTGGATCAAACAGGAATTGGACAACCTTTTTCTCCAAATGGAAATCTGACCAAATGACTCTTTAAGTCAGCAGCTCGGAATGGTCTTTTTTTCTTCCTTCTGTAACTATCAAATATATATAATACATATCATATATATATCAAATATACAATCACATATATATCAAATATGTATATACAGTTATATCACACACACACACCTATGAGCAGATGAGGACCAACTATAAGTGAAAAAAGGTCTCTAGCTTCCAACTCACCTCCTTCCTCTTGACACCTACAAGTGTATTATACTGCAGTGAACATTATGCCTCACGGTCTAATAGAAACAAAGGGACACTGAAACAAAAGGGACACTTCAGAAAGGCATTGGCCCATATAGGATGTTGCAGAAGCCTAATACTGGTAGAAAATTGCATTTTTATCTTGAAATACAGTCTTGTTAATGAGAAGAGAATCATATTATGAATTAAACGTTCTTTCAGATATTTATTAAGCCTTATTTTTAAGTTGTGCCTGTTCTGATAGCTCCAATTCATTCCTTCTCCTTTTCCCCCCTTCCTTTAAATTGTCTAATGTTTAAGTTCCTAAGAAAATGTGGTGTGAAAATTAAGCTCCCTGAAAGGGACTTTTTAAAAGATCATTTTTGTATTCCCAATTTCTAGCTCAGTGTCTTACACCAAGTAGAACCTCATAGTTTTGATGAATGAAGGTTTAAGTTGCAGAAGCTTTCAAATATCAGTGAATAAAATAGGCTAAATAACTTAAAAAGAATTTTTTTAGTAACAGGGAGCAGTATCTTTCTTACTTGAGAAACTGAGAAAACTGAAACATTGGAAATAATACCATTCTGTATCTTAGGTCAAACAAAAAAAAAGTATATAATATAAATATACACAAATATATACATCCAAGCGAATTATCTGCAAAATGTCCTTCCACTTAACAATTTCAGAGCAGAGGCACAAATGAACTCTCGAGGCTTCTTTCAGTAAGATGCTTGCTAGCAGCTAATAGTGTGTTTTGAGCAGTTGCAGGGCTCAAAAGCACTGTATAAACTCTAAAACAATAAAGAAATAGCTTGAATTGTAGCTAAAAAAAAAAAAAAGAACTAATGAAAAGGGACATAAGAGATATAATGGAAATAAATAGTTCTTCTTCCAACTTCCCTCCAGGGAGCAGGTTATGAAAGATAGCTGGAATAGTAACTGTGGAATAAAATTCTTCCAGGGTAGAAAGTAATTAGGGGTGAGTACATGAAAGCCCAGGTTTAATTGTTCTTTTTAATACAGTGAAAGAGGGCATTCATCATACAACTCTGAGTGTCGCATTAATGGAGCCTACCCCCAACAGAATATTATAAATTAATATTTTTATATGTCCTGTAATTATTTTGTGAGTAGCACATTTGTAGTGTATTGTACTGGGGGAATGTTAGAAGCATTAATCAGGTAAATGTCATCATTGCTTAAATACAGTTGTGTATTCTCAATTTTAAGCAATTTTTTTTTATATTTTAATATTCCAAGACACCCATGAAGATGACCAATAATTTCTTAAGCTTCTGAAAGGACCTATTTCTAGTTCTAATTCACTCTCTGACACTGATTTCTAAGATTTCTCTAGAAAGCTTATTTGGGGCCATTTTTGGATCCAACCAGTGGACAAGATAGTGAATTTTATTTACAACTTCACATTTCTGTTGGCTCATCAGTGCCTGGAGGTACAGTGTAAACATCCAGGACACCGCTGCCCGATTATGGCTTCACTTTCTCTTGTCTAAATTCTTCTCTGGAGCAAGTAGGGATTTTGTGACACAGATGTGTCTTCCTGGGCACAGTGCCATATGGACATAAATGGTGGCCTTAGGGCACTTTAGGCAATCTGGTTATAAATATCTTCTTATTCCTAAATACTCGACTGATAAGGTGATTGTGTCAGCTAGGTGAAATTAAAAACGAAATATGCTGTTGAACCATGTTAAGCTGTCCTTTTCTTTCCCCTAAGAAATTCCCATATGCTTTTGCAGTAGATACAAACATTCCCACAGCCTGGATTGTGACTCAAGAGGCAGTTTCCTTTCAAATTCATCCTAGTAGCTTGGAAATTGCCTGGCTGTAATCCTGAATCAGCTACTGACTCTTCACGTGACCCTGGGCAAATTATGTTAACCTCTCTGAACCTCACTTTGCTCATCTATAAAATGGCAGTGGTAATAGTATCTGTATCTTTGAGACTTGCTGGAAGGATCATGAGTTAATATTTGTGATGTATTCAGAAGAACTTGGCCACACATAAAGGCAATATCAAGCTTACTACTATTTTCCCCCCAACTCTGCTACTGAAAGTTATCAAACAAGATATTTACTCCTAGTGAATTTTAGTTTCGCAGATAGTTGATAGAATGAGATAAAATATGTGTAAGGCTTGGAAAACTATTCAGGGCTATGTGAGGGCTTGCAAAATGCCAAAGTAAAGAATTAGACTAGTAAATAAAACAAAGTAAGATTTTTTTTTAAGCTGCTAAAATAATTATTCTCTGTTTTTAAATCCTACATTTTCATATTTATCTTTCAAGAGAAATCCTTATTGTACACATGAACATGCATATGTGTGCGTATACATACACACAGCCTCCAACAAAGGGTCCCTCATGGAATTAAACTTCTAGTAATGACTCCTTGTCAGTACTTTCTTGTGTTGATCATGTGTTTTATGGAACAGAGACAGAATTTTGCAGCAGGTATATTCATCCAGTATCTTGTTATATACAATAACCTTAGTAACATCTATTAAAACAAATTTATCATATGCTTATAGTAAGTGTGGAATTATAAATGCCATGTGATGGGCAATTTAGCCCAGATGTGTTCAGAATAGGTGAAGTCATCCCTCCTTTCCACAACACAACTCTTTGTTTTATACACACATATACAGACATACACTCCCAATCCTCTACAAAATCTGGTAAATAAACCTGGTGGCTTTCTAAAGCAGGTGTTGTTGGTGGGGTT
Source organism: Aethalodelphis obliquidens (assembly GCF_003676395.1). Taxonomy (NCBI): domain Eukaryota; kingdom Metazoa; phylum Chordata; class Mammalia; order Artiodactyla; family Delphinidae; genus Aethalodelphis; species Aethalodelphis obliquidens. The sequence goes on along the minus strand of NW_020837951.1, from coordinate 68,423,672 downwards.
TTTTTGGGTGGTGGGGGGGACTGGGTAGCTTGAATATATGATGTTTCCATCCTAAAGCAGGCCTTGAGAAGGATGGTGAAACAAGTTAAGACCAGACAAAACGGAGGCTTTAAGGGGCTGTGCCATCAAGCTTGGAGTCAGCTCATCAACACGAAAGATGCTGATGAATCAGAAAATCAGAGAAGAAGGCTTCAAGTTTCAGTCTCCAGAGACAGGTTGGCCTCAGAGATTTATTTTCAGATCTCTTTTTATTTGTCTCCACTGCATGGTAAAACTTGGGTGGGCAAAATTCTCCCCATTCCAGGGACCCTGTATAGACTGCTGTAGGATTTTATGGGACTGATACTCTGTTCTTTTTTAGAGGGCCATTTATGCCCAGTGTCTTTCCTCCTCTTAGCCAGTGTACATCAGACTCTAAATCTTCCTCCCCCACCTTTGAAAATTTATGGCAGCTTTCAGCCAGGCTTGGCTTAAAGCCATTGACCTCTGTGGCCTGCGTTATTGACCAGAACACAGCATCTTCTGCCCACATAATATATGTCTCTTTATCTCCCTGAAAGGAAAGGAAATGACTCTTGGAATAGCCAGGAACACAATAAAAGTGAGAGAGGCTTTCCCGTTTTTTTGTCTGTGGCTTTTGGCTTTTCAAAAAGCCACACTGGGATTCATATATGTGCCAGGCAGTACTTTGAACAGAGCATTGACAGGGCACCCTTGGGAGCAGGTATTGTAGGAAAGAAGCCCTGTCCCAAGTAAAATCACCATTTTTTAAGTTCTCACACCTTGAGCATAAGTGGAATGAACAGCCTTAAGGCAGCAATGCCTCAGAACTGAATACATAGACACACTGACACAGGAAACCCATGGAGACACTCATGAAAAACACAGTAGGATTCACAGCTCCCGCCATGCCCTGGGAGGTGGAGGGTCACCGTGGCACACAAGGTGGGAGCTGGGAGCGCCATGAGCGCTCATCTAGCCCAAGCTCCTAAATTCCCAAGTGAGGACATCAAGGACCAGCAAGAAGATACAACTTATCCAAGGTCACAGAGCAAAGAGGTGTTAGCAACGGACTCCACTAGCGTATGAAGCACTGTATGACCTTGTCCTGAAAAGTACCCTCCCTCCACCCTGAGTGTTAATTCTCCACAAAATAAAGATGCAGAATGCCGTGTAGTAGCAAGGCTTGTACATAACAGTCAGCAAAAGCCTCTTGCCTTCCCCTTTGAGGTATTATTTCCCAAATCCAAATCCCGTACTCAGGAATCCTCAGCTGCCCACAACAGGATACCAGATGCTTCTCACTGTCACCTTCAGACAAGAGTTGAGAGCAGCCAGAGAAAAACCCTAAAGGAAAACGATGCAGAAAGGGGCACTTACAGCTTTGCAGCCTTGGACAAGTTTCTTACCCTCTAACCCTTCACTTCTGTGGGTACAATAGGAATGGGAGCGCCACCCCTCCCAGGGTTGTTGTGAGAAGCCATAGCTGGCAGAAGTGCTCAGTCTATTTAAGTGCTATTGTTACCGCCTGGGGTTGAGAAAAACTGTGTCGGAGGCATATGCTGCTGCAAAACACTCAACACGAGCTGGAGCATTCTATCTGAGTGAGCCAGGACTTTCTGGAGAAGGGCTTTGGCAGAAGTCATGACTTTTAGCATAGCTGTAATTCTCTAAGAGCTGGCTGCCTACGTTCCACCTCCAGCATTAGCCCTCAGGTTTAAAGGGCAGAAAACCTAGGTGGTGCCATAGCCTTGCAAAATACCAGGAATATGTTGATATAGTCAGTTCTGTTACATAAACTAGAATCCAGAAACAAGATTACTAGCAGAAGACATTTACTATCTATTTATCTCTATGATCTACCATAAGCAGTCATGTCCATTTAAAAAAAAGTTAACGGGATTAGACACAGAAGGCTCCTTATGAGTTTTTCCATCACCATTTGATTGCTGCTTGCTCCTAAGCTTTGTAAGCAGTTTCAAGGAGAAAAAACTTTAGCATCGGCTACAGTTTAAGTGAAATCTGGGGAGGGAAAACTTTGAGATGAGAAAATTCTACCTGGTACCTTTTTTTTTTTTTTTTTTACTTCTCCTGGAAATTTAGAGAAAACATGCATTATTAAATTTTAGCTGTAAAACATCTCAGCCCAGCTCATATAAACACCAAGGATCCATGGAGCCATTTAAGAACCAGTGCACTAGAGGGTTAATCCAGGACAAGTCATATTTCCTGGTCATCTAAGTGTCAAAATAAGGAAAAGAAAACTGGAGACTTGTAGGCAGGTGACGTTTTAGTGTCTTGCCTAACCAGTAATACTGAAAAATATGAAACTATTTCAGGGTCTGTAGTTAACTCCTTAGACATTTTAATGAGCCATACTCCTATTTATGACCATAAAATTTCCCTCAAAAATGAAAGTGTCAAACTACTGGGATGTTAATAGCACCCTTAAAACTATGTTCATGTAAGTCAAATGGGACCTTAAAATATTTCTGTCGTCTTTAAAAATCTCAGGTTTCTCAGATTTTTCTTTTGGGAAATAGCATAATTAAGGGGCCTAATAATTCAACCCTAAAAAATTGAGTTTCTACATCATGTTTTTAAAAATCAATGTCCAAAAAAAAAAAAAATCAATGTCCAACAGTCGGGAATTGGATGAATAACCCAAATATGTACCAAAATGATGGGTTATGCAGACTTTAAAGTTTTTCAGGAATGTCTAATGACATGGAAAGATAGACACTGGATTAAGAGAACTCAGTTTACTTACAACATTTTTAATCTATATATACACATAGAAAAAACTCAAATGGCTAATAGTGTTAATGCAATTAACAGCTGTTTTAAGTTTTTTCATATATTTGCACTTTTAATAAGCATATTGCTTTTATAATAACCAAACCACAATTGTTACTGTAAAGTTAGTTTCTGTGCAGTGTTATTTAATTGCTGAAGTACTAGAAATATAACTATTTCACCTAGAAGGCTGTCCCACCTGAAGACACCATTAGAACACAGCTTCCATGCCCAGAGAGAGGCACAGGACATGTGTATACATATACTGTGTTTCTAACAGTACTTTGTTTGCATAGACAAATGTCATATACAAAATATCTCAACTTGATTGGCTGTCAGGGTACATGGTGAATTTCAACAGACAACAATGATTAGTTGTAATCCAAGTGCTTATTAGAAACTACAGTTTCAAGCTCAATGTCACCTAATAATTTTAAGTAGCTCAGTGGTGAGAAATTCAATTTTAATTTTTAAAAATTAAAGGGACTTCCTTGGTAGTCCAGTGGTTAAGACTCCACGCTTCCAGCACAGGGATGCAGGGGAAGCAGTTTCGATCCCTGGTCAGGGAACTAAGATCCCACATGCTGTGAGGTGCAGCAAAAAAATAATAAATTTTAAAAATAAAATAAAAATTTGAAAAATTAAAAATAACACATCTGTTATTTCAAAACTACATCTCCAAATATTCTAAAGTCTATCCCTAGATCAAGCAGGGAGCTGAGTTCCCAAGGAATGATTTATCTGACTTACACCTGGGTGTGACACCCAACTATTTCTGTTAAGAATCATACTAAGGGGCTTCCCTGGTGGCGCAGTGGTTGAGAGTCCGCCTGCCGATGCAGGGGACACAGGTTCGTGCCCTGGTCCAGGAAGATCCCACATGCCGCAGAGCGGCTAGGCCCGTGAGCCATGGCCGCTGAGCCTGCGCTCCGCAACGGGAGAGGCCACAGCAGTGAGAGGCCCACGAATCGCATTAAAAAAAAAAAAAAAAAAAAAAATCATACTAAGAGGGGAAAATGTGATACATGTCAGTGAGGTTGTTGAGAGTGTTAACAATATTACCATGTTTTCTTTAGAAAGACCTCGGGAAGAAATTTCATTTTGACCTTTTAGTAGCAAAGAGCAGGCAAGAATTAGTTTGTTTTTATCTTGTGGGTATTATGAATCCACTGACCCAGGTCCCTTTTCCAACTGCTGCCACACAGCTCGGAGCCAAATGTGCGGCCCAGCTGCAGCAAATGTGCAAATCAACGTGGTGTGTGTTTTTAAACCTAATTCTTGACTCAATTTTATGTTCCCACCATGTTTTCCTCTTTTTGTTTCTTGCTTTTTAGAGGAAAAAAAAAAATTTCTGCTTAAGTCATACACATGCGTGGGAACAGAAGGACAGAACTTAGGGTGAAAAGCAGCAGCCTCTTGCCCCTCTGCTCTGCCTCCACCCCCATTCCACTCCCTAGATTCAACCTCTTTTAACTGTTTGTTTTTAGTTCCTTTAACAGTTACCTCCATAAATCTAGATAAGAGGCTTAACCTCTTTTTCTCCATTTATCAACTTGAGATAATATCTCTAGACACCTTAATATGAAAAGGGAGGATTTAGCTCATTTACTCTAAACCTCCTCTTCTTCCAAATGTTTTATATTATTATTTTCAGTTCTTCTACCATTTTTACCTTTGCAATTTTAAATACATAAACCTTCCAATCAGAAGCCCCCACTTCCAATTTTTTTTACTCATTTGTAGTACTATAAGCTGCCTAATTTTTAAAAGCAAAGACAACTAACAACGCAGATGCCAAAACAATAAGGCCAAAAAGTCTTCATGATGAATCCAAAGCTAAATAGTTAAGGAGCCCTAGAAAATGTGAAGGATGGTAACACAGGCTAGGTGGTTCTCAGACACCAGCGAAAGCTCAGCTTTATCATGGTGTCAGCCTCATTTATGGTTAAACTTAACATTAGGGCTTAAACTGAAGTTTGAATGATGAGTTGCAGGCATCTACCCTGATACTCAGGTGAATTCCTTTCAAAATTTGTTGTGGTTACTTGAAGTCTTAGGTTTCAAAGTTTGTCTTTCCCTAAAAATTTTAAGGCACTTGTTAAATACTCCTTTTTTCCAGCAGAGAAGTTTTTTTCTCCTCCTAGTCTCCTACTGCCTCCCATCCAAAAGTTGCTTCAAGGGCTCAGCGTGAGGGGTTGTGTTGACTTCCCGTGGGGTGGGGTTTACAGGTCTAACTCCATAACATCCTCGCTATGGTTTAACTCGGTGACACCCTTCCCATGGGCTCCTCACCCTGACACACAGAAAAAAGGGGGACCTCCCAGAAGAGCAGTTAGGGTGGCTCTGGCAAAGACAACAAGGGCAGTGAGTTGGACCTAGCCTCCCACCGTTCAGCACCGGCCTCGCCCTGAAAAGACGATAAGGCAGGTCCTGACTGCAAGTATGGCGGCTGCTGACCAGACAATAATTAACCCTGCACCCTTGTCTCTTCCATGAACAGGTGTGGTGGGCAGTTGAGAGGACACAGGGAAGCAGCAAGGTGATGTGGGAGAAGAATCAGGGAAACAGTTGCGGCTGTTAGAACTATCCAGGGGTTATAGTTGGGATCTAATGTAGATGGTTAGGAAGCATGGCTAAAGAAGTATGACAGGATGGCAGGAATTCTTACATGAGGGTATGCATGCACTTGAAAAATATGTTTAACATTATAACACTGTATGTTTGAGAAACATCTTAAAAAGGAGTACATGAATACCTTGCTCAGAAATTTCTTGAGTGAAAAATCAGGAGTTACAAAAGGTTGAGAAGCACTACTTTAGAGAGAACCTGTGTACTTAATTAAAAACACCTAAAACGCTTTGATTCAAATCTGCCATAATTGATTACATTTGCCTGCTGTTAATTCTCTTGTATAATAGAAAAATTTATAACACATCATTTTAAATACCACAACATTGCTTTAAAAAAGAGTTAAACACCACCCCCCCTAAGTCTGAGCTTTGGGGGCAAGTGAATAAATGAAGTGGCGATTAAAGGGGAATCATTTTAAACACCACAACATTGCTTTAAAAAAAAAAGTTAAACACCGCCCCCCCCCCAGTCTGAGCTTTGGGGGCAAGTGAATAAATGAAGTGGCGATTAAAGGGGAATCCGGTGGCAGCTTTGTTTTCTAATTTCTTTTAACAGAATGGGCCATTAGTTTGTATTTCTACCCAGTCCCTCTCAACCCTGCTGCTCTTAAGTGCTATTTATTTTATTTTTTTTTTGCTTTTAGTTCCTTCGGACCCTCTTGAGTGAGCCTCAGCCCATCCACGACTGAAATCTTCTGCAGCAAGGGCTTGGTGCCCACCAGAGGCCCTTAAGCTTTAGTTTGCTCAATAATCATCCAGCAAGGTTGTTAAAGATGGGCGTTTTTCACCCCACTCTGTCCCCATCCCCACCACCAAGGCTAAAGGAGAAACTAAGAGCCTTTACCACCAGAAAAACAAAATTCCAGGGCCACCAGGATGACCAAATCCCACATCTCTGAGATCCCTGGCAGCCCTCCCTCCTCCATCCCAAAGTCCACATTTAAAATCTTCTCTTCCACCACCTCCTCCCTCTTCTCCCCAGAAGAAAAAAAAGACAGAAAAGGACGCGCCACTAAGTCCTTCCCAGAGGACACTCCCAGGAGAGGGCCCTTGGTTAATTAAACCACCACTCTTAGAGGTTCTCATCAAGCAAAAGAGAAAGTTCTCTGTCTTTAAAACTCTCCGGGAAGTCCAGGGTAACATTTCCTCTCGGAAAGCTCTCCGCCACGATTTTCCCAGGGCTGCACTTGAGTGAAACCCCCAAAGGAAATTACCACTTAAATTAGGCAGGATGTGCCGGCTGCTTGTTCAGCCTCTGCCGCGCACGCCGCCCGGCAGGCAGCGCAAGCGGCTAACGAGCCTGGCGAGGGGCGCCCGGGCTGCGCGGGGCGGGGCCGGCGCCCGCGTGCGGGGTCTCAGGGGCCAGGTGCGCGCACACCCCAGTGAGCAGGGTGAGCACGCGGGGGAAGACAGGCTTCCGGAGGCCACTGGGGACACTGACGCTGGGAAGCAAAGCCATCTGCTCCTTTCCCGGCAGGTCCTTCACTGCCCTACCCCTCTGTCAGGTTGGGGGTCGGGGGGAGACAGAAAATGATGGGCCTGCTTTGGGGCCCAGTCAACCCATCTTGGAACCTCCCAAGCTAAGTGCGGAGGCCTCCATAGAGCCAGAGTGTAGGCTCCGTGAAAGCAAGAACAAGATCTAGTTTGCTTTGCTTTTTTCCCCTTTTTTTAAAGATATAATTCAAATACCATAAAATTCACCCTTTTAAAGTACAGCATTCAATGATTTTTAGTGTGTTCAGGAGGATGAGTAACCATCTAATTCCAGAGTATTTTCATCACCCCAGAAGGAAACCCTTCTACCCATTAGTAGTCACTCCCCAATCTCTCCTCCCCAAACAACTAGTCTACTTTCTCTCTCCATGGAATTACCTATTCTGGGGGTTTCATATAAATGGAATCATGCTCTATGTGGCTTTTTGCATCCGGCTTCTTTCACTCAGTATACTATTTTCAAGATTCATCCACGTTGTAGCATGTGTTAGTACTTCATTCCTTTTTATTGTGGAATAATATCACTGTGTGGATTTACCACATTTTGTTTATTCATTAGTTGAACATTTGGGTTGTTTCTACTTCTTGACTATTAAGAACGTACCTGAATCTTCATGTACAAGTGTTTAAAGGAACATATGTTTTCATTTCTTTTGATTATACTTAGGAGTGGACTTGCTGGGTCCTATAGTAGCTCTATGCTGAACTTTTTGAAAGGATCTGTTTTTATCCACTGCTGCAGTTCCCAGTTGATAGCCTAGCCCCTGGCACATTTCTTTGACAAGTGGATGAATAGAGTTAAATAAAGAAATTAGAACTCAAGTGCGATTATGTGTTTTTGAACATGAAAGCATTTTATACCCTATTAAGAGCAACACAAATGGGATTTACTGTTATTCTTAAGTAATGAAGAAGAAATAAATTCCTAATCTGGGACCTATGGAAGAGCTACAAGAGGGTGGGGAATCCTCAGAAATTGTCTATAGAATTGTTTGAGTACATACAGATGTAGTGTTGCCTTCAGATCAAACAAGAGGAGTGTCTAGGTGTGCCCTGCTCTGGCATTGCCCCTCTCAACAGGACATGGTGCTGGGAAACCAAGGGAACATGCCCACTATAAGCCGGCCCCCTCCTTTTGTGATGCAAGGTTCTGCTCTCAAACCCTGGACTTCCCAGCCTACAGAGCCCAAGCTTCTTCCCCAGGTCCATCCTCCTGAGCATAACCCATGCCACTCTGGACAAAGGACGGCTGTAGACAGAGGTGGAATGTGCAGGGTAGGATTTTATAGCACAGGTGCTCAAGTGGCCCACCCACAGGGAGGGATGGCACCAGTGATGGAAAGAAGGGGGGAGGGTAAGCTGCAGGCTGAAGTTTAGCAGCTGAGGGACGAGGCCCAGCTCCACTCCCAGCCACCACTTTCCAGTGAGAAATAACAAGTAGTCCAAGAATTCTAAATATGAACCTGGCCTTCCAATCTTGGATTCCTTTGAAGAGCTCCAAAAGGGTGATAGCATCCATGACATTATGGGCAGAGGAGGACTGAGTGGGATGAGGAAAAACCTGTGGCATATGGTACATGGGCCTGCATTTCCCTTTGTGCTCTGTCCCAGGTCTTTCTTGTGAGTGTTGCAGAGGACCAGTGCACCTGGATATTTTTTCAAGATGGCATATAGCTGTCAGATTCTCAAAAGGCCTCAGGAAGTCTGAACCAATGAAAAGAATTGAAAACTAAAGGGAACACCAGAAAGAAGTCAGAAGTTGAGTTTCAGCCCTTCTTTCTCCTTATACAAGCTAGATTGAGAACTCCTGAGCCAGATGGGCTTTCAAAAGACTCTGGGGGCAAAGTGTATGATATGTGAGTTTTTGAAAATCAAGTGTCTTTAGCCTTTTTCAAACCAATTTGGCAGAATGTATCAAAACTTCCAAAATGAGGAATGCTACTGGCTTGCTCAGAGGCAGTAGGCATCCTGGTCTCCCTACTGCAGAAGCCCAGCAATGGAAAGAACCCCAAATCAGGGCAGCAAAAAGTTCTCTTTGGTGTCAGGCTAAGGCACTTGGAGTTAACCTTGTTGATGGGGAGACCTGCTGACAGTTTTGAGAAAAGAAGTGGGTCAATGAAAGCATTACTTGGGGGAAGGATCAAAATAGAATCAATGAGGTAAGATGATGTAGAAAGAGGCTGAGGCTGTTGGGGTACCAAAGAAACCCTATTACAGAACAGCATTTCCTCAACTCTGTTCCTGTTATTCTAATGATCTGACATGTTAACAGGCGTTTCCTATTGTTGGCCAATAATCTAAGGACATGCTGAGTTAGAAAGAGGTTTTCATCACGTGATTCCCAGGACCTCTAATAGAGTTCTACTCAGCACAGTATTTTCCCATTATTAATTGCCCATGACACTCCCCATCAATGCCTCTCACTCCCTCATAGTTCACTACTGATGATAAAGAGCATGGGCTGGGATGTGCAGTGGATACAAACACTGCTGCTGCCACTAAGGATGACTTTGTAAATCACGTGTCAGGTTAGAATACCTTTGTCTCTTTAGGACTTGGAACTGCCACCCATGGACAGCTGTTATAAAGTTCTTGAACTAGAGCAAAAATCTACATTATCTTTTCTATACCTTTAAATTAAAAAAATTTTTCACTCTAAGTCTTGGGGATACAAAGGTAAAAGACATCAACTGCTACTACCTAGTTGGGGAGACAGATAACTGGTCAGACATTGACCACCCTTGAGAGGCAGACCCAGAAGCTTCACCAAGATCACCCAGAAAGGGCATTTACCCTTACTTTGGGGACTTAGGGATTACCCTCGAGGTTAGGGGATACCTAAGTCACATCTTGAAGGATTAGGCAGAGACTCCCCAGGATGAAAAAGAGAAGAAGAAAGTCTGTGCAGAGCCTTGAGGTATGAGAACTGGGGCAGGGTGAGCAGTTCTTTGTTGTCAGAGAATGGACTAGAGGTCAGGAAGTTAGAAAGATGGCACTAGTCAAGTACCAAGTCCTGAAGCATTACAACATGAAACACTGTGTGTGCTAGGTTAAAGAATTTAAGAAACCTATGGTAGAGCTTTTAACTAAGAACTAACATACTAAACTTATATTTTAGAAAGGTCATTCTAAGTCTTTAAGTCTCTATTTCCTCCCTATAAAGCGAGAATCACACTGCTTCCGAGGGCTAGCTGCCCAACATGCAGAGATGCCAACACTATGGCACAAGCTTTTTGAGAAAAGAAAGAGCTTTATCGAGAGGTCGATGGGCAAAGAGACAGGAAGCAAGACTCTCAACCTGTCTCCCCACTCAGCGTTCCGGGCAGAATTTAAGGGGTTGGGGCAGAAGCTGATTGGCTAGTCTCAAATCAGAAATCAAACTACTCATGCTGCTGGAAGACAGATTTTCCTTATTGAAGGACTTAATGCTTTGTAAACGGCTCAGGTGACATTTCTATCCTTTGAGTTCTGCAGGCTGAAGATTCTTGGTTGGGGGTTGGGGGCACCGCTGTCTTGCACATGCGCAGTGCTGTCTTAAAATAACTCCAGATTTGACTAATCAACAAGTTATTTAACAAGCCAAACCACTTTAAGCTGGTCAATGTTTTACATGCTGTTTCAAGACCTACCTTACAGAAGTGTTCTGAAGATTAAATGAAATTACTCCAATGCAGTGAGCACTCAGCACACTTAGTTTTGATGAGTAAAATTATTATAAACCCTAGTTCTCATTGCAGTCTTCTGATTGGAACATAAGTACAAAACACATTGGGGTAGAGAGGGTCAGATGCAGAGTGTATTCAGTGACTCTCTCAAGGTCACTCAGCTATCAAGGGTGTGAGCCAGGACTGTCTGCCTTTAAAGCTCATGCTTTTTGCTTCCTACCCTGACCAGAAACTTCTCCTTCCATCTTTTTAAACTTTAGTTCTGCGTTAAGAACACCATTTCAGAATCCCCTAGAAACCATGCTGGCTTTTCAGAGAGATACTAACAATTACCTTTTAAGAGAAAAGCTTCTAGATCTCCATGCCTTAGCCCAAACTCTCAGTGTGCCATGGCTTTTCAACTTAGAAGGTATCAATGGTTTGGAAAGAGCTAGAACCTGCTTCCCTGGGGGAGAAAAGCCTGGCCACGCCTCTGCGAGTCTCTCATCACAGCCTCACTTTTTCAGTGTAACCAGCTCCTCGAGTCCCCAAGACAGCTTCTGAGGGCGCTGGCACGGGCCTGCTCCAGGGAGAGCAGGGATTCTCTGCTCCCAGCTGGGGCAGCAGCCCCTTCCTCGTGGAGCTCAGAAGTGGCCCGTTCTTTGTGAGCTCCAGCAGCACTGAGCAAGGCGGAGGGTTTGGCTTGGTTTGATTCCTTACTGAGCTCAGCACCATTGGACTTTTCAGAAGATATTCTTGAGTTTCAGTTCACACCCCATTGGATTTCACTTCAACCTGAAAACTCACAGGGAAGGTCAGCTGAAACAACTGAGTTTGGGCGGCTCTCCCCTCAGAGCCATAAATCACACTGCTGCCACGGAGGAAAGGAAGAGGGGAGCTGAGAAACTTGGCCTATCCTGATCTCATTTGCCCCAAGTGTATGTGAGGGTTGTGAGGGGGAAGTTGGAAAGGGCAGGAATTTTCATTCCACACCTGCTTGGGTTTTCATTATGAAATGTTTCCATCACGACGCTGAGGTGTGTTTCCGTAAAACTAGATTCTGCCTGATGTGAATAGGCTACCAATACGGGCCTAAATGAATAATAATAAATGATAACCACTTAGATGCACTTTATATGGGCCAAAATACTGCACTAAGCCCTTGACTTTCATTATTCCATGTGATCCTCAAAACAAAACCCCATGAGGTAGGTGCCATTGTTATCACCATTTTATAGAGGAGGAAACTAGACTTAGCTAGAAACTTGGCAGAGTTGGGATGTAAATCCAGGCAAGAGACCATCACCACTCACACTACACAGGGAATTTTCTGGCCAGAGGCCCAGGGAACCCCCTGTTTAGCAGATTGGAAGCTAAAGGGTACTGGGTGGCCACGGGGCAGCATTCCCTCACCAGGGTGGAGCTGGAGGTGCTGATGAAGGCCACCTGCTAAGGTCCTTTCTGACTTGATGCCTCCCTGGTGCTCTGGCAGGTCCAACTGGAAGAGAGGACTGTCCCTCTTCTGCAGCATGGAAGCACACCCCATTAGGGATTCGTCCTGGAGTCTCCCCCACTCTTGCTCTCTGTGAGCATAAATCTCATTAACATTAATGGGAGTCGCCTCTGCCTCAAGGGGGACATAGGCTTCTAATTGCTGCAAAAAGAGGCCTGGGAGACCTCACCCCCACTACCACCCCCCTCCCAGTCCTAGCAATCCTTTCCCACCGCCCTCCGCTGGGGCAGCAAAGGCCTGGCAGCTGCTCTCCCCAGCTTTCGAAGGCCTGCAATTCGGCATTTGATTTGGTTCCTCAGATTATTAAGTCATTTACCAAATAAAACTCACGTGCTCTTTAGAATGTCCTTTTAAAAAAATCTATCACAGCAGCTTGTTTCCTCCAGCCCCCTCTGAATTCCTTTCTGGGTCCCTATGGTGAAAGGCCAATTCCAGTGCAGTATGGAGACACGGCGGGTCTGGGGTCGGTTTGGTCTGCATTCCCTCAACAGAATTTTTTTTTTTTTTTTCAACCCCCATCACAAGATTATAATATTCTGATTCACACGGTCTGAAGCTGCTTTCTTTTTTTTTTTTGTAATACCTGCATGAAGAGCGCTACTCCCGCTCTCCCCTCCCCCTCCCCCAAGTTATGCAGAGCACAGGCCCATTCTGAGACAGGGACACCTGGCCGGGGATTGGGTGACAACTGAAAGGAACTGTGCGAAGTATCTGGAGCAAATGTTGCGTTGGGCGCGGGACAGCCAGGGTCATCGCAAGAGCCCTGTGTGCGCCCAGCCCACGCGGCCCGAAACGGGGCCAGGCCGGCTCTCCTAGAACGGAGGTGCTAAAAAGCCAGCCACGACGTAACTACAGCTGAGAGAAAGCGAGAGAGAAAATGGTGAAGTCAAACAAAGGGGCAGGAAGAAAAAGCAGAGAAACAAAAGTGTTTCTCCCCCTGCAGGGTGACAGGAGCCGCCGCCGGAGCCCCAACTCAGTCCCCTCTTGCCATCTAGTGGCCATGATGTGTGACTGCAGCGCAGGCTGCTGCGGGCGAACTTGATGCGGGGTGCTGCCGGGAGATGGCTATCTCCTGGTACCCAGAGAAGACGTACCCAGCAGTGCAAAGGCTAACTTAAGCCAAATTCAAGCCGGGAGAGCAGACCCTTCTTCGTGGAAGGGCTTGTTTGTTTAGACTCGAAGTACTGTGCAGTTAAAGAACAGATGTGTGTCTCGCTCAATCTGCAGGTTAAGGGAGGCTGGGATTGGAAATTCCCCAGCCCTGAGCAATTTCTTTAAAAGGATTCACATGTGCAGCACACATTTAAATCTCCCTCAGGAAAAGCCGGTTCTCTAGTAATAAAGACTATTCTTCCATTTTCCAACACTATCCAGAAGCCAAATATTCCTAAGTTTTGAAGCGGATGGAGCAAGGATGATGTTACATGGCTTCGTCTGCCAGAATCCACTCCCTAATGGGGGAACCCCAAGTTTTATCCTCATCTAATAACTAGCTTTCCTTTGAAAAACACATAATGCAGGATCTGGCCATTTTTTTCTCCTCAAGATTTTACCCGCTTCCAAACACAAAATATTTCAGGTTTCCGACGATAAAAATCTTGGTACTAGCGTTCACTGATGAAGTAATATTATAAAATGTAGAGCTTCTCAGCAGTGAGAACTAAGATATGAATTAAATACATATGTACATAGTTAAACTTTTATATGTATACCCACATGTGTACCCTGAATGATTGTTTGCTACAGACTTTGGTATCTGTCCACGCCAAAAATTCTTAGGTGTGTTAGATTCTAAGACAGTACAACAAAAAGTATATACAGCCTCTCAAAATTCCGTTTCTCTGTGCCTATATATACACAGGATGAACAACTGTAGATCTAAGCAGCCGTCTGCTTTCACTAGGCTCTTCTGTGTTCTTTCCTGATCACTATAAATGTATACACTTTTGCCACTGAGAGATAAAGGTGCAGTCTAGATCTCTCTCTCCATACAGAGAAGGTCCATGGTGTTTGTTCCACAGCACATCCCAGTGCAGATCTGGGAGGTCCCTGACCATCCTGGGGGTGATAATGTATGCTCCTTTATATGAGGCAAGCTATGCTTTACTTAGGTACTGAAGACCGAGGGTCTAAGGGTCCTACAGAAACTTCCAGTTAGATGCATTGGCTTGCTCTGGGGCCAAAGGCCCTGTGGTAATGGACTCCACTTGAAGCCTGACCTCCAGAGCACTTAGCATGGCACAGTCAGACAAGCTGGCTTGGTTCTGTCTGTACTGAATTCAAAGGGGTGATTCTTCGCTTTAAGAGCCAAATGAGCTCAAGGATGGCAATTACAGGGAAGACAACAGACCCTCATGCAGATAGGAGAGAAGGAAAATGTTAAGGAGTTTGGCAGTCGCTTTGGTTAAGAAGTTATTTCACTTTGTTTTGTGTTTTACCCTCAGAGATTTAGTCTTCTTTTCTCCTCATGTATTCACCCAGGGCCTAACCTTAGGAAATTAACTTCTGCAGGCAATGAAAAGTATTTATCTTGAGGCAAATGGCATGTGATCTCTGTGGGCTCTTAGGTAGGAATCGGTTGGGAAAAGAACAATTTTCTGAAGCAGCAATGCCTGTGATAGATGATTAGATGCACAATAGCATTTAGTATGGGCTCTTATAAATCCATCTTCTAAAATTTCAGCCCCAAACTGGATGCTAATAGAATCTGCTACAGCATGACCCTTGAACTCAGCAAAGACAGGTGAGTCACTCCCTCTCCCACACTCCTCCCAGGTGCCCCAGATCATTGATAAAATACGAGTTAACAAGGAAGGTGCCCTTAGCAGCTTCTGCTGGGAAGATGTCTGGAAGCACTGAGCTTCCTACCATCAGTGTAGACAGCTAACTAAAGCAGTGATGGAGACTTGATAAGACAATATTCTAGAAGCCATAGGGGGCATAAGCCATGGAGACAGGAGGAGCAGGAAGCAAGGCAACTGGTAATGTCAAGAGAACTGAGTGACAGAGTCCCCGGAAAGCAGCCATAATGGCAGAGCTCTTGGGAAGGGAGCAACTGACTTGTGAGGGTGTCAGATGACACAAAAACACAGCCACTCTACATGACCTTTCACATCTCAGTTCAGCTGGCTGAGAGGATGCACTGGCCACTCTCTGCCATTTGTTTCCTCACTCCTTGGCAAATAGCTCAACAATAACCCCCACCACCTGAGCGTACTGGGTATGTCACCCATTCCGTAAAGAAACAGAGATGATTGTGGCACAACAAAATGAGCAAAATGCCACTTCTTTTTGTTCATCACCCTTGCCACCCACTTCCCTTTCGAAATGATCCCAACTCTCTATTAATTTGTCTCTGGGATGGGGGGGATGTTTAGCAGATTGAATTCTCCAAAGGTGCCCACAACAATATTTCTCATCCCACTTGTCCTTCTACAATATGACCTTGTCATTCTGCCATCGATGTGTTTGGGCTTGTGACTGCTTCAACCAAGAGGATAGGAGAATTGATCTTTGTGTGGCTTCCAAGGTTGAGTAATAAATGACAAAGGAAACACCTCTTGATGTGTGGCCAGGTGATTGGGAGGGTAAAGAGCCAGGTCAAGGATAGTTCCAAGAGGGATGCCCATTTTTCCTCATCGTGGCTAGGGTACCATATCTCCTCCGGTCTAAGATGTTACATATGCAAGAAGGATCATCAATTCAATGAAGGCATTTAGGAAACAAAAGAACCACCACTACCATGTTAAATGTGCCATCTATTATATGACGCATAAGAAACATTAAAATAGGAGACAAATGCACAAAATGCAAAGAAATATGGTAAGTCCTTCAGAATGTCTGGACGCTTTTCAGTACGGTCTAAAAGTACAGGGCAGGAAGGTTTCTGGATTTCACTTGTATGTGCAAGCAAGACAGGTTTATCTCCTAGGCACAGTGCCTATGGCCCACAATACATCTAGGGCTCTACAAAAATATTTTGATTTCTTTTTAAGTCAAAAGAAAAACAATTAACTTTTAGGCTGAATAAAATGTTTTAATATAAAATAGGAATATATTCATTTTTATACCAGCACACTCATAAAATATAATTTTTAATATGTAACCTATTCAATTTAAATACTTATAATAAATATTTAAAATTTAATATTTAACATGTTTTATCTAGGAAAGTCATTGAGCAGCTGCGTTGTCTTGATCACCTGCTAAAGAGGGTCCGACATGTACAAGCTTCGCTTTTCACCCTCTCAATACCCAGATCCCAGAAGGGATTTTTTTCCCGCTCAGTACTTCCCTGTTTGGAGTCTAGATGGCCCCACTGCTCTAAAGTTAGCTGCGTGAAGTTCTATGATTTACAAGGACTGTCCGATGCCTCCTGTGGAGCAGGCAGAAGTTACTTTTTGGTGACGATAGGATTCTGTGTGCCCCGCTGGAGGCAGGCCTGGGATTTTTCATGGCTGTCATTCTTTTAAACCCTCAGTCCCCAAAGATAATCCATGGAGAGTAAAACCTGGCCATTTTACGCTATACTTGAATTACTGAGCATGCCAAGCCTGCATGAAAATTTTAAATGTCTAGGAAAATAAATAGGGTGCATAAAAAGATTTTATTGAAGTTCTCCAAATTGGAAAAAAACAGTAAATGGCTGCATTTTTTTTTTTTTTAAAGCATCAGAGGAAGTCCCTGCAATTCGTTAAGAGATCTCTTGGCTCCCCTGAAAATAATGGACTCATATAGTCAGGGACAAACTGGCAGGAAAAAATACAACTCCCTGAAGCTATTTCATACTTAGGGAGATAGCTTATAAAATTTTTGAGTGAAACACTAAATTTTCCACTTTCAGAATTCTTGGCCTAGTCTTTTAGACTAGATGATTGCTCATGAAACCACGGAAACGGTCTGAATCATTCAACTCTATTTTCTCTAGCTGCTTGGGATGGACATACATGCAAATGTGTGTGAAGGGAAGCAGACGAAGCAAGGTGTGTTCTAAGAGCTTAAACCCCTACTCAGAGCATTCTTGGGACAGGAGGATCATTTCTTATATATCTGCTTTTAATTTGTGTCTTAACGTCCATAGAGGCTTCTTAACCCTTGACTTCCATCTTGGCCACTATGATTTACTCCAATAATATAAACTTCAAATTCCATATAAATAATAGACATGTTTTCTGTAATGTGAGTTACCAGCAAGACATGGGACCTCTTGCCTGAGAAGTAACACAGATGGAGGCTGAAGGGACAAGGCAGGAGTAGGAAGCAGCCTTGTACCACAGCGTTCCCTGTGGAGATGTGTGCCCAAGCACTGTTATCTTTGGGAAAAAATAAGAATCAACTAAACTTTCTCAAAATGTGCTCAGGTGAGAGGTTTAAATGCTCACAAACTGATGATTACATACTTATGTGCGTGATGGAAAATGAACTTTATTTTCCAGTCGAGGTGAGATTACTCAGTATTGCACATGGCATGGTAAGTTCTAAGGCCTTAGTAAAGATATTAAAACTATGAAAAGGTGTTTAAGTCAGCAATTGAAAGTGAGGGGAACACAGGTAAATGGTCTTTGTTTACCACAGGTGCACTGCTGGGAGTGGGTTGACAATTTACTTTGAAGCCCCCAAATAGTAAGTATGAATAAACAGCACATATGTTGTGTCAACCCTATTGTAAGTTTGTTACCTGCATTGATTGACCCACTTAATTCTCACAACAAGCCTACCAGGTTAGCTTCTATTATTATGCCCTTTTTACAGATGAGGAAACGGAGGCACAGAGACGTTCAATAACTTGCCCAAATCCCATGTGAGCCATTTTCACTGCTCTCTTTAAGCACATTTCTGTCCTTTCATTCTATTTTCAATTAGAGACTACATCAATAAAAGGCAAATTACAATGTCTAAGTTTTAGATTAAGCGATGTACTACCATCACCTTCCAAAGCACAATAAAGTAGAACACTCTAAAAGTAATTATATAAAGAGGGCCGGGAATCCCGCTCAGTGATTGTTCTCTAAGTGCCTCTCATTGGGCCTGTTTGCCAAATGAGCTGAACTCCATTGGAAGCAAACAGAAGCCAATACTAGTCTTTCGAATAACTACCCCCACTCACTCTGCTCTGTGAAATCGTTCCCCTTGATACACGCTTGGATAGGTTCCACAGCTTTCTAGGCACTTTCTGGTGAGAAAAAGTTCTCCGGCAAGTGTTAAATAATTAAATACCAATCAGTGTAATATCAAAACTGCAACCTTCATTTAATTTAATCTCCCCACCTCCCCTCCCCACCACAGCCCCCAACACTGGCCTATCTCAGGCAAAGAGAGGCATGGGTGACTTTTCATCCTGTTCAAGGTTTAGGTCCTAGGTAAGGGAAGACTTCAATGATCTTACTTGCTTGGGACATTGTACTCTGACAGCAGAACCTCCTGTGTGGTGCTTGTACCATAGTTGGCCTCTTTTTCACTGGGCTTTGGTGGTTTCCTTGGCCTTCTCTCTGCTGGGAGGGGTAGCTTCCCTAAGACAGACAATTCTGTCTGGCTGGCAGGCTGACTGCTCCCAGTCTTTGGGCTTCTGGTGAACCACCTGTGGCTGGGTCTCTTTGCCCCTTGTTTCATATGGTGCCCTTGGTGAATGCCTTTAAGATGGCTCACAATGGGGCCCGTTTAAGGCATCCACAACTAAACTCTGGGGAAACACACCCATTGGCAGCAGGCAGGCAGGCAGCATCAACCTGCATCTCACCCTTGGATTCCCCACAGTCCAAACAGTGACATGGGTGAGCAGGAGGTGAAAAACCCAAGGTGTGGGAACGGAGAGGGGAAAGTGTCACAGAGGAGCAAGAGAGAGGAAATCACACCGAATGAATCTAAAACCTACAAACTATTCCAGAGCACAAAAAAGGACAGAATGCTTCCCTTTGTTTTATAAAGCCAGAATAAACAATACCTAAACATAACACAAATAACACCAAACAACAAGAAACACTCCAGGTCAATCTTACTTATGAATATAGACACAAAAAATCCTAAACACTAACAAACACAATTCAGCAGTATATTAAATAAATGATACACCAGAATCAAATAAAACATTTCTCAGGAATGTAAAGATGGCTAAGTATTAGGAAATCAGTCTATGTATGTGTTTATATATATAGTTGTTGGAACAGATGTACAGTTATTTCAAAGGATAATGACAAGATAGTAATAAAGTTCAATCCTGATTCCTTATTTTAAAATATATATATATTTTAGCAAGCCAGGAATGTAAGGATCTTTCCTTAACACGAGGAAGAATATTTAACTTAAACCAATAGCCAGTCATTTTCTTAACAGCAAAGCAAGAACTAGCGGCATTCCTATTAGCAACAGGAATAAGATGAAGATTCCTTCTGTTCCCATTATTATGTACAGGCATACCTTGTTTTATTGCACTTCATTGTGCTTCACGGATACTATGTTTCTTACAAAATTAAGGTTTATGGTAACCCTGCACCAAGCAAGTCTAACAGCACCATCTTCCCAGAGCATTTGCTCACTTTGCATCTCTGTGTCACATTTTGCTAATTCTCTCAATATTTCACTTTTTCATTGTTATTTTGTTTGTTATGGTGATCTGTGATCAGTGATCTTTGATACTACTGCTACAACTTACTAAAGGCTCAGATGATGGTTAGCATTTTTTAGCAATAAAGTATTTTTTAAGGTATGTGCTTTTTTAATACATAATGCTATTGCACACTTAACAGACTACACTACAGTTATTTTATACAAAATAACTAAAATGTTTGTGTGACTCGCTTTATTGCCATATTTGCTTTATTGTGGTGGTCTGGAACCAAACCTGCAATATCTCCAAGGTATGCCTGTAATAATGTCTTTAAACAGTGCATTAATATTTGAAAAAGAAAAGAGATACAGTTATTTTAAGTGAAGAGATTACATAATAACTACAGGCAAATAAGTATCACATCCTATAACCTTAAAACTCCAAAGCATCTACTGAAAAACTGTCAAGATTTGATACAAATTTGATACTTGAGACAGGAACATAAATTAAAATATTGATTATAAGTGAGAATATATTTTAAATAGAAAAACAGCAAAAAAAGTCCTACTCACTATTTTAACAACAAGGCACACAAAAACCCTAGGGATAAGCTTATGTGCATGAGCTATATGAAAAGAATCACAAAATCTGCTCATGGGACATAAAAGTAAAGAGATATATGATGTTACTGGATGGGAAAATGAATGTTGTAAAAATGTCAAATTAATTTATATGTCTAAATGCAATCCAAATCCAAGTGTCAATGAGATTTTAATAATATTTGACAGTGTAATGATAAAAGTCACCTAGAGGCAAAAATGCACATGAAATGCCAAAAAGACCACAAAAAGAAAGAATAATCAATGAACATCAGCTCTACCAGAAATAAATGTTAAGGCCATAATAAATAAAATAACATAGCTGAAATTTTAGGAAAAAATTAAATTAGATCGCTCCTAAGGGTAACACTAAAGTAAACTCCAGGTGGCTAAGTGAGCTCAAAACCCGAAAGTAGACAAAGAAACCAGTACCTTTGTCGTTCCTTTGCGAATAAGGACATTCCAAAACATTCCAAAAAGCTGTTGAAGGAAATACAAAAAGGAAAACTTAGAAGATTTAATGTAAAGGAAAATGTGAAATTTCTGTAAGTCAAAGAATATAATTATCAGAACCAAATGAAGACCTCTCCCCTCCCCCTCAACAAAACTGAGAAGAAAATTTGCTACAAATAAGACAGACAAGGTATTTGTATCTATCCATAATGAACTCAGAATTCATACACTTCATTAGAAAACATACTAAAATCTTCACAGAATAATGGATATAAGATATAAACAGTCCGAGGAACTCCGATAAAACAGAGTGAATATTCAACTTCAGTATTAATTTTTAAAAGGCTGAAAAAACAAAATACTGTCAACCCACCAAACTAGCTAATGCTAAAAACTGATACTATTCAGTGTTGGCTGACTGCGGGGTATGGCATTTTCATACCTCAATAGGATTTACAAATTATTGCAATCTTCACAGAGAAATGTAACCATAAAAATCAAGAGCCTTGGGGCTTCCCTGGTGGCGCAGTGGTTGCGAGTCCGCCTGCCGATCTAGGGGACGGGGGTTCGTTCCCCAGTTCGGGAAGATTACGCATGCCGCGGAGCGGCTGGGCCCGTGAGCCATGGCCGCTGAGCCTGCGCGTCCGGAGCCTGTGCTCCGCAACGGGAGAGACGACGGCAGTGAGAGGCCCGCGTACCGCAAAAAAAAAAAGAAAAAACAAGAGCCTTAAAATAGAATTTGATCCAGTAATTCCACTTCTAGGCATCTATCCTAAAAAAATATATTAAGAATGTACACAAAGATTTTTACAGGTAAGTTTATTACATCATTATTTTCCGCGGCGTTCTGCCTCCACTGGGTTCCCCCTCCGCCGGGTTCCCCCTCCGCCGGGTTCCCCCTCCAACGGGTTCCCCCTCCAACGGGTTCCGCCTCCAACGGGTTCCGCCCCACCAAACGTTCTGCTCCACCCACCCACCCCCCACCCCCGGCGCGGGTTCCACCTCCAAGGGTTCAACCAATCCCTGATCAAAAATGTTTTTTTTTTTAATCCAGAAAGTTTCAAAACACAAAACTTAATTTTCCTCATATGGAGCAGTGCGCGGAAAACATGAAAGTGACGTGCTATGTAGGCACACCCCGGTGTAGCCTCCTTCCGGTTCACAGATCGTCGTCAGTCTCTCCTGAACGGGCGTGAGCGTTAAGCGCGTAACTTCTCATTCGTTGGCTATTTGTATTGTGTGCAACCTTTGTTTCTATGAAACAGTCTCCTAAAAGCAATTAAGTGGTCAAAGCAATCCCTCAAAGGCAAAGAGGGAAGGTGAAGCGTCATCTCTCAACGAGAAAATGGAAATCTTAGATGTTTTGAAAAGCGGCATTTCGCCTGTGGGAGTCGGCCTTGAGGTCAGAAGGAACGAATCAAGCATTCGCACAATAAAGCAGAAAGAAGCTGGAATTCGTGGAAGTGTTAGTGCTGCCGCTACAAGGGGAAAAAATTGTCTCCCTGGTTCCTGATAAAGAGCTTGCAAAGACTGAGAAAGCGTTAAATGTGTGGTTAGAGGACAAGTCACAGAAGCATATCCCTGTTGATGGCAAAATGATGTGTGAAAAAGCACTTAGCCTCTGTGAGCCCTGCTGTGAGGGGCTGAGGAGAGCGAGCCTAAGGAGCAGAAGACTAGTAAGGGATGGCTGGCTAGCCACGCAAAGCGCTGCAGCCTCAAGAACTTAAAGATCACAGGAGAATCGCCATCCACTGATACCAAGGCAGCATCAGCGTTCCCAGAAGAGCTCAAGAAACTCGTAGAAGAGAAAGGCTACTTTCTGGAGCAAGTCTTCAATTGTGATGAAACAGGCTTGTTCTGGAAGTAGATGCCCCATCATACCTACATCCACAGGAGCGCCAAGCAGGCCCCGGGGTTCAAGGCCTGGAAAGATCGCCTTACTCTGGGTCTGGGTGGCAACGCAGCAGGCCACATGATCAAACCAGGCCTCGTTTGCAGGGCACACAATCTGCAGGCCCTTAAGCCCCAAAACAAAAATTGCCTGCCAGTGTTCTGGTAACACAAGAAGGCTTGGGTAACTCCATCTTGTTCTTGGAATGGTTCCACCAGTGCTTCATTTCTGACATGAAGAATTACCTCAAAAAGCAAGTGCTGCAATTCAAAGCCCTGCTCATAATTGACAATGCTCCCAGTCATCCCCAGCCCCCTGCTTCACTGATGAGAATGTGGAAGTGACATTCCTGCCTCCTAACACTATGTCACTGCTGCAGCCTCCTCCAAAGCATCAGTGTCTGCAATAGGAAGCCAGTTTTCCTGGCATAGATGATCCTTCTGACATCCTGTAAGAAGGTGTGAGTTGGCCTGTTGTCTCATGGCTTACCTGCAGTACCACACATGTCATCGACTCATAGCATCAGCACTGTAGGCCCCATGCAACAGTCATCACCATTGTCCTCGTCATCATCATCATCATCATCATCATCACAGCAGGGTTATCAAGAGAGGAGAACCAGGGTTTCGGTGAGTGTTAACACTGTGTGTGTGTGTGTGTGTGTGTGTGTGTGTGTGTGTGTGTGTGGGTGTGTGTGTATGAGAGAGAGAGAATGAATTTATATTTCTCTATTTATAATTATATTTTCTATATGTACTTGTATTTTAAATATTCTGTGTTTTATTGTATGTATTTCCCGTTCAGGTCATTAAACAAAAGCAATTTATGCATTGGAAGAAAGAAAATGTTATGTTGTTGCTGACATGTGCTATGTAGTTAGGCCTACCGTGGTTGCATCTATACTAAACATGTAGACTTCTTTCCTTGACATTATTCCCTGAACAATACAGTATAACAACTATTTGCATAGCATTTACATTGTTTTAGGTATTATAAGTTATCTAGAGGTGAGTATACAACAGGATGTGCATAGGTTATATGCAAATACCATTGTACATAAGGGACTTGAGTATCCACAGATTTTGGTGTCTGTTGAGGGGTCTTGGAACTAACCTCCCGAGGATACTGAGTGATGACTGTGTGTAATATTGTTCACGTAGCTTTTTTCCATGGCAGTTCCTCAAAAGCTAAAGTTTTACCAGCGATTCCACTCCTAGAAGTATACCCAAAAGAATTGAAAATATATATTCACACAAAAACTTGCACATGAATACTCATAGCAGTATCATTCATAATAGCCAAAAAGTGGAAATAACCAAATGTGTATCAACTGATGAATGGGTAAACAAAATGTAGTATATCCATACAATGGAATATTATTTAGCCATAAAAAGGAGTGAAGTCCTGATACCTGCTACAACATCAATGACCCTTGAAAACATGCTAATTGAAAGAAGCCAGACACAAAAGGCCATATGTTGTGTGATCCTGTTCATTTGAAATGTCCAAAATAGCTGAATCCATAGAAACAATAGATTAGTGGTGGCCAGGGGACAGAAGGAGGGCAGAATTGGAAGACACGTGTTTCTTTCGGGATTGATGAAAATATTCTGGAATTAGGTAGTGGTGATGGTTGTGCAACATTGTGAATATACTGAAAATCACTGGACTGCACACTTTAAATGATTAAAATGGTCAATTTTATGTTATGTGAATTTTAATCAGTTTTTTTAATTATTAAAATAAGTTTTAAAATGAAATTAAAATCATATGTTGCAGAACTATTGAAATACCTGGAGTCAGGTCTTTTATGTGACAGGATTTTACAAAGACCTGTGTCTAGAGTCTGGGTCCTAACTGACTGATCACATGACATTAGACAGGACATTTGTTGCTTTAAGGCCATTTTCTCATCTATGAAATGGGGTGCATTCCTCCCTTATCTGCCTCTCTGGGTTGTTTTATGGTTCAAGTGGTATAACCTTGACATACTTATCCCAAATGGGATAACCACAAGGCATAAGGGAGAATTATTGTTGTCTCTTTTCACCCTTGTCTGGATTCCAAACTCTCTGAAGCTGAACAGAATGCCTTAAGAGGACATGTCTTTGGGCTTCCCTGGCGGCGCAGTGGTTGAGAGTCCGCCTGCCAATGCAGGGGACACGGGTTCGTGCCCTGGTCCGGGAGGATCCCACATGCCGCGGAGCGGCTGGGCCTGTCAGCCATGGCCACTGAGTCTGCGCATCCGGAGCCTGTGCTCCGCAATGGGAGAGGCCACAACAGTGAGAGGCTCGGGTACTGCGAAAAAAAAAAAAAAAAAAAAGAACATGTCTTCTGCCTAGGTCAGAAAAGATTTTTGAGCTTGTTTTAAAGGTTGAGTTTACCAGGCAGAGATGTGGGAAAAGCCTTTTTAGACAGAGAGAAATGTGTATTAGAAAAACACAAACTCGGAAGATGCTAGATGTTTCATGTAGTTGAAAATCACTGGAATACAACTTGCTGGAGAGAATGATAGAGAGGAATCTGGGACCAGGTCATGTAGGCCCTTTGTAAAAGGAGTCTGTACTTTGTCTTTGGGGCAGTGGGGAGCCAATGGACATGCTTAGGAGGTGGGTGTCAAGATCAACAGGTAGAGCTGATAAGAGGTGGTGGAAACATTGCAGGTGAGAGGTGTCAAGGATCTAATCTGAGGCAGGATAAAAGTAAGGATAAAAAGGAATGTCTGAAGGGAAGGATATTTTGTAGAGGTACAATCCAAAATATTTGGCTAGGGGCTGGATATGTAGTGAAGCAGAGCAAGAATGAATGGCAACTATAAGGATTTTGCTTTTGAAAACTGGGTGTGCCACTCACCATACCCACTGATCAAGATTGGGTTTCTGGAGAAGGAGCTGGCGTAGTGAGGAAGACAAGTTTGATTTGAGATATGTTAAGAATTAACTTATATACTAATCATGGATCTTTGGATTGCAAGAAACAAGCCCACTCAAACATGTGCAAGTAAAAAGGAGTTTACTGTGAGAAGGCATTCAAAAATAAGATTTGTGAGGTCAGAGAACATATTTTTCTTATTCAACAAAGTATCTCTTGTACCTAGCAAAGTTCCTGACATAAAGTAGCTTGTCAAATGATATTTGAAAAGTGAATGATTGAATTTCATGAATTACAATGAGGGCAATAGAGCAGAGTCTCATTTGCCCTGGAAGATCCTCAGGCAGCCACCCACTCTCTCTCTGAAATCATATTGTACTTTGCTTTGCTTCTCTTTCCCTGCCTGCCCCAGATTCTCTCTGTACTGGCTTACTCTGCTCATTTATCTTCAGGACAAGGTCCCAAGCCCTATATCACCTTACTGTTGCAGGGCCCACTGGCAGAAGATTCCCACGTAAGGCAATCTGATTGGACTGGCTTGCATCAGGTAGCCAGTCTGATCAAATCAGCTGTGGCCTGAGAGATGAGGCCAGATAATGATTTACATGACTACTCTTTATGGACTGTGGGAAGACACATTCTCTAAGAGGGGAGTGTTGGCAGACAAAAAGTGACTGCATTTCTGATATAAGGCTGCACCCAAACATCTACATGTAGCTGGGACTATGGGACCTACGTTTGGACAGGGTGGCTGTAGATCTTGGAGTCATCAGTTTAGAGGAGACAGCTTGAAGAGAATATGTAGAATGATGTATGAAGTGATGGAAACAGAGGGAAAGAGCCAGTGAATGAGAGAAGTAATTGTCAGAGAGACATGAAGAAAACCAGGGGAGAATATTAAGAAACAGAAAAGTTTCATCTTAATTTTTTAAGGATTTGTCGATTGTTTCACAAGCCTGTGAGTTGAGGGGAAAATTAGACACAGTGTTTTGAGTGTCAGCCAGGCATTTGACATCTTTAATGACATGATTTGGGGACAAGGTAGAGAAATATAAACTGGATGAAGTTCAGGTAGGAGGATGATCAATCAGGCAAATGAAGAATCCCAAAGGGATCTCGGTTAGGGGATGATGTCCACATATGAAAGTCTAATATGAGCTAAAAGGCCCTGGTATAGTCTTGTCTTTGTGAACACTTTATAAACTGTGTGGATGTAAACAAGGATGGTTTACTTATCCAATTTGTGAATAGCATGAAGCTGAAAGCAATAGCAAGAAACTTTTATGACAGAGAGAGGGTCCCACGTGAATTCAGTGGAAAAGACAGGGGGATTATATTTCATTAGATAAATGGAGTGAGGCCATATGTTGTAGTGTGGAGAGCAGAGAACCAATACTTAAATCCTGACTGTGACAGGATAACTTGGCAACTCACTGAAACCAATAATTTCCAACCCACACCTGAGTCAAATCCCTGCTGGTGGGATGGGAACAGGGAATTCACATTTGTAACCTTTTTTCCAGGACAATTAAATGCATGCCAACACTGTCCATAGGTAACATCTGAGAACACTAACTTAAGCCTTTAATAGGCTCAGTTTCTGGATCTATAAAATGAAAGTTCACCAGCATGATCCCTAAGGTCCTTTCCGGCTCTAGCGTTTGTATGTGTGTGTGTGTGTAAGGGGAATGTGTGTCTCCACAGAGGGTTTACCTATCATCTAACTGCTGGTCTCAGTCCTCACACTGGGGGCTTGAATACCTTCGTGACACGCCATAGTCAAGAATCCTCATTCTGTGATCGTAGTGAAGCTACAGTGACTTTAAAAGAATGCTTAACATGTAAATACACATTTATACACATTGGGTGATAAATAACACCTTAGGTCTCAGACACCGAAAGCCTCAATGACATGTTACACAGATAGTTTCTTTCTCAAGTTTATCCGTATCTGTATGCTCAGCCCCCAAGTTCACCCTTAAACATCTGATTTTCTTCTCCATAAAAAGAGAAGCCAATGTGCAGGGGTAAGAGCTAGGCAGGAATTAAAAACAAGTGATCATGACTGTGCATCATGGGTGTTTCCTCAGATCAAGGTGATTTCCTGCCACAGAAAAGGCTAATGGAGCAGTAGTGAAAGGCTAAGGTAGAGCCATTGGCATCTCATCTCTCGGAGGAGATGCTGGCTTTCCGATGACACTGCAGAATCAAACCGCCATTAGGACTGGGTTCTGTGTCTATAGTCCTGGGAATCTCATCCAGTCACAGAAAAGCCCAAATCAAGGTCTATTTGGGCCTCATTCCACAAATAGTTATTGAGTGCCTACCGAGCATCAAACACTTTTCTGAAGGAGCTCACAGCTTGGTGAGGAAGACAGAATGGAGAGTTAGAATATAAGAGCATAGTGATGGGTAGACACACACAGCCACTGTGGAAGCTAGAGGAAGGACACCCATCCTTCCCTCCAGGAAAGGGGACTATCTGGTAAGGCTTCTTAGAGAAGGTAATAAAAAGCTGAGGCTTGAAGAATAAAGCTAGGAAAGTCTGCAGGTAAATGTAGCTAAGTGTCACTGTGCAAGAAGAGCCCAGGAAAGAGTGTTCGCAGTTGTTGCGAGCTTAAGCACATACACCTACCGAGCATGCCATATGTGGAGACCTACAAGGACAGAGTGCAAGTCAGGGAGTTATGAGACGTAAGGTCAGAGACGAAGGCTGTGACAAAAATCTGAGGCCCCACTGAGGAACTCAGATTTTATCCTGTAGGAAATGGAGAGTCATTGAGGGGTTAAAAGCATTAGAGTGACCTCTATAGCTCCCATCTGGAGGACAGATTTAATGGAACTGAAACTAGAGGCAGGGAGACCCAGCATAATGACCACTGATGAGCAAGGGATGAGCAAGGCCAGTCTGGAAACATGGTGGTCGGAATGGAGAGGAGGGGAATCATCTTTTGAATATTTAGGTAACATCACCTGGGCTTAGTGATGTGTGGGGTGAGGAGCTGGAGGAAACTGAAATAAGTTCATAGGTTTCTGGTTTGGGTGATAGATAGCTTGGCACTAATTTAAGGAGAGATTATACAAGAAAGTTCAGCAGAGTAGATTACTCTGAGATTTGGATGAAAAGGAAATGAGATTGGATGGTAATTAGAGGGGGTAGAGACAAAAGACTAAATTTCAGGAGGATAGGGACTATGTCTGCATTATTCACCCACAGTATCCTCAGCAGCTAGGTCAATGCTTACTCTTGGTAAGTCCTCAACAAATATCATTCTGAAGGAATGTGGAAGGGCCAGTGGAAGGATCGCTAAGATGAGAAGGATTTGAGCACATTTGCAAGAAGAGAGGAAGAAGCAACTGGGGACAGAGATGAAGCTCTAACAGAGGGAAGGTATGCTTGATACAATAAGGGGGATCAGAATATGCCACCCCAAAGTATGTCACCGTGGATTATTTTGAGCTGAAGGCAACTGAGAATCAACAGATGCAGGAAAAGTTCTCTGCCCTCCTCTCATCTGCCTAGTAGGGCATAAATTTCCCTTTGTGAAGGTACCCCCACCACCACCTGGAAGAGCAATTCTTATCACCAGAGTCAACATCAAGACGAGTCTGAATAAACAGACATTACTAAAATAACCCTTATCTTCGCATATGTTTCCTTGTTGCTTCATGTTTTATCATCCCTTAAAGCACAAACACTCTTTCCTTCATTAAAATGGTATGTAAGCCCCTAAGTCTAATAGCTTCCTTTAGTTTTACTTCTTTTCTGTCAACTCTTGTACATGTAAATATTAATAAAAATTTTGTGGGACTTCCCTGGTGGTCCAGTGGTAAAGAATCCGCCTTCCAATGCAGGGGACGCGGGTTCGATCCCTGGTCGGGGAACTAAGATCCCACATGCCACAGGGCAGCTAAGCCCGCGCATGCCACAACTACTGAGCTCGCACGCCTCAACGAGAGAGCCTGCATGCTGCAAACTACAGAGCCCATGCGCTCTGGAGCCCACCCACCACAACTACAGAGCCCACACGCCCTGGAGCCCGCACGCCACACTAGAGAGAGAAAACCCACAGTCCTCAACTAGAGAGAAGGCCGCGCACCGCCATGAAATATCCCACATGTCTCAGCAAAGATCCCGTGTGCCGCAACTAAGACCCAATGCAGCCAAAAATAATAAATAAATAAATATTGTTTTAAAGTGCTAAAAAAAAGAGGTAATGAAAAAATAATTTTTAAAAATTTTGTGCTTTTTCTCCTATTAATCTGTCTTCGTTCATTTATTTTGCAAGCCCCCAGACACTGAACCTGAGAGGGTAGAGGCAAGTTTTTCTCCTGGACAATAGCGAGGTCCCAAAAGAAGTGGAAGAGGATTGGGCACAGGTATTTTACAAAAAGTGTAACATCACATCCTCTGAGACAAAAGTTGTTGAGGATGAATATAAATATAGGTGCTTATAGGGAAAATACTGGGGAATTGAAGGACCTTATGCCTGATGTCCTCTCATTTCCTTAATGAAGTAAGAGACAGTCTGAATGAAACACCTCCCCTCTGACCCTGCATTACTGTCCTTGAACCAACTGGACCAGAAGCCTGGGCTTTTCATTGCCACTCTGTCACATCCTGAATTATGCCTCCTTAAGCAAAATCAAGTCCCACAAGGCCTGGCACTTTATCTGTTGAATGGGAGTTAAAGATGTTTAGAAACTTTTACCAAAAAAAGCCTAATTTAAGATTTGCTGTATATTTTGAGACTCAACAATCATTTTTCCTTTACTTCTACTCTTTTCCCTCAAGATGAATTCTTTATCATCACGATCTTTAGTCCCACAAGTAGATAGCCCTGCCAGGCTTCCCTACCAGCTGCACAGACATGTCCAGACTTAACTAAATCCTAGGACAAAAAACAAATCTGGCTTTAAGCTGTATTCCCTGCTATGCAAATTTATAAAAATATTTCATGTCATAGACCCATGGATTCACTCATTAAGAGGTGAGTCCAAAAAGTTAAATATACAAAAGACTCTAAAAAGAGGTGAGTAATATGAAACAGTAAATGAGAAACCATGCAATTCAGTATTCATCTTGTCTGAGTGAAAATCCTGACTAATAAAAAACAGACAAACATGGAAATAGTCTTTATTCACTCTGCCACTCAGATACATTGATAATATTATGGCAGTCCTTATAATTTAACCCTGCTACTTTTAAATGCACAAAGAAAATGTAGTTTCATCATTTTCTACCACTGATTTAATCTTGGTTGGGGGGGGGCCAGCTTGGGTCCAACCCAGTAAACTTGGTCCAATTCAAAAATTCAGACAGTCTCTGTAGATAACGGAGTCTCTTTTGGGTAATGCTCAGTCTTTCACAACTTCTCCCCATCCTTTTACTTCTCTCTAAAAGAGCACATGGCTATAGAGGGTGATTGTGGCATGCAACTCATGGTGGGCTATAGGGGAGAGGTAGAGCCTTTGACCCACCCAATATCTTCTGGATCAGGGCTTCTGAAACTTAAATGTGACACCAATTATCTATGTATCTTATTAGAGTACAGACTCTGGTTCAGCAGGTCTGGGATGATAACCCAAGATTCTGCATATCTAAGAAGAGCCCAGGTGATACTGGTGCAGCTGGTGTTTGGATACACCATAAGTAGTGAGGCTCTTGACCTTTGCAGAGGCTCTTTGACCTCTACTACCCTCCTGGGTTCCCCAGTTGGTGCCTTATAAATTGGACTGTCAAAAGACAGAATAACAAAAGAAAAGCATACACATTTATTTAACATAAGTTTTATGTGACAATGGAGCCCTCATAAGGAAATGAAGACCTGAAGAAACGGTTAAACCTGAGGGTTTTTTTAATACTAGGTTTGATGAAGAGTGGGAAGTCCTGGTAAAACATGAAAGGACCAAAGGGAATGAGCTAAAGGTAGTGAACACGGGGAAACTTAGCAAGGCCTGTTCATTCAGTTTCCTCTTGCCCTCCCTTCAGCAATAAGGATGCTCCTTTCCTCCTGGTATAGGGAGGGCCCCTCTCACATGAGGGTCTTGTGACCTGCTTTAGCAGAGAAGGTGGAGGTCAGAGAGTCCTTCCTGCTTCTCTGTTTCTCAAATTCCTTCAGCTTAAAATTTCACGGCATCATATTTTGCAGGAGTGTGTTCTGAATCCTGTCTCCCATAATTTTCTCATATCTAGCTGGATATTTCTGAAGTCTCATATCAGAGTGCAGCTTCAGGAAGGGAGAAACAGAATCATAAAATGCCTCCCCCTGGCTCTCTTTTTCTTTTCTTGCTGCAGCCCACCTGAGTGAGAAAAGCTGGATATTTCATTTCCTTTCTGTCATATCCTGAGTTATGCGTCCTTACTATGTTGAAGTCTTTAATTCCTATTTTGGATCTGTAATCTCCAATGTTACGGTATTTTGGGGGCCTTTGGTAATTAATTAGGTTGAGATGCAGTCAGATGGGATAGTTCTCTTATACAGAGATGAAGGGACCAGAGCTCGCTCTTTCTTCACCATGTGAGGACACGGCAAGAAGACAAACCATCTGTGAACCAGAGGAAGGCCCTCAACAAGAACCCAACCGTGCTGGCATCCTCATCTCAAATTTCAAGCCTCCAGAACTGTGAGGAATAAATACCTGTTGCCTAAGCCACCCAGTCTATGGTATTGTGCTGTAACAGCCCAAACGGACTAATATACTCCCTGAGCATAATCAAGTCCCAGGAGGTCTGACACTTGATCTGTTGAATGGAAGTTAAAGAAATTTAGAAACTCCTGCATTTAAAAAAGCCTGATTTGCAAGACTTGCTATAGACTTTGAGACCCAATGACTCTTTTTCCTAGGCAGGATCTGTTCTCTCTTTCCCTGGACTAACAAGCCTCGCCATGGAGGTAGAAGGCAACAAGGCAACATGATTTAGGGAGGAAATAAAGCTATATTGGTTAATTATGTCAAATATATTTGATCTATAACCATACTCATACATCTCATAAACTTACCCATTTCTGTTCACATAGCCCATTTCTGTGCCTCCTTCCCTTCTAACTTAATTGCAGTAGAGTGATGACCTTACCTCACACTCCTGTCCTCCTGTTTTAGAAATCTAGCCCTTTCTGGAGACCCAGCTTTTCAATATAATGTTCATTATATGTTATGATACAGTAAGAGTGTGACAATTCCAGAGACTTAAGCAAGTGGCCCAGTCAGTATCCTCTTCCAGAGTGAACCTTGGTTGATTAGAGAGAGCACCCATTCTGCCCAGGTCAGACCCTGTGAGGCAACACTTGACGGCTCTGTTGGTACTTCGGTGGTTGTTGATGCAGCTACTGGTGATGATAAGAAGCTTTTTGTTGTTAAAGGGTTTATCCATTTTTTAAAAATCTGGTTATTAATTATCTAGCCCTCTGATTTCTGTAAGGTTAGGATTAATCTGTTTTAAGGGGAAAGGCTTTTCTCCTTGTCTGGAATGTCCTTTCCCCACTGTCTGTCTTGAAAATTCCTATTCAGTCTTTAAACCCAGCTGCAATGTTGCCCACTCTGTGTAGCATTCTCTGAGTCCTCCCCTCCACCCAGGAAGACTGAAGTTCTCTTTGTTCTGCGCCATTGCTGTATGTTGTAATCACCTCTATCATCACATCGTTCACAGAGTATCAGGAGGATTTCCCACCCTGTCTGTCTTCCTTACAGAATTCTCTGTGCTGTTCATACCAGTCCACCGTAGATGATCCATAAACATTTGTTGACTCAGTGAATAAATAGCACCAGGGCCAAAGGTCCCCCAAGTGGTAAAAAGGAATGCTGGAATTCAACATTGGACTGTTACCCCAAGGCCCATGTTTGCCCTGCACCAAAATGCTTTGCACTTTGGGAATTTCACATTGAGGAGGCTTGCTGTCTACCCATGATACATAGTCATGAGCTGCCATGAGCCCTGAAAGTTTTTCCAGTCCTTTCTCTCCTCCTCACCCTTCCTTTGATGAAGAGCAGATTTCCCAGAATTGCCTCTGGGACTGGGTTTTAGGGTGAGTGTTAGCAAGAAAACAGAGTGGACTGTCACCAGACTGAGCCCTAAAGAATCAAGAGCAGGTTAGAACTCCTTTCCTTGAAGTCTTTCTATAAGAATCACTTGCATTTCTCATATGTTTACTGTGTGCTTGACATGTTAGTAAGTCTTTGCATACTTTACTTACTTTTGCATACTTTATTTCATCATAATAACAACACTTTGACATAGCAAAGTCAGTTATGTTATATCATAACTAAAGATAGTAATCATAACAATTACTAGTATGCCTTATTTCACAAACAGGGAACTGAGACTCATGAGAGAGATTGCTAATTGCCCAAGGCCACACGGTTTTAGCAGTAGTAGAACTGGGACCTAAGCCTGCCCAGGCATGCCTAATGCCAAAATCTACTCTCTTCAGGTAATGGAGTCCACCAGGAATAGACCAGTAGGCAAGAGTGCAGGGAAATTAATTATGAATTAATATTTATTGGGGGGTAATAGATATCTGTTAAGCTTTGTGGCCACCCAGCATCTTTGAACATCTTTCCTATATTTGAGTAATTTTCCACATTTATTATTTTTAATTGAAGTATAGTTGATTTACAATGTTGTGTTAATTTCTGGTGTATAGCAAAGTGATTCAGTTTTATATTCAGTATAGCAAAGTGATTCAGAATATCTATATATATACATATATATTCTTTTTCATATTTGTTTAATAGAGAATACTGAATATAGTTCCCTGTGCTATAGTGTAGGACCTTTTTGTTTATCTATTTTATATATAGTAGTTTATATCTGCTAACCCCAAACTCCTAATTTATCCCTCCCCTACCCCCTTTCCCCTTTGGTAACCATAAATTTTTCTATGTCTGTGAATCTGTTTCTGTTTTGTAAATAAGTTCACTTGTATTATATTTTAGATTCCACATATAAATGATATCATATGGTGTTTGTCTTTCTCTGTCTGACTTACTTCACTTAGTATGATCATCTCTAGGTCCATTCGTGTTGCTGCAAATGGCATTATTTTCCATCTTTTTTATGGCTGAGTAGTAGTCCATCGTGTGTGTGTGTGTGTGTGTGTGTGTGTGTATGTATGTGTATATATATATACACCACATCTTCTTTATCCATTCATCTGTCAATGTACACTTAGGTTGTTTCCATGTCTTGGGTATTGTAAATAGCGCTGCTATGAACTTTGGGGTATATGTATCTTTTAGGACTAGAGTTTTTTTCTGGATTTATACACAGGAGTGGGATTGCTGGATCATATGGTAACTCTATTTTTAGTTTTGTAAGAAACCTCCCTACTGTTTCCCATAGTGGCTGCACCAATTTACTTTTCCAGCAACAGTGTAGGAGGGTTTCTTTTTCTCCACACCCTCTCCAGCATTTATTATTTGTAGACTTAAAAAAAAATTCTTATTGGAGTATAGTTGTTTTATATAGTTGTTTTAAAAAAAATTCTTATTGGAGTATCCAATAAAAAAAAATTCTTATTGGAGTATAAGTATAGTTATAGTTGTTCTTATTGTGTTAATTTATACTGTACAGCAAAGTGAATCAGCTATATGTATACATATATCCCCTCCTTTTTGGATTTCCTTCTCATTTAGGTCACCACAGAGCATTGACTACAGTTCCCTGTGCTATACATTAGGTTCTCATTAGTTATCTATTTTATACATAGTATCAGTAGTGTATATATGTCAATCCCAGTCTCCCAATTCATCCTACCACTCCCTTTCCCCCTTGGTATCCATATGTTTGTTCTCTACATCTGTGTCTCTATTTCTGATTTATGAATAAGATCATCTATACCAATTTTTTCAGATTCCACATATATGCATTAATATATGATATTTGTTTTTCTCTTTCTGACTTACTTCACTCTGTATGACACTCTCTCGGTCCATTCATATCTCTACAAATGACCCAATTTCGTTCCTTTCTATGGCTGAGTAATATTCCATTGTATATATGTACCACATCGTCTTTATCCATTCATCTATCGTTGGACATTTAGGTTGCTTCCATGTCCTGGCTATTGTAAATAGTGCTGCAATGAACATTGGGGGTGCATATGTCATTTTGAATTATGGTTTTCTCTGGATATATGCCCAGTAGTGGGATTGCTGGGTCATATGGTAGTTCTAGTTTTAGTTTTTTAAGGAATCTCCATACTGTTTTCCATAGTGGCTGTATCAATTTACATTCCCACCAACGATGCATGAGGGTTCCCTTTTCTCCACACCCCCTCCAACATTTATTGTTTGTAGATTTTTTGGTGATGGCCATTCTGACTTGTGTGAGGTGATACCTCATTGTAGTTTTGATTTGCATTTCTCTGATAATTAGTGATGTTGAGCATCTCTTCATGTGCCTATTGGCCATCTATATGTCTTCTTTGGAAAAATATCTATTTAGGTCTTCTGCCCATTTTTTGATTGGGTTGTTCTTTTTTTGATATTGAGTTGTATGAGCTGTTTGTGTATTTTGGATATAAAGTCCTTGTTGGTCACATCATTCACATATATTTTCTCCCAATCTGTAGGTTGTCTTTTTGTTTTATTTGTGGTTTCCTTTCCTGTGCAAAGCTTATAAGTTTGATTAGGTTCATTTGTTTATTTTTGCTTTTATTTCTATTGCCTTGGGAGACTGACTTAAGAAAAATGTGAGAATGTTTTGCCTATGTTCTCTTCTAGGAGTTTTATGGTGTCATGTCTTATATTTAAGTGTTTAAGCCATTTCAAGTTTATTTTTGTGTATGGTGTGAGGGTGTATTGTAACTTCATTGATTTACATGCAGCTGTCCAGCTTTTCCAACATGCTGAAGAGACTGTCTTTTTCCCATTGTATATACTTGCATCCTTTATCAAAGATTAATTGACCATAGGTATGTGGGTTTATTTCTGGGCTCTCTATTCCATTCCATTGATCCATATATCTATTTTTTGTACCAATACCATGCTGTTTTGATTACTGTAGCTTTTGTAGTATTGTCTGAAGTCTTGGAGGTTATGCCTCCTGCTTTGTTCTTTTTCTTCAGAATTACTTTGGCAATTCTGGATCCTTTATGGTTCCATATAAATTTTAGGATTATTTATTCTAGTTATGTGAAAAATGTCATGGGTAATTTGATAGGGATCACATTAAATCTGTAGATTGCTTTGGGTAGTATTGCCATTTTAAAAGTATTAATCCTTCCAAGTGCATGGGATAGCTTTCCATTTCTTTGAATTATCTTCAGTTTCCTTTATCAGTGTTTTATATTTCTCAGCATATAAGTCTTTCACCCCTTTGGTCAGGTTTATTCCTAAGTATTTTATTTTTTTGATGCGATTTTAAAAGTGATTTTTTTTTTTACTTTCCCTTTCTGATATATTCATTGTTAATGTAAAGAAATGCAACCGATTTCTGTATGTTAATCTTGTATCCTCCTAGTTTGCTGAATTTGTTTTTCAGTTCTAGTAGTTTTTGTGTGGAGTCTTTAGGGTTTTCTATATATAGTATCACGCCATCGGCATATAATGACAATTTTACCTCTTCCCTTCCAATTTGGACACCTTTTATTTCTCTTTCTTGTCCAATTGCTGTGGCTAGGACTTTCAATACTATGCTGGCTAGAAGTGGTGAGAATGGGCATCCTTGTCTTTTTCCTGATTTTAGAAGAAGGCTTTTCACTGTTGAGTATTATGTTGGCTGTGGGTTTGCCATAAATAGCTTTTGTTATATTGAGATATGTTCCTTCTGTACCCGCTTTGGTAAGAGTTTTCATCATGAATGTATGCTGAATTTTATCAAATGCTTTTTCTGCATCTGTTGAGATGATCATGTGGGTTTTGTCTTTTCTTTTGTTGGTGTGGTGTATCACATTGATTGATTTGCATGTGTTGAACCATCTTTGTGACTCTGGGATGAATCCAACTTGATGGTGGCTTGGTAATTTTCCATATTAAGAGTCCTGCCTCCCAAAGGTAGAAACCAGGCATTTGCTCTTGTGCAAAAAGGGAAAATGCCACTCAACACACACACCAGGACTAAATGAATGGAGCTTACAAAGACAGAAGCAGTAGCAGATAGGCACGCCCCTCTAATCCATTGTATTCTAAGGGGGTGCACAGAGATCTAACAAGGCAGCAGACTCATAGAGACTCCAGTCTTGGGCCATGGGGTTTATGAGCTACCTGGTTAGGAAAGCACCAGCCCCTCCCTTCAGGTGATCAGGGTTCAGGGTACCATGGTAATATGGCATGGTAGAACACTGGCTCCAGGCCTACCCTTGTCTTTCATGACTTCAGGGAATACCAGGCCTTTCTCTGGTATTTGCATAATATAATTAGCTATCGGCTTGAACCCCAGCAACCAAGCAGCATTCAAGACCAAAGAAATACCACCCCTTCCTCTGGTATGATCAGAGTGCTAGGCTTTAAGTCTCATAGTTAACCAGAATTGACTGCTTTAAGCACCAAGCTATCGCCAGTTTCCATCATATTTGCAGGGGAGCAATTCATTTTCTAGAAGGCAGCCTGCAGAGAATTTATCTTAGACAAATTTCGCCTTTCTCTCCCTTGCTTTCCCAGCCTCTCTTGCAGAAAGGGCACAGGTATGTGATTTAGGCTCTGCCAGTCAGATGTACACATGTGAGGTTTTGGCTTAGAAAAGAGTAGGAGAATACAGGAGCATGAAATCCATTTCCTGGAGTGACTGATAACAGAGGCCTTTGGTTTCTGACAACAGTTGTGGTGACTCTAGAATCCAGGGCCCAGTATCAGCAGTGCCTGATGTCAGTGTCTGGAGGAGGCTGCAACAGGGCTGCTTCTGGGATTGACTCATGGTGTAGTTTGACATCTTTTCTGTCTGTGTGCCTTCCAAGCTGATCTGGTCCCTCATGGAAATTCTCTGAGCTACCTAATAACCTGGAATAAATGTATAGTCTGCTTTAACCAGCTGAAGTCATTTCTGTTGTTTGCAGCTTACATCTGTTTTGTGCCAGGCCTTGTCCTAAGCATCGTTCCATTCTTTATTTCATTGGATTCTCACACAAAACCTACCGGACAAGTACAGTTCACAGTGCAGAAGAAAGATGGAGTAAGGCAGTGGCATAGGATGAGGCTGATGAGATTGACAGAAGAGAGATATTGAAGGCTCTAGTTGTCAACTGATGAGTTTTGGGCTTTCTTGCATAAGTGTCTATACATGCCCCAGGGTGTATGTGAGACTGAACACCACATATCTGCTGCAGACCTGGGGAGCAGCAGCTTCCCTGATGTGCAGACTTCCACAGACCCTTCCACGAGCTTCTCCACATTGGCAGATGGACATGTACAGCATCTCAGATTCTCCCACAAGCTCTGACTTACCCCCGTGTACCAGTCCTTCACAGGAAGCGGCTAGAGATGGTTCTCTGACGCCGTGATATCTTCTCCTACCTTCAAATTGTAACTCCCCACAGCAGTGCAAGATCTAATTCTTACACCAAAATACATAGTTCTTTTTTCTTGACTGAACTGTGACTGATCCAGTCAGTGAAATGAAAAGTGGGGTGGGTAATAACATGTGTGGTAAAAATAAATCTGAAGTGCACAATTCTGTTCAAAGCAGCCTAGAATAATGGGAAACACTTGGGCTTCAGGAATCATAAAGGCTTGGGTTCTAGTCTCAGCTTTGTCCCTTATAGCTGTGTGATGCCCTGTAAATTAATTATGTACTCAACATCTCTGAGCATCAGTTGTCTCATTTTAAAATGGGCATCATAATACTTACCTAATGAGCTTGGTGATGATTAAATACTTTGAAGTGTTGAGAACATAGTAAACTGAGCTCTCAGGCCCTTTCTATTTTATGTCCAATGTTTAGGAATCAAATATAATGAAGACATGTTGTTGGCCATTTGAACTAAGAATTCTTGTTTTTAATACTTATTTAAAAGGACTTTCTAGTAAAAATAAATACCTTTATAAAATACATTTTAAATAATAAGAATATGAATAAAATTGGGATTGCTCTGGGTTTGCCCTCTCAAATTGGTTTTTAAAAGTACTCTGTGCTATGTTTCTTTTTTTGTTTGTTTGTTTCTTTTAATATACTTCAAAAAGAAGTGCAAGTTTTCATGGGCTATGGATATTTAAGTGTTTAGAAAATTAAAATTTCACTTTTCATTTTTATAAATATAAAAATTTTTAAGCATAACATATATTTGATTGATAACTAATTGTTTACATAATGGCACATTCAAGCAATGAAATAAAAGCAGAATAACAGATAAGAGTTCATTGTACTCCCATGGAGAGGTTTATCAGTAGCTTTGAAAGCAGTTCTACCAAGTGTATACTTCTCCCAGTCTCAGTTGGGGTTTCAGTTTCCTCATAAATTACTACAAAGAAGGCTTAATGTGAAGTCTTCCAAGTTCTATCAGTCCAGGACCCTGAATGTGAGCTCTGATGGCAATAAGTGACATTTACTCAGTCTAACTCCTACTCACCAAATGAGAAAAAGGGGTAATAACTAGATTCTTCCCAACCCTTGAATGTGATAATTTGAAAAAATGATTAATGGCATGGTAGGTATAATAAAGTATTTTACTGAATGTTTTATAACCAGTATATAATTCAATCTCATAATCCCAATGATACAAAATTATTCTCGTTCCCCTTTTACCAACAAAGAAATTGAGGCAGCAAAAAGCTAAGTAACTCTCACAGTGGCAGCCAGTTGAGAAGAGCAAAGGCAAAGGGAGTACCGAAGTGTGGGGAAGGATGTTGGCTCTGGGAGTCAGTCAGGACTGACCTGGGTTCAAATCCTGACTCTGTCATTTAGTACCTTTGTGGTTTGAGGCCAAATTACTTAATCTCTCCAACCACACATTTTTGTTATCTGTTAAATGATAACAGTCATACGTCCTTCCAAGGGTTGCTGTGAAGATTAAATGAAATAATTTTAGTGTTCAATAAGTGGTAACTGGGCTGGAGATGTTAACGATTTATATTACCTCCCAAAGTGTTTCCTTTTAACAACATCCAGTGTCCTATGCATACTGCTGCTTTAAAACCCAAGCACCTTGCACCAATGTTGTTAGACAAAGGTTAACCTTTTCACCAATTAGAAAGACTAATGCCACATAACTAAGTTGTTTCACGTTTTATATGTATTCAGAGGCAAAGTTCAAAAAATTGGCTCTTTCCGGCAGATTGCTGTGTATCATATTTCCCACCACTCATGGAAAGGCACTTGGCAATCCAGAAGGAATTTTCAACATGCTAGTTAATGCAAATAATGCATCTTCCCTGCATTCCAAAAGGTTAGAGAAATGTATTAGGTCTCTCTTTCATTGATTAGAAAACACATCCTCTTCTGACCTTTTCCCTATTTTACACAGTAGAACTGACAATCCGCCCCCCCTCCCAGGCATTATTGGATAATCCCCTACACCACTGCCTAAGGGCGAGAAACATCTTGACGCCTTCAGGCTCAGCTGTGCTCATTAGGTACAGAAATGACATGAGAAGATAGAAAATGTATTCAGATTTTAGTTTGTCTGCAGTTTGATATAATAATGTTTTATTTTTGGCCCCCAATTGCTCAGCAAAAGCAAAAACAAAAACCCTTGGTTAAACTGCTGACTTCCTCTAAATTGCTGAGCACAGGGATTGTAGCTTGATAAAGTCATTTAGCTGCTGGATGTTTATAGTCAGTCAAACCATGTCAATGGCTTTTGCTGGAGTTCTTCATGGGGGATGTGATGATGTTTATTTCTTTATGAGGTTGAAATAACTGTGAATTCACTTATACTACCTTGCAAGGGATTTTTAAAAATTTATTTCATCTTTAGGGCTTTGAAATATGGAACTCTATTTAGGTTTTCAGTGAAGAAGTCATCACAAAGAGAAAAGTATGTAAACTTTGGCTGAATAAAATTTGTTACAACTTCCCTAAATACTCCTAAATTCTGAAACATTAATACATCGGTCATCAGTCTTGAATGTGTTATACTCGGGACATTTCTTAGTAAGTATTATGGAGGTCCATTTAGATAGAAAAGTTCATGATTGTGGCATGAGTACTAAAGAGAGAGAAAGAAGTAGGGGGTGGAAGAACTTGTGTAAATATATCTCATCTTCTGTATCCTTTTCCCTTTCTTTTCTCCCAATCCTGAAGGCAAAGGCTGTGTTTATCCAAAATCAGACAAAAATGTTGAATTAGGAAAGCTGTTGACTTTCCAGCCAGCCAGCCAGCCAGCCGTCCATCTATTCAATAAACATGTATTTGTTGAACATCTGTGAAATGCCAGACAATGTGCTGGAGTTACATAAACAATATTGGGTTGTTCATTAATTCAGTCATTCATGTAATAAACTTACCAATTAGCCAATGTTTGATTCATAAAAACTGAAAACAAATGATCACAACATATGGGATAAATTTATAAAAGTATTCAAAATGCTGAGGAGTAAAAAACTGAGGAAATAACTGACCTCGTCTGTAGCATATGTGTCAGAGGCTGAATTTCAGAGGAACACAAGCTGCCCCAGGACACATGGCAAAGCTGTCTTTGGAACCCTTAGCTGCTAAGGTGCTCAGGAGGCGGGGGATAGGAAGACAGAAAGGTTATGATCTCCAGAACCACACAGCCCTGTGTTTATGTCCCTATTGTAGCAGACTGCTAATTGTCCTCTAAAACCCATTTCCTCTTCTTCCTCAGGATAATGTAAGTTCTGAATTTAGGTGGGCACATGGTCACTGAGATTAGACTATGTTTCCCAATCTCCCTTGCAGCTGGGCAAGGCTTTGAGATTAAGTTCTGGTCAAAGGTTACAAGTAGAAATAGTGCTATAGATTGAATGTTTGTGTCCCCCCAGAACTCATGTTAAAGTCCTAATCTCCAATTATATTAGGAAGAAGACTTTGGGAGGTGATTAGATCGTAAAGGTGGAGCCTCCATGAATGGGATTAGTGCCCTTATAAAAAAAGACCCCAGAGAGCTTCCTTGCCTCTTCCACCATGTGAGGACAAGAATATGGCTATCTGTGAACCAGGAAGAGGGCTCTCAACAGATGCAGACTCTCCTGGCCCCTTGATCTTGGACTTCCCATTCTCCAGACAATCTTCTGCTGTTTGTAAGCCACCCAGTTTATGATAACTTTCTATAGCCACCTGAACAGATGAAGAGAAGTAGTAACTTTGTAACTTCCAAGAAGTGTCCTTAAGAGAACTGGGATTTCCCTCCGCCCCCTTTTTTTTCTTCCTGCTGGCAAGTAGGTGGCCATGAAAGATGATGCTAGAGCAACCATCCTGAACCATCAGATAGCCTTGTATGGAGGATGGAGAGCAACATGCATCAGAGTCTGATGGTCGTGAAGCCACCATACCAGCCCATGTGGCCTGTGAGAGGAAAATCAAGCTTGCAATTTGTTTTAGCCACTATTGGGTTCCTGTCACTTACAGCTGAACCTAATCCTAACTGATACAATGAGATCTTAAGCAAATACAACATTAAACCCTCTGAGACTCAGTTTCTTCATCTACAAAATGAGGATAATGATATCTATGTTTTACAATTGTTTGAGGGACTGAATTAAAGTGATAAATAAATTTAATTCACCTAGAATAATGCCAGGTATCCAGTGGTGCTATTATAAACAGTAGCTATTATTATAGTAATGTTCTTTGTCTATCCAAAGCTCGAGCTCCACAAGTATCTAAACTTGAATAGAATAAAAACTCCTGTTCCCTGAGAGTTGTACCAACTGTCGTCAAGGCCAAGCACCAGCTGAAATCAAGGGTGCTTTACTTGAGAAGAGGGGATAGTGGGGTAGGAGGTGATGGGGGAGGAGGGTAGAGATGGAAGAAATCAATAGTTCTTCTTTTAAATATGAAAAGTTTGATACATGTATCAGACCTCCAAGTGGGAATACATGTTAAGTAAGCAGTTAAGCATATGATTCTGGAGCTTGTGAGAAAGATACTGGAGGAGCCACAAATTTGAGACTTGTCAACACATAGATGCTATTAAAAGCTATGGAATAGAATGAGATCAGCTAAGAATGTAGATATAAAGATGAGAAGGCCAAAGACAGAGCTTTCAAGAGTGCCAGTATTTAGAGGTCATAGAGGAGAAGGGGTCATTAATCAGAAAAACTTAACCAGTGTGCTGTCTTAGAAACCTAGAGACTCAGTGTTTTAAGGAAGAAGTAATCAATTGTATCAAATTCCACTGAGAGGTCAGGTGAGCTGAGGGCAGAAAATTGCCCATTGGCATTGCTGAGATATGGGTCACTGGCAACTTAGATGTAGTAGGCAGCCTCTAAAACATTCAGTAGCTTCCAATGATCCTTGACTCCTGGTATTCATGCCATTGCACAGTCTCTCCCCTTGACCATAGACTGGACTTACTGACTTTCTTCTAATAGAATACAGCAGAAATGATGCAGTGTCACTTCTGAGATTAGGTTACAAAAGACTGGGAGTCCATTTTGCTCTCTCTCTTTCCAGTGTTTGACTTGGGTGCTGACATAGAGGAAACAGATAGGTTTAAATTGCATTGGGATTTTTCAAGGCAACTATGATAGAGGAAGAGAGGGGTGTAGGACTTAAAAGAGTTTGTAATAGAGTAGTTCTATTAGTGGTCTCTAGGCTCTAAGCTAGGCAAGAAGAGAAGTGACGACGAAGTGTGTAAGGGAAAGAGAAGTAGTAGGACGAAGGATTAAAAACTAAGTGGGAGATGAGGACTTGGTGGAATACCAGAATAACCGAGGAGG
This sequence comes from Aethalodelphis obliquidens, assembly GCF_003676395.1. Lineage (NCBI taxonomy): Eukaryota > Metazoa > Chordata > Mammalia > Artiodactyla > Delphinidae > Aethalodelphis > Aethalodelphis obliquidens. The sequence continues at coordinate 68,379,461 of NW_020837951.1, read as the reverse complement.
AAGAATAAGAGGTAATGAGGTAGAGAGAAGAGTGCTTCAAGGGAGATTTCAAAACTTGTACTGGTGAATGTAATGTGTACAGTATAACCTTAAGAGTAAGTGGCTCAGATAGACTGAAGGAAACTATAGAAAGAAACTAAAGGTGCAGAACAAATCATTGATGTAGGTGTGGAAGTCATCCAGGATTTTGACAGACATATGGTAAGGATGACAGTAAGACAGAGGCCAGTACCACCAGACACAGGGGTAGCAGATTCTGTACTCAGAATACATTTCTTAGTCCAGATCACTCTGGCTGAGTCTGCTTCCCTGATCCCTCTAGCATCATACTTTAGAAAGTGGTAGCCCAAATTAGAACCATAATTTATCCAAATACAAACCCTTCTCATTTCCACTCCTCCAGGATACCTCTTACACCTACAAATAAATGGTATATTTAACGAAACAGCACAGAATCCAAGTTAAAAGGTAACATAATACTGGTGCCCAAGATTTAATCCCTCTAAACAGGGACAGTCACATCATACACTAGAGGTTGGAGGTATTGAATGATCTGAAGAAGAAATCAGGCTGGTTGATGCATGCTTCTCTGCCACTTTAGGTTTGGTCAGAGAACAAGAAAGATCAGGAAATTAGTGGGAATATAGAAGGAAAAATAGCAAATTTTGGCAAAGGAACTAAAAGGAAGGCTATGGGTAAATCTTTCAAATCATTTGCACATGCTCAGGGATGAACTTAACAGAAACACTGGTATATAAACATTTTTCAGAAATATTAAAACATATGGAGCCACATCAGTTTACAGGGTGACAGTGTGAAAAGCCACTTAAAGTTTGGAAGGCTACTTTTAAATTATCCTAAATTTTTATTTATTTATTTTTTTTGCGTTACGCGGGCCTCTCACTGTCGGGGCCTCTCCCGTTGCGGAGCACAGGCTCCGGACGCGCAGGCTCAGCGGCCATGGCTCACGGGCCCAGCCGCTCCGCGGCATGTGGGATCTTCCCGGACAGGGGGACAAACCCGTGTCCCCTGCATTGGCAGGTGGACTCTCAACCACTGCGCCACCAGGGAAGCCCCTGTCCTAAATTTTAATTAAGTGTTTAATTACCACTATAGCATGTGCTAGCTGCAGAACCCTGAGCCTGTTTCCTCAGCTATAAAATGGGGATAATAACCAAATTTCATAGGGCTTCTGGGGAGACCAACAGACATGGTATATGTGAAAGTGTTTCTTAACGTTGTAAAGTCCTCCATACATAAAAGCATCTTCATCATCATCCACATGAATCAACCATGATTCTCATTGTTTTTGTCTACCCAGACCCCTGCCCTCCTTCTTCCAGTAGTGGTATAGCTCCTGTTCCCTTGAAGAACTGTTCTTCCCTACTATTGGAATAAGAAATTCAGCATACCCCATGCACCTTGCCACAGTGAAGGGCCAGAAATTGGCATGTCATTTAAGCCAGTTCAATCAGAGTTGTTCTTGGGGGCCTTTTTTTCTTTTCTTGCCAGGAGCTACAAGGATATGTCCTCAGAGATGCTGGTGGCCATATCCCCTGCCACACAGGATAAAGGATATGCAGAAGGATAAAGGAACTGACATGCAGAAAGAATGAGAACTGAAAAACAGAATCCTGAAAGCATTTCCATCATCCTGTATGGCCAGCCCAACTTCATTCATCCATTCCATAATTTTCTTTTATGAATATATATATATATATATAGAGAGAGAGAGAGAGAGAGAGAGAGCATTTGGATTGCATTTTAGTCACTTCCAACCAAGAGTCTAGCTAATACAGATTCTACAATGAAAATATTTCAAATTTTAAAATGTGAAGAGAAGAAAACTTACACATTGTCTCCTTTTTAAACTATAGAATAGTGTTCAAAATAGTGAATAACCCAGATAATAACCCAGGGTGGTGCACACAGAATGAGAAGCTATCCATCCTCCAATAATCATCAAGTAGCAATAATATTAATTAGCAGGCATTTTGTAGAATTTGGTAGAGGAAACAAACCTCTTTAGGAATATGGTTCATAAATATTGAGTTAAAAAAATTTCTGGGTTTTGGTCCAGCTATTCTACACTAATACATGTTGTTGTTGCCATAAAGTCCTAAGGGGGAAAAAAAACCATTATAGATCAGTTTTTAGACTGGGTGCATTGATCCTCCCTGACTTTTTCCAGAATAATAGTGCCCTTTATAGAGTAGAGCTTTAACAGGACAATTTTTGTCTATATGTACCACATATTATGAAGCTCTAGAGTAGAAGTAGCCTTCGAGATACAGATAAAGTGAAGTAAAGATATATCGTTTTACAGATAAGGAACTGAGCCCCCCAAACGTGAAGCAACTTGGGCAAGTTCACAGAGTTTGCAGAGAAACTAGGTGAAGAGTCTTTGCTTATAAAATAATTCTTTGCTTTACAAAATGCTACACTATATTTTTCAAAATTTTAATTGATGCTAACAGTATAAATTTCCTAACCTGTGACCATATTAAAACATTAAATTCTTAAAACTTTGTATACATTTCAGGAAAAAAATTATTATACCTGTAACTAATTCCAGTCCGGACACACTACATACGATATCAGAAGCTTAGAGTTTTTGCAATGAGTCGGTGTTGGGATAGATAAAATGGTTTCAATTGCCAAATCCCAGTATCTTGAAGAAGTAGAGACGTTTGCCTGCTGCAAACATGAAATTCCTATTAAATGTTCTAGTAGTTCTTAAAGTAGTAAATGAAATCCTCATTGCTATAATTTTTGTATTAGGTAATTTTTAATCATTTCATGTTCTAAGTCACAAATGTTTAACCAGTTTCTCTTAGAGTGCAATTATTTTCATCAATCTTTCTGCATATCTAATGCAACTGAGAGATCTCCAACAGCAATCATATGTCAGCTGCGTGCATGAACTAGCCTTTTGACTCAGCAGAGCACAGCTCAGAATAGGAGAGTTTAAAGGGCAGAATTTTTCAGGTGTTATTCGACATTGCTTGCTGTTTGTCTTTATTCAAACTACTGAGCTCAGTTCTACAACTTGTGGGTCAGTTTTTGTATGTCTTTAGAAAGTGTTTGCCTAGTAGAGGACTGGGTGGAAGCTGATTCTTCATTTTTTTGCCATCTCTTATGCCCATCCCTGTAAATTCTCAGAAAGCCACTGCAGAGGGACCAAATTCCCAGTGGGTTAAACAGACAGTGGACAATACTGAGTCTTGTCTTAGACTCAGAACTGTGATTTCTGTATACTTTCTGTGCCCGCTTTTTCCTCCATTGCTTTTCAGGAGACTAAAGAAAGTATGAGGGTTAAGATTGGTGCTAGCCTTAAAGCTACAATCACAAGGAAGAGACGCCATACTTATATCAAGATACATACAACCATAGAAACCAAAAAGGTGCAAAAGAACAGGAACAGAAATGTCTCAGAAGAAAACACGCAATGCTTTCTTGCCATATAGCTCTCCTTTTTCCTGTACTTGCTCTAGTGGCAGGCTCCAGCTTACCTTCCACAAAGGAAATTTTTGACTCTGATTTCCCTATTGGAAGTCTAGGACCCCACCTTTCACTGGGACCTAATGAGAGGGGAAGAAAATTACTTTTTCCTCACCCTCAGTGTCAGGCCCATTTTTTAGACAATAGCATAATAGTCCACACAGATGTGAGTACCCTAAAAAAGGGCAAAGTTTCACATTAGTATTAAGAGAAATTTAGCTCCCATATTATCCATAGTTCTCCATTCTGAAATAAGATTTTTGGCTTTACCTTTGCAAAAGATAAATGAAAATATTTTTCTTAACATATAAAATAGTCCTTCTCAAAAATGAGTCCGAAAACAGCTGGCAGCTTTAAAACAGCAGCTTGAACTAACTTTGAGCCATTAAGATTTCAAAACTAATGACTCAGTGTATTTGGTGGGCCACAAATATGGTTCTAAATCTTCTCAAAACCACTGTGAAGGGAAATATGATTCACTTTGTGTTTCAAGGTGTCCATAAGATAAAAATAAACTTTCACCGTGGCTGTCAGAGACAGAGGGAAAACTGTGTAATGTGACAAAAACATCTCTATGTAGTTAACATAGCAACAAGCTTTATGAGGCTATTTCTTACAGTGACCCTCACTCTAAATTGGAGGCATCATCATTCAGTAGAGGCAGTTCTATGGAGAGCCATTTGAAAGTGGGTTAAGAGCATATCTTCTGTTGATCTGACTTAATCCAGAGGCGGATTTTAAAGAATTCAGCCAGAGGTTCTTGATGTGAAGTACATAGCCCCTTATAGATGGCTTCCAAGAGTTCTATGAATTGGCCTACATGCATCCACCAATCAAATTTTTTACTTTAATTTATTCCTAAATGGTCTTTGTTAAAAAACATACATTTTAATGTCAGTTTGTAAGTCGAGATATTGTTTCATTCTAAATAAATGTGAGATGGCACTGGATACTATTGTATATGCTCAGGATCTTAAAGAGTGTAATGATGTCTCATGATTTCTTACTGCACATGCTCCGACATTTATGTTAGTAAACATCTTTCTATGTTTATGTGAGCTCTGCCTTCAATTGGAAAATATTCAAGAAAAGGAGGTATAGTAACACCAATGTGTCCTTTGATTTGGCTTTTGTAACCAAATTTGCTAGGTAACAATGCTGGGGGAAAACCTTCATTAACCAGATTTGTTTTTTAAGAAAAAGGTTTGGGATCCTACTAAATCTTATAATTTTCCCAAACATAAAATCTTGTTTTGAAGCATTGAATAAGGTTGCTTATCACATTACCAAGCACAACTAGAGAAGCTTTAGTTAATCCATGTGCCTTGGAAACAGCTGAGCAAGTATGTGACTTGAAACAGAGGAAGAAATCTGAAGCAGTGTCTTTATTCAAGTAACATCACCTACCCCCAAATCCTTCTCATAGTTTTAAGCACATCATAGAAGAATTGGTGGCAACTCACCCTTTCCTTTCAACATGCAACTGGATGAAACCACTGCATTCCACAACTGAATTTTAGCTGCTGGGTTCGGGCCTATACTTAAAAGTAGAATTCTTCTTTCCTGAACTCTATTTTGAAACTTCAAAGGCCCTTACTGTCTCCAAAATGGTGACAAGTTTCTTTGCCAAGAAAACCTCCCCATGAGGATTATCTAGATATCCTGGGCACAGATGGAGCCCTTGCAGGACTTGGTAACACATCTGGTTTGCTGTTTTGATGAACAAAGAGGCTCTGTATGTTGTTCATGACTCATCACTGTCCTCAACGGCATGCATTTCACTCAGAGACCCTGCGAAAGGACTCAAGAGAAGTTTTGCCATCATCTACTCAAAGTAAGTCCTCAATTTCACCAGAGCCAGGGCCTTCGTTCACCTTGTTTTCAAATGATTTTGTTAAGAAATAAGAGCAAAGTACAAATGTTTTCTACTAAACCAAAGTTCACTGGTTTTCTTGAGGACAAGTCTTTAAAGAGTAGATTGAAGCATCAGGGAGAAATATCAGTTTCATTAGAGAGAAAAGGAAAGCCTGCTCAGTAAAATCTGACAGGAAGGTATTCATTCATGATTTGATTTTCTCAGCAATACTTTTGGCCATGGGAGTGAGTAAAATCTTCCTATACAGTCACTGTTAGGGATGCTAGTAAAAATAAACAAAACAAAAACTATTTTGGCCAAGATTTTTTTGCTATTCTGGAAGATAAAATTGGACATAGAAAACTAAGCTAACTAAGCTAATGTTTTAAAGCTAGAGAAAGGGCTTCTATAAATGGAGGAAAGAAATTAAAGCCTTAGAGAGTTTGGTATAGGCAGAAATCTGAAGACACAATCAAACATCGCAGAAAAATACTTCTCAGATTATTTGCTTAAAATTTCGAAAAGCGGATTCAGAAGACATCCTTTCCTTGATGATACAGGCAGCATCAATAACGCAGCCACAGACAAAGCTGACAGTGACACAGGACAAAGAAAATGATGCATTGCGAATTCAGCTGGAAGAATCTTGAGGGAATTCAAGTGCCAAGAAATAAGCTTGTCCTTGTCTGGCAAAGGGAGCTACTGGTACCATGTACATTTCTAAAGTTTTTTAGCTGTTAAAATGAAAAGTTGGAAAGCATTTGGGTCAAAGTCATACATATTCAAGACACCATTTCCAACTTCTTGTACAGGCCAAAAACAACCTCCTTGATACTGAAATAAACCTTCAGAATTAGTTTCTACTTTTAACTTTGTTTGCAGTTTTCGACCCTTTTTTTTTTATAGCAAGTATTCAATTATGTTTATATGAAAAACGAGAATGAGAGATATAATTATTTCTGGACAACATTTTCCTATTCTATCTATGAAGGAAATCAATTTCCAGTGCAATAAAGGATATTGATTGAAAAATATTATATGTATCAGTTTACAGAGTTTTTGCCTGAAGTTGGAATCTGTAGCTTTTAGCAAATGTTCAAAGCAGTCCATGACTCCAAAAAGTTTCAGAACTGCTGATCTAGAGAAACAATTGCACTAGTGATCCTTAAAGCAGGCAGTAAATACTGTCTGTGAACTGGGCCTTTGATGGATATTGGGAGGTGGTGATTTGGGCTACTGGGCAAGTACACAGAGTCCAGTCAGATTATTTTGCAGTTTGAGTGCTGCATCATATGCTTTATCCCTCAGCATTACTAGGGAAGAATTAAAATCCTCATAATAGAACTGAGCTGTCTACCTAATAGAAGCCCATCCCTCCTCCTATCAGGTGAAAATTCTCTTCTGAATGCAATTTGGATTAGCTTTACTGCCAAGACAAGTGGATACTTGAAGCACCAAAGTTCCACATCATAGAATACAATAATTTCAACTGGGAAAAAAATGTATGATTTCCATTAAAAAATAGAGTAAATCTTCTCTCTCATATCACAGAGACTGAAACAAAGAGTCGAAGAACTTTTGTGAAATTAGAAAAAAGGTCAGCTCTCTGTGGCTCATTGAATTTGTATGCATTGAAAATTAACCTTTGGAAGCTTTAAACACTAGAATGTAAAACTGTGGTTAAATTCAAAGAGGGGAAAGTGAAATTCAGGGAAGGATTGAGTTTTCTATTGTAAATGCAGGTTCACTTTGCAGAACATCCAAGTGCTAGATGAGGCTGCTGGTGGAAGTGGGAAAATAAAGAGAAGGTTTAGATCAGAACTGGGCCGCACAGCAGGAGGTGAGCGACGTGGGCAGAGCGAAGCTTCATCTGCTGCTCCCCATCACTCCGCGTTGCTCACATTACCACCCGAACCCTCCACCCAGCCCCACCCTACCCCCCGTCCGTGGAAAAATTGTCTTCCACGAAACCCGTCCCTGGTGCCAGAAAGGTTGGGGACCACTGGTTTAGATACATTCCTTGGTAGTATTGAGAGGTATATGTATATTATTTCATCAATACACGGTTCTTAATAAATAAACCCACAGCTGTCTGATTTCACTACCCATGCTTTTCCCACTAAGACCATGCTACCTCTTGAGACTTTTTGAGACTCTTTCCAGACCTCTGAGTTACTCCTCAGAGGGGTCTTCTCCCTGGACAGCAGTCTATGGAGTAGGCTCTCAGGTGTCTCCAAACTGAGAAACCTACCTGGATCTCCAAATACTTTCTGTTTCTATATCCCCCCGGGGGTTATGATTTGCCTTTCTGTTACTACATATTAAGCCCCTCTATTGTTCTTTGTGACCTATTGTCCCAGCCAACAGGTTCTACAACTAGGCTTGACCCCCAGGGAACTACATCTGCCACCCCTTAAAATTAGCTCAGTAAGACTGATTTTGGACTTCTTACCTTTAGAACTGTAAGATAATAAATTTGTGTTGTTTTAAGCCAATGAGTTTGTGATCATTTGTTACAAAGGCAATGGGAAAATAATATAGTTGTTAAGATGGCAAGCTTGCCAAATTGGTTTCTAGATTCAACAAAATTCCAATGTGATTTTTTTTTTAGAAACTGACAAGTTGATCCTAAAATTTACATGAAAATGCAAAGGATCTAGCATATGCTGAAAATGGCTCAAGGGAATTTGGGGGGAATGATGGCATATGTTCTAAAATTGGATTTTGGTGATGGCTGCACAACTTTAGAAATGGCTAAAAAATCATTGACTTGTATTCTTGAAATAGTTGAATTTTATGATATGTAAATTATACCTTAATAAAGGTGTAAATAAAAGACATACATACTTATAAGGAGGTATAATTGCTTGTACATAATGCTTTTCACATTAAAAAAGTTTGTTGAATCTAGGTAATGAGTGAATCTAGAACAATTAAGATGTTCTACTTTCTCATTTTTTTCCTCTGTGTTTGAAAAATGTTCTTAATACAAGTTGGAGAAAAGAGTTATTTGAATTTCTCATTTGTTGCATTGTAACCTAGAAATTATAGAGAAAGAAGATGAGGTCATTGAAATAATACCTTATGCTACTGTATCATTAAATATAATTTTAAGTCATTAACTGCCTTTGATGCCTGCCTAATTGATTTTCACTTATTTTAAAATCTTCATAGTGTACAGGCATTTGTATAATCTCAGGGGACCATTCTGATAAAGAATTAAAAACCAGGCCCTTACTCAGTAACATAGCTCTTTATTATAACATTGATTCTCTAAGAAAAGCAGGTTTTATTCTTCTTATGATTTAGACTTTGGGCCTCCTCTCTGAGAAAATAACCTGCTAGGAATGTGTTAACTAACTGTTTTATGAACTAACTGTTTTATGAATTTGTTCACATATATCAGCTCTTTGTTTTTTCCACAACAACCCTTTAAGAACTTTCTATATCTAAATCCATCATAGAAGCGTTCGCTTTAAATATTCTTGATTGTTGATGAAATATCATCTCAGTGTTTTGGTCTTCACAGTTTAGATTGGTGCCCGCTATATTTATGTCTTCCTAGAGTCATAACATTCCAGACATAGAAAGATAAAGACATTTTCTTGGTTACTTGACAGAAAGTCTATAGCATGAAAATAGACACATTTCTATGCTATAGCCTTTACACTGGTTAAGTAAAATTTTATTGTCACTCATACTCACAGCTATGTTATAATAATGCATTCCATTTTAAGAATGGACATAAATCTTTTTTTCCCCAGTGTTGCTTTTATTTCTCTGTTGAAATATTTGCAAACTAGGGTCATAAATGTAATAATAGTACAACGCCTTTCATTGGCCCGTGAGCAGAATCTCATCACATGCACATTTAAGCTAATTGAATTGAATGCTATAACTTCAGCAAGATAATAATAATGATTTTTAAACTAAAATACTGTAAAATATTGTTTGTGTACTTACTATTATATACTTATGATTACCAGAGAGAGTTCACACATGTACAATGTGTATCTGTGCAGGATTTATTCTATATATACTTAATGAGGCATTAAGAGGTTTTTCAAGGGTGATTTGGCCCTATTTGTACTTGATTTTTTTCTTGTCTTACTGGCTGATGTTAGTACCTAAACCCCAAACACAGAGCAGAGGGAAGGTAAAGATTCATTGTCCCACTACCAGGAAAGCCTCCTGTGACACCCACCCTTCCCCAGGGGTCTCCCAGTGCCCACTTGGTGTCCCCCAGCCCTGCACATTTCTCACACATGCTACTTCCCTGGGAGTGCAGCTGTCTCTTTACCTGTCTGCCTCCCCCACTAGGGTGTGCTCCCCTTGCATGCAGAATCCATGTTTTATTTATCTCTGTATCACAAGTCCCTGGGGCATCCTTGGCACTCAATAAATACAGCCTTTGAATAGCTACTCAGAATTCAGATTATTCCAGGTCAACGTTTATTGAACATCTGCTGTTCAATAAGTGCTCCGGTCAAGCAGGGCACACGAGAATAAGTGAATCCAATTCTATTGACTTCAAGGAACTTGAAGTGTGTCACAGTTTAATAATAAAGAATAGTCTTCTGTGGTGAGAAGATTTTTACATTTTTTTATCTCACCTACTGCTCTTTAAATGAAATTGTATATAACATAATGAGAAAGTAAATGTTTAAAATATCTGTTTGTAATGCTTATTATTTATGATTATATTTCTATAGTTCTAAAATAGTAATAGCTAACTCGTGCCTGGGACCATGATAAGTGCTTTACATACAATACTGTATATCATTTACACACAATACTTCAATGCATATGCTGTGATACATACACTATGCATACATTATATATATATATATAAATTTATATAATACTTTACCTATGCTACCATATATCATTTGTTCTCCACCCAGTTACTACCATTTTGCCCATTTTATAGATGAAGAAACAGAAGCATGGGGAAGTTAAATAACCTGCACAAATCACTTTACAGTTAGAACATGATAGAGCCAAAATTTAAATCTGTTTATTTCCTCCCCACGAGTTTTAGCACAAAATTTTCAAATTTGAAAATCTACAGTTTAAACCGCCTCCTTTGTACACAAAAAGTTTAGTGTTATCAAGTTAACTTGCTTCTAAATTCAGAAAAATCCATCTGTTCTGAATAATTTAAATCACAATGCCAGGGATTATAACACAATCTGATGCCACACCAAAACTGTGGTCACGAGGGAGTCGCTGATGGTTGTCCAATGTGCACTGCAGCTTCCTCTTAAAAAAAGAGAAGCCCTTTGATGGTCAAATTCAAAGCTAGGCTCAAGCTCTAAGCCAACCTAAGCTGGAAGCTTCTTCCATCTAAACAGAAAATGGCCAAATAAATAGGGCAGGCCGTGTGAACTTGCCATCGTTTTGTTCCGAGCAAATTAAGCCCCTTGTTTACTGGTGTGAAGAAAGAAAAGGAATTACTCAAAATAAATTCGCGAGGATTAGGATGGCATGCAAGTGCTGACGTGGGAGTAGCAAAATATGTGTAGTGCTTGCCTTCTGTGTAAGAGCCCAGTTTTCTTACCAACACAGAGAATTCTGTTTATTGATGATGCATTTATTATTTTACCTTTCCTGCTCTCCACAAAGTAATTGAGATAAGTACCTAAAGAACATATATACGTAAGGACAGTTTTAAAAAATCTGAAAAAGAGACTAAGCACCAGGAGGGAGAGATTACATCAGCAGCCACTGAGAACATAGGTTAATGCAATTGAGAGTTAGATTTAGCACTGAACTTCTTGGCGGCCAAGGCTAAAAGAGGAACGTTATAAATTATGTAGTTCACATTATCTGATAAAAGAATGCAGTTTGTTCTTTGGGACACACACAAGATTTTTTCCTAACATTAAATTCTAAGAGGAACTTGGGATATATAAGGAATGAACAATGTTAAATTAACAGATCGATAGCAGTTTTGTAAAAGATGCAGAAATTTATACCGTGTCTTACCTTGTGAATCATTTTCTTTTCTCACATATTTTCTTGCATTTGTGTTGTATTAGCTGGCCCCCTACTCCAAATAATCCAATATAACAATTGCATAATGCCAAATAATTAGGAAAGATATTTTTCCTCCCCTGAATTATCTCAAATCATATGAACGGAACCTAAGCCAGATCTGCATTTCTCTTACAACATTTAATACAAGTGGAAATTTCTGAACAAAGAGAATTTAAGAGAATTATCAGCTCTTCAAGAACAAGGACTCACTGATTAGTGAAGTCCCAAGTGAGTAAACACATATTAAACCACAATCCCAAAAGGTATTGCACTAACGGTTATGTGCACTATTTTTTAGACTTTGGAGTTTTATCATCCCTCACATTTGGGTCTACAGATATAGAGCTTCTGATTTTTCCATTTCATCAAAGAAAGATTTCAGGAAACCCTATCATCTATTATTATTATAATTTCGAAAAAGAAGGAACATATTGACATAAGGAAAGTATAAAGGACATATATAAAGGATAGTCTTCTAAATTGAATATATTAGCTTTTTAAAATCCTGAATACATAATCCTTATTTTTTCCCCTTTGCTACAGGCTGGTGACAGCATCACTCATGGGCCGGCACCAACTGTTACGGGGTGTATACAGAAGTATAAAGACACAACTCTTGCTTCAAACAAAGCTACAATCAGCTGGGGGGAATAAAATATAAACACTGGAAAACTAATAATAATTACAAGTGATAATACAACATTGTCAACGAGATTATAAAGTGCAAAAGTATTATGTAAGGGGGAGATCTCTGGGAGTGGGGGAGCTATTGCAAGGCTTAGTGAAAGCACAGTGATCTGAGTGGAGTTTTGAGGAATAAAGAGAGATTGGAAATTTTAGAGAGGGAATATCAGGTAGAATTATTGTGTGGAATAGACAAAAACACAAATGCAATAGAGCTATTGGTTCAGTGGTATAAGGAGTTCAAAATTTCTATGTGGTGGTGTCATAAATTTCAGTTTGGTAGAACCATTGCTTTGTCTGTTGGTGGAAGCATTCTCCCTTGAAGACTAAGAAATCTATACCAGCATAGCTCAATGTTGGCAGGACAAAAAGCAAAGTTTCTGTGAGTGAGTTATTAGGTGTAATAGTGAGAGGAGCCCGTACTGCTTCCATCCCTTGATTCCTGGACACACGTATTCTGGCTCTGGGAACTGCAGCATATAGTGGTCTCTCATTCAAATAATATACTGTGTCCTGTATTACAGAACCCCTTCTTTATGTTGTCTCCCAACTGGCATCATAACTGCGTCTTCAGCAAGCCATTGTACCTTTCAGTTAGGCTAGCTGCTTCCAGATAATGAGGTCTGTGGTAAGGTCAGTTAAGGCAATGGATATGAGCCCAATGCTGCACTTCTTTTGCAGTAAATGAGTTCCTTGATCACACTCAACACTGTGCAGAATGCCATGATGGTGGATAAGACAACCTGAGTGTCCTTGGCTAGAGATGCTGGCAGAAACATTACGGACAGTGAAGGCAAATCCATACCCAGAATATGTGTGATTCCTGTGAAGATACATCTCTGCTGCCTCTGCGGTAAAAGAGGTCTAATGTAATCAACCTGCCACCAGGTGGCCAGCCAGTTCCCACAGGGAGTGGTGTTGTGTCTAAGACTCAATCATGGTATTGCTTTTTGCAGATTAGATACTCAACAGTAACATTAGATCATTCTTGATATGGGAAAGTTCTTGTTGAGCCCATGCATAGCCTCCATCCCTATCATCATAACCACCTTATTCATGGGCTTACTGAGCACTGGTGGCTGGCATCCAAAGAGTGAGTAATTTTGTCCACCTGAGTATTAAAAATCTCCATTGCAGAGCTTCCCTGGTGGCACAGTGGTTAAGAATCTGCCTGCCATGCAGGGCACACGGGTTCGAGCCCGGGTCCAGGAAGATCCCACATGCCATGGAGCGACTAAGCCCCGTGAGCCACAACTACTGAGCCTGTGCTCTAGAGTCCACGATTCACAACTACTGAACCCATGTGCCACAACTACTGAAGCCTGCGCACCTAGAGCCTATGCTCTGCAACAAGAGAAGCCACCGCAATGAGAAGCCTGTGCACTGCAACGAAGGGTAGCCCCCGCTCGCCGCAACTAGAGAAAGCCCGGGCGCAGCAACGAAGACCCAACGCAGCCAAAAATAAATAAAATAGACAAATTTTTTAAAAAATTAAGAAAAAAACAAAACTCTATTGCAGTGAATCCCTGTTGGTAGGCATTCAGATGGGACACAAATATCTTCACAGTCTGTGCCCATTCACAGAAATCCAACTACATATCTTTTCCCCAGATTTCGTTGTCACCAATATTCCAATCCTCTTCAGTGCCCCGTATTGACAAAGCTTCAGTGTGAGCTGACAGGGGAAAAATACTTAAGGGTCGCATATCCAATTTCACAAAGCATGCAAAAAGGGTGAATTCAGAGCTGAGAGGCAATATATTGCTAACTGACTTATTATCATACCTTATAAGCCCTTCCCACTACTTATTATCTCTCTCTGATCCCTGCAACGCTCACCTCACCTACGCACATTTAGCACACCAGATACACTCCTGCCTCAAGAGCTTTGCACTGCTCTTTTTTACCTGAATTGCTCTTCCCCTAGATATTCAGATGACTTGCCCTTCACCTTCTTAAAATCTTTGCTTAAATGCTGTCCTCTTAGTGATGGCGTCCCTGACCACCCCAATACCACTATCCCCCTCCTTGGCTTTACTTTACTCCATAACACTTATTGACATATGCTACAATATATATTTTTTACTTATTTACCTTGCTTATTTTTAGTCTCCTCTCCAGAAAATGACCACCACAAGAACAGATTCTTTTTTGTTCACTGCATCCTCAGCACTTAGAACAATGCCCATCTCAGAGTAGGCACTTGATAAATATTTGTTTAATAAATGGTCTTTAAAAAACTTAAATGTTTGTGTACATTTAAGTTAAGGGTGATGAAAAAGTATATGGTTCCAAAAAATTAAAACATATGTCCATGAAATGACTTGTACAAGAATGATTATTGCTTTATTCATAATGGCCCCAAACTGTAAACCATCTACCTGTCAACAAGAGAATTGATGTATATTCTTACAATGGAATATTACTCATCAGTAAAAATGAATTAACTACTAATACACACAGCAGCATGGAGTCTCATTCTCAAAAATATGCTGAACAAAAGAAGCCAGTTGTAAAATGTACATTCTATATGATTCCATTTATATGTTCTGTAAATTGTAAAATGAATCTACGATAATAGAAATCAGAATAGTATTTGCCTAGGGAGAGGGGAGGGGAGTTCAGGGGTACTTTCCAGGGTGATAGAAATGTTCTATATCTCAATTGGGGCGGAAGTTACACAGGAGTATACACTTATCAAAATTCATCGAATGACACACTTAAAATGAGTACATTTCATCCTATGTAAGTTTTATTTTAATGAAAAATTCAGTAGTAATTTGGATACATAATAAAGTCACAAAAACAATCAGTAATCCCAATTGCTGGTAATTTATTCATTAAACCAGGAAAAGACTCATGACTCTCACATTCATCAAAAAGACTAAAGCAGAAACACAAGTCTTGACCATACGGAAAGCAAGGTTTGAGTTCATTTCCCAGAAGTCAAGTCACAAAAGAGAAAGTGGCAGAGAGTTCAGGTATAGTTCGTATGTGGCTGAACAGGGACATAGGAAGTATAATTAAGTCCCCTCAACTCATTAAAAATTAAGAGACCTATAGTTCTTCTTTCCTTTTCCAGTATGACTCTTCCAGTCCTGTTATTTCTGATGATGGCTACTGCTGTTCAAGGCTGGATACTGGTTTGATTGTAGAAAGAGTTACAGTTATAAGGATTGTAAAATATTGAAAGAGACTACCTGGGAAAATGATAGTTTCCCTCCTTTACTTTTAATGGCTGAGTACTGTCACAAGCTGAGTTTGGATGACAATAGTTAGTCTTTCTGTGCAGGGTCTTACAAGCACAGATTCAATTGTCCTTTAAGTTCCTGTGATTTTACCACTTACATTGTTTTCAATATTGTTTTGCCATTTTTAAAGTTACATACTATACTTTCTTGGAATTGTTGCTAGAGTTAACCTGTGTTTTCGAGCCTGATAGGAAAATATTCACCAACTGTAGTAAGTTCCTAAGTTGCATGGACTTTCTCCATCAGCTTCAACCAGTCCAGACTTTGACCCATTCTTCAAACAATTATGACTCATTGTTCTTCTCTCTTGAATTATGTGATCAATCTCCTACACAAAAGAATATGTCAGGAAGTTCCATAAAGAAATTTAAAAAAAAGAGAGAGAGAGAGAAAAGAGAATTCAGACTAAACTGGCCTATTGGCATTGTTTAGGCATCTTACTCTACTCTGGGCAGAGTAAGAATGAAGAAAGCACTTTGCCATTATACCTAATAGAAGTCATCCCTGTCTCTGAGCATGTTGCTAAAACAGAAATAGCAACAAGTAATTGGAAAATTAAGATGGCCCTCAGGTAACTGAAGGTAAAGCAAACAGATCAAGCTCTTTGAAATCAGTAAGAAATCTGTATTTGTTTGCAAATTTGTTTGCACCTTCTTGGCATAAGACAAAGATGGCTTCTGAATAGAGGCTGTCATAAACCTGTCTTTTCAAACATTAAAAAAAAAGAAAAGATTAATTAGATTAATTAGATACAGGCTTATCTTAGTCTGTATCTGTAATAGCGTAGACATTCTACACTAAAAACCCTGTTTACTTGCACTTAACACTGTATTTCTCAAGCTCAGAGGGCCATGGATTATGTTTTTAAAAGTATCATCTTTTAGCGTCCTAATGAATTGGTGTTGCACTGAATTCTCTTCAGAAATTTCTAGTCAACACATAAGACTTGGTCGATCATTTTGATGGAATCAGTTACTAAGCACTTCTATAACTCAGAGCTAGTATATAATAAGGTTTAAAAAGATTTGTGTATTGAATGATAACTTTTCTCTGATATAAATTGGAGTAGATAGTAGTTTAACGTCAGCCAAATGATTCTGGAGACGTAGGTTGTGGACTTCCTTTTTAGCTTCTAAATGGTGCAGATGTTTGGGGTTATAGCTGGAGTATTCACTTACAAGACCAAAATCTGGGAAATCCTCTTTTTCTGTGCCAGTTGGATTCTGCCTGTTCTGAAAGAAGCATCCCTGACCCAGCTTTGGCATTTCATCAAAGAACTGTGGGAATGATTGTTAAGAGTGCAGACAGGCACAGGTGTGATACAAATCTATCCCACCACTAAAAAGTTCATTTCAAACTAACAAGCAAAAACCAAATATTCAACTGAAACTGAATCAGCAATGCTGTCTTTTCCATTATGCAAGAATATTTTTAATGTGGTGTGTATCATGGGCAAAATGTTTGCTTCTAGAATTGCTAACATTTCTAATGCATACATTCTTCTATTCTAAGTTTAGCATGAAAAAGCAATTAAAATTTGAATGGTGTATTTGGCCCTAAATGGATTCCTTATTTGGAAATCAATAACTTTGTTTCAGAAGGAAAATAAATATTTGGCATGTTGATGATTTGAGATTTTTTTCTCACCGCCAGAAGTCTTTGTCCCTTTCTTTTCTTTGTCTTATGAACCACTGAATAAATTTTAAGACAATATTATGTCTTCCTAATTAAAAATCATTTTTAGAATTCAGTTGGAGAAAATAAGCGGCCTGTGAATCAAATGTAATTGAGAATCCAGTGACATTTGTAGCACAACTATTGTTCAAGCTGATTTGATTTCAGATTTATTTGGGGACATGCTTTAAAAATGCATGCTTTTTTTTTCCTTCAAGTTTCAGCACAGTTTATAAGCAGCTCTGTTTTATGGTCTAGCAGAGAGAAGGTATTTCAGATGGAAGGGACAGTGAAAGAGTAAGAGCAGCAGAGGAATTTAAAAAGAAGCATAAAAACAATGGACTTGCTTTTTCACCCAGACTTCTAGGCAAGAGATATATCAAGGAGACCTTGAATTGTCTTCTCCCCAGGCAGTCAGACTGAAATACATACAGGTACTTGATATAACTGGTGACCAGAATTCATACAGTTAGGCATATGCCAGCCATGCAGTGTCCTCTGCTTGGTTCTTTGTCTCATGGGTCAATGCCAAAGTCTTCAGAGTCCTGTCCAGCTAGGAAAGGGCAGGAGTCTGGAGTCCCCTGGGTCTGGATGATCTGCCACCCAGAGAAACTGGGAGACTTGGTCTGTTTCATTCCATCTTGAGAGATCCTAATGTAGTTGGGGGTTTTGGTTTCAAATAGATGATTCCAGGCCTAACTCTTAGCTGTTCGGTTTGGGGCAAGTTATTTAACCTTTTCTAAGAGTCAGTTTCCTGATTTATAAAATGTAGCTACTAATAATACTTATCTCACAGCATTATGGTAAGAATCTAATAAACTGATGCACGTCAAAATCTAGCAGTGTCTCATGACAAGTAAACACACAGAAAATGTATCGTAAAAAATATCTTAGTTAGGGCTTCCCTGGTGGTGCAGTGGTTGAGAGTCCGCCTGCCGATGCAAGGGACACGGGTTTGTGCCCTGGTCCGGGAAGATCCCACGTGCTGCGGAGCGGCTGAGCCTGTGAGCCATGGCCGCTGAGCCTGCGCGTCCGGAGCCTGTGCTCCGCAACGGGAGAGGCCACAACAGTGAGAGGCCCGCGTACCGCAAAAAAAAAAAAAAAAAAAAAAAAAAAACTTAGTTAATTTAAAAGACCTCAGATTTCCGAGGGGCTCCCAAAAAGAATTTACTTTTTCTGGAGCAAAGATGTCCTGTCATACCTGAAGCAAAACACAGTCGCTGGCAGAATTTTTTTAGCCATGAAACCCAGTATCTAAGATAGACATGTTAGTGGGCTGTGCTTACAGCAGCCTCAAGGCCTCCATGGCAGTCCTGGAGAGGTGCCTTGGCACTTTTGGAAAACTACTGGAAAGACTCATCCATCTCCATCATAGACCTGCTCCCTTATCACCCATCTGCCCCTTCCCCTTGGGAATAAGTCTGGGTCCAAGGGAGCCAATTAGGCCAATATTATCCCAGTTTGTGTTTATTTACTCTCCTTACATCAAATTTTTTTAAAAGATTAAGTCTGTAGAAAATCCAGAATCAATAAATCCAAATTTTAAGTAATAAAAAGAAAAGGAAAAGAATAATTTTACTGGAATTAAAGTAAGAAAAATATTATAATTTTATAAAAGGGAGAAAAAGAAAAGAAGGAAGGAAGGGAGGGGGGAGAAAAGGGAATGAAGGGAGGGAAAGAAGGGAAGCCTTGATCTTCCCGACAGCCAAGGCAAAGTGGGAAAAGTGACAGTTTCTTAAGTTCCATTCTCTGCTTTAAAGACATTGACCAAATCATCAGAGGAGGCAAGCATTTTCTTGGCCTTATACTCTGAGATTCATTTATCAGGTAGATATCTAAATAAGAAATATTGAGCAACATGTATATAGGCCTTCAATATCATTTGGAGTTATTTTTTCAATGAAATATTATTCTGTATTGCACATATAACTCTTTTTGCCCCGACTCAGTCCTCATTAAAAGCAAAAGACCACATCATAGGTGGCAATTCTATAAATCTAGTGTTATGGAGAGGTGGTTCATGTACAGAGGAAGATAATCAGTGAAAGAGCTGGAGCAAAGTTCTTGCAGGGGATGAAGATGTTCAAGATGAAGGTAATTAAAATAGAGGCTGGTAAAGAATGGTGAAACCAAGGAACTGGAAGGGCCATCAGTTTGGATGTTGAAATACCTTACTAATTTGTGAGCCAGATGATAAACTCATCTAGTTCTCAGAAATTAAAAGATTTTCTAGGAATTGTGCAGATGGCAGAATCAAGAATGAGGAACGGAGGGTAAGAGAGAAAGTGAACTGAAGAAATAGCCGAGTGCTTGCAACCTGCTAAGCCTTCTGCCAGATGTTCCTGAGCAGTGAATTATTTAACCCTCACCACCACTCAGCATGGTCTTAGAGTCTCTGAGCGGTGGAGGTCAGTGTCAAACTGTGCTCTGCACCCCTTCACACCATGGAAGCCATGGAAGTGACCCCTATGGGCTTCCCAGGAGGAGAGTTTCAAGAGAGAGGGTAGAGTAGAAAGAAAATGGCGCAGAGGAACAGAACTGAGCAAACCCTCATATCCTATGAGTTTCAGGTACACGAAGAAAGTGTGGTCTCCTCAGTGAGAGTTTTACAGGGAAAGTCAGATTTCATTTCTTGTGTAGAGACAAAAAGAATGAGAAAAGAGTTGGAGGTGAAAAGGAAGGGTAAGTTCAAGAGCGTGGGGAGAGAAGGGCAGGCAGCGTGGGGAATAGAATAGCTGGCAGTGGAGGAAAGAGCTGCTGGAGGTCCGTTAGTGATCTGGAAGAAGTGTTAAATTTGTTGAAAGAGTCCCACCCAGACTGCAGATAGAATGTTGGTGTGGTGCCAGAGCTACTGTGGTCCTGAGCGGCAGACCCTCTCCTCGTTTTAAACCTCCCCTACCGCACCCCCCTGCAGCTAAGCAGCTAGTTCTGGGTTACCCGCCAAGGTGTCTTTTATGACACCTTGTTTACTTTTAGAAATCCTTTGCATCTGTCCAATCTGTATACTCCAACCAGATTTTATCCAGTTTTTAAATCTTGGGGTGAAAAATTGAAAGCAGGGAGAGGATATGACTTGCCCATCCCTCACGTGAATCTCATTATGAGTCCCTCTCATTGATGGATTTATACTCAGAGTTCAAGGAAAACAACCTCATTTCCTATTTTTGAAAATATTTAATTTATATGCTGCTTTCTGGGGAGATATACAAAGCTGTCTACCAAACAACGTTCCTCTACTTCTACTTGTAATTGAATCATCATAGAATCATTTCTACATAAATAAATAATAATAACCATCACAAAAAGCAGGCTAGGATTGTTAAAAATTAATCCCTTGCTGCTTTCTGTCGTGATGGCAACACGAGACAGTTGGACGTCAGAAAGACATGTGCATGTGGGAATTGTTCAGATGAGACTCGGTTTATAGAGGAAAGGGTGTTGGCTGATGGAAATAGTCTAGATGTGTCTTATACATGAGTGACTCCAGAGTTCATGGAATCCTCTAGGGAAGGATGCTTAACCATCAATAGGAAGTTTTAAGTAGATGACTTCTCCTCACCCAGTCAATAAACAGAAGGGGTATCTCTAGGAGATAGGAGTGAGGAACAAGAAAATATCATCCTATTCCCTTGATTGTAAGACAGCGATTTAATAATACCTTTTGGTTTGTTGGTTTGAGTTGGGGAGGAGGGAAGAGGAAACTAGGGGCGGGGGGGGGGTGGAGAAAACAAGGAGATATCACATTAAACATGCATGTTGAAGGTAAGCCATGCTCCCATTTCAGAAACATCGAAACATGTGAAAATGTGCATCTTAGAATCAAGGCGATATGATAATAAAGCTAGTCATACCTTTTAAAAAATAATACTAGTAGGCATTTGCTCTTTCCGCAATGGTCATTTGCATGCCCTTAACAAGAAAAAAATATTAGGGTAACTTTTCAGAGGAGCCTTAGGTTGGCATCCTCAGGAAGAAAGCACTCTTGTAAACTCAGAGAGTTTCTAACATGTGCATACAAATTATCTTGGACCTAGAACAGTGGCATATTGGGAAGTGGAGGCAACCAGCTAATTTGACTAAAATATTGAACCTGGTTAGAGCCTCATATGCCAGCCTTGCCAAGATGCACTGTCGGGAGGAGGCAGAAGGCATTCCTCAGATGACCCACAGGACTCATTTACTATGCTGGCACATCAACATCCCTCACCTTGGTGGTTTTGTGACAACCTACAAATATGAATGTTTGGCCCTGGACTTTAACAGCGTGGAGTAGGGCTGAGTGTATGGAGAGTGAGAATGGAAGGAAGTCTCTGTCCAACCTGGCAAAGGACTCTATTTGAGAGTAGGTCTCTTGACGCCAAGAGAAAAGAGCAGAAAAAGGAGAGCGTACAAGTAAGAGGGAAGGCCGAGAGGGAGGGAGGAGGGGAAACAAACTGCTCCCAGGATTCATATGCAGAACTATGGAGGAAATTCGCTGGAGACCACGCTCTAATGTGCTCCACAGTCTGCCCCCAATCCTCTCTCCACCCTGCTTCTCACTATTCTCCCACAAATGCTTTGTGTCCCAGAAGAATGGGGCTCCCCACCCTTGGTGCTTTTGAGTGTCCCATTCACTATAGTGCTTTCCTATCTCTATACGTTAACTATGCTGATACACCCCGTGGAATGTAAGTTCTCAACTTACATTGCTCAGAAAACTTTCCCTCTTTTAATGACCATCTTAAATGCCACCTTTTCCATGAAATCTTTCCTTGAGCCTACCTCTCTGCAATCCTTTTTCCTTCTTAAATCCCTTCTCTCATATTTTTTTGTAAAGATCATTTGTGTCCTCATCTTATTTTCCCTGGTATAAGTTCATTCAGGGCAGGGGTTTTGTCTTAATAATTTTCCATCCCCTGAGCATGCGAAACAGTCATTCAAAGTCACGTCATATGAGTATTTAACAGAAACTAGTTTAATAAAGAGAATGAGAGAGAAATAATGTAAACAATGAAGGTAATTCAGACCTCTGTGGGCACGTGCCTAGAGAGAGCCTGAGTCAGCGGGCCACCAGAACCACCTTCAGAGGGTTCCATCTTCCCACCTGCCACTCTTTAATTCTGGTATTTAAAAATACTATTTGTTTTCTAGACAACATGGTCCCTATAAGCAAAATAACTACTTCATCAGCTGCTTAACCAAGAAATGATCTGTTTCAATGTAGAAGACAAAATCAAGCTGCTCTGGATTTATTGTAGAGCAGGATGTGAGACTGCAACTGGGCAATTTTCACCTTCCATACACCGCATGTTAGATGAGTCCCCACTGAATCTCCCCACATACCGCACTACAAGCCTAACTCATTCTCTAGTTACTGGTGCATCTACTTCCTGGAGTAGATGTGAGCTGCTTAAACGTGAGGACCCCTTCTTCCCCACCTGAGTCTTATCAATTCCTGCCTGGCACTTAGTAGGCACTTACTAGTTATTCATAGAATTACATTTCAGGCAAAGTAAAAAAGAAGACTCAAAAGCCTGATCTGTGATTTTTAGTGCTATAAAAGATATTATTGAAACAATGGGCAAGATCTATTAGGTAATGGAATTGAATAATGTTAATTTCCTGATTGAAAATTGTATTCTATGTAAGAAAATTCTTTATTTTCAGGAAAAACACAATGAAATATTTCAAGGGAAAAAGACATCATACTTGCTACTTTCTCTTAAAGGATTCAGAAAAAAATCACACACACACTCACACACACAAATGTTAACATTAGGGGAGTCTGGGTAAAGGTATTCAGAAATCCTTTGTACTATTCTTGCAACTGTCATGTAGGTCTGAGGTTATGTTTTTTAAAAAGCATGAGGGGAGAAGACTCTTTTGGACTGGCCAGGAAGTCCCTGAGGCCCCCAGCCCATCCTTGCTTAAGCCTCAGTAGGTCAGAGAGATTTTCATTGGCTTTTGCCTAAGTACAAAGGGCACAAAAACCCAATAGCAAGGTAAACCCTACCACAGGCAGCTACAAAAGACTTGGATTGTGATCAACCTAGGATTCTGTGATTTCTTCCCCAACCATATTTGGGAATCCAGGGCTCCTCCAAGTAAAGGTAACCTTCAAGTTTCTCAACTTTCTCCTAAGCAGAGAATTCCAGCAGCACTGAAGGATAGTAAGGATAATAGTGACAGTTATTATTCACTGATGACTTGCCATGTGCCGGGAACTGTGCTTAGGATTTTCGTCCATTGTCAAAATTCCTACTCATAGAACTCCTAGGACTTAAATAATATTATTTTACCCACATTACTGCTGAGATAGCCCACGCTTACCAGGATTCATCTAAGCTAATAAGTGGTGTGGTAGTTCAGATCCTCCAAAAAACAGATGCCAAGCAGAGGTTAGATGGAGAGACTTTATTGGAGGAAACCTCCACGAAAGATAAAGAGAAAAGAAGCAGGAGTGGGCAGGATGAGCATTCTGACAGCGACACAGGTCTGACTCCTATGAAGGAGAGAGAGGAAGGGAGGCCACCCCCACCTAAGGCTCCCTCGGCCCCTCTTCGCCCCCCATTCTTGGATTAGGGGTCTGAGGTTTTTGCATGAATCGAAGTATGTTTATCACTTTTATGTGTTAAAGAGCTAGGGTGTGATGGTACCTTTCCTCTGACAGGTGAGTACTCCCTCCCATCCTGCAATGTAGTCCTTATAATTTGCAGTCTTATTTTAAAATTCTGAATTAGTGCTCCTATTGTCCATAGCATATGCAATTACATTTTTTTTCAGAGGTACTGCAAAATGAGCTATAGTTTAGCAGATTCCCTAATTAATGAATCAGGCCTGATATTTTCCCTAGCCAATTCCTTGTGCTATAAAACATCAAACTTTAATCACAATTTCATGGACAAGAGTATCATTTCAGCCATGATAAGGCTTTAGATCCACTCAGGATTATCAGAGGTCACATCTGGCATCAAGAAAAGATCAGACAGTGCATTCCCTGGTGGTCTAGCGGTTAGGATTTGGCGCTTTCACTGTGGTGGCCCAGGTTCAATCCCTGGTCGGGATCCCACAAGCCTTGCAGTGTGGTACAGCTGGAAAAAAAAAAAAAAAGAGAAAAGATCAGGCATTTTATGGGGGGAAATAAGAACAGCATCAAGCCTGGGCCTGGAAAGAAGTAAGTTTTACTTAAAGCTCTCAGGCCTTTGTCAAGAATGAATTTTCATAACTTAAAAAGATGTCCAATATACACTACCAAATGTAAAATAGCTAGCTAGTGGGAAGCAGCCGCATAGCACAGGTCACATAGCTCCGTGCTTTGTGACCACCTAGAGGGGTGGGATAGGGAGGGTGGGAGGGAGACGCAAGAGGGAGGAGATATGGGGATATATGTATACGTATAGCTGATTCACTTTGTTATACAGCAGCAACTAACACAACATTGTAAAGCAATTATACTCCAATAAAGATGTTTTTTTAAAAAAAGATGTCCATCATCAATTATATATATATTTTTTATATTAACCAGTACTTTCCTGTCTCTGGGTAACAAGCCCTTGAAGGGGCTACAAGCTTATATGAAGGCCAAGCATCAATGGCATAGATAACATGCCCCTTATAAATAGCTCTTATACTTTTACAAAAACATGGTGATGCTGTGATGATTAATGACATGAGAATATATCTTAAAGCATTGCTATGCTCAAGAATAGATATTATCATTAGGTTATTTCTCAATCCATAGATACTAAAAGTATAACTTCCAGCTTTGTGATGTTTTTCTGAGTTTCAAAAGTAGCCTATATTCAAAAAGATTGGGAACCTCTGCTGTTGAAATGATTCCGTGTACCATCAAAGACATTGGACACTGTGTAAAGTCCCCCCATGTCCTTGGGCTAGGTTTTCCTTAAAAGTGATATCACATTCTCAATAGATTCTTTGGGGGTACTTCCAAACCCACCTTAACAAGGCGAAAAGTAAATCTATTTGCTGTAAGACGAATAGCAAAGTGGAATATCATCACCAGTATGTTAATTAATGAAACAAAATTAAGCAACTGTGTATTTATTTGTGTATTCTAGAAGCAGAATCTAGATTATAAATTCTATGTGAGCAGATTTAATTTGGGGGACAAGTTTCATTTAGTACCAATCTATTTCATCTGTTTATGAATCCTTACAATACAGTACAAATTGGCACCACTCTAAAGGACACAGAATAAGGACAGTTAAATTGGTCTTTTTCACACGTAGATGTAAACTCTTCTATGTAGCAACCATTCAGAAACTACCAGTACCAACAAAAAAAATTTGTTTCAAAATAAGCCACAGGGCTTCCCTGGTGGCGCAGTGGTTGAGAGTCTGCCTGCCGATGAAGGGGACACGGGTTTGTACCCCGGTCCAGGAAGATCCCACATGCCGCGGAGCGGCTGGGCCCGTGAGCCATGGCCGCTGAGCCTGCGCATCCGGAGCCTGTGCTCCACAACGGGAGAGGCCACAGCAGTGAGAGGCCCGCGTACCGCACAAAAAAAAAAAAAAAAAAAAAGCCACAGCCATTCAGAGAGCACTTAAGATTTTGAAATAACTAAAAGTGCTTTTCCAAAAATGTAGCATCTTAGGGGCTTCCCTGGTGGCGCAGTGGTTGAGAGTCCCCCTGCCGATGCAGGGGACACGGGTTTGTGCCCCAGTCCGGGAGGATCCCACATGCCGCGGAGCGGCTGGGACCGTGAGCCATGGCCGCTGAGCCTGCGCGTCCGGAGCCTGTGCTCCGCAACGGGAGAGGCCACAGCAGTGAGAGGCCCGAGTACCGCAAAAAAAAAAAAAAAAAATGTAGCATCTTAGAAAAGTTTTTGGTTATTCAGTAGAGACTTCTTTACACAAACATAAGATGGGGGTCTAATGTGCCCACCTCCTTGAGGTTGCAGAAAATACAAATGCTACACCTAAGCTCTTTAATGCAAGCAAAAGTAGCCTATTCTAGTATGATTTAAATGGTCCAGCCCTCCTCCTTTTGTATCATATAAATCTTTCTCAGCTATGTAACTCCCTACACACACACATGCACACACACACACACACACACACACAGACACAGACACATAAACACACACATGCAGAATCCTGGGCTACCTTTTTCATTAATCCATTACCTCCTGTCGTATCTCCCTGGTGATTTTTTAGTGAACGTTTTTCTATTACAAAATCACTTTTGTTAAGTCCCTAGATCTTTATTTTTGATTTAGTTTATCAGATCACATAGCAGGTTTGTCCCCTTGAAGCTGAAGTCCTTTCCGGGCTACAGATCCTCTGATTCTCTGGTTCTCCTATCAGTCAGAATAATTAGGACAGGTAAGAACACGGAGCACCTTGTAGGAGGTGGGAGTCAGAGACTCAGTGAGAAACGGAGCTGGATGAATCGGGGAAATGTTACAAAAATGGGGAAACTAGGAAGGCCTGTACTGAGACTCTACTACAGACGAGATGTTACACTAAAGATTAAAGGTAAATAAATCTTATAGTCCTTGCTAATCTTGTAAACTTCGTATTAAAGCTGTATACTTAGAGATATATTATAAGGCTCCAATTTAGAATTTGGTGGAAATATAATTTCATTTGTTACATCATCAAGTTCTTATATTTGAAAATCAACTCTTAATTATAATGTGGAATGAGCAAAGGTGTTATTTTAAACATGCAAACAACATAATTACAATTCCCTGATGTGTTCTATATACGCCTAGTTTCAAATATATAATCCTTAAAATGGCCATTATAAAAGTTAATATATATGAATATATATACTCACCCAATGGGAACAGGTCAGTTTGCACAAAGATTTTTACCTAAGGATTAGTTAGCCTAAATTCAACTACTTTTGATTGGTTATTTATCTGCTCTTAGGTTATACTCTCTTTTTCCTCTTTTGGACAATTAACTCATGATGCAGTTTGAAATGGCCAGGATAAAATCCATTCTAATGGGCTTCTCAGACATAATTCACCAGAGTTGCTTCTTCTGTTTCTGTTGATGCATTGTGCCATGATACTAGCCCGCAGACTGAAACCAAGATGTAAGAGTGATGTGCCCAGCGTGGTGCATTCTGACATACTAAACCTGAGAAAGCAGTCTCTCCTGGATTATTATTTTGAAGCTATGTAAATTAGGCATCTACACCGTAATGGAACTGCTGCTCCTCCAAACTCTGTACACCAGGTGTGAAATTGCTATATTGCTGCTCATCATAAACTACCTCAAACAACTGCATTCATTCTGCAGATATTTGTTGAGTACCTACTGTCGGTTTGCCATTATGCTAGATGCCAGTGGTACACTATGGTGTGGCAGAGATAGGCAAATGCCACTAAAAACTCATGCTCCCTCTTCCAGTGTTGAGGAGTCCCTAGGAAGTGGCTGCCTAGCTAGGAGTTATACTTCCCAAACCCCCTTGCACCTTAGGTGGGTCCATATGAGTAGTTCTTATGATAGAATATGTTTGCAAGTGATCTGTGTCATTTTCAGGTCAAGGTGATTACAAGTGGGTGCCTTCTCCGTCCTCTCTCTCCGCTACTGGAAGCAGAGGACTCTGAGCTCCTGAAGATAGTGGAGCCACAAGATGGAAAAAGCCTGGGTCCCTGAATAACCATGTGGAGGGAAGCTGCTCATCAACCAGATAAGAATAAGGAGGATTTAACTATGCAAAGAGAGAAAGAAAGGCAGAGAGAAAAGCATGTAGAGGGTGCTCCTAGTAGGAAAGTACATATGTGAGGGACTTAAAGCAATTAGAATGTATCTGTCAATTTCAGCAGCTGGTTGCCACAAACGATATGCCTGGGGAAAGTCATCAGGGCCATCAAAAAACAACAAATTCTGATTAAGGTAAACAATAGAGCAAAAGATAAATGGATAATAACACCTGTCCCAATATGGAAGTCTTTGGTGTTACTTGTACTCCATTGCCCAGCATGTTGGCTACCCCTGTATATAGTTCTTTATGTTTTATAATCCAATATGACGTTATGAACTGATGTTGAATGTAAAATGTTCTCTAGTAGGGATACAAAAGAGCCTCATTGTTTACAAAATGTTCAAAGTCTGATAAATATATATTAGCAAGAATTTAAATGCATTATATCTCCTTTAGTATAAAAGATATAAAATTTGTCCTTAGATGGGCTCCAAGGAGTCTACGAATTTCTTGCAGGTGCAGGCAAAAATCTCTGGGATTGTGCATAGATGCCTTTTTCTAGAGATAGATTCTGCAGCATACATCTGATTCTACAAGCTTAATGGATTAGTGTGTAGAAATATTTAAAAGTGAGGATGGATGGAGGAAAATACTTCCAATACTTCAAAAAAATTAATAAAGTGCTGAATTTTAAGTGAGCTAGTAATTAGGCAAGAACAGGGTTTAGGGAAATTGGCCCAGAGTCCATCCAATAAACTCAGCATCATTTAGGTTATTATTTCATTAGTATAAGCAATATATCCTCAGAGGTCATATTTTATTTTCTATAACAGACTGGAAAACGAAGAAATCAGAGTTAGGAAAATTAAATCCCTTTTTCAGACTTTGTAGGAGAATCCCAAGGACTTCTCTAGTTACTTTTTTTCCTCTCTTAATCATCTGATTATTCCCATAAAATTGAAATTGGTGCCAAGAGAGCTTTTACCCTCAGAATTTAGATCTCTTCTGTGTGTTAGGGCCCAGTGTTTGCAGTGATTAACTTAATAGGGAAGTTCTCTCGCATTAGCCAAAATCTGTATTCTGCTCAACTTTAAAAAAAACAAACATTTTTTATAACCTCCAAATTGCAGACCAGTCAGTCTGAGAGACAAATCTTTTAGAATTCTCC
Source organism: Aethalodelphis obliquidens (assembly GCF_003676395.1). Classification (NCBI taxonomy): domain Eukaryota; kingdom Metazoa; phylum Chordata; class Mammalia; order Artiodactyla; family Delphinidae; genus Aethalodelphis; species Aethalodelphis obliquidens. The sequence goes on along the minus strand of NW_020837951.1, from coordinate 68,350,630 downwards.
ATGAGTTTTCTTTTCACCAAATTTCAGGACCACATTTTCCATTGGCATATCTGGCATAATAAGAAACTAGTTTCAGACATGATCTTTCCAGTGTTCATCACTGTTATAAGATGTTTCATCTATTTATTGGAAACTTATGTATCATTTGCAAGATCTTTCTAACAGAGGATTCATTTTTTTTATTCCACAGACAGGAATTGCTGATAAATTTAGAAAGAGATGCCTAATATCTAAGTGTTGACAGTACTTTTGTAAGAATGTCATAGAAACAATCAAATTCTGGTAGGTTAAGACACTTTATTTTGTCATTTTATCCAGGGCAAAGTGAGCTCAAGAAGTCTGATTCATCATGCAGGTCGTGACACTATTTCTTATTATTTACCTTGAGAAATATAACTGCCGAACTGATTGGCACATGCATACCTGCTGATTAGCACATTCTCTCCAAGTCTTTAGGGAAAGTCAAATGACTACCTCAAGGTTGTTTGGTGAGCATGGATCTGAACACAGAGAGCTGAATGGTTTTGATAGCTGGGGTTAATCAAGTCATGGTTGTTTTATGAGCTCACTTAAGTCACAGGTGTGTTCTGGCAACTCATATCCCCACTGTATGAGAAGACCACTCCCATCGCACCCTGAAACTATAACTGGCTTCCACTACCCACTTTGGAACAGAGTGCTAGTTGCTAACCCTAACACCCATTCTTCCCATCTTTCCTAGGAATGGAATCCTGATTTTTAGTTATGCATATTGTCCCTCAGAATGTTTGAAATTATCTTTCACAGTGTGGAATGTAACCATATGACTAAGTCTGGACAATGAGATATTGTTGGGTATGACGAATGGCTTACAGCAAACTAGCACTTCCACTGAGAACAATTAGCAAAGCCAAATAAAAATACAAAATATGCAAACAACAAATATGTTTACAGCCATGAAAGGGCTGCTAAAGCAACCAGAATTAGAGGGACCGAGGATTTGGAGAGGGGGAAACAGTAGAGAGGTGAGTTGACCATTTGCAACTGCTATTTCTCTGAGAGTATTTGTCCATTCTGAACTAAAGCAAGAGGTTGAGAATCCAGGCTTTGCACCCATAGAGGGCTATGAGGGCTGACAGAGAAACCAGTAGAGATTTTGACGCTTTCATGGGGCCAGAGAGTTAAACTTGGAGACATCATGGGCCAAGATAGAGGTTGGGGGTAGGGGGCAGACAGAAAACTAAGCCTGACATGTGTCTGGCTTATTCCTTTAACTCTTCACCAAATTATGAGACTACACAGTGCAGGAGGCTAAGAGGCTAAGTAGAAAGCCCCTGGAAAACAGAACAGAGTTTCAGCTAAAAAGCAATGATTAGAGTTCAGGACCTTCCAGGCAGACAGGTCCAGAGAACACATCAGGTTCTTAGTTGGAAGCCCTGGAGGGCTATAGCTTAGGAGCAGAGGAGGACAGAGGTAGGTAGAGACTTACTAAAACTGCATAGCTCAGCACATAAATAAAATGAGATAATCAGACCCAATTCTTTTTGCCGAGGAAAGAAAATGGTGAATACTTCCTGGAGGGAAATAAAATCATCTGGAAGCCATACAGTAATAAATAGTATTTGGCAGTCAATCAAAATTATTACACATGTCAAGAGGCAGTGCAGTCTGACTTCAAATGGAGAAAAAAATTAGACAACAGATGTAGAACTACAGGTGATTCTTATATTGGAGTTACTGAAGATTTTTGTTTTTAATCTTTATTAGAGTATAATTGCTTAAACCAAGGATTTTAAAACAGCAATGATTAATATGTTAGAGAAAACAGATGAAAGGATGAAGAATTTCATCATAGAATTAAAATCTATAAAAAGAATCAAATCGAAATTCTAGGGCTAAAAACCCAACACCCGAAATTCAAAATTTAATAGATGGGTTTAACAGCAGATTAGAAATAGAAATAGAGGGGATTTGTGAGGTGGAAGAGAGGTTGTTAGAAATACTAGAGTGAAGCACTAAGAGAAAAAAGGATCAAGATTTTAGAAGAGTATAAGACACACATAATAAAAAACCTGATGTAAATATAATTGGACTCCCAGAAGGAGAGAAGAAAGAATATGAGAAAGAAAAAAAAGTCAAGAGATCATGGCCAAGAATTTCCAAAACTGATTTTTAAAAAATCAGAGCAGCTGAGGAAAAAAAAAAGTATATTTATTACCTTTAAAAAAAAACACAATAAAAAAACACAATAATGCTGACAGCAATTTCTCAACAGAACTGCAAGTCAGAAGAAAATGAGATGACATCTTGAAAGCAATGAAAGAAAATAAATCTAAAATTCTATTCAGTAAAATTATCCTTCAAAAATGAAGGCAAAATAAAGAAGTTTTTAAACAAACAAAACAGCATTTTTACCAGAAAATTTGCACTAAGAGAAATACAAATGGATGTTATTAAGACAGAAAGAAAATTATCCCAGTTTAAAACACAGAAACGCAGGAAGTAAAGAAGAGCAATGGAAAGGATAAATAAAAATGAACTATAATAACAATAATAACAATGTCTTACAGGCTTTAAAAGATGTATAGAAATAAAATGCAAAAGTTAATAGGGGTGTAATTGAGTTAATCTAAAGTTTTAATATTATCAGGAAAATAAAAGATAATCCATATTAGACTGCAAATCAAGACTGCATGCTGAAATCTCTGATAACCTCTGAAAAAATAGTGAAAGAATGTAAAAATAAAAGTTAATGGGGGGCTTCCCTGGTGGCGCAGTGGTTGAGAGTCTGCCTGCCGATGCAGGGGATGCGGGTTCGTGCCCCGGTCCGGGAAGATCCCACATGCCGCGGAGCAGCTGGGCCTGTGAGCCATGGCCGCTGAGCCTGTGCTCTGCAATGGGAGAGGCCACAACAGTGAGAGGCTCGTGTACTGCAAAAAAAAAAAAAAAAAAAAGTTAATGGGGAAAATGGAATGATAAAAATTATTTGATTGATCCAAAAGAAGTCAAGAGAGAAGAAGATAAATAGGTAAGTCAAAAAGAAGTCTGAAATATATTAAAACCACATATAACAGTCATCAGCACATGTAAATGAACCCATTGCAAATTTAAGTTCAGTAATGTAAATGAACTCAATACAGCCAATATTTGGAAAGATACACAGCAAACTGCTAACTCTGACACCTTTGGAGAGTGAAAAGTGTCTGAGGGAGAATAAGGGGAAGGATTTTATTTTCCAAAATTTTGGTTTTTAGAAATGCTCCCAATAAGCATATTTTACTTTTGAATTAAAAAAAAGAAAACTGTGATACAATATTTTATATACCTATTTATCTAGCCAAGTATTCTACAAGTTTTGTCCATTTCTTCCTATGGACCTCACACATTTCTTGATAAGGTTATCCTTAATATTGGTTATTTTATGGTTTAAAAAATTATCATTGTCAGATATAGAAAACAAACTAGTGGTTATCAGTGGGGAGACGGAAGAGGGGAGCGGCAGTGATAGGGGTAGGGGATTAAGAGGTACAAACTATTATGAATAAAATAAGCTACAGGGATATATTGTACAGCACAGAGAATATAGCCAATATTTTATAATAACCATAAATGGAGTATAACCTTTAACATTTGTGACTCACTATATTGCATACCTGTAACTTACATAATATTGCAATCAACTATATATCAATGAAAAATAATAAGAAATTATTATTGTGATAAGATCCTATTGTTCATTTTGTTTTCTAAAAAGTTACTGGTTGTATACAACAGAGCTATGAATTTTGTCATGGTTTTTTGTGTAACCTGCTACTTTACTGGACTCGTTAACTGAATTAGCATCCCTCTTTCAGACATTTGGATACTTTATCATCTTAGGACACACGAGTGCGCCCTCTTTCTACTTGGTCATGAGTACACACAATGCTGATGAACTGTTGGAACCCAATTCCACCTGTGACTATTAGAGCTGATCAGTTCTTCACGTTCTTCATGTTCTTCATGTTCAATACAGTTCCTGTTTTTTCTGGGATTAGTCATAGTTCCCTATGCTCTTTCCTATCTACACAGTTTTTTTTTAATCTAGTTCTATAAACAAACACATTACTAACAGATTAAATTAAATGCCCACATATATGAATTTCATCTGCATGAGGTGCTCATTCTCATGCACTGGGGTCCCTCTGCTCTGGTTATCCAACCTCCCTGCAGTTGATACCAGCTCTCCTGAGACTGTGCTTGCCTGGCCACAAGGACTTCTGAAGGAGGTGGGACAACGCTGGGTCAAAGTGTCCAAGCCAGCCTCATCCAGTACCCAGAATAACCTGTCCTCCCGTCCAGGCCTTCATTAGGACACATTACTCACACAGGGCTAAACTTTTCTTTGTTGTTTCCTAAGGTTCCAGCCAGCAGACTGATTTCTACGCCCCAGGGGCTGGATCAGAGTTTCCCAAACTGAAATATTCTGGAGGCTGTTGATTGGTGTGCTAAGGAAATAATCTTCTGCCAGGTACATAGTTTTCAATATCCTTAAAATTTTTAAGTTTTTCTGTCTTTTCATTCTGTTATATCTCAGAGCGTTTAATCTGTTCCTACATGATAGGAAAATCCAATAGGGTTTGGTGTTTTGTTTTGTTAATATATTGTTGATAGATTTTTTTTAAAACATAGGTGTAAAGAAGGGAACCAAAAACTAGCCTATCCTTCTATTCCCCGGATAACTACTGTGGACATTTAAAAAAATTAAACTAATACGTGCACATAATTAGAAAGTAAATAACAGGGGAACAAAACAAAAGGTGAAAGGTGTGTTCATTAACTCATTTATTTGTAAATGTGTAACTATTGGTCATGACAGGACCAAAAGTAAACTTCAGATGCTGCAATCTTTGGAGGTCAGGGGCCCCTCCTCGATAAGTCTTCATCGTGGTCTGGATAGAAAAGCCGCCTTAAATAATCTTGAAATGTTCATTTCCCACATTGTATCAGAAAACTCTTTCTCTTAATGTTGTTAATCATTGTTCTGGAAACAGAGTTCTGTGGCCAAATACTCTATGTAAATGTCATCCGTTTCTTTCATGAAATAGGAAGTGAGTTCCAATTTCATTACTCATGCTTTTAAAAAACAGAACGCATATATGTCCTTTAAACTTAACAGAGATGAGCGAGAATACTGTAGCCAATTCAAGAACATCTCCGTAATCTGGTATTGCTGACACTGTTATAGTGGTTTTATTTCAGGCACCTGCCGGTACAATCTATATTTAAGGACAAGGAATTGTGGCTATTTCTTTTATGAACCTGAAACAAGATCTGGAAAGAACTCAGAAAGATCACTCAGTATCACTCCTCATCTATAGGGAGTCTATGGAGAGCAGAACCCAAATTTATCTACCTGAGTTTCCCCATAGTACCCTGCAATTAGAATTAGCTCTATGAATGTTCTCTGAACTGACTGAAAGTCATAACCATTCAGAAGGGATGGCTTACACTTTAAAGATTTTTGGGTGGATCGTCATGCTCTTCAACACAAAAAAAAGTATCCTGCGACTCTGACTGAACAAATGAAGATTTGGAGTCACAATATTGGGACTGGTGTAAAGTAGCCCTTACACAAGGGAACGCAAAGCATTTGGAAAGTCCCAGGGCAATAGTTTTGTTTAAAGCAGATTTCACCCAGATTTCACCTACTATGGGGTGGCGCCCCCTCCCTTTTTGACCCCTGAGGAGCCTTTCTGCGCATGTGTAGTCAGGAAGGTCTCCTTGACCTCGAGAATGAGAAATATGTTGTCTCTTTATCTCGTATCTGGGCAGGACTCAGCTCCTCTCTGCCCCTGCCATTACCGTTATCTTAAAGTGTCCACCGAAGACGCAGTCCAGCTATTTACCCTGTTCCTCTTGTTACTTCTATCTGGAAGTGTAAACAGGAGGCTGACTGTAAATGTCTAACCTGGAGCCCATCTATCTCCTGCCTCAGTACAAAGAAATGAGGGACCTAGTCAAGGTCCCTCACCTGGTTAATGGCAAGTCAAGCCCCCTGTTCCTGATCCATGTGTTCTTTACACAGTATGCCCAGTCTTCACACCATGCTGATTCCACTATGTTACTGAACTCATTTTCGGGCGCTCGCTGCTGTAAAGCCAATAATTGAGAGACAAGTGTTGGTTGGAAAGGAAAGGTTGCATTATTCAGGAGGCCAGCAACATGGAGAGAAGACAGACTCGTATCCATGAACCAACTCCAAAGATTCTGCTCGACCATGACAGTATTTAAAGGGAGAAAGGGAAAGTTATTGGCATTTAATCATTTGGGGAGAGGGTCAGAGTCTTATTTATCTTCTACCATGTGCGGACTTTCTTCTGATTGATTGGTGGTGAAGTAACAGGGCCATGTTCCAGGACTCTTGTGCTTAGCGTGAAGTTACCATCCTCCAGCTGGGTAGGGGCCTTAGTTCCTGCAGAAGAACTCAAAGATTAGATAGATAGATAGATAGATAGATAGATAGATAGATAGATAGATAGATATCTGATATTTATCTGTCTATATATATACTTTTTTGGCTGCACCGCTCAGTTTGTGGGATCTTAGTTCCCTGACCAGAGATTGAACCCGGGTCCTCTATAGTGACAGCGCAGAGTCCGAACCACTGGACTGCCAGGGAATTCCCTCAAAGATATATTATTATGTATATTCTTTGAGGAGGAACCAGGACCCTGTCCCATCACTACACCATTATTTCTTGATTGCTCCTCCTTTGTTTCTGCATTCCCTCACTTTTCTGATTAGCAACTGTTTGAATCTGCCCTTTGGTACTCAGGGAGGTTCTAGGAGGCCAAAGCCTCTTTCTTACAAACAAGAAATGGGGGACACGGAAAGGATTTGTACCCAGGGTGGTGGTGGGGACCCAGAGGGTCCTGCTTGGTTTCAACTATATTCCTTGAAACTTTAAATTTCAGTTTTTGGGGTTTTTTTGCTATGATTTTCCCAGATAATTAAATCTTAAAAATAAAATCAGTAATACTCTTTCATCTGAATTATCCTAATATTTGATAAATAGCATGCCTTTTCTAATTTCATCTGGTTTAACATCCAAAGCCAAACTGAAATGAGGCAATGAAAAAGTTTTGATTTAATTTTTAGGAGGAAAAAGAAAGAATTTCATTCATCCATTCATTCATTATACAAGCATCAATCCATAGTGACATTTTAGATAAGGCAATTTACTGAGAAGCTAAGAAAGCTTAAGCCACAGGGACCCACACTTGTTCAGACCCCTTCTAAGGCCCTATAACTAAGTTGGCTTTTTTTTTTTTTTTCTTAGGCCCATGAGAATGTGTGAGCTAAAGACCATATAAGACCTGGACCTAACAATGAAAATAAATTGTCAAGCTCATAATTTAGATGCATTTGAACACATGGGTTCCCCAAGAACTAATCATGGTAACCTAATTTGCTTTTCTTTTTTGATTGCTTTCTAGGTTAGTACAGCAAGGAATTTAATTCATTCACTCATGTAGCAAACGTTTATTAAGAACCTTCTATGTGTCAGCACTGTTCAAGGGTTTGTGGCTGTTGAAATGAAACAAAGAAACTGCCAGATATTTCTCTAGCAAAAACTGGTTTATTTGGAATCAGCAGAGAATTGTAATCCGGGGTCTGTAACAGTGGCGAGCCACATGCAAGCCCCTGCAGGGCAAGGGAAGGAGAATGCTTTAATAGAGAGGAGAAGGAGTCAGGAGGGCTGGTCAGGAGGGCTGTAGTAAACAAAGGGTCCATGGCTTTTCATTGGCTGAGTCCTTGCCAGGAAAGGAGAGGGGTCTGTCTTCTTCCTATTGGACTCTGCTATTGTTGCAGGGCGTGAGAGCGCCTCTATGTAAGTGAAGTTTCTATTTAATAATCTTTTTTACTGGGAGCACAATAACAAAGTACCTCAAAGAGCACAGTACAATGGAATTAACCATATATATCTTTAGTTTGAGTAAGTCTCTTAAGATGTATTTTTGAATAAGATGAAGTAATATTCTCTGCATGACAGCATTGTTGGGTGGATTACTTATTAGAAGAATGGCCAAACATTCAAGTATTGATTAATGGATTCATGTAAACTTAAACAGTAGTCTCTAGAAGAATATCACAGGGAATGTCAGTCCATGGCATTGTCTGATTCAATTACTTTACTAACAACCTGAATGTAAAACATAAGCATCCTAATTAAATGTTAGCTGAAGAGGGTAATTCAATATGATAAATGACAAAGTCAAAACTTGTCGATATTTTCCATGAAATGTAGGTGGGCTTTCATACAAGGCTATTCCGTTATTGACAGCATTATACACCTTTATCATATTGTGCTGACAGGTGTCAAGAATAATATGTTAGTATGTGTTCAGTCACTGTGGTAGTTTGTCAAATATGTCGCCTTTAGTAATTGAAACATTTCTTTCTTCTAAAGTTAAAGAAAGTATCTGTTAGATATCATTTATTAAAACCAAACCTCCAAATATCTGAAAATCATTAATATAATACACCATATTAATAGAATAAAGGACAAAAACTACACGAACATCTTAATAGATGCAGAAAAAGCATTTGATGAAATCCAGCTACACTTCATGATTTTAAAAAACTCAATAAACTAGAAGTAGAAGGGAACCTTCTCAATCTGATAAAGCCATCTAAGAAAACCCCACAGCTAGCATTATACTTAATGGTGAAAGATTGAACATTTTCCCCCTGAGATTAGGAACAACACAGCTCTTGCCACGTCTATTCAACATACTACTGGAGATTATAACAAGGGCAATTAGGAAAGAAAATGAAATAAAAGGCATCCTGATTGGAAAGGAGGAAGTAAAACTCTGCAAATGACATGATCTTGTATATAGGATATCCTAAGGAATCCACTAAAACTGTTAAAACTAATAAATGAGTTCAGCAAGGTTGCAGGATATAAGATAATATACAGAAATTAATTGTATTTCTGTATACTAGTAATTGACAATCCCAAAATGTAATTAAGAAACAATTCCATTTCTAATAGCTTTAAAAACAATAAAACACTTGGGATTAAATTTAACAAAATATGTATGAAACATGTACTTGAAAAAGTACAAAACAATGTTGAAAGAAATGAAAGACCTAAGTAAATGGAAAGAATTCACATGTTCATGGATCAAAAGATATAATATTGTTAAGATAGCAACACTCTCCAAATAGATCTACAGATTAAACACAATCCCTACCAAAATCCCAGGAGGCTTCCTTGCAGAAATTGAGGAGCTGGAGCTGGTCTTACAATTCATATGGAAATGGAAGGGGCCCAGAATAGCCAAAACAATATTGAAAAAGAACAAAGTTGCAGGATTCGCTCTTCCCTATTTGTCCACAACATCAGATGTTTCAGACCACAGTCTACTGTCAATATCATTTCTTCTTCACTAAATATCACTTTTCCTTCACTAAAAACAATTGAATTGTACATTTTAAAAAGATGAATTTAATGGTATGTGCATTATATCTCAGTAAAGATGTTTCTAAAAACCGCAATTCTGTAATGCATTTCAAAACCTATTTTTTTTCATTTCTCAAATATTCAACTACCTCATTTCACAGTTTGTAACAATGGCATGATTTCCAAACTGCTTTTCAGCTCTAGCACTATAAGCTGCCAACTGAGATGCAAATATTTCCCTAATTTCATTTTCCATCTCTTCCAGAACACTGGGTGAATCTCTCTGATGTTTATTTGATGAATAGTAGTAAATATATAATTATCAAGAAAACATTTATTCTATAGCTTTAATTGCATTACCCAGAAATGATTGAATAGGGGGGCTTAGTGCCAAATTAAAAAATCCAGAACTTTTTAAAATTATGGTTAAAAATCTAACATTACACTGGTACATCTGTATAAATTCAGTAAGGTTTTTATGTCAGTATATTTCACAGAAATATTTTTTCTCTGACATCAGTCACAAAAACTTTTATAGCATTTCAGATTTTATTCACATCAGCTCCCCAATATTAAAAAAACTTCCAACTCTCTTCAAAGTATTGAATTTTTCATTTAAAGGAAATTATTCCAGTATGTTTACATAGAACAATCAAAACTTCATCAACAATGTGAAATTTTATTTTCTTGATTTATGTTTTCCAACAAGAAGTGTTTTCATTTCAGGAGATATGTTTTTAACAAGCCAGGACTATAAATATAGATTATAATTATGTATCTATATTGATAGTATTCTTTTTTTGAAGTTCTATTAAATATTCATGCCTAAAACTGTCCATTATTTTTAAGGACTTTTACTTTTTTAAGAATTGGATTTTTCAAACTTTTGAGTTTTTTTATTTCACCCATTTTTTAATTTAAAAAATTTTTCTTAATGATGATTATAAAGTTCCTTTGTTTTTTTGTTGTTTTTTTTTTTTTGCGTTACTTGGGCCTTTCATTGTTGTGGCCTCTCCCGTTGCGGAGCACAGGCTCTGGACGCGCAGGCTCAGCGGCCATGGCTCACGGGCCCAGCCGCTCCGCGGCATGTGGGATCTTCCCTGACCAGGGCACGAACCCGTGTCCCCTGCATCGGTAGGCGGACTCTCAACCACTACGCCACCAGGGAAGCCCAGTTCCTTTGTTTAAATCATGAGATTTAACAGAACATGTTTCCTAATTTAATAAAGATTTAAGTATTCAACATTTTTACCTTTTAATAATATAATTTTGATATCATTTCTTTTTTATACTCCAACAGATCCAAATTGTTCCTGTTACTATATATAACAGAAATGTTGAGAAACATATCCAAACTTTTTTGTTCCTTCATTCTTGGTGTTTGTATTCAACCTTTTGTTATAAATTCTTAAATCTCAAAACATTAAAATATGCACTTACTCAAGAATTACAACACAGTAACTATAAAAGACAAATAAAAAAGCACAATATTTAGATGAAATAGCAACTATAATTCCATGATGAACATAAACTGGTGATTCTCCCAAAACACAGAGAGTTTTGTAAAGAACACAGCACTGCTTACTGGACATTGGCCAACTGGTGGTAGAGCTACAACTATTTCTCAGATGTTGTTATGACAGGTGGCCATTTGTCAAGGGTTGTTATAGTAGAACTAATGAATTTATATTAGAGTTATATTATAAATTAACTTTACTGCTTATCACTGTTACTATCAATATAATAAAATTTACCAAGTGGTATAGAGTACTTCAATACTTTAACAACCAGTCAGGCCGTCAACTATCAGTCCCCTCAAATTCTGCATAAACCTCTCCTTGTAAGCGACAAGAGATACTCTTAATAAAGGACTATCTCCATTAGAGTCTGATGTGTGCCTGGCATGGAAAACTAGTAGGACTGGAAGTATTTGAGGAAAAACAGTGACTCTTTTCTAATACATTTTTTAACTGAAGTATAGTTGATTTACAGTATTGTGTTAGTTTCAGGTGTACAACACAGTAATTCAGTTTTGTATATATAGATACAAAACTGAATAGATATATTCCTTTATATATATAATAAATGTATTCTTTTTCAGATTCTTTTCCCTAATAGGTTATTACAAAATATTGAGTTTAGTTCCCTGTGCTATATGGCAGATCTTTGTTGGTTACCTATTTTATATATAGTAGTGTGTATATGTTAATTCAAACCTTCTAATTTATCCCTCCCTCCCCACTTTCCCTTTGGTAACCATAAGTTTGTTTTCTATGTCTGTGAATAAGTTCATTTGTATCTTTTTTTTTTTTAGATTCTTCATGTAAGCGATATCATATGATATTTGTCTTTCTCTGTCTGACTTACTTCACTTAGGATGATAATCTCTAGGTCCATTCACATTGCTGCAAATGGCATCATTTCATTCTTTTATATGGCTGAGTAGTATTCCATTGTGTGTGTGTGTGTGTGTGTGTGTGTGTATACATATACACACCACATCTTTTTTTTAATTAATTAATTTATTTTTAGCTGCGTTGTGTCTTCGTTACTGAGTGTGGGCTTTCTCTAGTTGCAGCGAGCGGGGGCTACTCTTCGTTGCAGCGTGCGGGCTTCTCATTGCAGTCGCTTCTCTTGTTGCGGAGCATGGGCTCTAGGTGCGAGGGCTTCAGTAGTTTTGGCACATGGGCTCAGTAGTTGTGGCTTGCGGGCTCTAGAGCGCAGTCTTAGAAGTTGTGGTGCATGGGCTTAGCTGCTCCGCGGCATGTGGGATCTTCCCGGACCAGGATTCGAACCCGTGTCCCCTGCATTGGCAGGCGGATTCTTAACCACTGTGCCACTAGGGAATCCCCCTGCAAACGTTTTTAAGTTTAATTAGGTCCCATATGTTTATTTTTGTTTTTATTTCCATTACTCTAGGAGACAGATCCAAAAAGATATCACTGTGATTTATGTCAAAGAGTGTTCTGCCTATGTTTTCCTCTAGGAGTTTTATAGTGTCCAGTCTTACGTTTAGGTCTTTAATCCATTTTGAGTGTATTTTTGTATATGGTGCTAGAGAATGTTTTAATTTAATTCTTTTACATGTAGCTGTCCAGTTTTCCCAGCACCACTTATTGAAGAGACTGTTTTTTCTCTGCTGTATATTCTTGCTTCCTTTGTCATAGATTAATTGACCATAGGTGCGTGGATTTAGAAATCTAATACTTTTGCTAAGGACTTTGGCCAAGACAGGACTGGTAGCCCATTGGCTCTCCCAGTGAATTAATTACAAGGAAGACTATCCACTGGTTATTGGGAGAAGTGGAGACCTCCATGGAAGAGCATCAGCAGAGAAGACTCATCCTCCCCAATCCACTCACGAGAGAAAGACACACATGAATTCCCAGAGTTCCCAGTAGCAAGAAACATACTTCAAGGTAAATGAGAGTGTGCACACTGAGTTACAAGTATAATGATGTCCACTGCAGTGTTATTTGTAATTGAAAAATAACAGTAGGGTAATAGGGAAATTGTTCAATAAATTATCCACCCATAAGATATAATGTAGCCCTTTGGGGGAAAAAAGTAGTCTTTTTATAAAGGTAGTACTGTAAATGTATGTTTTCTTCACTTGTCCCACTAAAATGCCTCCAAATTAACAATAAAATAAAATCGTACAGTGAAGGGAATTCCATCTACCATGAACACAATATACGGCTCTATCCCAAACTACCAATAATAAAGAATTTCTATAAAACATAGTGATATTGGGCAAATTAAGGGAGAATTCCAAAAAAGTAATAGATAATGTTTCTGAGCTCAATGATATTCCCTCAAAACAAATGACAAGGCATGAGAAATCTAATCTCTTGCTTGGAACAACAAAAATTAAAGATACAGGTTGAGGAGGAGAAAATACACCTTGGTGCCACAATTTCGTGTAGAATTTGCAAGGCTGGAGTGGTCAGAATGTGGTCCAACCTTATTATTTTCTCAGACCTGGACTCTAACTTCACATGTAGTAGGTTGAATAATGCCCCCCCCCCAAATTCTTGTCCACCTGACACCTCAGAATGTGATCTTCTTTGGAAATTTGGTCTTTGCAAATGATATTAGCTAAAGAACTCTAGATGAAATCATCCTGGATTTAGAGTGGGTTCTAAATCCAATGACTGGTGTTTTTACAAGAAGTGGAGACGATACAGAGAGATACACAGAGAAGAAGGCCATGTGAAAAAAGAGGCAGAGAATGAAGTGATGCTGCTACAAACCAAGGAATGCCAAGGGTTGCCAGGACCCACCAGAGAAGCTAAGAAGAGGTGAGAAAGGATCCTACCCTGGAGCCTTCAGAGGGATCGTGGCCCTGCCAATACCTTATTTCAGACTTCTAACCTCCAGAACTGTGAGAGAATACATTTTGTGTTGCTTTAAGCCACAAAGTTTGTGGTAAGTTTTTTGGAGGCCCAAGGAAACTAATGCACCACATAAATAAACTGGAGTGTGAAGAAAAAGAGAGAGGGGAGTATTAAGCAGATTTGCAGTGCTGATCAAAGTGGACTGAATAAAGCCAAATCATTAAACACAAAACATCTGTGATCTACTAGCCTTCATTATGAACCACAAAGAGAGATTGAACACTGACCCCAGCTGACACCCATCAAAGAAACAGAGACTTCAGTCCTACAATGGCATGGAATTAAATCCCCCCAACACCTGAATGAGCAAGAAACATTCTCCCCTAGAGCCTCCAAGAAAGGGGCTTTGCTGACACCTTGATTTTAACCCAGTGAGACTATACTGGACTTCTGACCTATAGAACTGTAAAGTAATAAAAGTATGTTGTTTTAAGACACTAAGTTTATGCTAATACATTACAGCAGCAACAGAAAACCAACTGAGCAGGGATACAGGATGGGGCTGAAAATAGGAAGCTTGGTTGAAAGTCTTAAAGAAGCAATGAGACCTTTAAAGGCTTTCCCCATCCTGTGTAGCCAGGAGACAACTTCTCCCACCTAGCAGAAGACTGAGGTTGACCCTTTGAAGAAACTCAATCAGAGTTGGCTGGGACATCTGGCAAAGCTGTGGTCAAGTGTGAGCTACCTTAAAGTCTATAAATTGTATAGAGATCCTGATGCTTGTGCTTCCTGCAATGGAATGGCTGAGTCCCTTCTTGATTACCATAGAGTAAAACCCTCTTCCTGAGGGTCCCATTTTAGCAGGAGCTTTGAATTAGCATTTTAGTGTCTCACCCAGCTATTTACAGTTACCAAAGTGGACCAGACATTTTAGAAAGGCCTGTGACATGATAACTAAGCCAGAACAAACAGCAAAAAAGGAACTTGCAGGAAACTGAAACTTCAGGGAGAAGAAGGAAATTTGCAATAAGCATAATAAATATTCTCATTCATTCAAAGATATTTATCAAATGCTTATTATACTAGGCACTCATTTTTTCTAGGAGTTGAACCATAAAGTAGTGAACAAAGCAGAAAAAGCCCGTGGCTTCATGAAGCTAACAGTGTCTCAGAGAGAGAAGAGATGCTAACAGACCTAAGAAATAAAAACAGGAAACAATACATAAAAGAAATGTGCAAAGAACAAGATAGAGCTTTTAAAAATTAAAAATAGAATAAGCTGGGGGACTTCCCTGGTGGTCCAGTGGATAAGACTCCATGTCCCAAGGCAGGGGGCCCGGGTTCAATGCCTGGTCGGAGAACTAGATCCCCCATGCATGCTGCAACTAAAAGTCTGCATGCCACAACTAAATATCCCACATGCTGCAACTAAGACCCAGAGCAGCCTAAATAAATAAATAAATAAATAAATATTTTAAAAAATAGAATAAGCTGAAAAATTTTAATACTAGAAGGGTTAAATGATAATGTTGAGAATCTCTCAAGAGATGGAAAATGGAGGGAAAAATACCTTAATTAGAGGATCAGGTAAGGAAGTTCAAAATCAAAGTAACAGAGATACCTAAAAAGGTAGAGATAATGGAGAGAAGAAAATTATTATTTTATATTTTTATTATTATTTTTCTTTTTGCGGTACGCGGGCCTCTCACTGTTGTGGCCTCTCCCGTTGCGGAGCACAGGCTCCGGACGCGCAGGCTCAGCGGCCATGGCTCAAGGGCCCAGCCGCCCCGCGGCATGTGGGATCTTCCCGGACCGGGTCACGAACCCGTGTCCCCTGCATCAGCAGGCGGACTCTCAACCACTGCACCACCAGGGAAGCCCGAAAATTATTTTTTAAATATATACAAAAGTAATTTTCTCAGATGTATATGAGTTTCTAGAGCAGAAAAAAAATGAATGAGTAAAGATCCACTCCAGGGAACATTATCGTGAAGTTTTAATGATAAAACTAAGGGATGGTTCTAAAATCTTCTCAAAAGAAAAACTAGATCCCATCAGAAAGGACTGGGAATCTGAATGGCATCAGGCTTCTCTACAGCAACAATGAAACATCAAAGACAGGAAATAAATAAATGCCTTAAAAATTCCAAAGGATGATCATTTGTAACCTAAGAATTTACACAAAGCCAGACTTTGAACAGAGTATGGGAGGAGGATAAAGGCATTACAGACACACAAGCATTCAAAATTTCTCCCATGTCCCCTTCTGAGGAAGATACTGGAGGTTGTGCTCCAGTAAGCAGGAAAGTAGACAAGAAAAGAGGATTTAGGAAACAGGGCTCTCAGCACAAAGAGAATTCCCAGGATGCCAACCATGAAGCAGGCCCTGACAGTTGTTGGTCCACGTGGCAGCAGGAGGGCACGGGGCTCCAGGACTGACGTTCCCTGAGGGGGAAAACATGAAACTGGTAGATCAACTGATATTCCCTCCGTCTGAAAATGCTGAAGGGAAAATGTACAGGTCTAACAGAGTTTGAGGCGAATTAGTATACTCTGCAGCTCAACTAACTGATGATTATGTTTGCATAATTTCAAGATGTGTTCATTAAAGGACGTGAATATTCATTTATTCAAAATGGCAACACAACCTTATTGAAAGGGTGGGGAGAGGGTTATGTGGCGATGAGGGCTTCAGGGAGTGGGGGGGTGGGTTGGCGAATATTGTAGGAGGAAGAACTCTTTTTCTTCCCTAATAGGAATTTAACAGCTAGCATTCAAATCAGAAAAATCAAGAATAGTAAACCGAGCCTACTTCTTCACAGAATTGTGATAAGCACCAGAGGAAAAGATATAAGACACCTGAAACGTTTGAAAATGGTTATTTCCAGGGCCCAGGAAGCAGGACTTATAAGCCTTGTAGAAATATCTGGAGTATTTGAGGTGCTCGTTATATATCACCCGTCTTCCATCTTGACTTTGAACAAATTGAGAAGTAAGCCAAAAGGAGCGGCAGGTGAAAGAGAAATGATCACTATTTTCACCAATAGCGGCCGATCTGGGGAGATGGGGAGCGTTAAGCATCAAGCAGGCTTACTGACTGAATCCCAGTGTCGGGCCGGGGGGGCCCCGCCTCCCCGCAACACGTGCATATGTTATTTGGAGGGGGCTCAGGTGTTGCTGAGCGGAATAGTGTGAGACCCCTGAGCTGGGAAAATGACCAGTGTCTCATTCATTTCGCTTGTATGAAGTGAATAAAGCAAGTATTTTATTTCAGTACATTCAAAACCAAGGATACAGTAGCATACTCCTACCGGCTCAAGGCACAGTTCTCTTTTATCCCAATATTTTAACTTTATATTGAAATTCTGAATCAGAGATAGTAAAGAGAGAATGTAGTTTAAGGAGGAAAGCAGCAGGAGCACAGTGTTTTGAGCTTTTAGAATGAAGTGCTCCTTGCTTGCCCTCTGAATGGGCTGTCCTGAATTCCTCTTCAGGAATTGCCTCTTCCCCAGAGTATCTCCTTTTTACCAGTATTATTTATCCTTATTTCCTTGCTGACGTGGCTCTGAGAGACTGAGGGACACCCTGGAGGTCACTCGGGAAGTCCCTCTGGAATCAGGAAGACAGCCAGAGTTCTAGACTGCAGGTTTCTTGATGAAATCGATGGCCTGTGCTTCTGCACTCCTCTGAGCCCTGCCTCAGCACTGCGCCTGCCTCGGTGCCCAGGAGCCTGGAGCTGAGCTGGTGCCGCAAAGAGAAACTCAGTTTTTGTGCTTCCTGATTAAGCCGGGGAAAAAATTCCTGTCTCTAATGTAAAAATAACAGGCATTCATCATTTCTCATCTCCTAAATAGATTAAAAAAAAAAAAGAAAAGAAAAAGAAAGAGCAATGATTTGGGTGTGTTGCTTTAAGTGCCATTGCAGAAACCACTGTCAAAAGCAAAGAAGCCTGTACTGCGTTCCTTAACCCCACAGATATTTGTTTCTGCTTTTATGGTTCTCATTGACCTGGAAGACGAGAGCCCCTGGCCAAAAAATGAGCCAAATGCAAAGGAAAACAAAGTCAGCTCAGGGTTGGGAACCTGAGGAGAACATTTTTTAGAGCACACTGGGATTCTATTTTGATATTTACACCTGTGATTTTTAAATAAGCAAAACGGATCCTTTTAGGAAGTAGATAGTTATGCTAGATTACAGACCAGCTGGTGGTAAAAAACATCCACTGGAATCACCTAAGGATGTAATCCCATCAGGAAAAATGCAACTTACTCTTACTTAGGCAGGGACCAAAAACCTCAGTCATATACAGTGAGGATTAGCAGAAAGAATGGGCTTTGGAGCCAATATCGGGTACAAATGAGAGCTGCTTAGTATTGGGCAAGCTACTTACCTCACTGAGCCTCAGTTAATTCATCTGTAAAATGGGAATAGTAATAGTGCTAAAACTCATGAGATTGAAAAGAGATAGGTGAAAACTTCTAGTTCATGGTAAGTACATAATATATGTTAGTTCCATTTTTTTGCTCCTATTGTCCATCATGATAGGCATTAGTGCTGGTCACCAAATCTTTCCATTCTTCTCCCAATCATGTAGTGCAACTGCACTTTCTTGCTCCTTTGAAGATAGATAGGGCCAGGCTTTTTGCTTTAGCCAGTGAAATGTGAGTAGCCGTAAATGTATCACTCCCAATCTGAAGCAAGTACAAGATTTGCCATGTGTCTTTTCTTTATGACAGCAACTGGCAATGTTCTAGATAGTGACCAACTTGGAGACAGGAGTGAGGATGACACAGCAGAATTCACAGAGGACAGGTAATGTGAGTGAGAAACAGAAACCTTTGTTGTTTTATGTCACTGTGATTTTCTGAGCTCTTTGTTACTGCAGCATAACCTGCACCCTCCTGACTGACCCACTCTCCTTTAAGGAACTGCATTTGCCACAACTCAGTTCACTCCACAGCCGTGTGCTGAATAGATGTCAAGCCCTGTGCCTGATGCTGGAAAATACATGATACTGATTCTTGTTCTCAAAGAGCTCATAATAAGGGGGGAAGAAGAAGGTCATTGTCAGAGTCTTTTATTTATTTATTTATTTTAAATTTTATTTATTTATTTTGCGGTACGCAGGCCTCTCACCGCTGTGGCCTCTCCCATTGCAGAGCACAGTCTCCGGACGCGCAGGCTCAGTGGCCATGGCTCATGGGCCCAGCCACTCTGCAGCATGTGGGATCCTCCCGGACCGGGGCATGAACCCGTGTCCCCTGCACCGGCAGGCGGACTCCCAACCACTGCGCCACCAGGGAAGCCCCTGTCAGAGTCTTTTAAAACTATCCCCCATTGATTCTAATGTTTAACAAGAGTCAAGGTTGGGAACTACTGCTTTTGTGCACATTGAATCTTTCATATATGTTCTGATTGCCTGCAGATGTTGATAACAGAGAAGCTAGAGATTATACTAGAAAGGAGAAAAAAAAAGCACATCAGAAGAGATTGAAAAAAGTGGTTAAACTGACAAAGTAAAACCTAAATATGTCATCTTTACCTTTGTTGCCCACAACTTTCTGGCTCACTCAGCTTTCTTTCCTCCACTTTCCTCTTATGAAAAGTTGCTAGAATTTTGTTTTCCTTTAGACTAAATGTCAAGTCAAAAGCAATGTAAAGTCGTTTATTATCACAATAACTCTAGAGCCACTTACTTTTGTAAAAAAAAATCCCAAAGATGTAAAATAAAAAGCCAAAATAACAAATTACTCATGGTGGAATTGTAGGCACTGTGCCCATTGGGGATGTCATTTTGCATGGGGGAAAGGGAACTTTCCCAACCCTACCTTAAATCACACCATCCTGTGTTTCTATGTGAAAATGATACGGGTGCTTAGTAAGTTTTACTAGTATCCCTTTGGCAGTTTTCATTAAGGTTTTTGTTTGTTTGTTTGTTTTGGATTTTTTTTTTTTTTTTTTTTGCCATGCCACGTGGCTTGTGGGATCTTAGTTCCCCGACCAGGGATTGAACCTGGGCCCTCAGCAGTGAGAGCGTGGAGTCCTAACCATTGGACCGCCAGGGAAGTCCCTATCTTGTTCGTTCACTTGGAACATATTCCTGTTTCTTCATTTTGCTTGACTCTCTGTGTGGTTTCTATGCATTAGATAAAACAGCCACCTCTCCCTGTCTTGAAGGAGTGGCCTCATGTAGAAGATGAACCTCATCATTCATGAACCCTACCCTAGCTCTTGGTTGCCTGTCAAAGTTTTGTGATTGTCCAAGCAGCTTATTTTACTTTTGGTAGCTCTCGGTAGTTGAGGGTGTGCCAAGATCTGTCAGTGTCCCAAAGTGGGGAATCTCAGTCAGCACCTAGATCTAGGCTGATTGAAGCCAAATGCTCAAGTAGCAGCTTTTAAAGAATACAAATATATACAGTCCTATGGGACAACAAGTGTAAGCCCTCTTGGTTACCAGAGCCAAGTGATCCAGGGTTATCCTCTGGGTGACAGACTGGGCACCAGAAGTAAAAACCGGGACACCAGACATGTGTAAAAGATCCCTTCCGAGAGATACTGGTGCTCTGGAGCGAGGCAGAGGGAGAGCACAGAGATGGTGCCCGCTGGGAAAGAAAGAGAGAAAGAGAGAAAAGAGAGGAAAGAAAGAAAGAAAGGAAGGAAGGAAGGAAGAGAGGAAAGAAAAGAAAGAGAAAGCAAGCAAGCAAGCAAGGGGGAGGAAGAAAGCCTAGAGTTTTAAAAAAAGAAAAAGATGGTGCCCCCAAGGCAGAGGGAGAGCAGAAAAAATGGTTCCCATCAGTCCCTGTCCCCAGAGAGCATCCCAGCAGGCCCCCAAATGTGTGTCAAATCAGATGTCTGTCCCTCAGGCTAACACGCCAAGACAAGAAAATAGGCCTCTCTCAACTCTGCGTTTAGTTCCCTCCTGACTCTGGGTCACCACACTGAGGGTGGGGCTTACAGTAAAATTGTGTCCCAGCCTTTCCTACCCAATGGGTAAGAGTCACTCAGCCAGTTTTTGTTGTTGCTGTTTGTTTTTTCAGAGGACGTTGTTCTGTGTGTAGACTTGGAGTGTTTGTCGGAGGAGGTGAGTGCGGCATCCTCTTATGTCACTATCTTGAACCAGAACCTGGTTTCTTTTTTCCTTTGGCAGTTTTATATGAAAAAGTCCTTATTAGCTTAAGTATGACCCTGTACCTTTAAACAGTCATTACTGAATTTTGAAAGGCTCCTCTCCAGAATTACAACAGGAGCCCATCCCATCATTCTTAACTGGTAATTACCAATGACCTCCATAAACTCTATGTTCAAATAAATCATACAGTTAGTAGAAGGATAAATATGATGCCAACTAATGTGTATACTTATGCAGATATCTAAAAATAAATAGAGTTGGCTCTTTAATAATAATTCATGCCCATTGATTACTCTACTTAAATCTCTTAGCAAAGAACTTGATCAAGGCTACTCTGTAGTAAGTCATCATGTGGTGGTAGTAAATTTTCTCATGAGGCTCCCTTTTTCTTCATGACCAGGCAGTAAGGTGTGTGGACCTGGGACACCTACAGGTGTTGTTCAGTTTTACTGCTTTCGTATCGTGTGACCTAGACAAACGATAGGCCAGCTTTTCTCCATTATACGATGACAGCAGTTTCAGCCTTCTCAACTGTCATGGCAGTTGACTGCCAAGTTCAGCTTCTAAATCTTCAGTCCAATGTGGATCTCATTGAGCTACTATAGAACTGTGTGTCAAATACTGCTAGTCGCCCACCCAACATTTGTTTCCCCCTTCTGTATTACTAGTGTATCCCTGATTTTCTACATGCTGATTAATAGCCCAGTTATTAGTCTAACTACTTTGCAGCTAGACAGCTCCATGTGACCAAGTTGTGACCAATGAAATGTAAGAAGTTTTGACAGCATGTCCTTTCCTAAATAAAAAGGCCAAGCCTAGCAAGGAGGCCTTCTGTCTTTCACTCTTCATTTTTTCCCTTCTTCCTGCCTGGAGCACAGATGTGATGTCTGAAAGAGGTAAGCATTTTGTGGCTATGAGGATAAAAGTCATACATTAAGGAAGATAGATAAAGGATTTGGGTTCCTTGATGGCATTGTGGAGCTCCTCTGCAAACCCTGGACAGTCTGCTTTCAGACTTCTTTTTATTTTTATTTATTTATTTATTTTACAGCTTTTTTTCTTTATTTTGAAATGTGCTTGACAAAAGTTTGAAACAGCAAACTTAGAATAACAAATCATTAAGTTTTAAAATCCTGATAATCATTGCCTAAGCAACGATGTAATCCCAACAATAAAGTTGAATTAGTTCATTATTGAAGAGCCACGGAAAAATACTAATTTGATTACTTACATTAAAATGTTTTTGACAGTATATTAGAAATCAAGATTTAAATCAGACTTCTTTTCACATGCAAAAAATAAACTCTTATTGGGTTAAATCACTAAGGATGAGTTTCTGTTATACGCAGCCAAGTACAAACCCCAGCCAATACAACCTGCATCCGGGCCTCATTCCCTTTCCCACCAAGTGGAGATTCAGGGTCATCTGTGGGCTCTGGGGGGAGTCAGCTGGATAACATTTGTAAAGATCCTAGTAGGAAGGGTGTGATTTTTAAAAATATATATAATTGTTTTCTTTTAAGCAGAACTTTGTATACAAGATCTTCTTAGCCAGATGCATCACTGTATCAGGGAAGATTAGGATTATTAGACTAGGAAAGCAAAGACAAGGGCAGGGGAGAAGTAAAGGCTAATTGGTTACCCTGAAGTCCAGTTTGTATGGAAAAGGCAGATTAAATGCATGATTGTTTTCTTTTTTCTAAAACAATTTCAAAATGAGTTCATTCCTTCTTACCCATCAACAGCGACCAGTCGAGTTACTTTAGAATCATTATGAACTTATAGATATAATCATATTTGATACGTTTGAAACAATTGCAATTGTTATCAATTTTTGGTGCTCAGATTGGTCTATCCTTGTCTAGTGGGAGCCTATTTGAATTGATTCCTTAGTCTTCCTGACACAAGAAATGGTTGATAGCTTCCTTTATTTCTGTAAATATTTATAAATAAAATGATAGAATGTCTGGGATTTGCTTTAAAATGATGGCACGGGGAAAGGGGACTTGGATGAAATATGATTGACCTTGAGTTGATAGTTGTTCAAGCTGGGTGATGGCCCCATTGGAGGTTTATTATACTATTATATTTGTAAACGTCTGGAATCTTCCAAAACAAAAAATATTTTTAAAGTTCACACTATGACTTCCATAATAGGACCTTAAATCCTTAGCAAGACAATAGTCTTAAATGCCTGGCTTTGGTGGGAGAAAAAGAGATTTCTGATTTCTCCAGGCTGCTCTTGACTTATCAAGAGGAAATGTAGAGGTCTGAGTATAGAGTTTTACCCAAAGTCAAAGGTAGTGAGTTTTCCAGATATGACCAACATTCCTCCTAGACCCAGGAAAGCATGAAGAAACCCTCTCTAAGTGGAAAACAAGAGGAGAGTGGAGGGTAAAGAGAGCAGAAAACGTTTGATGAAAGGTTTCTCCTGGTGGGTACCTCTTGGCAGTTTTGGTGGTGATCGCAGGGCCGGGTGAAAGTGGCTTCCCTCAGTAACCCGTCTGCCTTACCTTCGCCCACTCTTTGGCCCAGATTCTTGCCTCCAGTCCCCAACAAGCCTGGCTCAACTTATTGTGGTGGGGGGATCTTGCTTTCACTGGGCTTGGAGTCCAGAGGCCAGCATACGAACGCTGTCTATGACTCAAAATGACAATGTCTTGGGTCTCAGTTTCATCACCCATGAAATTAAAGGTCCGACTGCAAGACTAAAGATCCTTCAGTGTCCCAGCCAGCCAAACCAGAGACCTCAGAAACCCTGGGCCTGAACATACAACCCTGCAGCCCTTCTTGCCTTTTCACTGATCGTCTTTGTTGCCATTACACATTACATGGCCTCCTAAATGTGTGACTGCTGTCACTTTTTGCAGATAATTGGAGAGGAGGGGCCCAGCAGAGATGACCCTAAAGTTGGCAACACTTTCAGGCTTTGGTAATCAGGCGCGTCACCGTCCTGTACGATTTCTCCTCTCCGTCCTTGCTCGCCTGCAAATCGTGACCCCCGTCCTCACTGCAGAGAAATCTGCGAAGGGACGGCTGCCGGCGTCGCCTCTGCGCCCAGGAGGCGTGGAGCAGAGAGCGCGGGAGCAGAGCGTCCTGCGGCCACGCTCCCCGCGCGGAGGCGAGAGGGAGGGGCCGGAGGGGGCCCGGCAGCACCAGAGGCGGCGCGCGGGGCTCGCGGCGGCTCAGTCTCCTCCCCAGCCCAGCCCCGGACGGCGAGAGCGGCGGCGAGTGCGAGCCGCAGCCCGGGCCTCGGAGCGAGGAGGCGGAGGGCCGGAGAAAGCGGAGGACCGGAGCGGCGGGCCGCGCTCGGGCCCCCGCCGTGTGCGCGTTCTCCTGGCGGATCCCGGTAAGTGCGGGCGGTCGAGCCCCGGCCAGCCGCCAGGCATGGTGGCCGCAGTGGTCGTTGTCCCCGTATCCCGGTTGCGCGCATCCCGCTGCAGGCTCACAGGTAGCTCCGCGGTGGACGTGGTGCCCCAGGCCCCGAAAGGAGTTAGCCAACTCTCTGCGCTCCCGGGCGGGGTTTCCGAGCCCCGACTTCTCCCACCCCAACCGCCCCTGCTTCCGGCTCGGGGTAGGGGGCGCTGGGCAGGGCCTGCAGTCGGGGAAGGCGCAAAGAGGGGCGCTCCCCTTCCCCACCTACTCACCAACGATTCGGGAAGATGCCGGCCAAGCCCCTCCTCAAACTGCATCCCAGCCTCTGGCTCGCTAGTGGGGCGTCTGTCCTTCAGTTTTATTTTCCTATGAACCCACCAGGGAAAGTTTGGGACCACACACGGCAAAGTTGGGGCGCGGCTGGGGGTGCACTTCGCCGGCGGAGCGGTGGGTTTTGCAGGTCGAGCCCGGCTCAGGCTGGAGCCGATAGCGCACCCTGGGAGTTGAGTCTGTCCCTGACGTTTGCCCCGGCCGAGCTTTGTGACAATCCCGAGCGCAGTGAGTTGCTTAATCGTTCACGCTAAGCATAGACATCTGTCAGGCCAGCTGAGAATCTCTGTGCTGGGTTAGGTTTATCTCAGGAGTAATAGCATCTCAGCCTGGTTTGATTTGGGCTCCCTCTGCAAACCTGAGTTCCAGCTAATCTCAGTGTGTCACTGGCGTGTGTTTAATTAGCTTATTTTACACCTGAGATGATCTCAGCGAATGCCTCTAAAATGAAATCGTTGATACAAGAAAAAACCAAAACCCCAAAACAAAACTGTTTTTTAAAGAAAATTAAAAAGGGGAACCTTCGGAATATCAGCTGTCATGTGTGGGTATTTTACCCTTCTCTGTGGAGACAGGAATGAAAACTGCTTGGGTATCTCACCTACTAGAGAGTCAGTGTCAGGGCTATTTTTGGCAGATTTTGTGGACAGAGGTATCACTGCAGCTTGCATATTGTTTATGAAATACACATTTGATGTCTTGAAGCAGCCTACTTGTTAGAAGTTGTTTGATTTACTAAGTTGTCTATTTTAAATACAACTAAAGGTTGTTTTTTAAAATAAGCTTTAGCTGAATACAGTGTCTAGATATTTAGGGAAGACAGTTTGTTCATGTCATCAGAACATTCTTTTGTAAACTTAAATTTTTAAAGGGCTACTTTTCTGCATTTGCTATAAGAGGGGCTTTCCATGAAAAATAGGATCCTGAGATCTTTATGTGTGCAGGAAAAGAGTGCTGTCTCCTCCAACACTCAGCCCTTGCCAAGTGATAGATTAATCAGAAAAGTGTGCCTGCAACTGGAATTATATAATTGGACCAAAAGAAAAGACAGTGGTTTTGGTTGTCAAATACGTAGATAATTCTAAAGGAAGTGATACCTTTTTTAGCCCTGGGAGGTTATTTGTTACATGAATTAAGGTGGGATAAATAAAGATTTCCATCTACATCTATAAAATTCTTGTATTTAACAGACACAAATACATAGTCTATGTCTAACATTGGATTTACCAAAATGTTTGCCTTTGTACATACACTGTCATAAGTGCCTAGTATGTGTCACGTCCTACTCTTAATGCTTCATGTATTTTAACTCATCCTCAAAGCAGCACTTGGTGGTAGGTGCTGTAATTGTCCTAATTTTTGAAATGGGGAAACTGAGGCACAGAAAAATTAAGGAACTTAACCCAAGGTCACATGGCTATAGGATAGGATTTTTTCATATCTGCCAAGTTGTTTTGTAAAAAAGACATGATTTTACGATTCACATATCCTTGTTTTTATTTTTATTTAAGCATAAATGTTGAAAATATTTCATGTGAAGCCTAAGAATCCCTGATTGTGGAAGCACCCCAGAAGCACTGTTAACTGTGAAGTGAGGAAAAGTATGAAAGAACCATCTGGTTGAGTGTACAATTCGAAGACCACCACATCCACCAGAAGACCCAGGATGGATCTGCACCAAAGCACCACCACCATCTCTTTCCTTGAGAAATGGTGTTCAGATAAGTCACCGTCTGGCTGCAGGAGACATTATAATGTCAGAAAAAAACTGAAGTTGATTCGAATCTTAGGCCTTTTCATGGGCCTGGTAGCCATTAGCACTGTTCCGTTTTCAATCAGTGCCTTTTCTGAGACAGAGACACCGAGCACAGGAGAGGCCAGTGGTGCAAGTGGCCCCAGGGTAGCACACGATTACCGTCAAAGAACTCTCTTAGATTTAAATGACAAGATTCGAGATTATACGCCACAGCCACCTGTTTCTCAGGAAGGCAAATCTGAGAATAGTACAGATCATGCCCAAGGAGACTACCCAAGAGACATCTTTTCCCTCGAGCAGCGGAGACAAGGTGCCATCATTCTCCATGTCATTGGAATGATCTACATGTTCATAGCCTTAGCCATTGTCTGCGATGAGTTCTTTGTTCCCTCTTTGACTGTCATCACTGAAAAACTGGGCATCTCTGATGATGTGGCTGGAGCCACCTTTATGGCTGCCGGGGGCTCAGCCCCAGAACTTTTCACGTCTCTCATAGGGGTATTTATCGCTCACAGCAATGTTGGCATTGGCACAATCGTGGGCTCAGCGGTGTTCAACATCCTCTTTGTCATTGGCATGTGTGCTCTGTTTTCCAGAGAAATCTTAAACCTGACGTGGTGGCCACTCTTTCGGGATGTGTCCTTCTACATCATTGACTTGATCATGCTGATCATATTTTTCCTGGATAACTTTATCATGTGGTGGGAAAGCTTGCTTCTCTTAACAGCTTACTTTGGCTATGTGGTTTTCATGAAATTCAACGTCCAAGTAGAAAGATGGGTGAAGCAAATGATAAACCGCAACAAAGTCGTCAAGGTGACAGCGCCAGAGGCCCAAGCAAAGGTTGGTGGTGGTGGTTGTTTATTTAATGTCTTCTTGACCATAGCTCTGAACTCTTATGTTTTTTAGATCTGCCACTTTTTAAATGGGATGGTGTTTGGGGCTGTAATGAATAGCAGGGTGCTTTATGCATTTCTTTGACAACCAGACCAACATGACAGTGGGAAAAATAATTTGGGGGGTATTCTGGGGAATGTCTACTAAGTTCTCAAGCTACTTGCCTCAGAGTAAAACATTTATAAATATAGGTTACATAAGCTTCTCGGAGCAGGCTCAGCAGTTATTTCTCGCTTATTTTCTTATTTTTGTGAGCCGTTTTATTTTCATGGGAAAGTGTGTGTGTGTGCCTTGCAAGTTGCAGGGCTTTTTCGATTTAAATGAACATGTGACAGTTATCAAGAACCATCTCTTTAAAGGTGCTTAGCGAAGAAAGTTTGTTTGTGTCAGCAGAGCTGGATCTTTAAGTCAGCAGCCTAGGGCCTAGCAGGACTGGTCGTTAGAATGGGTCCTGGCCATTCTTCTTGATGCACACAATAGCGCTTCAGACCACTTGACCAGGCATCGATTGGGATATGTGAAAGAGTCAGTGGCAAGCCATGCTGCCTGCCTCTGTAGCTCGAGGGCCCATTTTGCACGCCATGATAAACATGACCCAAAATATTTTTTATGGTAGGATTTGAGGGAGTTTTAATGACATTTTAGTGGCCATCCTACCACTTAGGTAGCAAGCAAGTTGGTAAAGAGCTTAGAAGAAATCGATCTGCAAAAATATAGATTAATTATTAAAAATAATCCATGGGCCACATCAATAAAATTTTCTGTTAAGTAGAGTAATGCCATTCTGATCTATATCCTAACATTGGAATGTCGTCTCGGAATGTGATTTTGAACAGTAAAACAAAATACATATGCAGACTTTTCATACTTGCATCTGGGGAAATTCTCATGTATGCAAAAAACGGATGTTGAGTGGAGGGTGAGCTGTTTTGTCCAGAATGAAGGAAAAAATGATATTAATTTAGCATAATTCCTTTATGTTCAAGTTTGATGACAATCCATCATTTTTGTAGCAGCCGTGAAATAGAAGCAAAGCACAGACAAAAAAACCACTAGTAATATTTCTATTTATTCCATGCAAAAAAGAAATGTTGTATACTGTATTTTTTCTAACGTATCACTCAGTGTATGGTTGGTTGTTAGAAACTGTAGTAAAAAAAAAAAATCGTGGCAAATAAGCATTCAGATGTGATAGTGAGTCTGTATCCTTGAGGGCGTAAGACAGGGTCATCACTGGAGCCCAGTCCCTGATCTAATTTTGTAGCCCAGAGGATGATCCCTCAAGCCATCTCCTCAAGACTGGCTACAAGTTTGAGTGGTTTGCATTAGTCGTCTATGTGTGTATTCCAATTAGAATGCTAAACAGTTGCGAAGGGAAAGGCCTGTTTTTTAGAGGCAAGGGAATGATTTGGTGTCTTATAAATATCCTGGGCCCATCAAAGCTAAAAAGTCTTTTTGAGAACTCAGTACTTTTTCGTTTTGGTATGCCGCAGTGGAACTTTATTAACTTAGGCACAGACTCGGCTAAAGGTTATGTTGGCAACGTGTATGAAAAAGGAATTTGCAGAGCAGTCCAATGGTATATTGAAGATTGCAGGGGGATTTTGTCTTCTGATAGGGAGGAAGGAGGTGGTTTTGTGCATTTAGTAATAACCTTTTAAATATGGTTTACAGAAGGTTTTTAATAAATTATGTCACTCATTAAATCAGCTCTTACAGGATTTTTACCTACTGTATTAGGTGACTGTCATGTCATTTTAATGGTAATTTAAAAGTCAATAACTTAGGCTGGCATTCCTTAAAGTTGTTACTCATATCCATAATTTTTGCTATGCTTAATATTGTGCATTTTAAAAATTTTGGAATTCTGGATTTACCTAATTGAAAAAGAAAGCAAATTATATTCATGACTATATCTCCTGTTTCTGATTTACCTCCAAAATATGTTCATTTTATTATTTTCCTTTGAGCACCAAATAGCTTTAGTTTATTCCACTTAATCATTATTATTTATTTTGTCATTCAGTAACTAGATTGAACTATAAATTATCATGGGACCAGAATTTTTTAACATAGCTAAGTCTTGTTCGGTATGCTGGAACACAGATATTTTTAGGTGGAACAGTACATAATGATGTGTGATTTCCTTTAGGAAATTTTACCTTGCCAATTTCACTTTTGAATAATTGTTGGAAAAAAATTTTTTCAGCAGTTGGTCTTTATCAGATGTCTGACTTCAGAATCTTATGGAGATTTTGCTCTCTAAGCACTGAACATAAGGTGTCTCAAGGAGGGATGAGTCTTTGAGCTTGGCTGTCTTGTTCTCTGATCTGCAAAGTCGGTTTCTGGCTGTATACTCCACCTTTCCTACCTAAGTCAGTGCTTCTAACGTCATCAGAACACTCAGAAAAAGACCCCAAGCCAAAGACAGCCCTCAATGGAGTCTTCATAGAGAGGAATGTGCTGTACAAGAGTTTAGGAAGCAAAATACTAAGCATATTTTTAGGCAAAGCTACCTCATTGTCTTAATTGCACAATTATGGAAGAGGGGAGTATGGGAAAGTGGAGGAAACATATTTTAGATATTTTTATACAAGTCATCAATGGTTCTTACTAAAAACTCATCAGTTCTGCTGGGCTGTAGACAGTGAAATATCTTTGAAACTGCTTGCTTCCTGGACCAGTTGAAAATCTTAATTTGGTTTCATTATTGATGATGGGGCAACCGTGGAGCATGAAAAATTAGAAAATACAAACATTTTTCTCATATTTAAAGTAATAGTTTCCCATTTTATTTAACTGTTCCACCTGGTGTTTGGTTTTTTAATTTGATATTTTTATTGCATCTTTTAGTGATAATATTGTTTAAAAAAATGTCGTGTAGTGTCATGACATGGTAAGGAGATCCTGGGCTTTGATTCAGGGAAAAAGGGTGTTAGCCCAGGTGTATAATAAGACTTGTGACCTCAGAGAAGTCACATAAACTCACTGAGCCTCATTTTCCTAATTAGGAAAATGAAAATAATAATACCTACTTCATAAAGTTGGGAAAATTACTAAATGAAGAAATGAATGTTAAGCAGCTAACATAGTCCTTGGCAAATGTGGGTTGTTCACTAAGTGTTAGTTCCTTTCCTTTCATCTTTTGTTCTTAAATGAAAAGTGAATCAGGATAAATTATTTCAAATTTGAGAATTTCAAAATATTCCTTGAAGATTGTAGTTCATGCCAGTGAATCACTGAGTTAAGCAGGCTGTTGTCTCCCTTAGGGGCATGTGATATTTGTCATATTATAATATTTTTAAGCCTAATTTCATATACAGTGAACGTATGCAGGGAAGACATTATTATAAACTCCAAGGAAACCTTCAAATGCCTTTGTTGTCCTGAAAGTTTATTTCGTAAACTGTGGTTTAGAAATATCTATGCTAAGCAGAGATTTTTGTCTTGAGGGTATTTTTATTTATAAATGATTGGGACTATCTTCCAAAAACCTCTCCAGAGCTGGTTGGGAATTAATTTGAATCCTGCAGGATGTGAAGCAATGGAGTTTCAGGGCATCTGGCATGTTTTGCAGTGTGCCTGGCCTGCCTGCTGAGGTCCCCTGATCTGCTATGGTGCTAGGCTCTCATTGGCCTAGAAAGCAGCTGTCCATGGTATTTAACTTCTTCTTAGACTTGGCACTGTAATCTGACAGCATGTCAGCCCAGTTCAAATGAAGGGAATGGTCTAAATAAAGATGCTTAAAGCTGGATAGTTGAAGGCAGGCTACTTAGTAATTTAGGTGTGCCTTGCTTTATTCATTTTGTGTGTTCCTGAAAAGTTGCTTGCCAGCAGAGTGTTTGCAATGCAAATTGTTATTAATGATCATGGGAAAATCGAAATTGAAACAATATTATAAACTTCATAAAGTGAAGTATTTCTGGTAAGATGCTAAACCATAAACAATTATATAAATACAAATGTATAGTCCCAAGCCTTCTTAAGGCAAAGAATATGTTATAAATTCAACCTTTGTTTCCCCTCCATACCTAGTATGTAAATTAGTAAAATTAATGTACAGATTTCAGTGAGATCATCCTTATAGTGAGTATTACTTGATAGACTTGGAAACTCTCTGTCCTCAAAAGAAAGAAAATATAGGCACTAAAATTCTTAACTGACTAGATGCCTGTGATTGTAGCATTCTTTTGAGTTCCTGGACCCAATTCAAACGTGTAGGGGTCGGGTAGGGGGTGCTTCCCTCCCAACACCAAGAAATTTTCAGACACCAGCAGGGTGTCCAAGAATTTAACTCAATTCTGACACTGTCCACCCAGAGAGAACATCAGTTTTCCACAAGTTAAGGGTTCAGTCCTACAAGACTGCCCCCACTCCCCATGCAGGTCACAAGTCCAGGTTGTTACCTGTAATTCTGACCTACTGGCTGTAAGTTAGAGGTTCCAGTGACCCCCTCCTCGGGTTCAATGAATTTGCCAGAGGATCTCTCAAAACTAAGAGAAACATTTCACTCACTAGATCGCTGGTTTCTTATAAAAGGATATAACTCAGGAGCAGCTGGCTGGAAGAGATGTCTAGGGTGAGGCACGGGGAAAGGCATGGATCTTCTGTGCCCTCTCCAGGCACCACTCTCCCAGCACCTCCAGGTGTTCACCAACTCTGAACTCTGCCATTTTGGGGGGTTTTATGGAGGCTTCATTACGTGGGTGTGGTTGATTAAATCATTGGCCACTGGCGATTGATTTGACCTCCAGCCCCTCTCTCCTCAGTCCCACCCTTCAATCACACAGTTGGCTCCATTGGCAACCAGCCCCCATCCTTAGGTGCTTTCCTAAAGTTGTCTTATTAACATAAAAAAACGACACCTTTATCACTCTCCACACTTAGGAAATTCCAGGGGTTTTGAGAGCCTCGAGCCCGGAACTGTGAACCAAGACCAAATATATATGAGAAATATATTTTGGTCATCTGAATGACCAAATATATATATTTCTTATAAATCACAGTATCACAGTCTGTTTGTTGATCTAGGGATACAGCATGGTGCTATTTTCCTTGTTTTGCTTCCCTCTACTTATGTTAAAAGCAAACCCTTCAGTTACTGCATATGATTCAAAGGGTGAAGGAGGCACTTTGACAGACTCAGAAAGCCCAGTGGATTTTAATACACAGAGGGCAGATTGCCCATGGCTGTTTCCCTAGCTACTCTGGTTCCTCCAGCAAGAGATGACCTAAACTTTGTGAATCCTGGCAATGTTGAGAGTGAGGACTTATCACCACTTCCCTTCCTGTCTCCTTTCTTCCTCTCTCCTTTTCGCCTCCCTTCTCCCCCTTTTTTTTCCTAGAACCAGATAATTTGTATTTTAACTTTAACAAGGAATGAGATTGCTAAGTTGCTCAAAGATGAGTCAAGAACATCTGTGTGGATTTGACTGGTTTAGTTTCTTCATTCTTCTATTTTCAACCTCCTTTTGTTTTAGGTTAAGTCTCTAGTAAACAGAATATAGCAGCATTTTGTTTAATTCAGTTTGACAATCATTATCTTTTAGCTGGAAAGTTTAGTTTATTTACATTGATTGTGATTACTATTACATTTGGATTCTTTTCTATCATGCTATTTTAAACTTTCTATTTTTTATAACTTTTTTTTGCTTTTGTTTTGGATTGATTTTTTTCTAAATCTGCTTTTCCCATTAGTAGTTTGGAGTTTATACATCTTATTTCTAGTCTTTCACTGTTTACCCTAAAAATTTTAATGCATATATTTAAC
Source organism: Aethalodelphis obliquidens (assembly GCF_003676395.1). Taxonomy (NCBI): domain Eukaryota; kingdom Metazoa; phylum Chordata; class Mammalia; order Artiodactyla; family Delphinidae; genus Aethalodelphis; species Aethalodelphis obliquidens. The sequence continues at coordinate 68,317,606 of NW_020837951.1, read as the reverse complement.
TCAACAGAGTGTAAAGCTAATATCTTTACACTCATGCTAAACATCTTAAGGGCCTTAGAGTGTTTTAACTAAGTCTCCTTTCCCCCAATGTAAATGATTTGAAGTCTACAATTTAAGTTCTACCTTGATGTTTTATAACAGCTTTATTGAGGTATAATCTTCACTTTTTAAATCCTACAAATTAGACATTATGCCATCAATGTTTTTAGAAGTATCCACATTTTTACCAGTTTTTCTCTTCATTTCTTTCTCATATCAGACCTTTTCTCTATGACTTTTTCTTGTACTAACATTCTTTATAAGTTCCTTTAGCAAGAATCTGTTAATAGTATCTGCTCCTGATTTTTATTTGCTTACAGATCTATTTTACTTTTGTTCTTGAAGGATAGCTTTGGTGGGTAGAAAGTTATTTTCTCATTCCACTTTGAAATAATAATTCTACTGTCTCCGACTTCCACTTTTGCCATTTAAAAGACTGCTGCTGGTGTGAATGTTGCTCCTTTGTAAGAAGTTGGTCTCTTCTCTTTGACTACTTTATAAGGTTTTCTCTTTGTTTTTGGTATTCAGCATTTTCCTGATGCCATGACAGGTGTGATTTTCTCACTTAATTATCCCCTATTTGTGATTCATTAGACTTCTTGAATTTGAGGATTAGTGCCTTCCACCAATTTGGCCTCTACCTCATTCTTCCCATAATCTTCTAGAATTCTGATTGGATATGTGTTATACCATCTCAACCTGTTCTTCATGTCTTTTAACGACTCATCTTTTTCTGTGTTCTTCTTGCTGATCATTTCTTTATATCTGCTTTCTACTTTCTAATTTTCTCTTCAGTTTTGTCTAATCTGCTCTGGTGCTCATCTGTTTAGTTTCTAATTGTAATTATTATATTTTTCATTTCTAGGTTTTGTGGCTCCTTTTCACCACTGTCAGGTTGATTTTCACTGTTTCTTCTTCTTCTATTATTTAATGCCTTCTTTTATTTTTCTAAACATATTAAGTATATTTATAATTCATAAATTATAGTGTCCTTGCAGATCTAGTTGTGTTGTTTTGTTTCATGTGGGGTTGCTTTCTTATGTATTTAGTGATTTCTTTTAAAACTTTTTTTTTTTTTGCTGTACGCGGGCCTCTCACTGTTGTGGCCTCTCCCGTTCCGGAGCACAGGCTCCGGATGCGCAGGCTCAGCGGCCATGGCTCACGGGCCCAGCCGCTCTGCGGCATGTGGGATCTTCCTGGACCGGAGCACGAACCCGTGTCCCCTGCATCGGCAGGCGGGCTCTCAACCACTGCACCACCAGGGAAGCCCTCTTTTAAAACTTTGAACTCATATTTCTTGGAACTTGACCTGTAGGGAGTCACTGAGGCCTCGGTTCTAAGTGTATCCCAACAGAGAGGACTTGTTTGCTCTTCTCTCAAGTTCCTGGGAGCCCAACCAACCTGGAACCATTCTAACCTAAATGTCTGACTTTTTTCTACCCATGTAGTGTGAATTCAGACTCCAAAGCCAGGAGTGAGGCTGTGCTTAGAAATTCTTAAGGGAGACTCTTTTTTCTTGCTCTTTTTTTCAGTACCACTCAAAACTAAGGCCAAAATAGGCACATTCTACTATTTCCCTTCGGTAGGCAGATTTGTTTTTCCTTATTCACCCACTAAGAGTGTCCACCCTTCAGGGTTTCTAGCTTATTGGGGGTGGAGGCCCCTGAAGTACCTCCTCCCTATCAGGCCTCATGTTTGTAGCTTCCACAATCCTAGTTTCTGACCACTGGGGAATGGCAAATACCTCAGAGGCAAAGCAACACAGACCCCTCTGGATTTGTGCTTAGTTGGTGTTCTAGATTCTAAGTAATCCCTGCTTCCTCACTAATATAGTTGGGTAATTTAAAAATATATCAAAGAATATAGTATCCAATAATTTGAGGTGTATATAGTGAAAATGGTTTCTCTGAATGTTTAATCATCATACTGCCAAAAATTATGTTTTAGACTTTGGATTTGTCAAATGATAATGCATATAACAAGGGATGATAATACGTGTTTTAATTGTATACTTTCAGAATGTTTAATATAGCCTGACGTTGTAATAAAACTCCTTATCAACAGATCCTACCAATGGCAAATTTTGAGTCAAATCAAATGTAAAAGGCAATTCTAACAGAAAGTTTAAATTGTAGATTTGCCTTTTAAATAATATTTTTACCAGATACTTAAAGTAATATATTCATTGTACAGGATTATAAAAACACATCAAAATACAAAAAAATTTAAATAGCCTATAATCTCTCCATCGCACCATCCAGAAATAACTATGAACATTTTTGCATTTATTCTTCCAGACTTTCACTCACACACACACACACACACACACACACACATATGCACATATGTACCTATATATCTAAATAAGTTTGAAGGATATTGGATATGCACAACTTTAAACTTATATTGAATATATACCATTTTAACTTTTTTTTGCGGTACACAGGGCTCTCACTGCTGTGGCCTCTCCCGTTGCGGAGCACAGGCTCCGGAAGTGCAGGCTCAGCGGCCACGGCTCACAGGCCCAGCCGCGCTGCGGCATGTGGGACCTTCCCGAACCGGGGCATGAACCCGTGTCCCCTGCATCGGCAGGCGGACTCTCAACCACTGCGCCACCAGGGAAGCCCCATTTTAACTTTTTAACTTGATTTATATGAGCATTTCCTCAGATCATTAACTGTTTTTCACAACGGTTATTCACTGTTTAGCATTATCATAAAATAGAAAGTTATTTTCATATTATGTTTCACTACTATAAAAAATGCTACAGCCAGCAGCCTTACACATGAATTTTTGATTTTGGAGAAGCAGAAATTCTGGAACAAAGTTTATGAGCTTTTTAAAGTTTCTGCTAGGTTGCTACATCCTTGGTAGTGTGGACTATTATCATTTTTAATGTTTTCCAATTTCATAGGTGAAACAACATTACATTGTTTTAATTTGCATTTCGTTGATTAATTGGGAGGTTGAAAATATGTTTCTTGAGAATTCAAATTTTCATTTATAGATTGCCAATTTCTTATGTGTCTTTTGTGTCATTTTTAAAGTTTGCTGTGATGACTCAAAAATCTCTTACAAACATATGCTGAGAAACCCTAACTTTAGCTCTCATACTTCCCCACATTTCCACACCTAAATCAAGGCAGGAAGTTGTTGCAATTTTTGTTTTAAAGGATGAATTATTCTAAAGAAGGGGGCCTTGTGACCCAGGAGTTAAGAAATGATGTTCCCAAGGGACGGGGTGTGCCCCCCCCCCAACCACGTGACTTTGGTGGATCCTGTACGTCCTAGGACCCTATCTCCAGATCTGGAAAATGGGAGATTTGACCCACATGACCTAAAAGATTACTTTAGCTTGTCATTTCTGTCCTCAGAGGCTCTCATCCTTACTATGTGGAATACTCTAACCATGCCAAACTAAAATCTAACACATTTACCTACAACAGAAGACCAGATTCTCACCATAACCACAACACCAAACTCTTCCTAACCTGGCTTACCTGTAGTATTTTCGCTGAAATGATTTAATTGACTTGGCTAAACAGTAATTTTTGTTTAAGCATGCTTTGGGAGGCAGTTCTTCCATACAGACAGGAGAACAACGTGCACAGGAGAAAATCATTTAAAGTTTACTGCAGGACTCTACACCTCCTCAGCTTTGTGGCTTCTGGCAGTGGAAACCCTCAGTGGCAGCTGCATGTGTGTCCCTGGATCACTGGTCTCTGCTGGTCTCTCCAAAGTCGAGAGAAGAGAGAGATCTGAAAACCGGACGCGTGCTTAATACCCGATCTTTACCACATCAACGTTCTGAAACAGGTACCATCTCCACTGGCAGATCAGGAACCTGAAGACCAGAAAACATAAATGATTGCCTAAGGTCCAAATTTAGTGGGAAACCGCATTTGAACTTGGGTCTGTCTGACTCCTAAATGCATTCTAGTTTTCTTGTTGCTTCCTACTGGACAGTTGGGAATGAAGACAAAGCAAACCTCCAAATTAGATGCACATTTCATATTAGGCTGTGTTAAGTCAGTGACTTTTAAATATTTTTTACCATGACCCCCACTAAAAAATATATTTTACATCTCAATTCAGTATATACACATACCCATGCACATATACATACATATGTATATGTTTACATATACATATAAAAATAAAATCTAAGTGTATATATACTTACTTTATATATATATATAAAATCTATCTATATATATATATAGCATTTTCTACTCTGTTAAAAATGCTAGTTTCAACCCTAAAATAATTTCATGACCCACCAATGGATTGTGACCTAAGTTTTAAAAAATAGTATTTTTAGAAATTCCTTTTTCTTTCTTCTTCCTCTTAGTGGGGCTGCCCTTCAAGGCTATGCTAGTGTACTGCACAAGGGCATCTGTCTGACCAAGGGGGCAAATAGGGACAGAAATCCAGACATCACTCTACTGGACAAGCTGTGTGCTTTGGTGTGGGACTGTGTCTGCCCAGGGGAAAGGGTGCCTTTTCTTAATTCCACAAAGGTGCCCTTTAAGCTGGTGGTGGCTTTGCTTCTTACGCCCTCTGGCTCTGACAGAGACTGATTGCAGGGTAAGGAAGGTGCAGATCAAAGCATGATGTGCTCCCTGAGCCTCGACTCATCCTTGGTTCCCAATGAGCTTGTCATCGGGTGGGAAAGAAATGTGGATGAAACAGGGAGATATGGAGTCAGAAAGAAGCAGAACCTTGCCAAGAAGGCTGACGCTGCATTTCAATTAGGTTGGTTACCTTTTTATGAAGGATTGGATTTGTAAACCAAATGATGCAGACACGGTTCTTGTCCTGGTAAAAGCTGATGGGTTTGGAAAGGGTCTGGGCACCAGACTATATTAATGCCATGTTTACAGCTTTAAAGGATGCACTCAGAATCCTGCACTGGCAGGAACCAAGCCTGGAGAGATGGAGTCCCTTTCAGCCCACACACTGGCAGTCTAACCCTAGTCCAGGTACTTTGCCCCAAGTGTCTCCTCTGAAAATGAAGGGGCTAGTTTATCTCCAGGGTCCCCACCAGCTCTGATAATTCTGTGCCTCTCTGTTAATGGGAAAGAAACAAATATATGTCCCTAATTATGGACTGACCAACAGAAGAGGTGGTCAGGTAATGAAGCCCTGAACTTACCACCTTCAGAGTACTTTTCCAGTTAAGAAGACCAATGAAAGGAGATTAGTTCCTTTGAAGGGGTAATGCAGGCTTCTTCACCTGTCCATAGGACGTTCTTAGAAAGGGTCAAAGTTGCTGGTGCTCTGTACTTTCTCTTTTACTGCTTGATGGACTTTGAGCTGGGCAAGGAGGTTGCAAGTAGAAATAGAGGTTTCCCCTTCAACAGCCCCATTCCTCCCACTTAAACTGTCATCTGTTGCCCTAACCACTTGTAGGCTAAGTCAGTTTTATTTTTCCCTGTCACCTGATAGCAATGAAAAAGATGTTGAGCCTCTTCTATTATTTTAGGCATGCAGTAGGCACTGAGTATTGGTGCATGTGTTCTAGGAACCTGTGACTTTGTTTCCTGAGAGGGAGGATGATGTTTAAGGGTTAACACAATAGAATTATTATTTAAGACTGAGATAGAGTGTGACCCTCCTTGCTGTGTGATCTTGGGCAAGTTACCGAACCTCTCTGGGCTTATGTTTGCTTATCCATAGATTAAGAAAAAATAATAGCCCTTCCCTCCGAGAAAGGCTGTGAATTTTGATGCAATCACACAGGAAAAGTGATTAGCAGAATACGGTCCCACTCACCCACATATATTCTATTCCTGGTCTCTTTTCCTCTGAGTCCCTCCCATATGCTGTTAGCTTGCCCTCCTGTCATTTCAGGACCTTGCCTCACTCCCTAGGCCCTCTTCTCTCTGCCTCCCAAACAGCCAGATGAAGGAGCAATTCCCCAACTGATCCCTAGCTAATAGTCAGATCCTCAGTGTTTGGACTTGAACCTGCTTTTCTTCTGTTCTTGCAGAGGGTTTAGGAGAGAAGTAGTTTCCCTGTTTGGAAACTGAACCTTGCTCAACCACGAAGTTCTCTCGAGGTCCCCTGTCACTGTCCTGTAAATGTATTTACTCTTTTCTTGTATACATCATCAGTGTTCAATCTTAGCTTGTCACATCTCCATCCAGTCGTGGCTGGGCCTTATGTTGGTTTGCCAGCATCTGTGTTTTCTGCCTTGGATCAAATCACTCCCTTTGACTCAGGAACTAACCAATCCCACCTGCAGTATTTGGTGTCTCGCTTGGTATCTAGGGTAGAAGGGAAAAGGGCACTGAATACCCTTCGGAAATTGATAATGGTGCTGATGAGTGTTCACGATCAAAAGTCTGGGCCTGAATCATTCATAAAACAGAGTTGCTTATGTATTAAAGTCAAGGAGCAAACAACAAATATCTGACTTGAGAAACAGAATTCATTAGACATTCTCCAGTCTCCTCAGGTTGGAAGTGTGGCTGTCAGGGCAGGTAAGGGCCATCAGTTCTAAAGGCCAGATCACTCCAGCTGTGGCCTCGAAGTAGCTCTCCTTACCGTGTAGCATTATGTAGTGTTTCTCTCCATTGACTTTTTTTTTTAAGATTTTCTGCTTTTTTTTTAAATTTATTTTTGGCTGTGTTGGGTCTTCATTGCTGTGCGTGGCCTTTCTCTAGTTGTGGTGAGCGGGGGCTACTCTTCATTGTGGTGCGTGGGCTTCTCATTGCGGTGGCTTCTCTTGTTGCAGAGCACGGGCTCTAGGTGCACGGGCTCAGTAGTTGTGGCGCACGGGCTTAGTTACTCCGTGGCATGTGGGATCTTCCCAGACCAGGGCTCGAACCCATGTCCCCTGCATTGGCAGGCGGATTCTTAACCACTGCGCTATCAGGGAAGTCCTCTATTGACTTTTTATAACAGTTTTTTTGAGATATAATTCACTTATCATAGAATTCATCCTCAATGTGGAATTCACTGGTTTTTCGTATATTCAGAGTTGTAAAATCATCACCACTATATTTAGAACATGTTCATCACCACCAAAAAGAAACCTGTATCTATTAATAATCACTCCTCATCCCTCTTTCTGTCCCCATCCCTGGTAGCCACCAATCTTCTTTCTGTTGCTATATATTTGCCTATTGTGGACATTTCAGATCAATGGGAATCATACAATATGTGGCCTTTTGTGTCTGGCTTCTTTCAGTTAGCATAATGTTTTCAAAGTTCATCCGTGTTGTTGCCTTTTTATGGCCAAATATTCCATTGTATGGATATACTATATTTTATTTATCCATTCATCAGTTAATGGACATTTGGGTTACTTCCACTTTTTGGCCATTATAAGTAACGCTGCTATGAACATTTGCTTACAAGTTTTTGTGTGGATATATGTTTTCAGTTCTCTTTGGTATACACTTAGGAGTAGAATTGCTGGGTCATATGCTCACCATATGTTTAACATTTTAAGGAACTGCCAAGCTGTTTTCCAAAGTGTCTGTACTATTTTGCATTCCTACCAGCAAGGTATGAAGGTTCCAATTTCTCTACATCTTTGCCAGCATTTGCTGGTATATGTCTTTTTGATTATAGCCACCCTAGTGGACGTGGCGTAGTATCTCATTGTGATTTTGATTTGCATTTTCTTGAAGGATGATGATGTTGAACATCTTTTTCATGAGCTTATTGGCTACTTGTATATCTTCTTTGAAGATATGTCTGTTCAAATCCTTTGCCCACTTAAAAATTGGGTTATTTGCCTTACTGTTGAATTTAAGAGTTCTTTATATATTCTGGGGGCAAGAACGTATATATGATTTGCAAATATCTTCTATTCTGTGGAATAAGGAATATGCTCCATAGATGGGGCAGCTCCTCAGCTGGGACTGGGTCTCCAAGCTGTTCCCTGTTGTTCTCTAGGCATCTACTTATACCTAGAGTGATTTGGAACCTTTGGATCAACCCGAAAGCTGCCTGTTTCCTTGAGTTGGTCTTGGAAAGCTTGATGCCCTTGAAGCTAAGGACTGGAGGAAGATCTAGGGGTTGTTTGAGGTTCAGGACTTATTGATTATAGAGAACCTGGGAACGTGCATCTACTTGAACATTGGACCCAGGATGTTTGTTGTCTGGTTGCTACATCACCCTTTTTAACCTACTCCTGATTCTTCTCTGTATTATCTAAGAGAGTTTCTTGTCGTCAAATCCCTTTCCCTACGTATTATCCAGAAGCGTTGTCAAGAAAGCAGTTGGATCACAGTCCTTCTTTCCCAGATGTGAACTTCGCCCATGTTGCTGTTTGAACCTTGGCACTTAGCTTTATACATCTTGGCTGTGGGCCAATCCTGCCCATCTACCCACTCTGTCCCCAAACATATAACCTCTCCCACTCCAGGTCCTAGGAACGTTTGCATCCATTTTGAACAAAGGTTTGTAAGTATATGGAGCTACATACAGTACATAATAACAATACTAGTAATGATCTACTCTGTCATTGCCTGGCATGAACAGTAATTGCACAAACCTAATTAATGAGCACACTCCGCGGTTAAAGAGAACTTAGCCATGCGATCCTGCTGTGTACAAAAATGCACAATTGGTTCAAAGCTCCAGTGGTTTTCCAAGGGGTTCAGGAAACATCCTCTCTCTTGCTGCTAGCTTGCTACAGCTGCACAGGGACTAGTGGCAGGGTGGATGGAGTTTGGGGGCCCTGAACAAGAGGCTGATTTATTTAAATAGGTTCAGATGTGCCAGGCTGCTCGTTTGGTGCTTACTTTGAAGGGCCATTACAAATCTGCTGTTTCCTGCTGCCTTTTATTTTAAGTCCAATTAAGTGGATAGCCACAAACAGCTCTGACCTTGAAAGTCTAAGTGAAGGTGAGAAATGAGAACAGGCTTCGGAAACATATGTTTTGGCGTCTTAATGCTCTGCAAGTCACAGACACTTAAGAAAAATAAATAGAACTGGATAAGATAGTGTTATACTTTAGGAGGAAGCATTTAAATGCCCTGGGAAGTATCACCACATGCTTCACTGGTGCCTAATCATCAACCACGCTAAAAATTAATCCAACTCTCTCATTTCACCGTGTGGCTCTGGGAGACCAGCCCCAAATGAGTGGTATAGCCAGTGACCTTCAGCATATCATCACCTTGGATCGCAGCCTCCGCCAAGCACCTCTCTTGAGCACTGCTTCCTGTCTCTCAGCAGCCCCAGTACATGCTTTTGGTTATTTGTTTTTAGTAAAACTACTTAGAGTCTTATATGACCATTTCCATTCAAGTTCTTGCAAATGTGGATCACAGGATGAACCTGTAGTTGAATAACTTGTATTGGATATGATCAGCGTGGGGCTTCTTATTAAAATTCTTAAAGTCCGGGCTTCCCTGGTGGTGCAGTGGTTGAGAGTCCGCCAGCAATGCAGGGGACACGGGTTCGTGCTCCGGTCTGGGAAGATCCCACATGCCGCAGAGCGGCTGGGCCCGTGAGCCATGGCCGCTGAGCCTGCGCGTCCGGAGCCTGTGCTCCAAAAAAAAGCCACCTGAAAAAAATAATATTAAGTATTTTGTGATGTGCTGTGAACTCCCCTTCTCTCTTTTTTAACCTTAACCTAACCAGTCCAGGAATAAAAAAAATGCTTGTCCGAGACTCTTTCTGACTCACTCTTTAACTTATTGTTAAATTTTAGTTTCTATACACCAATTTAAATATTTTAATGTTCCTACTCCCTTATTAAATGCTGACATTTTATGAGTTATATGTGTTTATCTGTCCCCAGCTTTCTACGTCAAGAAATGGGAGCAGATGGCTTTTTTCCCTTGTCTCATAGGATAGTGTGGTAGCTAATGAGGAGATATCTGAGCTCACATTCAAATGAAACCACAGACACGAAGAGACAGTGGCAAAGGTTGAGTGAGAATATTAGAAAATAGGATTAGAGTGGTTTCAAGCACATTTTTAGTGTGGGGTTCAAGTAAATTATCTTTATATAAAGGATTGCTCGAATGTGAATATCCTGAAAAAATGTTCATGTAGTCAGCTTGAGAGATTAATAAAGCACTTTCTGGCAATCTGTATTTGCATATAATTGCAATCCCATAAACTTCCATTTATCTGGAAGTCCAATATCCAGATGTCCAGAACAGAACCAAGATCCAAAGTCCAGACGACTTTTGAGCAGCCAAATAGATGCTAGAAGATCAGTGTTCAAAGTTCAGGCACTTAATCGTACAATTTCTTAGACTCTTTATAAGAGTCTGTTTACTTTGATCGTATACAAAATTCAAATAAATTAGGTTGCCTGGTTTTCCAGCCCATAAAGAATTTAGAAGCAGCAAATGTGATCTGTTTGGAGCAGGGGTTGGGCAGAGTTCTGAGTTGGGGTAGACTCCTGTGTGCACAGTGATGGCCAGGTCTGCTACTGGCCTATTCAGTGTCTCTAAGCAGTTTACAAAAGGCTCCCTGCTCTGAGCAGACCAGTTAGAAAAAGCACACACACCCCTCAAGTGTGGACAGCTCTATAGGTACAGGATGTGATGAGCAGAAGACACGTTGGTGCAAAGAGAAAGGTGCCGTCTCCTCTGGGAAGGCAGATACAGTGCCCACCAGAACTCCTGGCATGGTGGGGTGCACAGGGTCCACTTACCCCGCAGCCATGTGGCTGTGGGCAGTACACATATACAAGGCGTATGCTGCCCCGTAGATCCCATCAGTATGACAGCCAGTGGCAACAAGAATCAGAAGAACTCAAAAACCATACGACAGTATATCTGTCTGGGGTAACTGCAGGTTCAAAACAGAGTGCTTCACCTTCTCATGGCGCCCATGGACGTGAAAGTGATATGACAATTAACGTTGATAATACCCACAGAAACATTGAGAGAGTCTAAATCATGTTCAGTGTGCCTTGTGCTAGAGGCAGTGGCACTTTCGAGACAGGCTGTAGGTGGGAGAGGAGTGATCTACATATTTGCATAGCTGGTGGCATGACCCAGGCTGGTGATGATGGTGGCCTGGCCAGTGTGGTCACAACAGAGGCAGGGAGAAGTGGTCAGATTCTGGACCTCTCTTGAGGGTAGAGCTAACAGTATTTGCCGATGGATTAGATGCAGGGTGTGATAAAAAGAGAGAGATCAAAGGTGATGCCAAAATTTTTGGCCTGAGTAACTGGAGGAGTGGAACTGCCATTCACTGAGATGGGAAGACTTCACGGGAGCAGGTTTCAAGTGGAAGATAGAAGTTAAATTTTGGATTTAAGTTTGTGATCTAAATGGTTAAGGTAAACATCTAAATGGGGATGTTGAGTAGGCAGTTGGAGATGAGTCCGGAATTCAGACTGGAAATACAAGTTCAGAAATCATAAGACTCTAGATAGTATGTGAAGCCATGAACTGAATAAAGTCACCTGGGAGTGAGTGTAGATAAAGAGAAGAGGTTGAAGGTTGAGTCCTGAGGTTTATAGCGTTGAGACGGGAGAAAAATGAGGAAGAGCCAGCAAAGGAGCCTGAGAAGTGGTAGCTACTGAGGAAATAAAACCTGGAGAATGAGGAAGCCAGGTGAAGAAAGCATTTCAAAGAAAAGAGAGTGATTGCATCAATTGGTGACCAAGTAGGGAGAAGACAGAGAATTGAACATCATATTTAGCCACAAGGAGGTCATTGGTCATTTGACAAGACCAGTTTTGGTGGAGTGAGTAGGGTGAAAATCAGGGTAAACTGGGTTCAAGGAATGGGAAAGTGGGAATTAGAGATACCTGTAAAGGGAAACAAATAAATGGGTGCAAGCCAAGAGAAAATGTAGGGTCAAGAGTTTTTTTAAGTGGAGGAAAGAATAGCACATTTGTGTGATAATGGGAATGACACAGCAAAAGGGGGAGAGTTGATGATGCAAAGAGGGGAGAATTGCTGTGGTCATGTCCCTGAGTAAGTGGGAAAGGGGTGGGAGATTCTGGGTACAGATGGAAGGGTTGGCTTGGATGGGCACCACCTAGTAAGGGGTGAAGACAGGTAACGGCACGGCTGCAGGTAATGGGTGAGTGTGTTGGAGGGATTTGTGAAAGTTCTCTTTTTGTTTCTGTTTTCTCAATAAAATCAGAAGCAACAGAGTTCCAAAATTCGATTGAAAAATGCTCTGATGAGTAATAAAAATTATCTGTCGATCACACCGACATTCAACAAAATGAAGTTGTGTGGCTCAGACTGAAGTACAAAAATCTGTCCTGCTTGGGAAGCCAAGAAGCAGAGTGATAAATATTAACCCATCGTATTTTAAAAGACCATGTTATTTTTTTAACAACAGGATATAGCAGGGCATTTATCAGCAGTTCAGTAACCTAAAGGGTGACTTTCTCACTCCCTCAGGAGCCCGAGCTATGCCAGTACATGGTTTATGGTAGAAACATAGAAGTCAACGAAATATAAGCTTCGTCAGGACAGGAATTTTTGTTCACACGTGAATCCCTACTACCTAGAAGAGACTTTTTAGGTAATTGTATATGTTTATTGAGCACCAAATATAGGTGCTCAGTAAACAATTAATGAATGATTGATGCCAAACCAAGGGCAACCAAAGTATTTTTCACTTAAAAGGATAGTTACCAATTACTTTAAGTGATCAGTTTCCACATTTTCAGTTTTTCATCTTTCAGGTGAGACTGTCCATATGGCTGCAGTGCTGCCTTTTTCTCCAAACTCTTTATTCTTGAGAACTGACTGCAGAATATTGCTTATAGCTCTGTTTTTATGGATAATTTCAGAGGCTTTTACTCCATAAATTCACTGTGCTGTTGAAAAGCCGGCAGAATCTCTGTGCAGAATGCAAATCTGCTCTCTGATCTGATCTGGTCCAATCTTATTATTAAATGGTTATAGAGATCATAGAGTTTAATGGGTAAAATGCCGGGCAACATCTGTTGGCAAGTTGGACACCTACACTGAGAAACCAGATACGGTCATGGAATTTCAAAACAAGGTCCTCTGATATTTAAATTATGCCAACTTGCTACCTCATGGCAGGCATAGTAAGACTCAGAAGCTAAGTAAAACTGTTTCGCTTTGTATTCCAGGTCTAGGTGCCTGTTTGTAGTTGTGTTTCGTTTGACTTTATAAACAGTAGGACCTCAAAGTAGGCGCATTGTTCTTGATTTCCTTTTCCGCAGCAAGATGAGCATCTTCACATAAATCAATAGGCGGCATACTGATTGCTGTGTAATCTTGACACAAAATAGCTGCGCAAGCACTTTTTGCACTCTATCGCAGGAGCCTCAGAGGAAAGGTGCATTGCAGCATGGGATAAGCTACTGAGGGAAGGCGAAGAGATGATTTTACTTTAGTAGAACAACAGGATATATTTTAGTTGCAACTTGCCTGATTAGCAGGAATTATCGATGGACCCCAGTGATTGGTAAGGGATAAAATAACTTTGAGGTATTAGATTGTAGTGCTCTTTAAGAGGAATCACCTTCCTTACTACAAACAAACCAAACCTGACAAGGGTCTCCCGTCCCCTTGGGCCCTCACATTCACAACCCAACCCCACTTGAACAACCTTCAAGGTACACACTACTCCCATTGGATGTTCTGGTCCCAAAGGCCGACAGAAGGAAACCATGCTTTCTTGTTCCTTTTTAGCAAGGGGAATTTATTTTCCAAATAATGTATATTCTAACTCTTAGGTTTGTTTTGTTTTTTCATTGAAGACTAATGGAAACAAACTACGGAAGGTCAGAATTTCATATGAAATAGTCCCAATTGCAAAGTCCAGAACAACTTTCTGACTGCCAACAGGTTACTTGTGGTTGTTCTTTCCCTCCCTCTTCCAGAGGAGGGATTGGGTCATGTTCATGGGGACAAGCAAAGTGTGATGGGATCTGGGCAAGTTGATGGGCTCTCCCTGTGCCTGTCTTCTTCACCAACTTAGTTCAGACAAAAGGCTGGACTTCATGTCCATGGCCAGGTCGTAGGTTATTTTCTTTCATGCTCTGTAAACTAGTTCTTCCTTTTTGATATTGAAATTACCCTAATAAAGACTCAGTGGTGAAATCTCTTCTCTGTTGATACGTCTAGATCTTTGTCAAGATCTTTGCTGGGTTGCACGTGATTTTAAAAGACTAGGAAATCCCATTGGCTTATTGGGGTGTTTGGGGTGTTTATTTCAATTCTGAGCTTCACCTTTTTTTTTTTTTGCGGTACGCGGGCCTCTCACTGTTGTGGCCTCTCCCGTTGCGGAGCACAGGCTCCGGACGCGCAGGCTCAGCGACCATGGCTCACGGGCCCAGCCGCTCCATGGCATGTGGGATCTTCCCTGACCGGGGCACAAACCCGCGTCCCCTGCATCGGCAGGCGGACTCTCAACCACTGCGCCACCAGGGAAGCCCTGAGCTTCACCTTTTCTTCAAGCTATTTTTTAGCTGTCATGGGGATATTTCTGTTTTGTGTCTATTTTCTGATAAAGAAAAATAACCTTGTAGAATTTGAAGTGATCATTATTTAAAGCAAGAAGAAGAAGGAAGAGGAGGAGAAGCAGAAGAAACCAAATAAAAGAAATTACTTTAGAATTTTTTTCCTTTCTTCTTTGCAACTAAATTTATGAGTCAGTGGAATTTTCTAATGAGTATTGATGATTTTTTAAATGCAGCCATATATTTTGCTGGCATGCTTAGTTTCATCCAAAACTCTTGAATTTATCAACATACAGGGTACTGAATGCAGGACAGATCCTGCATTGGCTCTTGGGGTACAGAGATAAATGAGACACAACCCTTGCCTTCAAGGAATTTACAATTTACCATCATTTGGCCAGTCAGTTGTTTCAGTTGTGTGTTGGCAAATTGAATACATTGGCTCCAGAATTTTGAGGTAAACATTTCAGTTTTTTAGAGGCTGCAGTGGAAGCCTGGGGCATGGATTCCAAGCTCTAGCTTTATACATTTGTGATACCATTGCCCTCTCGCCCCACAGTCTCCCCTGAACTTCAGCATTTTCTAGGAGGACTTTAGAAAGGTGATCTTTCTCTGTATGAAATGAAGAGACTTAGGTCAATACCTCTTGCAAAGAGCCTAGTCTGAAATAAAACCAGATGAAATCTGGTTTTCCAGTTCCAGAATAATCTGGAACTCTAGCATAATCTTTAGTGCTTGCCAAAGGTGAATTAGTTGTCACCTAATAACATGCTTGCCCAAACTAAGAACGTAGCTGAGCCGTGCTGTGCATAGACTCCTGACCTGTGGAAACTAGGAGATAATAAATGGATGTTGTCGTGAGCCTCGACGTTTGTGACAGTTTGTTTTACTGCAGTAGAAAACGAATCCACTCATGATAGCAACAGGATGTAAATAGCTGTCCAGAAATGTAGGAATATCAATAGCTAGGCTTTGAGTGTTTTTGAAAATCACCGTAGAATATTTAAGCCCACGATTTTCCTCTTCTTGGAATCCCTTTGGAATTTCCTTTTTCTCTTTGTTTCTATAGTTTTTTTAAAAAAAAACTCCTCTGCAGAAGGACACATCCATTTGTTTATGGATTTGTGCATCAAATGTTTATTACGTGTCGACTATGTATGTGCCTGGCACTCAGTGGGGCATTTGGAGGTACAATCTGACTGAAGCATGGTCATTGCACACCAGGAGCTCACACAGACGTGAAAGCAGATCATCGTATACAGTTTGGATGCTCAAGTTTGAAGGTTATATCATGACACAGTGCACTGGAAGCAGGTAGCATTTACCTCAGTGAATTTGCCGTGGGCAGGAGCCTGGCTCTCAGCCCAGTGGACTCTTAACCCTGATTGTAATGGCCCATTGCAAAGGGATTGTCTGTCAGAGGTGGACTTGTATTGCCCAAGCTCATTATGACTGCTGTCTATTAATATAAACCCAATTAGAGCCCATTAAAATACAATGAGAACTACATGTCTAAAATCGAAAGGAAAGCCCAAATCAACAAATCAGTGCCTTATTATCCCCCAGTAGACAAGTACTTGGAAAACCAAAGTATCATAATCAGGGTGACAATCTGTTCATTTAAAATGAGGAATTAAACTGTCAAGTTGACTGGTCTGACCATAGACTCTGTATAGATAACAAAACGGGAAGCCAGTTGATAGCATCATCATGGACTCAAGAAGTGTTGCTTTGCTAAAATGCTTGACAGACTCTCACCACAGCAGGGATGACCTTACTGAGGAAAGAGGAACATTTGCTCAGCCAAGATTTCCTCTACCCTTGACAGCCCTTCGACAGACCTGGCCAACTCTGTCTAATTGTGATACTTCCCTCTCTGTGCAATACCTGACCACCTGTTCACACTGCATCTCCATAACAGGGTACAATAATATAGATTGCTACGTTTCCACTTGGTCAGTTACAATCACTTGTCAGTTCTCCTTCTTTAAGGTTACTCCCAAGTCACTTTGTTTTGAGTTTGGGATATTCCTATACTTTTTACTCCCACATCATAGACAGTCCTCTGGGTTTGTGTTCACAGAGGGCTAATCAATACAAGTTCTGGAATAGAGGTGTACAGAGGGCTCTACAGGAGCTTGGGGCAAAAAGACACTGACACTTACTGAATTCCTACTGAGGACCAAGTACTGTGGCAAGCATTCTACAAGCATTGCTTATGTGATCGACGAGAACCCCACTGCGTAGGAATTGGAGATTAAGGGACTTGCTCGTAGTTATAGAGCAAGGAAGAAGCAGCAGGGTTTAAGCTCAGGCCATCTGAGCCCAGAGCTTATGCTCTTAACTGCCTCCTTTTAGTCTTTTAGTCCTCACACCCACTCTGAAGGAGGGAGAGATGTGTCAGTCTGGGTTCAGTTGCAGAAAATACAGAAACCACTCTATTATTTTAAAGAGGCGGGGGGGGGCTTCTCTGGTGGTGCAGTGGTTGAGAGTCCGCCTGCTGCTGCAGGGGACGCGGGTTCGTGCCCCGGTCCGGGAAGATACCCCATGCCGTGGAACGGCTGGGCCCGTGAGCCATGGCCGCTGAGCCTGCGCATCTGGAGCCTGTGCTCCGCAATGGGAGAGGCCACAACAGTGAGAGGCCCGCGTACCGCAAAAAAAAAAGAGAGAGAGGGCTTTAATGGAGGAACTGGGTGCTTACAGAAATCACTGGCAGGGCAGGAGGAGCAGGGTGCTTACAGAAATCACTGGGAGGGCAGGAGGAGCAGGCTGCGTCTCCAGGAATTGCTCCCAGAATCTCACGCTAAGACTGGCCTGCCCGGAGAGCTGCCACTTCTGCCTCAGTTGGGAAGGTGAGGAATCAGGAAGCTGCCATGGGAACTGGTGCATTCTGGAACAAGCCACCAGTGCCCTGCCTCTCAGTACTTATGAGCCTAGTCACTAAACACCACAGGTTAATAAAAAAAAATCCTCTCCATGATTCCCAGGAGAAAGAGCAAAGGAGCAGTATAGCTTCTCAATGTCACCTTCTGAATGTAGTTTGAGAGTCTCTGCTTAGCTAAGCCTAAATAGCACCCTGCACCCTAGCTGCAAGGGAGGCTGGAAATGTCATTGTATCTGGCCTCTGCAGTTCAGGAAGGCATACTAGAAGGAAGGTGGGACAGATGCTGAGTGCCAGTCCCTGTGTCACTGAGGAGTCCCAAGCTCAGAGGGGGGATGTGCCCACGGTCACATGATGAGAATGATGGTTGGCCAGGCTCTCAGTGAATTTGTCACACTCCAAGCTCTGTGTTCACTGCCTCCCCACTGCCTGACTCAGCCTAGTTGGGGAATGAGTGTTTACAGGGGCATCTTCACGGAGAACCTCGATCTTGAAGGAGGGATGGACTGTGGTTCTGGGAAGGCAGGCAGTGCAGCAGGGTCTTCGGAGGCAGGTGAATCCTTCCTCTTACTCTGCCACCGAGGGTGTGACCCCTTTTTCAGAATCTCTGAGGACTCAGTGCAGTGGCTTACCTTGTTGAAAGCTAAGTAATGTAATGGAAAGGAAAGCTTCGATGTAATGTAATGTAGCTTAAATTGTTAGTATTGTGGAAAGTGTTGGGGGCTCCAGTTTTTCCCTTATTTTTTTTAAAGAGTATCTTTCATGCGTGCATGTTCAAATATACGATTTATTCAATCATTTACGTACCTTTGCTGCTAGAAAGACCACTTGGTTCTCTCAAAGGTTCCCTCAAAGAAGCTGCGTGGTCGATGTAAGTGAGAGATGCTGGCAGCCGCCAGTTGTGAGAATCAGAAGGGACTCATGAGGAGCATCTCCTGCTCCTTTAGTGACAAGGAAGCTAGGAAGAGGGTCACTCTTCCCATCAAATCTACATTCAGATGCCACAGGGTGCCTGTCTGGTCCTCAGCTTTGTTTTCTCACTGGTACATACCTTTGGTGGGATAGTAGTTTTGAAGGAGTAACTTATTCTAAACAGATGGCTGAGTAGGCAAACACTCTGTGCTTGGTGGAGAAAAGGAGAAAATGGAAAAAACTAAAGCCAGGAAGTACTAAAAGACACTTGAAACTTGGAGGTTCAAATTCCACTATTTACAGTAATGTAATTTAATTCATTCCTTAAAAATAGAGGTGAATACGTGATAGGAAGGTGGTAGTTTAAAAATAAAAATTGGTTTTGTGCCAGCCTAAGTGAAAAGCACCCCATTGTATAGGAAATGGACAAACTATTTGGGGATGTTAATAGTTTAGGGTCATTACTTTTTTCCCCCATGTTCTTAGCTCTGCTTACCAGCACTTAGAACTCTCCAGAATAAAGCTATCTCTATTCTTAAAAGCTTTATTGATTGTCAACAGAGATAATATCCAGGGTTTTAAAAATGCTGGGACTTGGGAATCTGAGAAATTAGGTGAGCTGCCCTTGGTGGGCATCAGTTGAGTTGAGAGATGTGATTGGATGAGACTGATTCAGCTGTGTGTTCCTGTCCTCGCTGCCTGATGAGCCAGGGGAGTCACTGGTGGTCTGAGGACAGCAAAAGGTGCCTTTTGTGCACCTTTTGCACTTAATCAATCATTTACATACCTTTGCTGCTAGAAAGACCGCTTGGTTCTCTCAAAGGTTCCCTCAAAGAAGCTGTGTGGTCGATGTAAGTGAGAGATGCTGGCAGCTGCCAGTTGTGAGAATCAGAAGGGACTCATGAGGAGCATCTCCTGCTCCTTTAGTGACAAGGAAACTAGGAAGAGGGTCACTCTTCCCATCAAATCTACATTCAGATGCCACAGGGTGCCTGTCTGGTCCTTTGTGCACTTTTACGGGGCTCTTTTCCATCCAGCCAGAGGGTGCAAAGAAAAGGAGAGGGTGTGATAGAAAGTGAATCTAGGTCTAAATGCCACTCCTGGTGGCTGAGGGATTAGGGGACTCCTCCTTTGAAAGCTGTAACTTAGGGATTCTGGCATTTCCATTTTTCTTGCATTTGACATTTTTCCTCATTTATTCTGTTCATACCTGCAGAGAATTTTGAGCATAGTATAGCAGTTAAGAGCCTAGATGCTGACACCAGATTGCCTTGGTCCAAAATCTGGCTTAGCCACTTATTATCTACATGAACTTGGGGAAGTCACTTAATTTCTCTGTTCCTCAGTTTTCTCATCTGTGAAATGCTAATAGTACCTATTTCCAAGGGTTGTTGTGAAGATTCAGTGAATAGATTTCTTATACACACACACACCACCCCCCTCTAGAAGCATTAGCTATTATTGTTGATGTGGATTCTTCATTTCTTCCTTCCCCAAATTGTATGAGGTAGGTCTTTATTATTAAGAACATTTTGCGTATGAGGAAATAGGCTCTTTGAGTTTAAGGAGTCTGTGCAAAGTGACAGAGCTTATAAGGGGCTGAGCCCAGATCCAACTGCCTGGGATTGCATGGCTGCACAGCCTGTGCTAAACAGCATCTTCACTCACCATGATGATCATTCTGACAGATATAACCCTTGAAGATACCACCGTGTTCTTATTTCAGCCATAGGGAATCCTCGGCTTTTCTCATTGGGATCCAGCTGTAACCCCTCAGTTTTTGGGTCAGAATTGATCTCTCCTGCACTGTATGAACCCCACCGTGGCTCCACATTTGATTCCTCCTAATACATCTACAGTAACTCACCTTTCCTAGGTCTTTTATATCTGTCAAAAAAAAAAAAAATCCCCTGCATTCTTATCCTTATTCTGGATGCTTATTCTCATGCTTTCTGCATCAAGTTTCTCTCGTTTCTGTTCTTATTTCTTCCCTGGCAAGCAGCTGGCAGTGATGTCACGTAACCAAATACCTTTCAGGCACTCATCAAATGAACATTCTTATGGTCAAATCCTGCCTTTTGACAACTTTTTGACTCCGTGGAAAGTGGTTACTGCATTACACATTCTAATTTTGGCAAGGGAGTGATTTCAGAGAAGCAGCTGGTGCACCGAGAGAAACAGGACCAGTTCTGTCCTTGGAGAAGATTAGGTGGAATCATAGTGCATGTGCTCAGAAATGTCTAATTCAGCCAGAGCCTTCCTCTGTTGCCTGGTAAAGTGCACACCCAGGTTGGAAAGGAGCCGTCTCCACCTCCCTTCCCACTGCTGATCTCAAGCCAGCCATGTGCTAAGGAAAGAACGTGGTCCTCTCTGCAATACTCAGGAAGGACGCAGAGCAGCATGTCAGGTGGGCCTGGCACCGCACTCCTCTACAGCAGCCTAATGCTTGATGGGGGACTTAGGCACGTGGCCGCAGAGCTTTGGAGCCCCCAGCTGTCAGTGTCCTGGTCCCTTTTTCCCTCCAAAATTCTCTGGCTCCTCTCCTCTCCCCACAACATTGGTTCAGGTTTCTTAGGATGAAGCAAGTAGGTCAGTGATCCTCAAAGCTGGTACCTTAGAATCACCTGGGAAGTTTTAATAAGCCCCTCCAGGTCCCAGCCCACCACAGGTTCTTTTTTTTTTTTTTTTTAACCTTTTGAATCGGTTTTTTTATTTGGTAACAGCTTTATGAGATATAATTCACACCTCATACATTTCACTCATTAGAGTGTACAGTTCAATGGTTTTTAGTATATTCACAGAGTTGTGCAACCATCACCACGATCAATTTTAGAACATTTTTCATCTCCCCCAAAGGAAACCTTGTATTCTTTTGCAGTCCACCCCTCCCCTCATTTCCCCCTAATTCCTTCGGCTCAAGGCAGCTACTAATTTACTTTTTGTCTCTATAGATTTGCCTCTTTGTGGACATTTCATATAAATGGAATCATACAATATGTAGTCTTTAGTGACTGGCTTCTTTCACTTAGCACAATTTTTCAAGGTTTATCCATGTTGTGGCATGCATTAATAATTTAAAAATTATTTATTTTAGTTTTGGCTGCGTTGGGTCTTTGTTGCTGCACACGGGCTTTCTCTAGTTGCGGCAAGCGAGGGCTACTCTTCTTGTGGTGCTCGGGCTTCTCATTGTGGTGGCTCCTTTTGTTGCGGAGCATGGGCTCTAGGCGCGCGGGCTTCAGCAGTTGTGGCTCGCGGGCTCTAGAGCACAGCCTCAATAGTTGTGATGCACAGGCTTAGCTGCTCCGCCACCACAGATCCTGAGGCATTGGTTCTCGGTGGCTCTGAGCATCAGTATTTTTAGAAAGTTTCTCAGGTGCTTCTACTTTGCAGCTGAGTTGAACCCACTGGCCACAGTGCTTTGGCCAGCCCTTCACGTCTTGGCCTCAGTTTCTTCTATCAAATGGAGATAATAATGGTACTGGGCTTATAGGGTTGTTGTCAGGATTAAAGAGTTAAAAGTAGATAAAGGGTCTAGAAAATTGCCCAGCACATAAGCAGTCCTCCAGTATTAGCCACAGTAATCATTACTGCTATAATCATTATAGTCAGTGCTTGTGCAAAGTCCCAGGGATTCAAAGACGTGGTGAACAAGTCCCTGCCCCCAAAGCTCATCATCCTCTGGGGAAGACAGAGCTACCTCTGCCACGCTCAGTGCGAACTGGTGAGTCCTAGAATGAAGGCAGGTCCACGTGCTATGGGGGTACAGACCATGGAGCAGCTAACTCTGCAACACAGAAGGAAACAGCTTACCGGGAGCAGGCCTACCACTTGAGCAGAGTCTGGAAGGACGGATTTGCCAGACAAAAGCAGGGTAAATGAAGGACATGCCGGGTAAAGGAACAGTCTGTGCAAAGCCCTCCTGACCTGAACGAGCATCAGATGGCAGACAACTGGCTGGTAGTGGGGCCCCATCTGTGGATGGGGGAGAGTGCTGGTTGAGAGGCCAGAAATGAAGATCACTGCCAAACCTTGAAGGACCCGTGTGCCTGCCCCAAGGCAATTTGGAGTTTATTCTCCAGGCATGAAAAGCCGCTTAGGTTTTTAAGAAACGGTGAAACCTCCTCAAAATTGCGTTTCTGAGAAGAGAAGATAAAAAGAGGAAACGGCTGGGTGGGGAGGGGGCTCATTAAGACCTTTCTGCTGATGTGGAGGTGAGGAATGATGACAGCCTGAATTAAGGGACAGGCGGGAGGTGGGACTGGAGAGACATCTCAGAGGCAGCCTCAGAGGCGTTGGCATTTCACTGACCGAGGGAGGAGGGAGGCTGGCAGCCTTGGGCTGTTGGTGCCTTTGTGCGCTGGCTGTACATGAGGTAGGAATTACCGGAGGACAAGTGGGTCTGGAGAAGAGAGAACGAAGGAAGTGTTGAGCATGCCGCGCGTGAGAGCCTTCTGGGACACCCAGGGGGAGGATGTTTACGTAGAGGTGTTCACTGGGCAGCTGGGAAGGAAGAGAGGGATTGTTGTGCCCGCTCAGCCTTTCCAGCCTTCTCTGTAAATCTTCCCATCTTCTGGATATCTGTAAAAACCTTGTCCTCCAACGAGCTTCACAAGCTAGAAATCAGTCATCGTCAAAGACGCCTTCCTTGAACCGCCTTCCCGACCCCAGTCTACACCAGCAGCATCCAACATCCATCCTCCTTGTTCAGGAGGCACTGGTAACTGCGATTCCTCTTGTATTGGCTTGAGTTCCTGGAGAACTCTGTGTGCATTGCTCCCCAAATTAGTATACTATTCCACTGGGCTTAATGGACAAAGGGTGATCCCAGATGGAAGAATTTGGTTTCTGGTCCCTGTGGCAGAATGCACTGCAGTGCAACCCTCACTCGACATTGTGAAAGAGGAATGTTACCAAGTCCCACGTGTGGGCATGTGACCTAGCTGCTGCTGCCTGGCTCTGAACCCGAAAGAGCCTCACCTAGTAAGGACTGCTAGATAAAAAACTGGAGACGCATTGTTTGAGTTTTAGGTAAACCATGAACCATTTCTTAGTATAAGTATGTCCCGGATATTACACGGAATAAGCTTATACTAAAAATGATTCTTCGTTTATCTGCAATACAAATTTAACTGAGCATCTTAGATTTTTATTTGCTAAATCTGACTACCCTAAACCCAGTCTACCTCAGGTATTTCTTGTAATGCGTAGAATCTCTCCTAATGAGAAATAAATGGCTCCTTCTGCTTTCAGCACAGGGAGACCAGCTGAACTCAGTTCTTGAGTAACGTAGCTCTGGTTCTCTCCTACTGCACAGGCAGTAAACTCAGCTTTGTGTTTGTTTTTTTTAAAATCGCTGGTGGTATTTGTTTTTTCCTTTGAATACCTTCTAAAAATAGGACACCCAACCAAATATAAAAATACAGCCAAAAAAAGATCCCGGTTGGTGTAGTAGAATTCAGACAGTAACACTGACCAAAAGAAAATATGTGCTATTTCCCTGTCTTCTTTATTTAAAAAAAAAAATTATTTTATTTATTTATTTTTGGCTGTGTTGGGTCTTCATTGCTGCGGGGGGGGCTTCTCGTTGTGGAGCACGGGCTCTAGGCACGCCACTTCAGTAGTTGTGGCACATGGGCTCGGTAGTTGTGGCTCTCGGGCACTAGAGCTCAGGCTCAGTAGTTGTGGCGCACGAGCTTAGTTGCTCCGAAGCATGTGGGATCTTCCCAGACCAGGGATCGAACCCGTGTCCCCTACATTGGCAGGCGGATTCTTAACCACTGCACCACCAGGGAAGTCCTCTCTGTCTCCTTTAAACAGAACGAATAAATACCCGTGTTTTGCTCAAGGGGATTCTAGGTATCTGGATTGTGCTGCTTGTTTATTCTTGTTGTTGTTGATTTAACCTTTTTTCACCTAAGCAACCTGAGCCGAGGGCAAGGAAGAGAGGTGAGCTGCCTCTGTGTCTGGAAGGCACACACTGGTCCTGCTGATTCATGAGAATCTTAAAGGTTTATTGATGGCATCTGGAAATAACTCTGGACGCTGGCTGTGCTGATCAGATGTGTCTCATCCTGTAGCACAAGGTCTTGGGAGAGGGAAGTTGCACAATCTGGTGCAGCAACCTGTTCCAGAGAGGAGCAGGTTCTTGTTGTTTTACTTTAGCACAAACGCACTTCCTCTGCACTCTCTCCCGTTGAAATGAAGGGCTACCATCATCCTCCACTGTGGCTGAACTGTATCTTGTGATTCTTCCTTCATTTTACACCTAGAAATGCTTTGTCCCTTATGGCTAGACCAGCGCCATCGGGAAACTGGGAAGATGTTTTGAGCTGCGTTGGTAAAAAACAAAAAGGAACCACAAGAAATAATTGGGCCTAGACTACCTAAAGAGGCTGGCCAGGATTGCTGAACAATTAGGTTAAATTTCAAAGGTCATAATTTTCACACTAACTAGCCATATCCGGCATCCGTCCTGCAAAATCCTGACTGCTCAGCCGAGACTATAGGAGGTTTAAACGCGCTCACACAGGTGCCCTCAACAGTTTTTTCTACCATCTACCCCGCTGCATCAACGAAAGGCCAATCTTACAAATTCCTATGTCATTCCTTCGTGTCGTGTCAGAGGGAAGAGAATGATGGTTTGTTGTTTGGCTGAGCATAAAGAAACCAGTGTCTCATGATAAAGAGGGAAATCTGCCTGTTTGTTTGTGAGGACTGCTGGGAGGCAGGGAGGCGAAACCTCGGATCTGCTCTCCTGCACAACGTATTTATATCTGCTTCGACTGAGCTGAGTGTGAGCTGCTGTCCAATGCTAATGACTCTGGGTATTTGTCTTTAGTAAATAATTCAGTAAATACCCTGGGAAGCACATATGACGTTTGCTGTTGCATGTCTCTTTTGTGAACGTGCAGCTTTTGAAAAACCAGAAAATAGAGAAACCTATGCAGGCTTAGAGGTGGAGAAGCAGCCGAGTATCAGCCCTGAGCCCAGGCTCAGGAACAGGACTTTCTGAAATTAGCATCCAGCTGTGGCAGCACTGACTTGATCTGTGGTCTCCAGCATTTATGAACCTCTTTGTGCCTCAGTTTCCTCACCTGTGAAATGCATAGAGTTGTGTGGGTGAGACTGGTAAATACAGAGCAGCTCCAGTCGGTTCCTGGCACACAGATAACCTTTGTGCGTGTGGTGTGTGCGTGTGTGTCTGTGCCGTTGTGTGTCCAATCAGCCTATGGTGCCGCTCTGTCCTGGGGTCATGTGAAGTAGCTAGAAATCCGTGAGTTTATGTAAGGCATTCCTAGGAGAGCTTAATTGCCAAATAAGGCAAGGAGAATTTGCTTTGGCTAATCTCATGAAAGGCAGCACGGTATGTCGGGTAATCGTAAAATGTTTGTAATTAACTGCTATCAAATGCGTATCACATACTGGACATCGTGCTAGCACTTCACCAGCATCATTTAGTCCTCTTGTAGGCAGCATCATTGTCTCTTTCTGACAGGTGAGGAAATTGAGACTTAAAGAGGTTATGTATAAAGGATCAACTTGCATAATATACCATAGGGCAAAAAAAGCAAGTTGCATATGTATATTATAAAACCATTTATAGAAATGTTTTAGACATATACATATATATATATATACACACATAATGGGAGAGAGAGAAAGGAAATGTTTAAAAAAGTGCATGGGAATGATAACTAGCAAAGGGGTTGAGGAAAAGAAGAGAGGGGAATGGGGTGGGAGAGTATGAGGGGCTTCAACTTTAATATTTTCTTTCTTTCAAATCAGTGTCAACATGGCAAAATGTTAAAATCTGAATAAGTCAGGCAGTGGATTCACTGGTGATCATTGTCTTTGCTCTATCTCTTCGAGTGTTTAAAATATTTCATAATTTGAGAAAGAGGTTACAGCAGCGATCTGGAGAGTGCCAGCGCAGTACCAGCACACAGCAGACACTCCACAAATGGGATTGTTCCTGTTAGGAGGCTTTCTTCCCTACAAACACTGCTCTGAAATAAAACTGTTGATTTCATTGCTGGGATTATATTCTGAAGTGAAGGTCCAGCAGGTTAGGAACTCTTACAAGAAACCCCCAAAGGAACTCGGAACACCTTTGCAAACGTTCTTGCTAACCAATGAGATAACCAAGTGTGGCTAAAAATAAATATCCACAAGTGCACTGAAAAAAGGTTCTTTGTCTGAAATAGCACTTCGGTTGGCCTCCCCGTGAATCTCCTTCAGGCTTTTGGGCCTTTGCTTTTTAATTTTGTATGTGAATTGAGGAAGTGAGGAAGTGAATACTGGATTTTAGAGGAATGCCAGAATCAGGGAAAACTAATTCTCTGGGTCCATAAAAAATTAAAAGTTTCCCATTGCATGCCCTTGGGTATATTTTCTAATTTTTGGCTTATTGCAGGAGCAGTCTCAATTTTATTGACATACTAGGCTGTTACGGTAATGAAGGGTGTTTTTATTATTGGATTCTATTACGGTTAGTCACAGTGAGCCTGCACACACACTCTCTGCAGTTGGCATTGCCTCAGGCACCCCTAATAGCATAGAGATATTGAATATTTTCATATCAGGATTAACAATTTCCCCTGTCTGTCATGACCGCTAGAAAAATCAGCAAAGCTGATTTCCTTTCATTTAGGTTTTGCATCTCCTTTCAGAGTTACTTATAACTTTGATGAACAATAAATAGAGAAAATAATTCTTGAAGTTTTCCATTTATGATCTCTCCAGAAAGTTAGCATAGGCTCTGAGGACAAGGGAGCTGCTTATCTCCTGACAATATCGTGCGACAGAAAAGAGGGCTGCTCCTGTGCGGGTGTGGGCTCATGCACTTAAAGAAAAAAAAGAGGTAAAGAAAATGCACAGTAACAGATGATGGAATTCTGGGTGATTTTTTGGTTTCTTCTGTTGTAGTTTCTGTGCTTACCAGCTTTTCTGCAGCTAATGTAGTTGACTCTTACAGGAAGGAAAAAATGCTATTTCTGAAACACAGACAAAAAGAAAAGGCTGCGATTTATGTCAGGAAACCAGATTACTGGTCTTAACTCTGACATTGTACTAACTGTGATTTTAAGAAAATCACTTAACCTCTTACTGCTAGTGTTCACATTTGTAAGATGGCCAGATGGGGATAATAAGCTTGTTCGGCTTGCTCTGCCTAACATGTAGGATTCTTACGCAGAAAGTAGATGATAAAATGTGAATATCCTTTAACAAAGAGTGCTCCATCAATGCAGAGACATTCCCTGACATGTAGAAGAGGGATTGCAGTTGTAGGGCAAGATACGGAGAGATAGATTAATTCCCCACACGTAGAATTCTTCCTCCTCCATGGATTCACAAGTAGGTATATTTTAGGGCAGTGGTTCTCAAACCTGCAGGCATCAGAATCACCTGGAGGGCTTATTAACACATAGATTGCTGGATTCACCCCCAGAGTTTCTGATTTTGTAGGTCTTGGGAGGGGCATGAGATTCTGCATTTCTAGAAGGTTCCCCGGGTGATGCTGATATCGCTTTGCTTCTCCTGGGATCCCTTTGAGAACCACTGTTTTAAGGATGTACAAAAGTACATATATATCACACAGGCGTTCTGGAGTATTTGGTGACTAGAAGCTTCCTGGTGACCTTCAGGAGTACGCTTTCAGCAGAGTGGAAAACATACAGAAGCTGGCTGGCAAGAGAGTCATGAGTGTGGAAAAGAATAACAGTTACAGACTAGATGTTTGGGAAGTTCTGAGAGTGAAATAACATTCAAATAGGAAGCAGAGTCAAATGAATGTTTAAACGAGAGGTTGTGGTTGGGGCCCACGAGGTATTTGGCCCACTCAACTGATCTTTTGAGTTGTTCAGTCTTTTAAATTAGTGTCCACCATTTAAAAGTTATCAGATTTCAAATGGAAATCTAGATTCCTGTCTGCTTTTCAGAAATCAGATGTGGTCTGTATTCCTCCATGACAACAGTCAGCTGAACCAAGTGATAGCTGCTCCCTTTTTCTGAGACATAAGCTTTGGGGTTAATCAGCCCCATCTAACCCTTCCATCCTTTAGATGACCCAGCAGATCTCTATGAACAGATGAGTTTGCAACTGCAAAATGCAAAAAGAGGAACCTGCACACTTCTAGTCTGAGGACAGAGAAGAACAGGAGATGCTGGCGAGTTGTGATCATGACATGAGCAGGGTCCAACAAGAGGAAGGAGGAGATGGAATCAAGGACACAAGTGGGAAGGTTGATTTGGGGAAGGAATGGGAACATCTGCCCCCCAGTATGGTAAGGAAGAAAGAAAATAAGATGGAAGTAAAGAAAGAGGTATTTTGAATTGAAGATGGTGGTCTTGATCTTCTCAGGAGTAGAGTAGATCTTCTTAGTAACATAGACAAGACCTTCTTGAGGGAAGAGGGCTTTGTCCTTGGGAAAAGAAGAGAAAGTTTGGCTGGACTACTGTGCAATGTTCTGGGCAATTGACATGAAGCAGGAAAACATGGCAGAGCAGCTCTCTGAGCCCATTTGAAATGAAATACACTGTGGCTTTCCCCGCCAGCAACACTGTGCTGCACGGGTGTTGAGGTAGTGATGATCCAGCACTGGAATTAGGACTGAAGGGGGTGAAGCCATCCTCATTTTAAACCACCGAATAATCAAATAAACACAACCGTACAGTTTAGGGATGGGTTAATCAAGCTAGGGAGTATCCTCCTTACCTGCAAGCCACCAAAACAAGGCATCAATCCATTCATGCTGTTGTCCCATGTGCCCTGTAGAGCATTTTTAGAGCCCTAAGAACTGTGCCTAAATTTCCATGCTTTTTGAATTAGGAGAGACAGTAGCATGCCTTAGGACAAACAGAATCCTAGAATCTGAGCATAATTTTCTTGGTAGCTATTTTAGACCGGGGCAGCAGTTAAATAATTTACCTAGCAAGTAATTTAGAATATTTTTATATTAAGCAAACAAGAACAGATTATGGAATGCAAAAAATCCCTCTCTTTGTTGCATATAACACAAATTCAAAGAAATTTTGCTTCATAGTAACTGTTTTGGGCTATGTGCCTCCACCCAGCCCTAGCCTACACCCATCCTGTCCTTGGCTTGGGGACAGTGGCGAAGTCTGAGAAATGCCACTGAAGGAAAACACTTCATTCTTCCAAGTTATGCTTACAGCACAGTAAATGATCGTTTAAAAAATGTACAAAATCAGTGTCACCTGTATTTCAAATACTATTTCCCTAAAAAGCAGCTGATTAAAATTCTGTATAATTTGTAAGGTGAATTACAAATCAGTGCATGATCAACTTCCCATGAACAGAAGTGGTAAACTGATTGACCCTATGACATAACCTCAGCAGTAATTATCCAGCTCAGCTCTAACTGCTCTCTTAGCCCAATACTGATTTTGACTTTTTAATTTTTGCATGCTGTTGCTTTGAAAGAAAAGTGTTAAGCACAGAATTCCTCTATTTTTCAAAATAACAGGTTTTTCTGACTTACGAGAAAAAATCTGAGACATTTAAAATGTTTTAAGGTTTTCATTGAAACAAAAGCGTTCTCTGGTTTTAGTTGGAAATCCCCATGTCCTGTTGAGAATTCCATCTGTTAATAAATGGTCTCAGTTGTTTCCCTCCAAATGCAGCAGGATGGTTCTGTGAAGCTGTCACCCATTCCTAAGGTAGTGCTGCTGTCTCACTATTAGAGGTACATTTGTGGCCCATAGAAACCAACTGACTCAATGTCCTATGAGGAGATATTCCTGAGGACAGGTTTGTGTGCTGAGCAGGGTAGGGAATAAGTTCACTGATTCCTTTTATAGGTTACTTCTTAGTTTGCCTTGCTTCTGAAAGGAGACATGTTGTAATGCTAGCTAGGGCACCTGCATGAAAGGAGAACCAGGCTGTGAATCAGAAAACCAGGGTCAAGTTCCTTTGGCCACTTTTATACACTTGAACTAAGAAAAGGTTCCAACGTCCTTGGACTTAAAAAAATCTAGACAGCGGGTATAGAGGAGGGAGCACAGAGAAGGGTAGTAATAATACAGCTCTATTCCATATGGCTGATGTGAGAATTCGGGGGGCGGTCACATTAATGAACATGCTTTGGGGAGGGATCTTCTTATGTACAAATATCACGTATTATTAAACAGAGTAACTGAGATGGCTGTGATTAGGGTATGTCTCAAATTTATTCAGAGATTTACTTACAGAAAAACATTGATTTTTTTTTTTTCCTTAGGATAATACCTGTCGATCTTTCCACAGCACATTTTGACTAAATTCCCAATAAGTTGCTCTCTGTTTTGGGCAACACTAATTCATATAATACGCAACTTTCCTCTCATCTGCTTTTTTTTTTTGGCTGTGTTGGGTCTTCGTTTCTGTGCGAGGGCTTTCTCTAGTTGTGGCAAGCGGGGGCCACTCTTCATCGCGATGCGCGGGCCTCTCACTATCGCGGCCTCTCTTGTTGTGGAGCACAGACTCCAGACGCGCAGGCTCAGTAGTTGTGGTTCACGGGCCTAGCTGCTCCGCGGCATGTGGGATCTTCCCAGTCCAGGGCTCGAACCCGTATCCCCTGCATTAGGCAGATTCTCAACCACTGCGCCACCAGGGAAGCCCCTCATCTGCTTTTAAATTAAGCACCTACAGTATAGCTTCCACATACTTATGACATCAACACTTTGATGACAATTGCCTTTGGGATGGAATTCGGCTTTTCTGCCTCAATTTCAATATTGCCATATCAGTTTCATTCACAATGGGAAGATTTGAGAGAAATAATGTAAACATGTGAGAGACATGTGACTTAAAGCTCAGATATACTGTCAAAAATTATCCCATTATACACTGTGTGAATGACTGAATTGTTAAGGCAAAACTCAATTATTTAATTTTCAATAGTCATTAAAAAAAAAGAATTGAGATAGCCAAATACTTGAATAATTGAAATTGTTTTTCTACTTATCTGAGGTGAACGTAGGAAGGAGAAGAGTTTATTGATTTTTTTTTGTTAAAGACAAATGTATGTTCAGTGAGAGAAAATAATTAATATTTTTATGTCAAGCATAGAGGCAGCAAGGACAGAGTAACTCTGGAAGGTTGTATCAGTCAGGATCCAGTAGTCGGCAGAAATCTCAGCTGATGCTTGAACAGAGCGAGCTTGACATAAAGAATGGTTAACCAGGCAGAAAGTTGTTAATTATCTAAAGTGTAAGAGAACTTTAAGGTACCAGGGAGGTAGAATTTCAGGAAACAGCTGCCACTCCTAAGACTGGGGAAACAGAGGGAAAAGGCTAGAATTATTAAAACTTAGAAACTCGGAGGAGGGGGCTGCTGCCCTGATGCTCCCATCTTTGAGCCGAGGACAGTGAGGCTGGTTCTGTGAGAAAGGGCACGCTGGATTCAGCTGCTGGGAAGGGAAGGGACTGCCACCCCTGGGGTGAAACTCAAAGGATCAAGAAACTGACAGGAAGTGCCCAGGAAATAGAAAGGAGAGAGCAAGTTCTTTCTTCCTTCTGCCTCTTACAGACTTCCCATCTCCCTCTCATGCCCCTTTTTGGCAGAATCAGAAGGCCTGTTGGCAAACCAGAAGCATAGTTTGCAGGGAGTTCCCTGGCAGTTCAGTGGTTAGGACTCTGCACTTTCACTGCCCTGTCCCTGGGTTCAATCCCTGGTTGGGGAACTAAGATCCTGCAAGCTGTGCAGTGTGCCCCCCCTCAAAAAAAAACATAGTTTGCAGAGCCCCATCCCCAGCTTCAGAAAGTTGGAATATATATAGAACAGCAGGTTTGAGCTGAGAGGTAAATAGCTTAATCACTGGCACAAAAGTTTTCAGGCAAAAAGGTTAGCTGGCAGCAGCAGCAACCAAACCTGTGAGCTCTTAGAAAGGGAGAGGCAGCACTCTGGGTGCCAGGAAAGGCATACAAAATGTAGCATCATTTCATTGTCCTCAAATGACATTTAGCTTTATCTGTGTTTATTTACCCTCAGGTAGAGCCAGTGAAACTGTGATTCAGAGAGGGCAGTAAACCATCACGAGGCTGTCGTAGGTCTCTATGGATAGTTCTTTTATTTTCTGGCCCTTTTTATAATGGAAAATTTTAAATGTAACTAAAATACAAAGAATAGCACAATGAACACCCTACCCAACACTCAACTATAACAGTCATAATTGTTTGGCTACTTATGTTTTATTTAGCCTGCTGTACCCCCTCTCCATGCCTCCATCTTCCCATTGAACTATATAATTTCATTCATAATAATTCATTATGTTTACTTACAGCTTGATGAATTTCCAAAATCGAACACACTCATGTAAACGCCACCTAGATCAGAAAAAAGAATACTACGAGCATTTGCGCCCTTTTATAGTACTCTCCCAGGTCCTCTCACCACCCTTTCCCAAAGGAGTGACCACTATCACCTGTTTTGAACTTTGTATATATGGACTCATAGAGTATGCACTTTTTTGAGTTTGGCTTCTTTTTCTCCACATTGTTGGTGAGATTTTTCCATGTTGCATGTAGCCATAGTTCATTTATTTTCATTACTCTGTAGTAATTTATTGTATGAATATACCACAATTTATTCATGTATTCTGCCATTCATATACAGCTGAGTTGTTTCCAGCTTTTGGCTGTTACAAATAATGTTGCTATGAATATACTTGTACATGACTTTTTGGTACACATTTGTACACATTTCTCTTGGGTATATATCAAGAAACGAATTTTTGGGTCTTATAATATGCATAGGTCCAACTTTAATAAATACCACCTAACAGTTTTTCAAAGTGACGAGGCCAGTTTTCTTCCCACTAGTTCCAGTTGTTCTGTATTCTTGTCAACACCTGGCATTGTCTGAATTCTCCACTTTAAACATTCTGATGAGTGTGTCATGGAGTTTCATTATCACTTTAAGTTCTGTTTCCTTGATGATCACATTTTCTGATGCTTAATTGGCTATTTGGGTATATTTTGTAAAGAGTCTGTTCAAGTCTTTTGCATGCTTTTATTGGGTTGTCTGCCTTTTGTCTTACTGATCTGTAGGAGTTCTTCACATATATTCTGGATATGAGTCAGACATAAACATTGCTGATGTCTTCTCCCCTTGTAGATTGCCATTTCATTCTCTTAATATTGTCTTTGATCATAAAAGTTCTTAGTTTTTAATGTAGTCCAATTTATCAGACTTTATAAGTTAGTGCTCATTGTGTCTTGTTTAGGAAACTTTTACCTATCCCAGTGTGATAAAGATATTCTCCTATGTTATATTCTGGAAGTTTGTGGGTTTTTTTTTAACTTTTCACATTTATGTCAACAATCCACCTGCAATTGAACTTTGTTTATGATGTGAGGTAAGGGTCAAGATTCTATTTCCCTATATGGATATACAATTGACCTGGCACCATTTATTCAAAGGATTATTATTTCTTCACTGCACTATAGTTTCATCTTTGTCATAAATCAAGTGATTTTATGTGTATGAATTTGTTTATAGTTTTTCTATTTGTATATCCTTGTGTGAATGCCATGTTATTTTGATTGTAGTGAGGACTAAGACATCTGATGGTGTACATTCTTGAACTTTGTTCTTCAGAACTTTCTTGGTTATTCTTGGCCTTTTTAACTTGCATATAAATTTTAAATTAGCTTATTAATTTCCAAACTGCCTGGTAGGAGTTTGATTAGGATTGCATTCAGTCTGTAATTTGAGTAGAAATTACTTCTTTGCGATATAGAATCTTCTATCCATAGCATTTTGTATCTTTACATTGATTTAGACTTTTCAGTTTCTCTAAATAATTTCATTTTCCTCATAGAGGCTTTGCATATCTTTTATTGGATTTATCTCTAGATGAATGATTTTTATAAATTCATGCTATTTTGACTGCAATAATTTAAAAATTTTTTATTTTCTTTTTTTGAATATATGGAAATGTAATTGATTTGCTAAATTCAGCTATTAATTCAAATAGTTTCTTTGAAGATAATTTTTCTTCTACATATGCAATCATGTTGTCTGCAAATGATGACAACTTTGTTTCTTCCCTTTTAATCTTTATACCATTCATTTGTTTTTCTTGCTTTATTGCACTGGTTAAGACCAATACCTCTTTTAGACCAGCATATCATAAACATATACTGAACATAATAAATTTATTTTAAAATGCATGGGCTTCTCTCTTACTTGAGATCTGTTACTCTAAATATTCACTTTTACCCTAACATCATCCACCCTCCAGGAAAATGGTTCTCCACATCTTGTGCATTGTCTTTGAAACAAAGGTGATAGCATCCAGATTCCATGGCAATTTGCAAGTTGTGTTCATGTTGATAATGGGAACTAACACTGCTTTGTAGTGAGAGGAGGTTGGAGTGGCAAAAGCACTTAAGTAAAAGACAAATTAATTAAGTTGACAAATCTTTCTTTCTAGATAGCATGAATGCATATCCTCCTTGTATAATAAAGTATTGTTTCCCAGTAGTTTGGGCTTCTGTTTTCTTACTTCTCTTGTACTCTTATTTGTATTTCTGGGAAATAGCAAGTTATGCGTAAATTAGCAACATTTTTGCATCAATTGCATATCCCAGCTAAGGAACATTTTACAGCAGGAAACAACTTATATTACTCTTAAATTTGCATACATATAATTCTAGACCGAACATATGTGATGCCTCTTACTGATTCACTTCATTGGCATTTGGAAGGACACTGAATGATAGAGTTGAAAATATTTTACATGCATAAAAATATTTAATAAAATTTATTAAATTTTCAAAAATTAAATATAAAATATCAGGTTTCTTAAGTAATTTAAAATTTTGAGATTTACTAATTTACTTGTATCTTGCCATCAGTTTTAATATATAATTTTAAATATTTTAGAAGAAAAGTAGTAGTTTTGAAAACAAAAATGTTTTGGTATTTTATATTTTCTTTATTTTTTATAAAAATATATTAATTTACATACCTTGAATGCAATTGCATTTTATTTTTTAATCCTCTAAATCATTACTGTCGATAGTACCAATTATATGAAAATCTTGACTATAACAACGTGAGAAATTTGCTAAAATAAAGGTAGTATAAAAATAATTTCATGGAATAAATATGTGAAAATTGATGGATTTTTGTTGCCTTCAATTTTTGACTTATTCAAACATGGCCAGCCCATCAACAGAGCACCTGACATGTACTATAATAATTACATTTAATCATCTTTAATATTTTGCCAGTTTTAAGTCATATATAAATATTAGCTTTGTACTTTTTTGTCATTATAAAGGTTTATTTGTCAAGGCAGGAGGACAGAACATATTTTGACAGTTTCATAACTTGATTTGTAATGTTTTCATGTTTATGTGTGGGGAATGTAGGCTCCATTTGTCTTCTTACCCCTGTTCCTGCAAATGAGCCTGGATGAGCCTGGCTCAGACCTCGGGTGCAGTGCAGTATAGAGGAAAAACCAGCGGGCATCCTTGTTTATCACATTCTTCAAATGTTCAGTTATTTCAATACTGATTTTTTTTTTTTTTTTTGTCTTCTCTTTCTATCAGTTGCAGGGAGAAGTACATCAAAATCTCCCACTATGGTTGTAGTTTTTCTGTTTCTCTGTTTACTTCTGTTAATTTTTCCTTTGTATATTTTGAAGTTATGTTATTAAACACACAAACTGAGCATTATTATATCATTAAGCTGAGATAACCCTTTCATTTTTGTGAAATGGTCCTCTTGATTTCTAGTGATTCTTCTGACTTTAAAGACTACTTTATCTAATTTTAATATAGCTATACCAGCCTTCTTTTGGTTAAGTTTTGTCTGCAGTTTTCTACCCTTCGCTTTCCATCTTTTCATTCCCTTATATGCAAAGTGTGTCCCTTGTAAACTGTGTATGATTGGGTTTTATTTGCAGTCATTTGTTTACAATCTTTGTCTCTTAATTAGAGTATTTAGTCAATGTATACTTGATGTAATTATGGATATATTTGGGTTTAAATCATCAGGCTGTTTTCTGTCTGTCCAATTAAATGTTCTTTCTTTCTCTTTTTTTGCTACCTTTTTGATGAGTTATTATTATTACATTCTTTCTCCTTCCTCTATTTTATTATTCTTTTGTTAAAACTGTAGAGAATACATTATGTATACTTTACTTACTAAAGTCCAATATAAATGAGTACTTTTACCACTTTCAGGACATTGTGTATTAAGAGCCTTTTTAATCAGTTTAATATCTCCGATGTTTTGTGTTTCCATTGTCGTGTATTTTTTTTTTTTTTTTTTTTTTTTTTTTGCGGTACGTGGGCCTCTCACCGTTGTGGCCTCTCCCGCTGCGGAGCACAGGCTCCGGACGCACAGGCCCAGCCGCTACGCGGCATGCGGGATCCTCCCGGACCAGGGCATGAACCCGTGTCCCCTGCACTGGCAGGCGGACTCTCAACCACTGCGCCACCAGGGAAGCCCCTCATTGTCATGTATTTTAATTCTAGAGACATTTTTTGCATGGTTCAAACTGACTGGCAGACTGTTCTATACAGTCTCTGCTCAAATGTCACTTCCTCAGAGAGCCTTGCCTGTGTCACCCTAATTCAAATAACCTCACCCCACTGCTTTCTTCTCCATTACCTTACTTTCTTTTGTTTTTTTTCATGGATTTATCACCTGAAATGGGAAAAAATTGTTTGTTTTTTTCTGTCTCTCTCATTAAAATGTAATCTTCATAAAGGCAGGGACCCATATGGCTTTGGAGAACTGCTGCAAACCACAAGTCAGAGGATTTTTTTTTTTTTGCGGTACGCGGACCTCTCACTGTTGTGGCCTCTCCTGCTGCGGAGCACAGGCTCCGGACACGCAGGCTCAGCGGCCATGGCTCATAGGCCCAGCCGCTCCACGGCATGTGGGATCTTCCTGGACTGGGGTACGAACCCGTGTCCCCTGCATCGGCAGGCAGACTCTCAACCACTGCGCCACCAGGGAAGCCCCAGAGGATTTTTATATCAAGAAAACAGGGGAGGGATACTAGGGTCACTTCAGAAATAGCTAGGGGAAAGATTTCCTCTATGCATGTTTTTTGCTCATCAACACTTCCTGAACACCTGTTCAAATCTGGGTGCCAAGCTGTGTACTGAGGACTGTGCTAGACTCCGTACCCTGTGCAGCAAGCAGCGTTCTCTATAAAATTCTTTCGTAGATCATCACTAGAAATAAGACCTGGTCAAAAGGTGCGAGGGAGTGATGGGCTGGATGACTGAAGAGAGTGTTGAAACAAAAGGGAATGGAAATGATTCTGCTGTTGAAGCATTTTTGGGCTGAAGGACATCAAGAGCATTGGTTCTGATACCCTTAGGTCAGCAGTGTTGAGATATGATGCAAAAGGCCATTCACATAAAAGGTACTGAGAATTCTAAAAGAGAATTGTAAATCCAGAGGACCTGGATTGATAGAGCTCTGTTTTCTTCATTGCTCAGACTCAAGAACCAAAGGCCACCAGGCCTGGATGCTTGGACCAGAGTACCACCCAGAGAGCAGCGCAGATGTGCAGTGTTTGCTTGGAACCATTTTAGCCTTTTTTATTTTCTAAACACCAGTCACATCTTAAGACTTCCAAAATATTCCATCCTCATGTGACTTGAGAGTCACTGTTGTCTTCCTCTGTAGCAGTCGGGCCTGGGGTGGTGTAAGGGATACTTCCCTGTGGCTTTTGCCCATTTCTGAAATTAAAAAAAGCAAAGAGGTCACAGATTAATTCCTAGGTTTTACTCACAGAATGACAACTGAGAAAAAATCAAGATTTCCTAACAGTTGGGGCTGTATTATTTTCCCATTTTCAGCTCTCGGCCTTTTCTCCGGCCTGACAGGCAGATGGGAGAGCAGCTGGGCCTGCAATAAAAAGTGACCCTGGCAGTCAGTCCCTCTGTTTCATGGTCAGAACCATGGTTTTGTGTGTGAAGTGCAGTTAGCATTTGCAGGCAGAGTAACTGCAGAGGAAGATCCAGCATGGCTTTGGGAAAGAAGTGGATCTCAGGTTATGACATTGGGATTATATCCTAACACATACACGGCATTGCTGAAGCCTCCTTGTGAGGCTGCCAGCCCTGAAGGAGTTGCATGGATGGATGTGCTCACACAAGTATTTCTAGTATTCCTGCAAGTGTTGGTCTCAAGGTGCCCTGTCAGTCCAAGCCACGAATCAGAGATCTTTCTAGAAGCTAATTGGACTGTTTGGAGATTAATCCCACAACCTGTACCTCTTCAGTGCCAGCCGGTGGAGCTAAGCTACTGGAATGTTTGGGCGGCAGACATAACTGGGTGCCCTCTGGGGGTCAAGCCCTGGACTGAGTGTAACTAGACAGGTATCTGCATCTGCCCTTTTATGGATATATCCAAATGTTCACTGGGAAGAGATTTTCTTTTAACCTGGTAGCAACTCTGAGGTTTTATATTGGACATCCATAATAAATACAGCAATAGGAATCATTTTTTGAGCACTTGCAATGTACCAACATGACCTCAATGCTTTTCCTCCATGTTCTCACAACGTGCAGGGTAGATATTTTTATACCCATTTCACAGACCAGGGAGATAATGCTCAAGTGGTTAAAGAAACTGACTCCCAATGACTGGGTTGCAAAGCTAGGGTTCATATCCAGCTCAGTTTGACAACGCTGTTTCTGGTGAGAGCTTTTTCCTGCTTACACACTGTAGCCTTCTCACTGTATCCTCACATGGCAGCAAAAGGGAGAAAAGTGTTTTTTCTGTTATGTACTTTCATAAGAAATCCAACCCTATCTAATCAAGGCCCCACTGTTATGACCTCGTTTAATTATGACCTTACTTACTTCATTATAAGCCCTATCTCCAAATGCAGTCACACTGGGGATTAGGTCTTCAACAAATAGATTGGGGTGGGGGAAACAGAGACATTCTGTCTATAACAGTGTGGGTAATCCTCATAAGAAACACGTTTTACAGATGGAGAGACTAAGGCTCAGAGAAAGTAAGTCATACTCAGGACAGAGACAGGATTCAAACTAAGACCTGATTTTAAAATCCTTACCTTTTCCAACAGCTAGACTACTTCCTAAACTTTATTCAGTGGCTCCATGTTGAGACAATATATACATGAGAAGAGTAGCTAAACTTGATTTATCAGTTGCTTTATGTACTATGTTAGTTTGTTTTGTGCTGGCTTATTTTAAAATATGTACCTCGAGATAAATCAATATCCCTCAGCATTTGAACAAATAGATTATAAAGCAAAATAGACTGAAAACCCTGGGAGTTTCAAGTATGGCCAAGTGCTTGAAAGATGAGTATCTTTTTTTTTTTTTTTTTTTTTTTTACATTGTCAGAAACTTTTATTACCAAAGGTAAAAAATAACCTAAGAACCGTAGGGCTTATGTGTAGGAAGGAGTAGGAGTTATGATTTAAAACACTGTTAACTGTGAATTTAAAAGCAGTCATATATGCTTAGAAAAGTATGCATTAGATAATATCTTAAATGTGTTTAAAACTTTTAATGCAAAGGTAATATATCCATATTTTAAGCAATTCAAGCAGTAGGAAATATACATATAACTATACAGATATGTGTTTTTTAAACAAAAATGACTCTTATGCAACTTGCTCTTTTCATTTAATACATAAGTTGGATTCATTTTCACGTTGCTACATGTAGATTGGCCTTCCTCTGTGACACAGCAGCCTAGCATTCCATAGTGGGGTTGTAACATCACTGGTTTAACTATTCCCCTACTGGTGGATATTTAGGTTCTTTTCTACAATCACAAAATCATAGCAATGAACATCTTTGCACATCTTTATACACGTGGGCAGATAAATTACCTGTTTTGTCTATAGGATAAAAGCATGCACATTCAAGATGTTGACAGACATTGCCAAATTACCTTCAAGATAAGTTTTCACACTTAACCTTTCCAAAGACACGTTCTACATCTGCTGTGATGAAGCATTGTCAGCGTTCTCACTATGTTGCATATCTCCTCTTTGGTGACATTTGATCAGAAGCTTGAAGGAAGTGGGGGAGATTGCCATGCTGCTACAGAAAGTGTTCCCCAAAACGATAGTCCAGTAAGTGTACCTGTGGACTTGAGTGAGGTGAACTGACATTCTTTCACTGAAGTGGTAGTTCCCATCTCCTTCTCATCCTTGCAGTTCATTCCACAAACATTAACTCAGTGTCTGCTGTGTAGATTGCAAGGTGATAGACACTAAGGCTGTTGGAGAGATAAGTAAGACAGGTGACGTACCCCAGACTTGTGTGCATTACTTTTCTTTTTTTTGGTCGGCATTTTTTTTTTTTCTGGAGAATCCTGACTAATACACCCTCAGTATGTGAGAGTGCACATTTTCTTCTATCCTTAAAAACTGGATATCGTTCTTTGTATTTTTAAACTAGATTTTAATGACTGGGAAGGAAATTTTTCTGCTGCTTTGCAGTCTTCCAAACTCCACAGTGGGGCTACTTTTTCCTCATGTCTTTCCTCTGGGTTCTATGCTCCTGTCCTAGTCTGAAGCAATCTAAGGAACCCTAGGTCCGTAGCCAAAGGACTTAGCACCAAATCACATTACGCTGCTGATCGCTAGGCAGTTATTTAAATTTATTTTTAAATTTACATGCGGTAAAATTCACTCCTTTCGGTGTACTGCTTTGCTTTTTTAATCCAAGCCTCAACTCAAGTGAAAACAAAATTGTTGCTATTGAATATGCCCTTGGCTATGGTTTGAATGTTTGTGTCCCCCCCAAAGTCCATATGTTGACATCCTAATACCCAAGGTGATGGTATTAGGAGGTGGGACCTTTGGGACGTACTTAAATCATGAGGGTGGAGCCCTTATAAACGGCATTATTACCCTTATGAAAGAGACCCCACCAAGCTCCCTAGCTCCTTCCACGACACGAGGATACTAGGAGAAATCCTAGTATTTTACGCAGGCCCCCCCCCTGCGACACGTAAGGGGGCCCTCCCCGACCATGCTGGAATCCTGATCTCAGACTTTCAGCCTCCGGAACTGTGAGAAATACATTTTTGTTGTTTATATGCCACCCAGTCTATGGTATTTTGTTATAGCAACTGAATAAACTAAGACAACCTTTATCCCATCAGTGAATAAAATCAGCTAGCCTAGAATTCTTTGGGCCTCTGACTGTACAAAAATTAAGGAGACTTTCGATATTCAGTTTCCTAAATCAACAGTCTGTACAATTAAACTTATTTTTTGATGTAAATCTTTGGTTACAGCTGTTTTTGTTTTATACTGAGGTAAGCAGTATGTGGCCTTTGAAAACTGTGCCTGCCTTTCCTGAGCCTTTCTCTCCCCAGAGTTGAAAACCTTCTATAATCATTACATGTGACAACTTAAGACTTTTTTTATTATAACAAAGCAGAATGAATAAAAGAGTTTTAATGAAAGGCGTTAGCCTTCAGAGCTGAAACTACATTAACAGCCTGAAGCCCTGGAAAATGCTAATACTCAGTATATTAAAAGGAGAGCTAGCTTAACCTCCTTAATGCCCATTTGCCTGAATTTATGAGATATCATTCTTTTCAGTTTGGTATTTTTGAAATTATCCAGCTGGGAATGAGTCAAATTTTTTTTGTCACTAATTCAATAAAAATGCCAGTCGTACAAAGCAACGCAAGTGAGACCATCTGTCTTTCAGAATACCCAAAGAACAAGAAGGGACTATACTCTTTGGACCTGAGCTGGGACTGATATGCTTAGAAAGGAGGGCACGGCTTCCAAGCCCAGCTCACCTGACCCCACTCCACTCCCTACTTCCTTACCTGGTGAGAATTTGAACCATTTAGGGCTTCAGTTATTTCATTGGAAAAGGGTTAATGATGTTGATCTCTCGGGGCTGTTT
Organism: Aethalodelphis obliquidens; assembly: GCF_003676395.1. Classification (NCBI taxonomy): domain Eukaryota; kingdom Metazoa; phylum Chordata; class Mammalia; order Artiodactyla; family Delphinidae; genus Aethalodelphis; species Aethalodelphis obliquidens. Next base: position 68,275,501 of record NW_020837951.1, on the reverse strand, counting down.
ATTTTGTTTTTTCACATCTTTATTGGAGTATAAATGCTTTACAATGGTGTGTTAGTTTCTGCTGTACAGCAAAGTGAATCAGCTGTATGTATACATATATCCCCATATCCCCTCCCTCTTGAGCCTCCCTCCCACCCTCCCTATCCCATCCCTCTAGGTGGTCACAAAGCACCCAGCTGATCTCCCTGTGCTATGCAGCTGCTCCCCACTAGCTATCTGTTTTACATTTGGTAGTGTATATATGTCAATGCTACTCTCTCACTTCATCCCAGGTTCCCCTTCCTCTCCTCCCATGCCCTCAAGTCTGTTCTCTATGTCTGCATCTTTATCCCTGCCCTGCCACTAGGTTCATCAGTACTGCTTTTTAAAATTCCATATATATGCGTTGGCATACGGTATTTATTTTTCTCTTTCTGACTTACTTCACTCTGTATAACAGATTCTAGGTCCATCCACCTCACTACAAATAATTCAATTTCGTTCCTTTTTATGGCTGAGTAATATTCCATTGTATATTTGGGCCACATCTTCTTTATCCAGTCATCTGTTGATGGACATTCAGGTGGCTTACATGTCCTGGCTATTGTAAATAGTGCTGCAATGAACATTGTGGTACATGTGTCTTTTTGAATTATGGTTTTCTCTGGGTATATGCCCAGTAGTGGGATTGCTGGGTCATATGGTAGTTCTATTTTTAGGTTTTTAAGGAACCTCCACACTGTTCTCCATAGTGGCAGTATCAATGTACATTCCCACCAACAGTGCAGGAGGGTTCCCTTTTCTCCACACCCTCTCCAGCATTTATTGTTTGTAGATTTTTTGATGATGGCCTTTCTGACCGGTGTGAGATGATACCTCTTTGTGGGTTTGATTTGCATTTCTCTAATGATTAGTGATGTTGAGCATCTTTTCAGGCATTTGTTGGCCATCTGTATGTCTTCTTTGGAGAAATGTCTATTTAAGTCTTCTGCCCATTTTTGAACTGGGTTGTTTGTTTTTGAGATATTGAGCTGCATGAGCTGCTTGTAAATTTTGGAGATTAATCCTTTGTCAGTTGCTTCATTTGCAAATATTTTCTCCCATTCTGAGGGTTGTCTTTTCGTCTTGTTTATGGTTTCCTTTGTTTCATTAGGTCCCATTTGTTTATTTTTGTTTTTATTTCCCATACTCTAGTAGGTAGGTCAAAAAGAATCTTGCTGTGATTTATATCTTACAGTGTTCTGCCTATGTTTTCCTCTAAGAGTTTTATAGTGTCTGGCCTTACATTTACGTCTTTAATCCATTTTGAGTTTATTTTTGTGTATGGTGTTAGGGTGTGTTCTAATCTCATTCTTTTACATGTAGCTGTCCATTTTTCCCAGCAGCACTTATTGAAGAGGCTGTCTTTTCTCCATTGTATATTCTTGCCCCCTTTGTCAAAGATAAGGTGACCATATGTGCGTGGGTTTATCTCTGGGCTTTCTATCTATATTTCTATTGATCATGTTCCATTGATCTATATTTCTGTTTTTGTGCCAGTACCATACTGTCTTGATTACTGTAGCTTTGTATTATAGTCTGGAGTCTGGGATCCTGATTCCTCCAGCTCTGTTTTTCTTTCTCAAGATTGCTTTGGCTATTCTGGATCTTTTGTGTTTCCATACAAATTGTGAAATTTCTTGTCCTAGTTCTGTGAAAAATGCCATTGGTAATTTCATAGGGATTGCATTGAACCTGTAGATTGCTTTGGGTAGTAGAGTCATTTTCACCATATTGATTCTTCCAATCCAGGAGCATGGTATATCTCTCCATCTGTTTATGTTATCTTTGATTTCTTTCATCAGTGTTTTATAGTTTTCTGAGTATAGGTCTTTTGCCTCCTTAGGTAGGTTTATTCCTAGGTATTTTATTATTTTTGTTGCGATGGTAAATGGGACTGTTTCCTTAATTTCTCTTTCTGATCTTTTGTTGTTAGTGTGTAGGAATGCAAGAGATTTGTGTGTATTAATTTTGTATCCTGCAACCTTACCAAATTCATTGATTAGTTCTAGCAGTTTTCTGGTGGCATCTTTAGGAATTTCTATGTATAGTATCATGTCATCTGCAAACAGTGAAGTTTTACTTCTTCTTTTCCAATTTATATTCCTTTTATTTCTTTTTCTTCTCTGATTGCTGTGGCTAGGACTTCCAATACTATGCTGAATAATAGTGGTGAGAGTGGACATCCTTGTCTTGTTCCTGATCTTAGAGGAAATGCTTTCAGTTTTTCACCATTGAGAATGATGTTTGCTGTGGGTTTGTCGTATATGGCTTTTATTATATTGAGGTAGGTTCCCTGTATGCCCACTTTCTGGAGAGTTTTTATCATAAATGGCTGTTGAACTTTGTCATAAGCTTTTTCTGCATCTACTGAGAAGATCATATGGTTTTTATTCCTTCATTTGTTAACATGGTGTATCACATTGATTGTTTTGTGTATATTGAAGAATCCTTGAATCCCTGGGATAAATCCCACTTGATCATGGTGTATGATCCTTTTAATGTGTTGTTGGATTCTGTTTGCTAGTATTTTGTTGAGGATTTTTGCATCTATGTTCATCAGTGATATTGGTCTATAATTTTCTTTTTTTCTGATATCTTTGTCTGGTTTTGCTATCAGGGTGATGGTGGCCTCGTAGAACAAGTTTGGGAGTGTTCCTCCCTCCGCAATTTTTTGTAAGACTTTGAGAAGGATAGGTGTTAACTCTTCTCTAAATGTTTGGTAGAATTTGCCTGTGAAGCCATCTGGTCCTGAACTTTTGTTCGCAGAGTTTTAAGCACAGTTTCAATTTCATTACCTGTGACTGGTCTGTTTATATTTTCTAATTCTTCCTGGTTCAGTCTTGGAAGGTTGTACTTTTCCAAGAATTTGTCCATTTCTTTTAGGTTGTCCATTTTATTGGCATATAGTTGCTTGTGGTAGTCTCTTATGATCTTTTGTATTTCTGCAGTGTCAGTTGTAATCTCTCCTTTTTCATTTCTAATTTTATTGATTTGAGTCCTCTCCTTTTTTTTCTTGATGAGTCTGTCTAAAGGTTTATCAGTTTTGTTTATCTTCTCAAAGAACTTTTAGTTTTATTGATCTTTGCTATTGTTTTCTTTGTTTCTATTTCATTTATTTCTGCTCTGATCTTTGTGATTTCTTTCCTTCTACTAATTTTGGGTTTTCTTTGTTCTTCTTTTTCTGGTTGCTTTATGTGTAAGGTTAGATTGTTTATTTGAGATTTTTCTTGTTTCTTGAGGTGATCTTGAATTGCTATGAACTTCCCTCTTAGAACTGCTTTTGCTGCATCCCATAGGTTTTGGATCATCTTGTTTTCATTGTCATTTGTTTCTAGGTATTTTTTGATTTCCTCTTTGATTTCTTCAGTGATCTCTTGTTTATATAGCAACGCACTGTTTAGCCTCCATGTATTTGTGTTTTTTACTGTTTTTTTCCTGTAATTGATTTCTAATCTCATAGCATTGTGGTCAGAAAAGATCTTGATACGATTTCAATTTTCCAAGGTTTGATTTGTGACCCAAAATGTGATCTATTATGGAGCATGTTCTGTGTACACTAGAGAAGAAAGTGTATTCTTCTGCTTTCAGGTGGAATGTCCTAAAAATATCAATTAAGTCTATCTGGTCTGTTGTATCATTTAAAGCTTGTGTTTCCTTATTTATTTTCTGTTTGGATGACCTGTCTATTGGTGTAAGTGGGGTGTTAAAGTCCCCCACTATTATTGTGTTACTGTTGATTTCTCCTTTTATGGCTGTTAGCATTTGCCTTATGTATTGAGGTGCTCCTGTGTTGGGTGCATAAATATTTACAATTGTTTTATCTTCTTCTTGGATTGATCCCTTCATCATTATGTAGTGTCCTTATCTCTTGTAACAGTCTTTAGTTTAAAGTCTATTTTATCTGATACGAGTATTGCTACTCCAGCTTTCTTGTGATTTCCATTTGCATGGAATATCTTTTTGCATCCCATCACTTTGAGTCTGTATGTGTCCCTAGGTCTGAAGTGGGTTTCTTGTAGATAGTATATATAAGGCTCTTGTTTTTGTATCCATTCAGCCAGTCTGTTTCTTTTGGTTGGAGCATTTAATCCATTTACATTCAAGGTGATTATCGATATGTATGTTCCTTTTACCATTTTCTTAATTGACTTAGGTTTGTTTCTGTGGGTCGTTTTCTTCTCTTGTGTTTCCTGCTTAGAGAAGTTCCTTTAGCATTTGTTATAAAGCTGGTTTGGTGGTACTGAATTCTCTTAGCTTTTGCTTGTCTGCAAAGCTTTTGATTTCTCCATCAAGTCTGAATGAGATCCTTGCTTTGTAGAGTAATCTTGGTTGTAGGTTTTTTCCCTTTCATCACTTTCAGTATGTCCTGCCACTCCCTTCTGGTTTGCAGAGTTTCTGCTGAAAGATCAGCTGTTAACCTTATGGGGATTCCCTTGTATGTTATTTGTTGTTTTTCCCTTGCTGCTTTTAATATGTTTTCTTTGTATTTAATTTTTGATAGTTTGATTATTATGTGTCTTGGTGTGTTTCTCTTTGGGTTTATCCTGTATGGGACTCTCTGTGCTTCCTGGACTTGACTGACTATTTCTTTTCCTATGTTAGGGAAGTTTTTGACTATAATCTCTTCAAATATTTTCTCAGACCCTTTTTTTTCTCTTCTTCTTCTGGGACCCCTATAATTTGAATGTTGGTGAGTTTAATGCTCTCCCAGAGTTCTCTGAGACTGTCTTCAATTCTTCTCATTCTTTTTCTTTATTCTGTTCCCTGGTAGTTATTTCTACCATTTTATCTTCCAGCTCACTTATCTGTTCTTCTGCCTCAGTTATCCTGCTATTGATTCCTTCTAGAGTATTTTTAATTTCAGTTATTGTGTTGTTAATCACTGTTTGTTTCCTCTTTAGTTCTTCTAGATCTTTGTTAAATGTTTCTTGTAGTTTCTCCATTCTGTTTCCGAGATTTTGGATCATCTTTATTGTCATTACTCTGAATTCTTTTTCAGGTAGGTTGCCTATTTCGTCTTCATTTATTTGGTCTCATAGGTTTTTACCTTGCTCCTTCATCTGTAACATATTTTTTTGTTGTTTAATTTTTTTTTGATGGGTGGGGCTGTATTCCTGTCTTGCTGGTTGTTTGGCCTGAGGCATCCAGCACTGGAGTTTGCAGGCAGTTGGACAGAGCTGGGTCTTGGTGCTGAGATGAGGACTTCCAAGAGGCCACACTCCAATTAATATTTCCTGGGGTCTGAGGTTCTCTGTTCATCCCATGGTTTGGACTTGGAGCTCCCGCCACAGGAGCTCAGGCCCAACATCTGGCCTGGGAACCAAGATCCCACAAGCTGTGTGGCATGGCAAAAAAAGAAAGAAAAAAAGGAGCAATACAATAACAAAGAATAAAAAACAAAATAAAATTAGAAAGATAAAAAAATATATTAGGAAAAATAAAAATATAATTGAAACTGCAACAAGGTAAAATAAAACCACAACAGAAATAAGAAAAAAAGAAAAATAGGGTAACAAGCCAAAGGAGCAGAACAAGGACAAAGTATAAAGAATAAAATAAAATTAGAAAAATAAAAGATTTATTAGAAAAAATAAAAACATAAATGAATCAACAACAGTGAATCAACAAGGTAAAACAGAACCCCAATCTCAAAGAGGAAAAAAGAAGAAAAAAAAGACCTTGGCTGTGGGGGGCGGAGTTTAGGCATGGTGGAACTTAGGGGCAGGGTTTAGGGTGGGGCCGGGCCTCTGCTTAGGACCTGCTGGACAGGGAGAGGCAGCACGTGGAAAGGAGGGCCTCTGGAGTGTGGAGTTCCAGAGTTTGGAGGTAAGGTCCTGGGTCAGCGTGTGTGGGTGGTGTTTAGGTCCAGTGCGGTTGGAGGGGGTCTCAGAGGGGGTCTCTGAGTGTAGAGGTAAGGTCTTGGGTGGGGTGTAGGGGCAGGGCTTGGGCTCTGAGTGGCAGGAGGGAGGCTCCGAGGACAGAGGATTAGGCCTGTGAGCCCAACAGGCTCCCCAGTGCCTAAGTGAACAGGAAAAGCACCTGCAGCGTTCCCTTCTGTTCCTCTGCTCTGCTCCCCCACTGTCTACCCCAGTGTCTCCCCTGTCGCCACTGGACCCCTAACCATGGGTGTGTCCGGCTGGGTGTAGGAACTCCTCCCCTCCCCCCAGCTGCCCCTCAGGGGTGCCGGTCCTGTAGGTCTGGCCTTTACTTTTGCTCCCCCTTCCCTCCCTCCCACTCCCTCAGGACCTGGGCGGACTGGAGGGGCCCTCGGTGGGCAGAGGATCAGGCCCTGGATCTCAGCAGGCTTCCGGGGGCCCAAGTGGGCAGGGGAAACCTGGCCATGCTCCCTTTTGACCCTCTGCCCTCCCAGTGGTCCCCCAGTTTTCCCCTTTGGGTGTGGGATCCGTTCCCCTCCCCCAGTTGACCTTCAGCAGGGGCGCCAGTCCCTTCCCACCTCCACTTCTCCTCCCCACCTCACTCCCCCTCCATGCCCCATGTCCTACCTGGTTGCCGGGGGTTCCTCCCATCCCCTTGGGTGTCCACGGTCTCCCACCGGTGCCTGGTAGATGCCCTAGTTGTGCGGAGACACAAATTCCACGTCTTCCTAGTCTGCCATCTTGACTCCGCCCCCCAGGGCTGTTTAGACCCTTAGGGTTAACCTGCTTTCTTTTATGAACTTCTGGAGGTGTGCCATGAAGACTGGAAGCAACCCCTTTACCCCCTGAGAAGGAATTGGGAAGGATCTTGGTTTATGATTTCTGGTATCAATAGTAAATGACCATGTTTTCAAATAAATGTAAAACTGATCTGATCTTTGCTTAGAGGCATATAAGGTAAATATTAGAGGGTAGTTTTTCAAATAGAGTCTTCTTTTCAATACTTAGCATAAATGAATCTTTAAAAACTTTTTCTTCTAAAAATAAAGTGACAAAATCTTTGCTTCTTTAATGGTGAAAAAGTTTTACCATAAATTATTTCGGTGCCTAAATGAAATGGGTACAAGTCATAAATCTGGGACTGACGTCAGAGAGGAAGCCAGCAGGATGATGACCTGCTGTGCACCACCGAGCAGTAAATAAAATACGACCTTTCTGACATGAAGAAAAAACCCAAAATGTACCCAGGGCGTTCATTATAATTTTAAAGTTAATTGGAAAACTTTCCTTGGTTTGAAAGAAAAGAAACGCTCTATAGATCAGGTTAAATTTGCCTTGAGGTAAACAGATCAATTCTACAGGATGCAAAAATATTCTATAGAACAGTTGGTGAACGGCAGATGAAGTGAACTGAGTTAACCATATGTGCTATCCTGTAATGATTTTAAGTGAGTCATCTGCATGACAACTAGAGAATATTTAATGCCAAATGGTCGTATTAGCCAACAGGAATTCGGTTATCATTCTAAAGAGAGCAAAATCACATTTCATACTCTGTTCAGTTTGGAGGTCACCAAAGTCTCGGAGCTCCGACACTGCCTTCTCTTCCACCTCTCCTCCTGTTTTAGGGAGAGTGCTGTGCCTTCTGATTGCTGCTTGGAAACAAACACTGCAATTTTATTTGCCTTCATATTAAAACAAAACAAAATGAATAAGCAAAAACAGTACACTCGAGAGCAATATGGACGCACGCTAATACACAAAGGAAGACTGTACTATTGTTTATGGAACCAGGTTTAACCTTCTTCTTTTTACCTTTTTAGTTGGATATAAGATATTCTTGAGGTTATAGTCTCTTCCAAGCAATTAGAATATTGTTATTACAGGAAGGAGACTGCCTCTTGAGGGGAAGTGTAATCCTACACCATGTTTAATGTGAAGTGCTTGTCCACATAATGAAAGGTCTTGCCAAGAGGTGACTCCAGGGAGATTGGTTTTTGAGGTGCTGTAAAGCTGAAGAAATCTTGATCAGGACACAAAGGCCTTGTCTCCTTGATGAGGATGTGGCCTCCCTAGAGCTGAGTTTGCTTCAAGAATCAAGAGATCACAATGTTTGTAAATAATCCTTGTTAAGCAGAAGCCCAAAGACTGGGAGAATAAGGGTACTTTTTTCCCCCAATACCATGCAGGTCTGAATATAAAAGGGCCAGGGCATAGCAAGAATTGGACTTTTCTTTCAAACCTGTCATACCTCTACCCCAGAGGGGAATATAAGTAGCTGCTATGTATCCTGGGAGTAAGGGGAAAACTTCCCTAAGACATGCTACATCGAACGCTGATCTGTGGACCCACATCCATTCAGTTCTGCATCTTTAGGAACATGGAGAAGGAGTACATGTTAGCAATTTCCCCGAACTCTCACCCCTCCAAGACCACAGGAAAGTGGCCTTCGTAATGTGTTTTTAATGCTGCCATCTTTAGTCATACAACCATCTCATCATATTCTTATGTATATTTCTTTTTAAATGGCAAAAATAAACGTGAATATAAAATGATGTGGTGTGTGTAAATGAAGCCCTGGAAAGATAGTTTATTTTGTGGACAGATTACCTCCAAATCTGGGAGCTTTTGTCAAAAACATTTCAACAGTTTGTATGCTTTTCATCCTAAGCCAAAATAGAGTAAAAATAAAACGTTGAGCCAGATTCTCTTACCTCAACTGTTTGCTTATTCTGAAGGAGGTATGTTTGGATTGACATTACCTCATTTAGCTACTAAAGAAACAACTGATTGAGTTGTGTGTAATTACAGCGTGCAATGTGAAATTAACCATTTACCAGATATGCAGTGTGCACGGTTTCTCATTCCCGGCACTATTGACATTTTGGGCTGGATACTTCTTTGTTGTGGGGTACTATGCTGGGCACTCTAGGATGCTTAGCAGCACCCCTGACCTCTGCCCACTAGATGCCAATAGACCTCCCTAACCCCTAGTTGGGACAACCAAATATGTCTCTAGACATTGCAAAATGCCCTCCGTGGGACAAAATCACCCCACTGGCATATACTGCAGTGGATAAATGTAACTACAGTATAAGGCAGAGGTTTTTAATGATGCAGACCAGGGCTGCAAGAGTTGTGACAGAGGGTAAGGAGCAAGCTCGTCTAATGGGGAAGATTAGGTAGGCTACAAGATTAGGGGGATTTAGTAGGTACCTGAAGTTTGTATAGGATTTTGGATTTAATCTGTGGCTTGCTTATTGGTTTACCTTGAATGGTATCTTTTGCAGTTTGATGTTTGTATTTGAAATATGCCCTGTTGGTTTCAAAGATGTTTAAGTTGGTAAATATGCCAAAATTATAATGTGTGCATTAATTAAAAATTGGGGAAATTTAAGTAATTTTTATTTCTTTAAACTAAGACTGAATTCTTTTTGAACTTAATAATGTGGCTCTTTTGGAATTAGAGCAGCTGGAGGTAACTGGATTGGGCATAAACTCACTGTTTTCCCTTTACAAATGCCACAAAACAAAGCCACTTGGCACTGTTTTACTGAAAGGGAAGCACTATAACAGACTTTGTATTAGTAATGTTATTTTTTGGCAGGACCTCAAAGCATGTCAGGTCATTTAGACATTTTATCCTGTCTGCAACTCATCTTTTACAGATCAGAATTGTGCACACTTCTCTTTCAAATATTTGTGCACACTTATCTTTCAAATATTTGTGGAATCTTCAGTGTAGTTTTAACTTTGAAGACATCAGCTTTCTCAAAGGAAATTATTTGCTCAAATTGTGTTCGCGTTTGAAAAACAGATGTTATCACATGCTGCCCTGTTGGAATGTCATTCTCTTTGTCATAGCATCCCTCGTTAAATCTGACTGAGCAACAGTCAGCTATGCATTTAACCAAGTGTCCGAGATTAACCATGATTCTATGTTCACCAAACTTCGTGGCTCTAAGTTTCCAAAAGAGAAGTCTTCTAGGAAGACATGCTCTTAAATTCTTCTTCAAAGGAATTACCATTCTCTACCAGGTATTATAATTGTGTTGTATCAATATCACTGCATAGTAAATTAAATTATAAGACTACGGCAGAAGTTGTATTTGGATATTAACCTTACTATGGTTGTACTACAAATCATGTTATACCATGAGTTAGATTACTTCATAAATCAGACATCTAAATAGTTCAATGCATTCAACCCATGTAAATTTATGAGTTGCGAGTACTCAGTATGGCAGAATGCTCACATTATCAAAGACATAACCTTGTACAGGACCCAGTACTTAATAAGTTCTTAAGAAACATTTGTTGAATTAAGCTCTATACGTTAATTTCAGTCCTGAAGTATGGTGTATAGAAGGCTTCTGGAACTGTGAACTTCCTTCAATGGTTTGTTCTCACTTTGACTCTGGCCCTGGACTTCTATTATTAATTATTAACAGAAATTCTCTTGAAATTATTTTTCAAGGAGAATTACATGAATAGGAAAGTAAATGATCTGTCTCTGTCTGATTCAGCTATACTGGAAGGCAAGGTAATAGCCGTAATATTTATTAGGGTCCCTTCTAGTGCTTTACTCGATCCTAAAGTCTTATGACAAAATTTGCTTACTTCATAGTCTATGTTAAGTCACTATGATAAGATGAAAGATTCAGTTTATGGCTTTAGATAGAGTTTAAGGGGAGAAAACTTTGACTGTAAATTAAATATAAGGTGCTAGAATATTTGGAATGGAAACACCCGTATTAAATATCATTTTTTAGATGGGGGAGGAGTACCAGATGCTCTGTGGGCTCATTCTTTTCTTGGTTCATCATATTTCTCTTTGTTGTTAGCAAAAATATGAAATAAATTAAAACTCCTTCACATCGATGCAACAAAAATAGAAAAAGAGAGCAAATGACATGGCTGCTATATAAAGCAGCCCTTAAAATAATTGCCCTAGGTTATTTGGAGATTTATGGTGAATTAGATTGCAAGAATATGCGTGATAAAAGTGGCATATGTCATTTAAAAACAGTATAATTCATTTAAAAATAGATCCAAGTATACTGCTTAGATTGACAGGTTTTTAAATTTTGATGATAATTTTATCGCTGCCACCCCCAAGCCCCAGTATTTCATGTGCCATTTGCTTTGGGATTTTCCTTGAATTAAAAATTGAGCAATCTTATTGCAGTGCAGAGAGGATTTCATTACTTTCAGAGGTGACCTTCCAGAATTCTATTAGGACAAGAAAATAACCTTTAACAACGTCACTCAAAACCTATCTTCCCATATTGGCTTCACCTCCTTCTAGCACCTCCAAATACTGTAGGAACTCTTTCTTTGACATTTCTCCCTCCCTCTTCCCTTCCCTTGCAAAGTTGGTAATACATGTTAGGGCTGTTTGGAAGTCTTCTGTATCATTTCGTTTGTGTGCTGCCACTTGCATTTTGTTGCCTCAGCTCTTCAGGTTGAGAGTTAGGACCTTGAAGATACGGATTGAATATGCTGTTCAGGACCTTGAAGATACGGATTGAATATGCTGTTCCTGTGTAATTTCCCAGAGAGTTTAATTCAGATCCCTAATGGGCATCTGGTAATATTAACTGGTTCTTTCTGATGAAACATCTGTTCATAAGAACTACAAACCAAATATTAATTAACTATTCATGGCTTTCCTGTTGAAGATGTAATAGTGCCAAAGGAGGCATGACTTGTATTCACGTTTATTATATAACAAGTCATAATATTTTTTTATTTCAAAGTGATACAAAAATGTGTCCAGCCCAGCATTTTCAGCTCAGCCTAACTAACTCCTATGAAGACTCGTACTTTCTATTGTTTCAATAGAATTCCTAATCTCATAAGCTTTCCTAGGGAACATTCTGGAAAGTGGTATCTGATTTCATCTGCTCTAAGATTTCTTAATCAGTTTTTTTTTTTAGCCTAAATAAATCTATGTACACCCACCTCCTGCTATACATGAAACTACTTGAATGCTGTTTACTGTAATTTCCATTTAAATTTAAGCAGGTCATATAAATAGCACATACAAAAAATATAATAGCAGTTGACAGATAGTGTCTGAAATGCTTTCTCCTCTCAGGGAGGATTGTATAACCAATGGGATGTGGGGAATTTGAAAAAGTATCATGGAAAATAACCTTATATTAGAAAATGGGGAGTGAAGAGTACACAAAATAAGGTTGAAGAAATGAGGTCTACTTACCTGAAAAAGAACAACAAGCCTCACTAATTTAGTGACTGTTTACATTTATATGAGGAATAATGACCAGTATTTTCCCCATGGATGTGCAGAGAGACTTTTTAAAAAGGACATAAGCTTTAGGTGGCAAACATTAAGGTTAGATAGGATGAAATAATATTTCATCACTGGATGAAAATGAAGGCTGTTTTGTGTTAGGATGATTTATTTAGAAGGACTGTGGAGTTGTTTCATTAGGAAGACAAGAACGAGGAAGACACATAAGTGTCTGAAATGACGGGGACTAAATGACATTTTAAAGAGCCTCCTATTTTAATGGTTTTAAGATTCTTTCCATTTATTATTTAAATTCTTTATTAACTTCCCTGATTCCATCATATTTATCATCTCATGGTTAGAGCTTTTTTTTTAACATCTTTGTTGGAGTATAATGGCTTTACAATGTTGTGTTAGTTTCTACTGTATAACAAAGTGAATCAGCTATACGTATACATATATCCCCATATCCCCTCCCTCTTGCATCTCGCTCCCACCCTCCCTATCCCACCCCTCTTGGTGGACACAAAGCACCGAACTGATCTCCCTGTGCTATGCTGCTGCTTCCCACTAGCTATCTATTTTACATTTGGTAGTGTATATATGTCCATGCCACTCTCTCACTTCGTCCCAGCTTACCCTTCCCCCTCCCCATGTCCTCAAGTCCATTCTCTATGTCTGCGTCTTTATTCCTCTCCGGCCCCTAAGTTCTTCAGAACCTTTTTTTTTTTTTTTTTTAGATTCCATATATATGTGTTAGCATATGGTATGTGTTTTTCTCTTTTTTTTTAACATCTTTATTGGAGTGTAATTGCTTTACAATGGTGTGTTAGTTTCTGCTTTATAACAAAGTGAATCAGCTATACGTATACATATATCCCCATATCCCCTCCCTCTTGCATCTCCCTCCCACCCTCCCTATCCCACCCCTCTTGGTGGTCACAAAGCACCGAGCTGATCTACCTGTGCTATGCTGCTGCTTCCCACTAGCTATCGATTTTACATTTGGTAGTGTATATATGTCCATGCCACTCTCTCACTTTGTCCCAGTTTACCCTTCCCTCTCCCCGTGTCCTCAAGTCCATTCTGTACATCTGCATCTTTATTCCTGTCCTGCCCGTAGGTTCTTCATAACCATTTTTTTCTTTAGATTCCATATATATGTGTTAGCATACGGTATTTTTTTCTCTTTCTGACTTACTTCACTCTGTATGAGAGACTTTACGTCCAGCCACCTCACTACAAATAACTCAATTTTGTTTCTTTTTATGGCTAATATTCCATTATATATATGTGCCATATCTTCTTTATCCATTCATCTGTCGATGGACACATAGGTTGCTTCCATGTCCTGTTTATTGTAAATAGAGCTGCAATGAACACTGTGGTACATGACTCTTTCTGAATTGTGGTTTACTCAGGGTATGCCCAGTAGTGGGATTGCTGGGTCATATGGTAGTTCTATTTTTAGTTTTTTAAGGAACCTCCATACTGTTCTCCATAGCAGCTGTATCAATCTACATTCCCACCAACAGTGGAAAAGGGTTCCCTTTTCTCCACACCCTCTCCAGCATTTATTGTTTGTAGATTTTTTGATGATGGCCATTCTGACTGGTGTGAGATGATAACTCATTGTAGTTTTGATTTGCATTTCTCTAATGATTAGTGATGTTGAGCATCCTTTCATGTTTTTGTTGGCAATCTGTATATCTTCTTTGGAGAAATGTCTGTTTAGGTCTTCTGCCCATTTTTGGATTGGGTTGTTTGTTTTTTTGATATTGAGCTGCGTGAGCTGCTTGTAAATTTTGGAGATTAATCCTTTGTCAGTTGCTTCATTTGCAAATATTTTCTCCCATTCTGAGGGTTGTCTTTTCATCTTGTTTATGGTTTCCTTTGCTGTGCAAAAGCTTTGAAGTTTCATTAGGTGCCATTTGTTTATTTTTGTTTTTATTTCCATTTCTTTAGGAGGTGGGTCAAAAAGGATCTTGCTGTGATTTATGTCATAGAGTGTTCTGCCTATGTTTTCCTCTAAGAGTTTTATAGTGTCTGGCCTTACATTTAGGTCTTTAATCCATTTTGAATTTATTTTTGTGTATGGTGTTAGGGAGTGTTCTAATTTCATTCTTTTACATGTAGCTGTCCATTTTTCCCAGCACCACTTATTGAAGAGGCTGTCTTTTCTCCATTATATATTCTTGTCTCCTTTATCAAAAATAAGGTGACCATAGGTGCGTGGGTTGATATCTGGGCTTTATATCCTGTTCCATTGATCTATATTTCTGTTTTTCTGCCAGTACCATATTGTCTTGATTACTGCAGCTTTGTAGTATAGTCCGAAGTCTGGGAGCCTGATTCCTCCAGCTCCATTTTTCTTTCTCAAGATTGTTTTGGCTATTCGGGGTCTTTTGTGTTTCCATACAAATTATGAAATTTCTTGTTCTAGTTCTGTGAAAAATACCAGTGGTAATTTCATAGGGATTGCATTGAATCTGTAGATTGCTTTGGGTAGTATAGTTATTTTCACAATGTTTATTCTTCCAGTGCAAGAACATGGTATATCTCTCCACCTGTTTGTATCATCTTTAATTTCTTTCATCAGCGTCTTACAGCTTTCTGCATACAGGACTTTTGTTTCCTTAGATAAGTTTATTCCTAGGTATCTTATTCTTTTTGTTGCAGTGGTAAATGGGAGTGTTTCCTTAATTTCTCTTTCATATTTTTCATCATTAGTGTATAAGAATGCAAGAGATTTCTGTGCATTAATTTTGTATCTGCTACTTTACCAGATTCATTGATTAGCTCTAGTAGTTTTCTGGTAGCATCTTTAGGATTCTCTATGTATAGTATCATGTCTGCAAACAGTGACAGTTTTACTTCTTCTTTTCCGATTTGGATTCCTTTTATTTCTTTTTCTTCTCTGATTGCTGTGACTAAAACTTCCATAACTATGTTGGATAATAGTGGTGAGAGTAGACAACCTTGTCTTGTTCCTCATGATTAAAGCTTTTGAAACTTTCATTGTGAAAGAAAGGAGAAGACTTAAATGTTTGGTTATTTTATTGGACCACATATTTTTGTCTCCATGTTTTTCTTCTTTTACTGTTTTTACTCCAATCAAGGCAAATTACTAGGTCTAAAATTTTTTTTTTAATTCCAGATTTGCACAAAAACTCCTCTAGCCAGTATCAATGTAGGATCAACATTTCACAACGTTTATAATGGAAAAGGGTGACGGTAACTGAAATACAGCCAATATCATTTTTCTCTGGGTTTTGTGAACATACAGAATTGATGTTTTGATTTCAAAATAAACCAGGTGAATTATATTTTAAAAGTGGTTTTAAATTTTCAGAGTGGAAAATTTTCTGGATTAGATGCTGTTTTCAACCTCCTTTTTTGTTTTCTTTTTTCTTTCTTCTTTTTTAGTGTGTTATAAAGAATTTTAAATTCCCCTCGCTTTGAGACAGTAGTAATTTTTCTTAACTTTATAAAAGGCAGTAGTTACCAAGGAGTGAAACTTGTAGGGAGAAGGATCAGAAATTGGCATTCCTATAACACAGAACTGCACACTCCAGAGCAGAATTACTGGTACCTAAACAGTTATTTGTATCAAGCACTGCACTTTGGAAACTTAGAGAATCAAGTCAGGATATTATTAACATCAGGGGAATATATGATGCTGGTGGAAGCTTTCAAAGGTGTAACACACACACACACACACACACACCAACCACCCTACACACATAAATTGTTTCAGAACTACAGAAAGGAAATCGAGGACATGAGTTTCTGTTTAAATATTTGATATGAGTTGAGTGAAGAATACATCAGATCCTCTTGGGCTACACCGAGATGATTTTTTTTTTTTAACACACAATATGTTCAGTGTAAAGTATTCCCATACCACAGACTCTGAGAAGAGGCTCCAGCTTTATGGAGAATTCTTAAGCACCATGGACAGCTGCAGGTTTCTTCTTGCAGTTCTGTAGTTTAATACTCAGGGACCAGTTAACAAATTCTCTCGTAATCCATGTATTCACAGTGAAATTTCACCCTTGCACCTTCCGAAAAGGCTGTCTCAGTTGGGCACTTTCATCTTCAAAACAGTCTTTCCGACTCCATTGTTGAACAGTTTGTATACCATCTTCTGCAGGTTCTTTTGCAGTAACTGGTAAATTATTATAGATTCTCAGAGTCAAACTGATGTCCCCAAATCCCAAAATCAGCCTCATTTGGTTTTGTTTGGCACACACAGAGGTTTTTAAGATACAGTATAGCAAGGCAAGAATTGCTTGTATTGATTGGTCATGACACTAGTAGCATAGCGTCTACAGGTTTATCTATAGCCTGCTTCATCCATTTATGTTACCTCCTTGGCCCCTATAGAAATTTGACTGTGTGAACCGTATCATAGAGCTACAGTAGAATTTGGAGGGAATTTAGAGTTGCCTCAAAGACTAAGACCCTGAAAGGTGATGTGACTTGCTTGAAGTCACATAATGTTGTATTTATTTTATGTATGTATTGCTAAACGTGGTTTCTAGGTGTAGTCGACTCTATTATATGCAATAATGGAAACCCAAAGGGAGGATAATCCAGAAAGGTGGATAATAACATGAGGCAAAATATTCTGAGTCATTGAGGTGGTTATATGAAGTTTGTTGAGGTCTGAGGTCCATTTTACTTAATGAGCTTGTTGGTATTCTTCTAAGTACTGAATATTTGACCTCAGTTGAAACTGAAACTTTCCATAAACCCCTAAATTCAGCCCAGGTTGGTTCCTGTCTTTCTCTGCTCTGCCTCTCACCTTCTGGACACTTTCTCTTCTGCCATTAGTGGAGATTTTAGATGCAAGTACTCTGATTCCTCTCATTTCTCAGCCTAAGCTCTTACCTTGCACAATAAAGGTGTAGGAACTAAGATGTAAAGGCATCTTGAGAGCACTGAGCATCATCTGAGAGCTTTGTGAAGAACTCAGATAAAACAAAAAAAAATGATGTGGAATAGTCTAGGTCAGATGTGAAACAGAAAAATAGTGCTAAAGAAGTTAGTACTGGGTTGCAAATAATATACAAGGTTTTAAGATGTTAGCCACACTTCCTCTCCCACTAATTTGGTGACAAGAGCGTTACAGTAGGTCCCTTGAGGAATAGTATGACTCTCCTGACCCAAAATTTGATGCTGGTAACCAAGGAAAAGAATATCTTGTGACTGTGAGTACCAGGATAGCACATTATGCCTCTGAAATCTCCTTCAAACAATGAAGTCTTAGCAGTACATGCCCAGAAGAAATATTCATCAGGAACCTTGGCATTTGGGGTATTATATGAAGTGGAGGTGGAAGAGAGCGGGTGAGACTTTGCAGAGGACTTGATTGCTTTCTGCCAATATTCCATTTTATTGTAGCTAAGTTTCTCTTTCTCATACAGCTTGAAATATGTCAAGGGAAGTGTGTCCCACTTTCCTCAGACCAGCTCTACAATTTCAAAAAGGAAGACACTGGTATAAATTCAGAGAGAGTCATGAGGGAAATAAGTTGATACCACACTTTAAAGTTCCAGAAGTTGAAGAGGACTTGAAAATGGGTCATCTTTTAATGAGCTAATATAAAGCCATTTCCACAGTGGGAACTATTGATCCAAGTATTTGAACGTGCATGAGATTTATATCCGGTCCTAGGCATTCAGTGACTCTGATACAATTAATGTAAGCCTGGCTGGCAGTAAGGGCCACAGTGCCAGTCTGAGTAACACAATTATGCTGGACCAGTGTGAAGTCATCGAGTTGTCATCATTGTCTTCATCTATCCCAATCTGATTAGATCTTAATACATGCATGGCTGTTTTTTTGTGACTAAAATTTTCAGTGGAATTTTTATGTAGTTGAGTCACTGAAAAGTGAATTGTTTGATCATTTTATGGGATCGCCTACTCCAGTATAATTACTGCAAGAGGCTTCAGATGATTTTAGACAGAGAAAAAGAGGAGAAGCTGTACAGAGAATCTAAGAAAACAATTTAAGAGCCAGGTAAAAAATTCAGAATCTCAAGCAATACATTGAACGCAGATTAGGTGAGCTGGTGTTATATAACTTTATTGTTCACCAGTTTAACTTTCAAATTTAGATGACTTTGTATAGAATTCCACTTTTTCTAGAGTTCTTTAAAAAAATCAAATAGGCTTTTTTTGGCAGCATCTTTTTGTTTCGTTTTGGTTTTTGTTTGTTTGTATTTTTGGGTTTTTTTTTTTTGCGCTACGCGGGCCTCTCACTGTTGTGGCCTCTCCCGTTGTGGAGCACAGGCTCCGGACGCGCAGGCTCAGCGTCCATGGCTCACGGGCCCAGCCGCTCTGTGGCATGTGGGATCTTCCCGGACCCGGGGCACGAACCCGTGTCCCCTGCATCCGCAGGCGGACTCTCAACCACTGCGCCACCAGGGAAGCCCTGGCAGCATCTTTTTATTGATAAACTCATTTCATCCTATTCTTTGAAAATCAGAAGTCCATGTATGGTGCATATGGCAATTCTTGGTTAGTCAAAGAATTAAATTGACCTAACCATTTCAATCTGCCCCCATTTCCAAATAAACTGAAGTGTACTGGGCTTCTTATAGGGTACCTCCCTTCCATGGAACCTTGGTGTAGGTCTCTTTCTGATCTAGCATTCCCATTTCTTCTCTGAAAACTTGAGAATCAGTGAGTCAGCACGGTCTGTCCAAGGTTGCAGAGAAACATGCTGCAATGTTTATAGCTCTTTGGCCTGTTTTCTAAGGTGCTATTCATTAGCTCTTACATTCTGATTCAGTCTCTACGTTTTGTCAAATGATGTGAGCGTGCCCAGTGTCTCAGGAAGAGCTCTCACTGTCTCTGGCTAGGTCAGCTACTGTAGTCCATCCATTATCCAGAACTCAGATGTCAGATTGCCAACAACTTTGAGCCTCTGGAATGGCACCAAACCAGGTTTGATGGGGGAGAGGGAACAGTGTTGGTAACAGATAAATGTGTGTTTTAAGGAATTCTGTATCCAGACTTTGAGCAGATAAAAGTAAGAGTAGTAACTAGGAAGACCTGGAAACCGAGATATTTTAGTAGTACCATTGACTGTCTGACCAGACTGAGATAATGAACACAGAAGCATTGAAGACATGACTGAGGCAAAAGAAAAAAGATAATTGAAGTAGAGAATATTTGACAGACAAGAGGATAGGAAAAGAAAAGAGACTGTGTGGACGAGAGAGGGCATGGTAGCTATAAGATAGAAACACTAGGAGCCTGAGAGAAAGAAAGGATCAAATAGAGGAGGCCAGCAAAGGGATTTATCAAAAAATTATTATAGATCTCAGCCATCTCTCAAGATATGGTTGGTCTAAAGGTAGATATCAGGCATCAACCCTGGAATAACACTGCTGTGATGTGGAGGGTTACATTTAATATAAGGATAAATCACATCACCCCAGGGATCACACAGGGTTGTCACTGCATAAAAAATTTACTGAAGGCCTTCAGACATACAGTGCCATGGTGGCCAGTGACCATGAGGTCAGGGCCCCACACGTTGCCTGGCATATTAGTAGGTCCACGATATGTATGCTGAATGCAGTAATGAATGAGCTGTCATCACTGTCATCTGGTAGAGTCTTTGGCTGTAGAAAATTGTAACTACGTGCAGTTGGATTAGGAGTGAGTGCGTTATATGTGGTGTCCTGCAGTGTGGACTGGGAAAGGCAAGGGGGCATGGAAATTGGAAGTGACTTGAAATGAGCAAGCCTAGGAAACCTGGCTGGATACATATGTTATTTAAGTGTTGTGTAACTTGTTTAAAAAGGGATGGTCTTCACAAGCCTTCTGCTTTTGTAAGTGTGTTTTCCATTCTGTTGATGTATTGTACAAGCCGCTATGCTCAGCTGAATGGGGGTATTTATTTCAGTATTTCTCGATAAAAAGAGAGAGTACCTTTCCCTCCTCCCCGTCCCCTCAATGACCTGCAACTCAAAGCAATGCGAAAAGACAAATTTTAAAGAGCAAATTAGAAAAAGAATAGATTCTTATAGTTGACCAAGGCATGGATACTTTGACTGGTTTTAACTTTTATAAACAGCCAGTATATAATGCAGCTATATAAAAATTGTCCATTGTTTATTCTTTACAGAGAACACCTTTGTAAATAGACTGCCACCCTCTGAGTAGTATTGAATAGCGCGCCTTGGTCATATTAGCCAGGTTACTGGTGGACTGTGCCTTGTTTCACACACAATGAGAGCAGGTTGACTGTGCCCGCAGGAGCTAGTCTTGGAGCCTCTGGACAATAAAACCTTTAACTTTTAGAAAAAAAAAAAATCCTTAACACAGAGCTTTCAGAGGAGTCTCTGTGTTGATTCCAGAGGACAAACTAATGCACAGATAGATGCAGAATACTTCCCAAGGGTTTCCATCATTTTTTAGTAGACTGTCAGGGAAAGATTATTTCAAATCTGAGCCTTACTTGAGGACACTTCAGCTACTCTCCAGCTAGGCCATTATGGCTCTAACCTTGAAGAGGCAGCATTGCTATCTTCAGTCATCTTTCTGCCTGCCCATGTGTCAACTGGGATATTATTCAGAAAGTAAAATGTTATTATGCAAGAAAATACAAGAAGAATTTGATATGTCCTATAGATACTATGGAAAACATCCAAACATTGTTCATTAAAATGCATTTTGTGGATGTCTAGAATTTTGTTCAAAGTCAAACAGTGAGTAATACTTTCAGAAAAACGTAGTCTGGTATTAAGTCTCTTAAAATGGTCATGTTCTGATGATGGTGGTGGTGGTGATGGGGATGGGGATGGTGGAGTTAGGAGAGGACAAGGCACCTTAGGTGTAGGTTTTCCCTACCTGTTCTCACATCAGTTCTTGGACTAATAATGAGGACTCCTTCTTCTCCATACAACTAGCGAAACGGAAATAGATGAGTGATGTGAGTTGCCAAGAGGGCTGACTAGACATCACAAACAAGGTTTGGAAGGTTACCAGAAGTTGATAAGACTCTAGAAAAAGAGTAAAGAAGATGATGATTTTTTTTTTTAATCATGAAAACCCCAGGATGGAAAGGCTACTTTTCGTCTTTGATTTAGCCATCAATTTTGTAAAAGGCAGGCTTGTGACAATGCATCATGGTTCCGCACGTGCTGCACTCCACCTGTGAGAGGAAGTAAGTTCCAGGCTACTCTTGGGAACCTCATCCTGAAAACGGGAGACCTGCGCTGTGCTCACCCTTGCTTGTGCTATGCACAGCTCAGAAAAGGACTTCTGTTCATAAGGATGACCTTAGGTCACTACAATGCACATACACACGAAGTTACAGGTAGTCTATTAGGAGAGGAAGTATTATGCAGTTTAGACTTTAATCAGTGAAAACTTGGAAAAGATGAAAGTAGAATTAATTTTTAAAAGTTGTATTTAATGTATTCAGAAGGTAGTCCCTGGAGATTCTTGACAGCTGAGGTGTTATGGAACTTCACTTAATGGCTGGCTGGATTCAGGTTTTATGGAAGTATTCTGATCATTCACAAGGACCTACCACCAGTCAGGAGAGATCTTTACCTCCTTCTCCAAAATATGCAATTTTCTTGGCACTTGTAATTTCTCTTGAATACTTAAAGTTCTTTCCAGAAGAAAGTCAGCCTCTTAGAAATCAGCCTAATATGTCTTCAGGAATTCAGAAAGAATATAGCAGATTTTCAGGAAAAAAAAAAAAAGTCAGTCTTACAATTAAGTAAGGACTTCACTACATGAATAAACTTATTAGTGCTGGGAATAACACCCACTGAATTGATAGGTCTACACAGTAATGCTAATCAAAACCTCTTAGAAACACATTTTCAACGAATAAGTGTGAAGGAAAATGCAGGTCTTTCTTTAATCAGACACTTTTCTAACTGTAACAATGTTTTTTGCTCAATGGCAAGCAGGTATCAATGTTTATAATGGGTGAGATAGTTTCTTGCTGATGTGAAATGACTGTAATTTTAGGTCTCAAAAGTTCATACCATTCGTAAATGTGGCTGAAAATTTTTAAATGTTTTATTTCTGCCTTCAAAGCATCCTTATAGAGAACGTGAGTAAAAGTATGCCCATTATTAGGAAATTCCCTAAAACCTCATCATTGCTGTATGTGACAGGCAAGACAGCTTTTAATAGCTAAATAAAGCTGAAGCCTTTCTGTTGGTGCTGTGTTTCCCTTCCCCCAGGAGGAGAACTTCCTGTCTCTCTTCCAGCCTTCCACAGGGTAATTTCTTCCTTCCGTCCTTCGTAAAGCATCTACCAGCCGTTCAGGTTCCTGGTGCTAGGATTATAGCAGTGAACAAAACAGTGAAGACAGACAATAAACACAGAACTATCTGATATAATGTTAGCTGATGATAAGTACTGTGAGGAAAAATAAAACCGGGAAAGGGAACGGAGGAAGATGGGCTTTCTGTTTTAGCCTGGATTTTGAAAAAGTTTCCCTAGAGGTGTCATTTGAGTACAGACCTAAATTAAGTGAGGGAGTGAATCCTGCCGATATCTAGGGCAGTGATTCCTACGAGGAGTGATTTTGCCTCTCAAGGGACATTTGGCATCTGGAGATGCTTTCGGTTGTCACAATCTGGTCTGGAGGTGGGAAGTGCTACTGGCATCTAGGAGGTAGAGGCTGGAGATGCTGCTAAACATCCTACAATGCACAGAACAGCCCCCTGTAACAAAGAATTCTTCAGCCCCAAATGATAACAGCACTGAAGTGAAGAAACGCCCATCTAGGGAAAGAATATTTCAGGCTAAGAAGGAAGTTAACAACAGCAGGCTGAGAGATGGGAACTTGTGTGGCACGTTTGAGGAAAAACCAGCAGCCTTGTGTGGCTGGAGCACAGTGACAAGGGGTATTTACCAGGAAAAGAATTAGAAAGGAAGCTCACAGCCAGGTCACATGGGGTAACAGTCAAGACCTCTGCTTCTCCGTTCTCTGCCTCTGCTTCCTACTTTACTAAGCTCCTATTCCGTGACTCTCCCAGGAGAACTAGTCAGCTTTGCTAGCAGATGTCCTAGGAAACTAATTCTGGGGTTTTGTGGGAGAAAAGGGTTTCACCTACAATGAGTTCTCCCCAGCCATCTTGCCCAGGGATGGAAGATCTTAGTGTTGGCTATCCAAAGGTTGGGAAGATCAGTTCATTGAAGTTCTGATATAGAGGTCTCTGATATGGTAGTTACTAGTCTTATGTGACTGTTTGAATTTAAATTGATAGAAATTAAATAAAATTAAAAATTCAGTTCTTCAGATGTACTAGCCCACATTACAAGCCATATAGCCACATGCAGCTATGGCTGCCGTATTGGACACCTCAGACAACCTCAGACAACAACATCGTTGTTCTTTTGGGCAATACTGTTTTCAAATAATTAAATGTTAATAATATAGGGAACCTTTGAGTTGAACAGTTGTTCCTTTTGTGAGAGAAAAGGAAACTAGAACCAAGGAAGGTTAACTGACATGCCTAAGGTAACTCTATCAGTTAATTTTTGCCCCATAAAAAACCACCTGAAAACTTAGTAGCAGCTTAAAATAGATCATTAGT
Organism: Aethalodelphis obliquidens; assembly: GCF_003676395.1. Lineage (NCBI taxonomy): Eukaryota > Metazoa > Chordata > Mammalia > Artiodactyla > Delphinidae > Aethalodelphis > Aethalodelphis obliquidens. The sequence continues at coordinate 68,251,761 of NW_020837951.1, read as the reverse complement.
TTAGCTTACAGTTCTTTGGGTCAGCAGTTTGGTCTGAGCTCAGCACGGCAGTTCTTCTGGTTTGGTTTGGCTTCATTTATGTGACTGCTGGGTCAACCGCTGACTTAGCTGGGGTGGGTGTTCTTGTATAGCCTCAGCCGTGATGCTCATCATCTGCTCTGTGTGTCTGGCATTTCTAGCTGACAACTTCGGGCTTGTTCACATGGTGGAAGTGGCAGGGGTCACAAGAACAAGAGTCAAAGCCCAGGTTTGGAACTGCCACAGCGTCACTTCTTCATTGTAATGGCCAAAGCAAATCATAACACCAGTCCAGATTCAAAGGGTAGAGAAACTGACTTATGATGGAAGGAGCTACAAGGAATTGTGGCCATTTAAAACAATGTACTACCATCCTATAGCTAATAAGTTGAAAATTGGAACTCACACCCAAGTCTGGTATGTCTAGTGGTGTTACTCTAAATTTCTTCAGGGTTTTTCCTGTGCAGTTTCTCTGACACGTTCATGAGTCCTGTTGCATTAAAACTATGTCTTTGATTTCCCAGCCTTTTAGAAATTTTAAAAAAGTAAAACAAAACCCCTGAATTGTAGTAAATGGTATACTCAGTTAGCACTCAGCACATTCTCTCTCTTACCCTATCCAGGAAAATGACAGATAGTTTTAAGTAAATAGCTAAAGAATAGTTTATTTTATAAAATATGTGGGAAGAATTTTGAGGAGATGCTTCAAACCATTGATACGGGTTAGCAGCCAAGAAAATGCTCATCTAAAGCAGAAGCCTAATTTTGGAAATGGAGACACATTGAGGAGAGTCAGGCTAAGAAGCTGGAGCACCTGAACATAGGAGGGTCTCAGAGTAGGGACAGAATAAGGATTTCGGGTCAGTGCTGCTATGGTAGGTAGACAAACATCGTAGAAGATTGCAATCCCAGGTATACAATCAGGTGTCAGGCAGACTCTTTCAGCATGGCTACAATCAGTGTTTTCTTATGCTAGTAATCGATTTAAAATGATATTCACAGTTCTGCTATGAAAATTTAAAAACCTTTCTTGAAAGTAGGTTCCAGAATGTATTAAGGGACTTAAAAATGTTGCTGCAGTCAAACAATCTAATTGACAATGTAAATGATAATAAAGCAATTAGTAAATCAATTATGATAACCACTAAAAATAAAGGTTTTTACATACTTTTTTCATTAAACAGCAAAATAGTTACACAGCAAGGTTAAGTGGGGTAACATGGTCAAATCTGTGTATATAGCTTTATTCTAACTTTTAAATAACTATTTTTAGTTTCTACAATGAAACATGTTTTTAGAATCAGAAAAAAAGTTTTAAATTTTTATTTCATACAATATAAAATATTTGAAAACTGTTCACCTCTGAGCAGGGTTAGAGTCAATGCTATTGGTTTTAGACAAAAGGTCAAAAATTTACTGAGGAATAAATAGATTCAAAGTAATTCGTGCATTTATCTAAATCCTTCCTGAAGCACCTCTTAAGGATAGCAAGTTGAAAAGATGTTTTATTTACTAAATAGAGTTCTATTTAATTTTTTTAAAAACAAAAGAAATCTTGAACCTTTTTCAGAAACTTCAGGGACAGTCCTCAGTTTTATAATCCAAGACTAGAAGAAATCCACCCCTTTTGGGGTTTCGCATACTTGAGCCATGAGCACTTCTTAGTCTTCTTAGATTTACCCACTAATGAATCCCATTTTTTTTACATTCAGATTCTTTATTTTCATTGTAACTTTTTTATTACTTAAACTCTACCTGATTAAATATTTAAACAGTACAAAAATGGGCACAATGAAAAATAAGACTCCCAACCCAGAGCCTGAGTCCCCCATTTTCCCTTCCCACAGGACACTGTTATTTTCACTTCTGATGTATTCTTCCATCAATAGTCTATGATTCACAAGCATTTGCATAGACTCCCATCCCCCGACCTTTTTTTTTTACAAATGAGACCATATTATACACTGTTCTCCTGTTGGCTTTTTTCCCCTACTTTACTTATAGGAGATGATTTCATATTAGCACTTAGAGATCTCTCCATCTTCCTGAAAACCGTATGGAATCCTGGTCTCAAGTCTTGAGCTTTAACTGCTGTCAGTCTCGTGGACCATTTTTCTATGTTGTTCTTATCCTGACCTTCCCCAGGCTCTTCATGCTGAGACATCCAGTGACCTCTTGGAAGGGCAGACTCCCCGGTATTCTTCAGGGGCACAATAAAGTTCCCTTCACGTCTCTAGACCTTTTGGGTGGCAAGAAGGGGACTGCTGGGTTTACGCTTGATTAGCTGGCCCAGTTCCCTCAGGTTTTAAAGGCATGGTCCATAGAGGATCCTGAAGTCCTCTCGGGGGTGGAAACTTGAGTTTGGAACTCCTGGTTCAGAGTCTACTTTGCATCATTCCTCCTCACTGTTATTCTCCACTTGCCCACACTGCAGCTTCTATTTTGCTTTTCTGCCCACACAGCAGAGATCTTGTTCTAAGCTATGAGTATTACTCAGTGACTTTGTTTTCTAACTTTAAAAACAAGTTTAAAGAACAAAGTATCTTCAGCATCGCAGATACAGATTTCATGTTTCTACTGAGTACACTGTGTGTTATGTACTTTGATTTCCTTAGTTAGATGCCATCTTTAAAGTCCAGGCATTATCCCTATGTTATACAGGCAGTAGCTCTGATTTGAAAGGACACCAAAACTCAGATAAGAACTAGGCTCTTCAGTAAGTAGAGTTTACCCTTATTTATAAATTTGCTGAGCTCTTGGTAGTAGATGCCTCTAAAACGTTCTTTAAATGCTTATGACAATGGCTCTCAAATTTTGTGGTCTCAGGTCCCCTTTACGCTCTTACAAATTACTGAGGACCCCAAGAGCTTTTGTTTATGTCGGTTATAGCTTTCTATATTTACCATATTCGAAATTAAAACTGGTAAAAATTTAAAGCCCAAGAACATATATTACATCAGAGCCATTGCATCATTCCAGACACTTAGCCTCTGGAAAACTCCACAGTATGCTTTGCTAGAATGAGAGCAAAAAAGGCAAGTATGTCTTATTATTATTGTGAAAATAATTTTGACCTCACAGACCCCTTAAATGGAAATGCAGGGACACTTAAGGATCCCTAAACTTCACTTTGAGAACTGCTAGCCTACTGTATAAATTTGAAACAATTACTTTTTAAGGAGAGCCAGGTATTGTGTGTCCAGAAAATATTTTTTTTCCCCTGCTGTTTAATCTTCCCTTGGCCTGAAGGGGCCGATAGATCTCCATGGAGAGGACAGGAAGGAAATAAGCATTTATTAAGTACATTCTCACTGCCTTTTCCATCATCCCCACTTCCAGTTAATCACCAATCTCGCGCCATTTACAGTCATCCCTTTCCACTGACATTGGTCTAGTTCAGACTAGGATCATCTCTCACCTGCATTAATGCATCAGCCTTGCAGCTGATCTCCAATTCTACTCTTTTGCTCCACACTGTGGCCAGAGCATTCTTCCTAAAACCCCAGACAGATCATGGTAATGTTCATGACCCTTCAGAGGAAGTTAAACTTCCTTTGCATGGCTTACAAGGCCCATTCATGGGTGGACTCTGCTGACCCCTTCAGTGTTACTTACCTTCTTTCCACTGCCCCCATTCTCTACCCCAAATTCATATCTTAATCATTTTAGTTTGCTGAGCACCTGAACATGCATGCTCTTTCTCGCCTTTGGGCCTTTAATTGTGATACCCCCGCTGTCTGGAACTTCCCAGCCTTCCCCAGCTAAGACCCACTAGTCTGTCAGCCCTCAGTTCAGTGTCACTTCCTCCAGGAAGACTTCACCATCACCACCCCTGTCGTTGGGTAAGGTCCTCCTCTTATTGGTTCCCATGATAGCGGTCCCTCTCCCTATCATAGCACTTCTGACGCTCTACAGTAATGGTGTTGCCTTGGTTATATCCCTTGAGCCTAAAAGCATTCTGAGTTAAGGGAACATGTCTGGGATCATTTATATTCTCTGCCCTCAGCAGTTTCCAGCATATAATGGACACATGGTACCCAGTTGTTGAATGAGGAATGAATCAACCAATCAATCAACTTTTTAATAACTTCCTAGTACTCCCTAATAAATGCTTTATTTTATTTAATCCTCTTAACTAAAGGAGATACCATTCCCCCCAATTTTGTGTTAAAGGAATTTGGACCTTTACTTCTGTTGTCTAATCCTCCCTGTAGCTAGGAAACAGTGAACCTAGGATTTGAATCATTTTCCTACCACAGTATGCTGAAATAAAGGGGTCACCAAAATGGGGGACAACTGACAGAAATGAGTAAAGTTTCAGGTAAATTTTCCAAGAGAGAATTCAGGCAAAGAATCATTCTGACAAAGCAGCTGGATCCTCTTTCAACTTCCAACTAGCATGGTTGGAATCTTCCCATCCAGAACTCAGAATAAAACCACTGAAAATACTTGTTAAGGGAAATTGATGTTTCATCTTAAAAGCACTTTCCCAGTTGGCAGTCTTGAAAATGTCTATGCTCCTGTAGCTTTATAGCCTTGTTTAAAAAAAAATTTTTATTTTATGTATCCCAAGAGCTCCAGGGACTACAACGTGAAGGTTACACAGACATTTCACACCTAGTGGAAAATTCTTATAAGTCTTTCTCTCTTCTGACAGCACCTTGTTACACTGATGAAATCCCTGTGGGTAGTTGTCTTCCAGTTCAGCCTGTTGGTTCATGTTTATTTTTCCAGAAAGAACTCAATGAAATTCTGAGAACAGAAAAGGAATTAAAAATATAGTTTTATTGCTTTTATATTTTAAAGAGGCATGTTCATAGTAGAAAATACAGATAAGCAAACACAGAAGAATATTTAAATCTCCTTTACTTCCACTGCTGCTGGGATTTTGGGAAATACTCTTCTTATCTGTCTTACTGTCTTGTACTGGCTCTCTTGCTCTCTCTGTCTCTTTCCCTGTATGTCTGTCTCTTTCACTCATATGTATGAATTTATACGTATTTTTAAATTTTACCAGTGTAGTACCATATAGAACTAATTCTTATGAAATCAGCCTGTTTAATTGCCACTTAATTGCAATATCTTTCCATGCCTCTAATCATCTACCTCAGTGCTTCTCAAACTCTAACGCATTGTGAATCACTGGCAAACTGTTAGAAATGCAGAATCTCAGACCTGGCTCCAGACCTACTGAATCAGAAACTGCATTTTTTTTTTTTTAATTTTATTTATGGCTGTGTTGCCTCTTCGTTTCTGTGCGAGGCTTTCTCCAGTTGCGGCAGGTGGGGGCCACTCCTCATCGCGGTGTGCGGGCCTCTCACTATTGCGGCCTCTCTTGTTGCGGAGCACAGGCTCCAGACGCGCAGGCTCAGTGATTATGGCTCACGGGGCTAGTTGCTCCACGGTATGTGGGATCTTCCCAGACCAGGGCTCGAACCCATGTCCCCTGCATTGGCAGGCAGATTCTCAACCACTGCGCCACCAGGGAAGCCCCAGAAACTGCATTTTAACAAGTTCCAGGTAAAAGTGATGGGGTTGGTCCAAGGACCACATTTCAGTAGCAAAGGTTGACATCCTTTCTGAAGTGTGCTGTGTCCTCAGTGTCAGTGTGTCAAAGTTGATGTAACTAAGTCCCATGTTGTCAAACATCAGAGTTATTTCCAATTTCCCTGTAAGGATGAGGCACATCTCTTTAAGTATTAGCCCACATCCGACATTATTTCCTTAGGAAAAAAATTCTGTAAGCAGTTTTCTGAATCATACATATTTTGAAGGGGGAAATAATTTATTTTTAAAGAGTCCAAGACAGTAATTGATTCCACCTCATAGCACATGAGACTAAAATGTAGCTGTAGCACTTCCTGTCACATCTGCATTCTCCCCTATCTGCAGGGAACCATAACAGAGCTTTCTTTGATATTTTTGGTAATTGTGATCACAGTTGTTATTATTTGAAATGCCTTCCCTCTGTCTTCTCTTCATCTAATTTTATCCACCCTTTAATCTCACCTTCTCCAGAAAGCCTTCCCTAATAGTCCAACTTACCGTGAACTCACTTGCTAAATATTTTCACCATTATTCTCTGGGCTAGTTATCTCAAAGCACACTTATTTACTTTCCCTTGATGCCATTTAAATATATCACTTGGCATCTCTCATCTCCATGACTAGATTGTGAACTGCTTGAGGGAATGCATGCTCCCCCCAAGTCCTCTGTGACTCTCCTCACAGGGATTTACTCCAGAAGGGATTTTGGTGCAGTAGAAAGAGCCACTGTTTGGAATGAGGAAGTCTGTGTTTGAGGCCCAGCTCTGTCATTTACCAGCTTATATGATCGAGGAGCAGGTCCTATAACCTCTGAGAGCCCTAGTTTTGTCCTCTGTAAATAGGGGATAATATTTGTGCTGCTTACTTAACAAATTACTTAACCAGGTTGTTGTACAAATTAAGATTACAATCCATTATATTGTTTTCCAAAATTTAAATAATTCACTAAAAAAAAATCTCAACTTAGAGCTTAGCTGTCTTGAAACTTTATCTCATACATGCAAATCTCTTTCTTTCATTTTCCCTACCCCTCACAAAAAAGAGCATATCTCAGGCCCAGAGACCTTTACCCAACAGCAGTATGCAGCAGGAATTAAACAGTGTTGTCTTGTTTTCATTGCATTTATTTACTTTCTATTTATGGCAAGCAGTATTAGTTTTCTAGTTATAGGAGTGATATAAAGTTCACTTTTTAAATAAACTTTAAGTTAAAAAAAAGGCAAGGCAGTATAGAGTAAAATGGTTGGTAAATAGTAGAGCTTAAGTTATGAAAATATGGCAGGGCTTCCCTGGTGGCGCAGTGGTTGAGAGTCCACCTGCCGATGCAGGGGACACGGGTTTGTGCCCCGGTCCGGGAAGACCCCACATGCCACGGAGCGGCTGGGCTCGTGAGCCATGGCTGCTGGGCCTGCGCGTCTGGAGCCTGTGCTCCGCAACGGGAGAGGCCACAATACTGAGAGGCCCGCGTACTGCAAAAAAAAAAAAAAAAAAAAAGAAAAGAAAAGAAAATACGGCAAAATATCATGCTGATGTTATAAAAATGACTGAAGTTTGAGAAACCTCTAACCATAGGAAGCCACATTCCCACTGTAAAGCAATATATGGATGTCAGTTGTTATTTTAGCTATTATTATGTAACCTCTTGGAAGACCAGTTCTGTGAGTTGTTCTCCAGCAGAGCTCTAGACATAACAGAGTCTCAATAAAAATCGCACAAGTGTGATTAAAAATAGGCCCAAAAGTCAAGTGTTCTGTTATTTGATATATGACTATTCATTATTTCAGCTTGCAGAAAAACCCAATGAACATAGAGAAGAGAGTTTGTTTCTGATCAAGAAGTGAGACATAAATGTGATGAGGGGGTTGATCAAATTGACTAGGATGGTACAATGTATACCAGTTACAATTCAGAGAAAGTAGAGAGTATGTTACTTGACAATGAGTCATTTCTCTTCTTATCAAAAACAATAAGTATTTGAGGAGCACCAATTGTACAGAGGATACTTTGCTTGGAAAGATTTGACTAAAGCCTGCATTCATGGAAAAAAACAAAAGATTTACTATGCCCTGAATTAACATAATTACTGCTGTTGTATTAGAACGCAAAACAAGTTCACATAGAATTTTTCAGTTAACACTGTGACATCTCTCAAAGAGGGGACAGGTCTGTTAATTCTGACTCTACATAAAGAAATGAAATTAGTCAGACAGAGATAAAGTGATTACACTAAGGTCATAAAGTTATTTATAGCCAGAATGAAAAACAAAAGATTCTGACTGTGGATCTTGTCATTTCATCATTGATTTCCATCCAGGGTGAGCTTCAAGGATGCTTCCTACATCTTCCTGCTGGTCTAGGGGATTAAAGGATTTGACTCAATGGTTCTAGACTTGGACTGTACAATAGTGAGACTCAGTTAGATGGGATTAAATTAAATCATGGGATTAATGGTGTATTGGTTTGAAGACAGCAGAGAGAAATGTACCTTCAGTTTGAAGGATGATGACCAAGCTCCTAAAGCAGGTAGACCAAGTTGTGGGTGCCTTGTCTGCATGAGACCTGAAGGAGCCTTCCTGAATTCCTCTTCTTTAAAAAAAAAAAAAGGCAGGAAAATGCAGTGATTAAAATCTGAGGCTCTGGAGTTGAATAAACTTAGTTTCAAATTCTGCCTCTACCACTGTCCATAGGATCTTGGACAAGTTACTGAATGTCTCTGATCTTTAGTCCGAATATAAATTGGGAAGAATAATGGTAATTACCTCATATGCTTATAACAAGGATTTAATGTGGTAAAACAAAGAACATGTTTTGAACCATGCCTGCCTGGGATATAGAAAACACTCACTAAGAAGATGAAAAAGATCTCTGAAAGGAAGGTATGAGCTCATGTTTTAGACATTTCAGGCTCCTCTGGGGTTCATACTGCCCCTGGAATCAAATGATGGCACTGCCCTTTATATCTCTTGTTTATTTCACTAACAAATTGTTATTATCCCAAAAGTTCTAAGTACAATATTTTCCATCATGTCTCAGCGCCTTCACCTCATAGGAGACACCCTACCCCTTTAACTGACATTTCCACTTTGTTGTCCTAATGTCACCTCCACTAAAATGGAACTCATTGTCTTTCTCTCAAACTCAGATCCCCTTCTGACTCCCCATTGTTATTATTCTCCCCTAACGGCCCAGTCTATCCTTGACCCTTCCCTCCACCTCCACTACTGTAGGCTTCTCCCCTCGTAGTATTTAAGTTTGGGTTGCCCTAGAAGCAGACCCCAAGACACGACTTTGAGGACATGTGGTTTACTTAGGAGCTTCAGAAAACACTGATAGGAGATCAGAGGAGTATTCAGGGAAGGGGAAGCAGGCATGGAAGAGTGAGTTATAAAGGCACCACCACTGGGGATGATTAGAGCTTATTCCTTGAGGGGAAACTCCAGGAGATGGTGTAAAACATGCATGTGGTAGCCCAAACAATGTCCCCCCCCAAAGATGCCCATGCTCTAATCTCCAGAACCTGTGCATAGGTTACCTTATATGGTAAAAGAGACTTTGCAGATATGACTAAATTAAGGATCTTGAGATGAGAAGATTGTCCTGGATTATTCGAGTGGGCCCAAAATAATCTAAATGGTCCTTATGTGAGGGAGACAGCAGGGTCAGAGTCAGAAAGAGATTTGAAGTTGTTAAATTGCTGACTTTGAAGATGGAGGAAAGGGCCAAGAGTCAAGGAATGTGGGCAGCATCTAGAGGCTGGAAAGGCAAGGAAATAATTCTCCGCTAGAGCCTCCAGAAATAACCCAGCTCTGCTGACACCTTGATTTTAGCCCATTTTGGACTAAGACCCATTTTGGAGTTCTGACCTCCAGAACTGTTAGATAATAAATTTGTGTTGCTTTAAGCCTCTAAGTTTTGGTAATTTTTTATAGCATCAATAGGAAACAAATACAACACACTTAGGGTTCTTCCACCCAAAAGGCAAGGTGTTTATGTATTGACTCCTATCACTCATTGGCTGAGGGCTGCTGGGCGTGAGGGTGTTAATTCCCCAACTCTCAAGTAAAGGGAGGTAGACACAGGCAGTTCCAAATGAGACAGAGCACAGCAATGGGCTAAGACTCCAGGGAAATGGACGGGGCACCAACAGTGTCTGCCATAACGTGCCCTTCACCCGCTCTTCCTGTCTAATCTGCCTCCATCATCATCTCCCCTGCAGATCAGTCCTTCCAGGCAGTCTCCCAGCATTTTACAGATTACTCTTCCTAGAATAAGGAGGGCCTTGAGTGGGTTGCTCCCTTTCTCAAACATCTGCAATGCTTTCATACTGAAAGATCCGCACAAAAGGAAGCCCAGAGGTCAGAAAATAAAACAGGGCTGAATCCCCTGATACCCTGAACTTTGAAATTTGGGTGTGCAGAAGAGAGAGCAGATGTGCTTGGATATCTGTTTGTGGACAGAGTTCCAGGCTTGGCATATGGACCTCTGAAACCTTGAAATGTGGATCCCTTAGGTCTGCGTTCCTTAGAATAGCAGTAACACCATGAGGAAGTGAGAAAACTGATTTGAAAATGGAGAAGGTTAATTAAAGGAAACATTTAAGACATGCGGTTGTCAATTGACACTAGAGACACCGAGCCTGAGAAATTCTGAGTTCTGCACATTTAGAGAATGTCACACATATATTTAGATAAACCCAGAATTCAAGGAGACATAATATGCTGAAATCACTTCAGCGTACCAAAGCAAGGACATTCACCCCTCCTACTCTGCCTGCCCTGATGGGAAGCGCTTAAAGTTTGTATGGCAGACGTCAGGCTCGGATGACTCTCTTAAAATTTGTCCACCGTCCTCACATTGATTTGCCCGGGCTGTGCTGACTTTGTACTCCTTATTGGTCCAAACCATTAAAGGGTAGAGAAACGAGAGAGTCTATACATGTTTAACATATCAAAAATAAGTATGCCTTAAAATTAGGACACATACTGCTGATGCCGGAGAGTTGGTTTGTTTTTGTTTTTGTTTTAATCCTTGTTTCAGAGTAAGGGTGGGGTGGTGAAAGGTAGAGCCTAAGAAAGGAAGGAAACTAACTTTTACTAGCATTGCACAAGGTGTTTAGTTCACAGTGACCCTCTGAAGAAGGCGTTAATAGCTCCACTTTACAAATGGTGAGGCTAAGGTCCTAAAAGCTTATGTAATTTGACTGATGTCCTAAAACTAAGAAGTTGGTCACTTGGGATTTGAGCCTCAATCTGGTTCTAGCATCTGTCCTCTATCCTATTTCTCATGTAAGACAGAACTTGCATTTATATAGTGCTTTTCAACACATTTTTCTTATGCTCTCTTTAAAGTTCATCTGTGGGGCAAATATCAGTGGCCACATTTTACAGGTAAAATTACAAAGGTTCAGAACTGTTTTTCCCCAAAGATTCAGCCAGTAAGCAGGGAAACAGGTCTGGGTCACAGGGCTTTTCAAGTCCATTGTAGTGTCCAGACCAGAAGGGGCTGAGTGGTTGTGGCCTAAAACCAGCTGGTAGCAGGCAGTTCATTTCAGAGAATCAATCTGGTCAGAAAAAAATTAACTAACACTTAATACTCTTTTTTCCTAATTATTAAATTAAAAGTCTGCTTATCAAAAATTTGGACAATACAGAAAAGAAGAAAATGAAAATCACCCAAGTATTATTTTGATACATTACATCCAGTACACGTATGCACACTGTATTTTTTAGAAAAGTAGGATTATGCTGTATATAGTTTAATATCCTGGTTTTCTCATTAACATTAGATGATGAGTATTTCCCCAGATGATTAAATAATCTTAAGAAACTGCCTCATGTACCATAATATTGCATGAATGTAAACTTAATTTATTTAAATTACTGTTGAACATAGAAATCATTCCTGGTTGTAAACTATTACACGTGATGCAGCGATTTTGGCATGTAAACATGAAATTTACTTTTCCAATATCAGTGGGTAAGACGGCCAATTTCTACATCTTGAGTGCTGTTATTTTTAAATTTTTGCAAGATTGGTAGGTGAAAAAAATTCTTCTAATTTGCATTTCACAGATGACAGCCAAGCTGAACTTGCTTCCCCACGTGTACTGTATCAGGTGTTCTAATCCACAGAGTACCAGGTGTGTTTTCATGCTGCCTCAATCCTCAAAGACCCAGCAGTAGATACCAAGACAATCCAACATTCAAATGATTCCCGAAACTCCCATGTCAAGCCAGTGCCAGCATAAGAGTGTTAAACACCTCTGGGCAAGAAGTGGTTCTTAATCATCTTTCTTGTCCCCAGTTACGGGCTCTGAGCCAGACACCTGGCAGGTTCTGAACACATTTGTAGAGAGCATTACAGCAGAACATGTGTTCTAATTTTGGCCTTCTAACTTGCTCTGTGACTTTCAACAAGTTAGGTCTCCTCTCTGTGTCTCCGTGTGTTCAACTCTAAATGGATGGAAATGTGATGTGCTATGTGAACTAAGTGTTAGAGAAATGCTGGATCTTGTGTGCCTGTCACCTGGGCAAGCTTCTTTTTCTTCTCGCACAGAATGTGGAGAATTCTATGCAGATTACAGACTCCCCGTGTTTATAGTTCCCTCCCACCGCTCATGCTGATGCACTGTGGCTGGAGCCCATTTCATTATCTTTCTCTTTCTACTTTCAAAGCCTAGCCCAGTGCATGGCACATAGGAAGTATCTGGAAGGGAGGAAGGAAGAAAGGAAGGCAAGGATGAATGGATGAAATATTAGAGCTGGGGGAGATCTTACAGGTCTCACTGACCATCTTCTCGGTTACAATTTTATTTTTGCAAACACAGCTACATTAGCATCCTTACCTTATAGACACTTGCTAGGATAAATTTGAATAACTAGCCAGGGAATTTTAATTTGATAAAAGTTTTTCATATTAAACCATTTTTGTTTCTTTGTGTTTTGCTTTGTTTTGTTACTGGCCATGGTCTTAATATGAATTTACTAATTGAAACTTATAGAGTGTTCCCTTTTAGTGGAAGCACACCATGTATGAAACAATGATTAGATTACAAATTTATTTTTTATATGAATTTTTCAACCATATCAAAAAAGGGTAAAGTTATCATTTCAGTTTCCAAAGCTAATTTAATGAGTACTTATGAAGCCAGTGAAACTGGAAAGTATAAATTATGTCTTTGAGGATCTTTTTTTTCCTGAATAATGAACATGTTTATTTTATACTTGCTAAATGTGTATATGTTTTAATGTTTTACTACTTGGCATATAAAATTTCTAAAATAACAAAATACTCTTAGCAAAGCCAGTGTAAGGAAATTAAAACTAATCCATTCACAGTTTTTCTTGTATCACTTATTTATACGATTAAAAATGACAGGCTGGGCTTCCCTGGTGGCGCAGTGGTTGAGAGTCCGCCTGCCGATGCAGGGGACACGGGTTCGTGCCCTGGTCC